>NW_025814833.1:18981666-19634722 GCF_022079265.1 Lynx rufus
AGCACAGAGCCCGATGCGGGGCTCGAACCTGTGAACCACGAGATCATGACCTGCAACAAAGTTGGATGCTTAACCGACTGAGCCACCCAGCCTCCCCTGCTTTTTTTTTTTCAATATATGAAGTTTATTGTCAAATTGGTTTCCATACAACACCCAGTGCTCATCCCAAAAGTCCCCTGCTTTTTTAAATGTTTTTATTTAACTGAAGCTCAATCTTACCAGGGACCCTCTGAGGAACTTGTAAAATGCCTGGAAGATGGCTTGAACTCAGAAGTGGGAGGCATTCATGACTGGCTTTCTCTTATGGGTCAAGGGTTGTCCAGGGTGTATTAACCCTTTCACACTTCCAGGTTTGTACCTGCTTCAGAATGGTTGGGTGGGCTGCTACAGACTTTCCACACAAAAGTGACAGGAAAAGAAGGAAATGAGAGCTATCTAGTACAGCTGAGAAGAGGTAGTGGATACGTGCACCCAGCTGGTGTGCACACAGCTGGTAGCTGCAGCAGCAGCTGGAATAAAAAGGTGGGATGAGAGAATGCGAGGTGGAGAGCAAGAGGTGTTTGGTACAGACATGTGAAATTTGAGACACTTATAAGCCATCCAAATGGAGATGGAAATTAGCTGGATATATGAATCTGAGTTTTAGGGGAGAGGTCTAAACTGGAGTTGAGTTTTTTTGGCATCTAAATGGTGTTAACAACAGAAGACAAGATGATATGACCAAGCCAGGAAGTGTGTCAAAGGGAAGAGAAGAGGTTCTTGGGATCTCCAATGTTTCATGGTTGGGAAAGTGAGGAGAATCATAGGATGACTAGGAAGGAATGGTCCAGGGCACAGGAGGAGACTGAGAAGAGTATGATATCCTTCACAATGAAGTGAAGAAGAAGGAGTGATCAATGATGTCCAATGCTGCTGAAAAGTCAAGATGAGAACTAAGAACCAACCGCTGAATTTTGCAACATGGAGCCCTTGATGATCTTGACAAGGGCATTTGCTGAGAATGTCAAGGAATCTAAGGCTTAGACATGAGAAAAACTGTTAGTTTCAATGTTGGATTTCCTGTAGATATTAGCAGATAATGAAATGAAGAAGACCATGATGCGATAGTCACACACTGGAAAATGCCCGTCAGTAAACCGACAGAAGTTTGATAGTCCATTTTAATTAAGTAGAAGGAAAGAGAAAACAAAAGTCAGATGGTATGAATTTCAGAACAAGAAAAGCTGTTACACTGAAGGCCTTGGAATAAACTGGTTATCAAGGAGTGAATCACCTCTGGTTCAGTTAATGCAGGTAGTTAGTGCATAATGTCAGAAAGAATAATGTCAAGATTTTGATCTTCATCCTAGATAGCTATCCTGATCAAAAAAACAAAAACACAAACAAAAACAAAAAAAAAAAAAACATGCTGTCCCACGTCCAAGGCATGCACTTTAGATTTGCACAGTCATCTCGCAAATGTTATTGGCCTGATGCCTGATGCTAATCACAGTGGATTCCTGACATTAAAGTGCAGAAAGCTCAGGGTATTTCCCTATATCTAGGAAAACCATACAGATATTTCTATGGTAGGTAAGGAGCATCATCTTCCATTATAGACACATTTGAACATCAACTATTATACCTGACGAATGACATTTTATATATACAGTATATCGATCAAGAGCAATACCTTTAGTGTCTAGCACACATATGTTCAAGTCTCAACTGGGCCACTTACTAGATGTGTCATCTTGGAAAAGTTAAACCTTCTTCTGTAAGTCTCAATGTTATCACCTGTAAACTGGGGATTATAAATGTATCTAAATGTCATAGGTTGTTTTAAAGGTTAGATAAGATCATGCTTAGCACAGTGTCTGACACCTAATAAATATTAGCTCTTATTATTCTTGCAAATGGGAAAGCGTGAGGATTTTTTTTTTTTTTGCTGAAATATAATTGTTTACAAGGTCCCACCCTGCTGTCCTTGTTAGTCTAGAAGCATTTTTCTATAACAGCTTTCTACTTTATTTTAAACTTAGGAACTCACCAGAGACTGATTTTTGTTTTGTCTCAGCTGTTCAGGAGTCACCTATGAAGTTAAGCCTCTTATGTGGATTAAGTCAATGGCAATATTGATTTGGGCTCTTTATGAGCTACCAGTTCTAGTTATCATAACCTTTCAAGGAAGAAAAAAAAATCCCTACAAGATTAGAAACTCTCCCATTCTCACTCAGAGTAGACTAAATTGCAAAATAATCCTGTGGATGCTTAGTTAGGAAGGCCATCAGGATAATAAAACTAAAGAGCAATGTTTCCATTTATTCAAACTACAACATCAATCGCATGGATCTCCTCTAGTCTACCAATGAAGGAAAGTGAACAGATGAATTTGTTCAATTTTTTTAACAGTTCTTAAGCATTCGCAACATAACAGATGCATTGGCACGTACAGAATTTTGAATAAAAATGGGTATGCATGACAGTAAGTGAAATGAGATTGGATCATAAGACTTATCAAATGGGTTTGTCAATAGAAGGTGATGAAGAATTCGACAGCATAAGACTCATTTGCTGTTGAAGGGTCACTAAAACCCCATCCTCAAGGTCAATGCCATCAGCAAGTACTGGAGGGAGCACATGTTCTAATGCTAACCTACTTTGGGTAGAGTCTTCAGAGACCTACATTGTAACAAAAGCCACTCTGCTTTTGGCAGGTTAGGGCAGATTAAGATTCTTCTAATCCAATTGGTTAATGTGCATGACAATATTACTGAAGAAAATGGATGTCAGGAATTTGGTTTTCAAGATTTAAAATTTTTATTATCTGGCATTAATCATATCATTTTTAGCAGAGACATTCTGGAGAAGAATTAAACTGAAAACCATTCTTTGGTGCTTCACAGCAGTTTAACTGAAGGTCTTACAACTACAGGCACTATGGCGGGGTAAAAAGTTTGTTAATAAGCCTGTTTCCACTATTGCTCCTCTACAAAGTTGCTACAGAGCAGGTACACGGGAACTCAGAATCTTCAATGAAATCAGACTAGCTAGTGTGGACATAGCATGCTCCCTTATTCCCATGCACAAAATTTCACTTCATTCATTTTCATGTTATTTCCAGTGACACAATTTCCTAGATCCTAAGAATGGGCAAGAAATCACTCTCTGAAAATAGCTGTAAATGGCATTCTGTGAGTTGAAGGCACTATGAAAGGATGTGACAATTGGGAATGATATTTGTGTCCTGGCATTTTTCAGAATGATTTATGTCTACAATCTTGGTTGATCCTCTGTACCATGGTAAGGCAAAATTAGCTTCACTTTACATAAGAGGAAACAAAACCTGGTAAAAGTTATCTTATTAAAAGAAAAAAAATATTGTGCTAGCACTTACTATGTGGCAAAACTTGTAAGAGCAAAAAAGACAGTCCCTGCCCTAAAGAAATTTACAGTTTAGAGGCACCTGTGTGGCTCAGTAGGTTAAGCATCCGACTCTTGATTTTGGCTCAGGTCATGATCTCATGGTTCGGGAGTTTGAGCCCCGTATTGGGCTCCACGCTGAAGGTGCGGAGCCTGCTTGGGATTCTCTCTCACTCCTCTCTCTCTGTCCCTCCCCCACTCGTGTGCTGTCTCTCTCTATATATCTCTTTCAAAATAAATTAATAAACTTAAAAGAAAGAAGTCTACAGTTTAGTTGGAGAAACAAACAAGGAAACAACTGACTGTTGTCAATTACAATTAAGGGCGACTGGTGCTATGGTAGGAGTACGTGCAGACTGCTGGAGGGGCATATAGGATGGGCATCTAGTCAAGATTGCACAGAATCACGTTAGGCTCTCTAGAGCAGGCAGTGTGTAGATGGAAGCTGAAAGGCTGAGAAGGATCTAGCGAGCTGAAGAGAAGGGAAAAGCAGGTTTGTCCCAATGCTTTGGCTGCAAATGAAAGCTGGTACAAAGGAACCCACGGTTATACCAACATTTGGAATCAACCGGTAGAAGTTTATCAGGTCCAAAAACATGAAATAGAAATGAAGGACCATACCTTGTAAGATTAGTAAAGTCACATGGCTGGATGGCATACACCATAAAGGAGGCTTTTTGTTTTACTGAGGTTTGTTAGGATTTAACATAAGGGTAAGGAGTTTTTAGTGCTGCAATGGGGACTGAGGTCTGTGGTGTGTGGGAGAGCCAAGAGTAGCTCCAAGAGAATGGCTGACAGAGAAACAGTGGCCTCAGTGGAAAGTCATGTTTGAGGCAGGATTGAAGGTGTGAGGAACCAGCTGAGAGGGCTGCTGGGGAAGGGGTGCCCAAGAGTTCATTCATGCAATTCATTCTTTCTTCCAGAAGATATTTACTAAGCACTTACTGTGTGACAACACTGCTGGGCTATTAAGTAAAAGAGCAAATTGAACTCCAATTGCTGTTAGAGTAGTATTCTTTCTATTATAACACCTTGAATAATTCATCAACAAATACAAAGTTACTCAACATTTTTTTTGAGAGAGAGAAAGAGAGAAAGTGAGTGTGAGTGAGCAGGTGTGCATGTGCATGGGAGGGACACAGAGAGAGACAGAGAGAGACAGAGAGAGAATCTTAAGCAGACCACGCCCAGTGCAGAGCCAGACTCTGGGCTCAATCTCTCAACAGTGAGATCATGACCTGAGATGAAATCAAAAGTCAGATGCTTAACGAACTGAGCTACCCAAGCAGGCGCCCCAAAGATACTCAACTTTTTTTTTAAAGGTTTATTTATTTTTGAGAGAGAGAGAGAGAGAGAGAGCACGCACATGGGCAGGGGAGGGGCAGAGAGAGACACAGAATCTGAAGGAGGCTCCTAGCTCTGAACTGTCAGCACAGAGCCCAATGCAGGGCTCGAACTCACAAGCCATGAGGTCATGACCTGAGCCGAAGTCAAAGGCTTAATGGACTGAACCATCCAAGTGCCTCACTCAACTTTTTAATTCAATATAAATATTTGTTAAATGTGTGGCCCACTATGTGCAAAATACTGCACTATGTGAATGTGCCCAGTTATTGGCTAATGGTGTCTGGTTATACTCATGATCTCCAAAGACAGGACAAGGGGAAAGGGACTTAAAGTGCTACCTATGGAATTCTGGTAAAATACACTTAGCAGTAAACACTGTCAAACATCAGAAAAGGGTAGAAATTTCTTGATGCCTTCAAATTCAGTGATTCATAAATACTTATTGGATGCTTCCTCTGGAAAACATTGATTGTGGAGTTGAACTCTGGTAAGACTTACAAGTATATAGAAGGAAAAATTAGCATAGCTGCTAATGTAGCGAGGGAAAAACCAACACACCATACTCTCACCCAAGCTTGGTGATAGGTCTGGAATAGAGTCAGATTTGATGTAATAATTTATAGAGGGGTAGGTTTAGTGTGGTCCGGCCTAGAGGCATGTTCTCTGAAGGTCCTTGGCAGCCTTGTGATTCAATTTTAAGTGCTTTGAACTTTGGTTTCAAACCTTAGTAATAAACACTGCTTAATTGTGTTCCTTTACAGCTTGTATTTTTTTAAGCATTATTTTAGTAAAAGTTCAAGTGTTTTATGAAGAGAATGATTTATGAGAGTCGGTTTAGTTTGTTGAAAAGGTAACTTTCTGATGGCACTCCTTGCTGAATCTGGACATCACGTGAGATTACAAATCCCAGGAGGACAGCTCTTCGTAATGTTCTTATGAAGGCAGAATTCTAATGACATAGACTCCAAACTTTATATTAAAATGTAAATTTCAATCCCATGATACATAGATACATGCCAGTAAGAGTTGCAAATATACCTTTTTGCAAATATACATTTTAGATCGTCTTGTTACTGCAATATAACCACGATTAACAAAAATCTAAATAATAGGGAGCCTCATTTAATTAAAGTATCTTCCTTTCTACTCACCACTGGCAGTCGGCACTGGTAAGAATGAGACAAATATCAATGATACAAAACCATCCCCAAGCTTTCGGCCTCCTTATTTCTACATTGAGGCCCGTACTCAATAGCCGCTGCATTGATAGTGGAATTAAAGCAGAAGTATCTGAAGAATAATACCCTCCTGCATACATAGGAAGTTTTAAACCAATTCCGCAAACAAAGGCGTGGAAAAAAAGGGGGACTCACACACTTTAGACAGCTTTTCGTCAATGAATTTTGGGCTAACTGTTGTTAGCTGCAGAAGGTTTGGAACTTACACTTCAATTTCATAACCATTTTATCTAAGCTTGTTTCTTATGATATGGCAAGGGCTACAAACAGTTCAGGCAAAACCTCATACACTAAAACTCTCAAATACTTTTCCCTGAAAAGTAAACAAGCTATACACCAATCAAGGCAGCCAATATTCAAAGTTGGGCCTCTTACAAACTTAACTTACCAGAAGAGAATGTCAAGTGCTATACATTTAATAAACTCATTTGTTGGGGTGCCTGGGTGGCTCAGTCAGTTAAGCATCTGACTTCAGCTCAGGTCATGATCTCACAGTTCGTGAGTTCAAGCCCCACATTGGGCTCTCTGCTGTCAGTGCAGAGCCTGCTTCAGATCCTCTGTCCCCTCCCCTGCTCTCTCTCTCTCTCTCTCTCTCTCTCTCAAAAATAAATAAACACTAAAATAATAAAATAAGTCCATTTGTTTAAAAAATATTCATTGAGCACCTATTATGTGCTAAATACTGTTCCAGGCTCTGAAGTTAATTCCAAAAGCATGGCAGCAGAAAGGAGGCACAGCCAGACCGACCATATTTTTAAGTCAGGTTGATTAGATAAGTTCCATGGTCCATAGACCAGATACACTGGCCCTGCCAATCATCGTGCAGACTGGAAAGAACATGCTGACCAATGGCCCCGGCTGTGTGTTACAGTTAGGATGCTTCAGAAATCAGCTTGATTGCTATCTATGCAAGAGGTAGTCTGAGGGAAACAACTGAGAGACACGTAGCTTGCCAGCCACTAACACTTGCTGAGCATACATGGGGCTTCGAGCGTTTGGGGTGAGAAGCTACAGGAGAAGCAGGAGGCATAAGTGTCCGCGTATGAATTTCAGATGCTGCTCCATATACACAAGTATGTCTTGCTTAAGAAAATGCAATTAACAGAAAAAACAGAGCAGTTCCATTAAAAACTGATCCACCTCTTTGTTTCTTTAAATTATATGTAATTATTTATGTACGTTATATATGTAAATATAAAATGATAAAATATAAGTTATATATTATATACAAAGGATGGTGATCACAAAGTATATGACATAAATATGTATATGCATTAGACATATGATAAAATTCTGCATTTCTTGTGATTCTCATTTTTCAAAACCACAGATTACTTTTTTTTTCAATTAATGAAGGTGATTTCTGGACCATATTTATTGATTAATTTAAGACACATTAGCATTTAGCCAGGTTGTATGTCAATGTGATAATTTCTTTAAAAGTGTTCTTGAAACTCTGGACTTGAACCATTAATGAGGAGACATAATTGGACTTTACTAGTAAAGCCTTGTAAATGTCTCAGCTGAAGCTAGAGAAATGAATCTTAACTCAAACCTTTAAATTCTATGAAAGGTTTGGGCGTGTCCTTATTAATTTTTTCTTGCCTTTGAGCTCATTCCTAACTGCTTTCTTACATGACATAAAAGACACAAAGGGTCATTTGCTCAAACAGTTAAAGACTCAAGAGTCATAAAATTAACTACTTCATGCGTTCCAGGAATGACTGGCACCAAAATAGCACTGCATATGGTTCGGTTTATACTGACAGGACAGCAGAATCCTCAGCTTTTCACATAAAGGCTCCAAATGAGAATATTTCCAAGGTTTCAGGGGATTCAAGATTTATCTTCTGTCACCTCTAGACCCTTTCGGAATTATAATGAGAAGAAAAGTGCTGAAAATAAATAGAACTTATTTGTATATGGAGCTAGTTCTGCATCACAGATGACCAAAAAACCAGAATAACAGTTTTCTGACAGGACGATTTCCTGACAGGACATGCTGGCATACCTCGGCCTCATGCCTTTGCAGATATTTAAAACTGCTTTTGACTGTTCACATGAATAAAAAGCTACATCTTGAAATGCCAATTCTGAATCTTGCTCAACTCTCTGGAATAAAGGAGAATCAGCATGTAACACGAACACAGTCTCAGTCAACTCAATGAACTGAAACCCTTCGAGATGCCTCAGTTTCCCTGTTATCTACTGAACCAAACCCACGCCCCATCACTTCACTTTTTAGGTTTAGCAACTGCCGCCTTCTGTACTTCACCAACCTCCCCTTTTCCTCGGTCTTCAATAGGCTCTAGGCTTCAGCCACCTCACCTCTTGTGTCTGTCATTCAAATTATCTGACTAACCCTTGTCTGGCCTTTGTGTTAACCACATAATAAATGGGCCGGCAAGAGTTTAAAGGAAAAGAACAAAGCTTCCCCCACCGCCCCAGTGGCCACAATCCCAGGGCTATACATCCCCTTTGATCCCGCCCCTTAGCCAAAGCAATTCACACAGAGGAACCAAATTATGTACCTGAAAGAGGACAGTTGCTTTGTGTCCCAGGGCATAATCATCTCTGTGACACCTCTCCAGGGAGCCAGTCCTTTGCTTCTGAAATTATGTAGATCCCAAAGGAAAGTACACAATTCCACAGAGTAAAGCGTTGTTTAAGAAGAGAACACCAGAATCATTCTCCATACTGGAGTGTAGGTTTTAATATAGATGTAAGAAAAAGCACTGGAGGGTTAAACATAGTATTAACCAAACTGGGCTCAGGGACAGACAGCAGAAATGGAATGAATGTGCAGAGGCAACAGATATTTTCAGACTGAGAGCAAAAGGCCACGTCGTCTCAGAAGCAGCAAGGCAAAAGAATTGAGAACCTGAGCTGCCTATTCCCAGATAAAGAATGTTCATCAGCAAGAGAGAGATGGTCAAAGGTAAAACCGCACTTGTGTAATATATGTGCTAAATACTATGTGCTAAATAACATGTGCTAGGAAATAGTAGTAACTGTGTACTATTTCATAAAATTAGTTTAAAAATCTATATAGAGAATTCTTTCCATCAAATTTAGCCCTACTGGGTGAACACTACCATTTGATAATGAACTGGTACTTAGGAAGTGGCCAATTGTAATTAACTATGGCTACCTATACTCGGAGCTAACTGATACAGAGGAAACGGAGAGTTTTACAGAAATGATGACGTTCAGAAGGGTCCTAGCAGGTGCAACCTCTACACTCAGCACTGTAAACATGCTTCCTCCGTTTTTCTACCTATGAGGCTCCCTTCTCCAAAATCGTGTTTCTAACTTACCCGTACAATATATATATTTTTGTGCACATCAGCATAATTTAAAAGTATCATTTGTGTGCAGGGGGTGTGTTGTATAAATATCAATATAAGGAAAGATTGCCTCCCCTGTTAGAAACAAAAGCCAGACCATCTGTGGATTTAGCACTGGGTAGAAACCTTCCTAGTTAATGATGACAGTAGTAAATCAAGGTGACATGATGCCAAGGGAAGGTGAAATTCAGGGGCTGAGTTTACTACTTGGCTGGCTCGCACCCCCAACAGCTTCTCCTTGTAGCTTCTTTTAGTGCTAAATCTTGGAAGATTTAAGTTGCATTAACTAAGTGGAGATGAAATTCCCTTAGCAGAGAATCTTCACCAGTGATCTATGGATGCAGAAGGACTTCAAGGGCTTTCTGAGCCCCTTGAAATGTATGGCAGATATTGTATATATGTGCATTTTTTTCTGAACAGAAGATTCAGAGCTTTGATCAGATTCTTAAAGCATTTAGTAGTGTCTCCTCCTGTACCCCTTGCTGTGAAAATCCATTACTCTGAGCACTGGGAGACACTAAAGGATATTCAGAAGAATGGTATGATCTGATTTGTGTTTTAGAAAGATCACTGGTGGGGTGCCTGGGTGGCTCCGTCGGTTAAGCGTCCGACTTCCGCTCAGGTCATGATCTCACGGTCTGTGAGTTCGAGCCCCACATCGGCTCTGTGCTGAGAGCTCAGAGCCTGGAGCCTGCTTCGGATTCTGTGTCTCCCTCTCTCTCTGACCCTCCCCCATTCATTCTCTGTCTCTGTCTCAAAAATATATAAACGTTAAAAAAATTTTTTTAAAGAAAGATCACTGGTAACAATATAGAGGATAGTCTGGCATTCCCTTTTCATTAGAAGAAGAAATTTTAATGCATCAAGTATATGTCCTATCTCCCTTAAATCTGTCACAGAGCAGCACCCCCAAAATATAGAATTTCCAACTTTAGTTTGGCACTCAGTACTGTTTGGAAACCATTTTTCTCAACAAGAATGAATATTCATAGCACAGGGTGGGCATCATCGACTAGAGCCACAGCTAACAGTGCAGGGGAAAGAACATAGGCTTTAGTCTGAAAATCATGGATTTGTGTCTTCGATCTATTTAACTCAAACTGTGTAACTATAAATTAAGGGTCATGATGATTATCTCTACATCAAAGAGTTATGATAAGGACTGAATAAAAACTATATATGGGGCCCACTCAGCAGTACTTGACACACAGTGGTCAATAATATTTATCGTCGTTAATATCCTCACGTTTCTACTCTCACCCCTACCTTCCCTGAGCTCCAGATATATATGTATGACTCCATATCCGTCAAAAACCTCTCATTACTCATCTGAAACTCCTGACTCGATCCACACTTTTAGCAGATAACCTTGTCTCCATCCAAGAAAATTGAGATCATTAAGACATGAACTTCAACTCTTGCCACTCCATTTCAGAACTTACTTCCTGTCTCAGAGGAGGCACTGAACCCTTTCAAAACCTTTCCCTCCACCTGAGATCCTAAAACATTCTCCAACAGAGCCTTATTCCAATTACTACATTCAATTGCATTCACTCCTCAAATCCTTATGATTTGGGATCTTTCTCCAAATTACTGAAATTGTTTACTCTAAGGAAGTAAATCCCCGGCTTGGATGCACATTGGAAGCTCCCGAGAAATTTTTGTAAATGTCTGGGTCTCATCTGTGGAAATTCTGGTTTAATTGGTCTAAGGAACAATCTTAGCACTGGGATTTGTAAAACTCCCCAGGTAATTTTTATGCCAGTCAAGGTGGAAAATCTCTGGTCTAAAGTCAGCAATGAACTTCTAAACTGCCTGTTTTACTGCCTTTTGTCAATTTTCATTCTACTTGTTGATTTTGAAGTGTTTGACAATATTTGTCACGTCTTCTACTGGAAAGTCCCCTCCCTTGGCTTGTTTGATATCCCTTCCTTCTGATTCTTCTCTGACATCTCAAGACCATCTTTTTTTTTGTCTCTGCCCACTATTTTAAACACAATTGTCTCTCAGGGTATCATATCTGGCTCTCTTTATTTCTAATTGTACGTATTCTCACTGGCTTCTCTTCTACTCCCACTGCTTCAGGAACCATCTATTTATATATGACTCCAAACACACCAACCCCCCCCCCCACCCCGCCACACACACACACAGAGTGACATCATTTCCTCAAACTCCAGATCTGAATTTTGAGCTGTCTATCTCTGATAGTAATTACGACAGTGGGCTCTAACATTAGACTGTCGGGGTTCCAAACCCATTCCTATTACTTACTACCTCTGCAATATTAGGCAAGTTACTTAGCATCTCTGTGCCTTGCTTTACTCATCTGCAAACAGGGATAATAATGATCCCAACCTCATAGCACTATTAGAACGACTGAGAAACGTAATCCATCTAAAGTTCCTTACTCAGTGCCTGGTACTTAATAAATGTTAGATTTTTCTCTTATGAACATTGTCACCATTCCCCAAGCTAAGTATGTGGTTCTAGCTTCTAGACTCCCATAGTACTTTACATATATCACTATTATAACATCAATCACATTGTATTTGTGTTCCCAATGTACTATGAATTCTTTGAGGGCAAAACCTGCTTCTTATTCATCTATATTATCTTTAGAGTTTAACACAAAACTTGGCACAGATAAGCAGGCCACAGATAGGAAGTAAGTTTCATCTCAATGTTTCATCCCAAATAGGCTCATCTCAATTGCAGTTAACGACTGATGGACAATGCTTGCATGGAATGTTCTGTTAATGGGAATGTGAGGTTGCAGTTGGGTTCAACAAGAAAGAACGCCATGACTTGATCAGGGATGTCCGCCATGGGTCAGGTTACAGGGAGTATGGTTAGAGGATATCATGGACATCCTACCAGTTTTAGATACTATAGAAATGAATGTTTATTGAATAACTTTTCATGAACCAAGGGTACTGACTAAAAGATATTAACCAATTGGAGTTACTGCAAAACAACTTAGTTTTCTCTTATAGTCTAAGCTCTTTCTGGGCACCCATTATATATAGCAACTTGTGACCACGAGAAGCACAACATGCTCACAGCACTAAATTCATTACAGGTGATCAAATGCTGTTAAAATTTTCATTTTATAGGCCTTGCTACATTATATCTGCCATCTGTGATCTTTACCAAGTAAATACAGATCCTGAGATTAAAAGTTCTTTTGAGATTTTCATAGGAACTGTTATCCCAAATTTTTAGATATTAAGCAAACAATAGTCTATATTACCGCTAAGTGTTTGAAATAAGAATTGAGAAATGCACTTCTCAAATATGGGCTTCTATCTACTCCTTGAATCCACAGGGGGCGATGGTGCTTGCACAGCTTCTGTGGGACGAAGTGGCATATTAGCTGAGGGGGGGGGGCAAATAAGAGTCACTTGTGTCTATTTACTTCAAGATGAACTTCATCCATCTAACAAAGTACCTGGAACATAGCTGACACTGAATGAATGTTTGATGTATAAATGAGTAAATGAAAAAAGCGGATTGATGGACAGATAGAAGGATGGGTGGATGGATGGATGCATGGATGACATAAGCTTTCCTTCCCTGTAATCTCAGTAAATACAAATCAGCAGTTTAAAAATTTTTCCACCAGATGGCGATAATGTGAGATTTAAGCTTAGGTTGTAATACAGAAAGAAGAAAACAACCAACCAACCAAACAAAAAAACCACATTAGGAGAAAGAGAAGCCACAAAAGAGCAGGTTAAGGAGGGAGAAATAAAATGTTTGTGCCAGCTGTAGTATCTCAAGAGTCTGTAATCTTGTGGGATTTGTAATAGGTCCTCACCATACCTCCGTTTCGTGCATGGGTGACTTCATATTCAGAATTACTTAGCAGTAAAATGGCTATATTCAAAACTAATCTTATCTATTATAAAAATTACAGGGAAATTCTCATAACTAAAATTATTATCCTATGTTTATACACTCATATATTTATATTTTCATTACTCTTATACTAACTTTTTAGTTAATTGATGCCTCCCTTGGAAGGGAGGCTACTTAGGAGAAACTGTTAGCCTCTATGCCTCCAGGAAATCTACTCCTGCTATTAGACTTGCCAAAAATCATATAAAATAAGTTTGCCTAAGGCTTATTCATCCCGTTAGTAAAGAATTGTGAATAATATTAGATTAGTGTCCACCCCTTAATTTGAAAGCTTTTGGAAGATACGAAAATCAGTTTTAGAATCCCATTCTCTGTATGTACCTGGGGGAGAGGATGCTGCTTTCTTGGCAAATAAAAATAAGAATATGAAGATACTTTCAGATGGACTCAAGTATTTCCTTGGGGAATAGTAATATTTCCCCCCAAACAAGCCCTGAATTGGGTGGCACAATAACTTCCCTAAAAAGTGAAACAACAAACAGACTCAGGAATGTTTCATTACAAATTATATAGCACATCATATGTCCTTTTCTAAAGATAATCAGAATGGAGAGGCTTTTTAAACCTCTTGTAAACCCTTGGTCACCGAAACAAAAAGAGGCTGGCAAGGTGGCTGGGGAAGGAAATGAAGGGAAATTAACATTTACTGAGCTCCTAAACATTTTCACACTTATGATCCCAGTTAATCCGTATCACCACACCTCATAAGGTAGGTATGGGAGAAGGTAACATAGTGAGTGATGGGAACTTCAGAGCCAAAGACTGTTTTCCAGTCCTAACTCTCACCACTTCTTAGCTGCAGAAACTGACCAGTTATTTTTTCTCTAAGCCTCAGTTACCTTCTCTGTAAAGTGGAAATAACATTTCATACTTCAAATGAGGAGCAAATGTAAAGCACCTAAAGAGTCCTGGAACAGAGTAGGTACTATTAAAGGTTTATCATTATTATTATTATTACTATTATTATTATTACTTTTATTTTAATCACTGTGATTATTGTGGTGTTGATGATGATGATGATGATGAATTCAATTTTGCAGATGAGAAACAGGTTCAGAGAGCTGAAGTAACTTGCTTAACGCTACACAGCTAGTAAACCTGAAAAGCATCTAGGAGAGTGTGTGCCACAGTAGCAGGTGCCCAATTGTATTTGCTTTCTTCCTTCTTGATTTAAAACTCAACACTTTTCGAGGGCACCTGGGTGGCTCAGTCAGGTAAGCATCTGAATTTGGCTTGGGTCATGATCTCAAGGCTTGTGGGTTCGAGCCCTGCATTGGACTCTCTGCTCTCAGCACCGAGCCCACTTTGGATCCTCTGTCTCCCTCCCTCTCTGCCCCTACCCCGCTTGCTCTCTCTCTCTCTCTCTCTCTCTCAAAAATAAACATTTTTACAAAACTCAACACTTTTTTGAGAATTTTATTCCTTAAAAATAATGAGTCAGGCTCGACTCAGCTAGGTTAATGCAAAATGCTACTACCAGTCACATAAATTCATGCAAATTAACATTTTCTTTTACTCATCTACTGATGCAATACATGGAATAAGACAACAAAGTAGATACCAGAACTCACAAAAAAGATAACAACTGGGTCCACAGTTTTGCCTAATGTGGAGTAGTTCATTTCTCCCCCAAAGAGGTATGTATTTTCTTCCCTCCCAGGTGTCTCCATAGTGGGTCAGTGGCAGATAAGATCCCAAGTTTCCAGACCTTCACCTCCTGGAGCTTTATACTTGAGTTTATAGAAGTCAGCACACCAAAGGACAGTGCTAGCTAAAAATGTAAATAAGTTGACAATGTGTTTATGTAAGTTCACAGATGATAGATTCCAGTTTTCGTCCTTGGCCTTTCTCTAGTCTCACTCTACATGTTCTCCCTGGGTAATATCATCCATCCCCAGGCATCTCCTACTGTAAGATACCAATGGATGCAAATATACATATATCAACAGTCCAGATCTTTCCTGAACTCTAGACATGCAGTTCCAACTGCCTGATAGCAAAATCCACCTGGATGCCACCCAAGCATCTTAAACTTAACATGTCTCAAAAGAAACTCATTCTCTTCCCTTCCAAACCCACCTCTCCTCCTGTTTTCCTTCTCTTGGTAAATGGATCATCATCCTCCCAGTTTCCCAAACTAGAAATCCAGGCATCCTTGACTCTTATCTCTTTCCACCTCAGCAAGTAATCACTTACCAACTCCTATCAATTCCTCCACACTGATATCTCTGGACTCTGTTTCTTTACCTCTTCCGATACAGCCAAAGTTTATACCTTCATTGCCATTCTTAGCCTGCCATTCAGTAGCTTTATAGATTGTCTGCCTGCATCCAATTTTTCCCAACTGCAATCAATCTCCTACACTGCTGCTTACACATCTACAATTCTCCTCTACACTTCCCATCCTAGAAATTATATTCCTCATGAAATTCTCCATCACTTAAAAGCTGTGGTTTTTTATGCATGAGGGGAAAAAAAAGGAACTCCAAAATTGGGCATGCAATACTTTTTGTGATCTGGCTCCAATGTACCTTACTCTTAGCCATACTGAAGTTTTCACCATCCCAGGCCTTTTCACAGCTTTATGCTTTTGCACCTGCTAATCTACCCTCTTGGAATGCCCTTTTCCAAGTCAGAATTTGTTCAAATTTTAAGACCTAGATCAAATATCACCTTTCTATGGACCCTGATACCCTGTGTATTTCCATACCACTTTATCTATAAAAGTACTTACTGCATTTAATTGCAATGATCCGTTTGATCTCTCTCTTCTCTACCACATTATGCATTTTCTACAAGCAGAAACCATGGTGGTTAACTCCATCCCTAGCACTGCCTCAAGGGCTGACACGTAGCAAGTGCTAAGTAAAAGCTTATTGAGTACAGGTTATTGAAAAAAGTTAGGATGGCATCATAGAAGACCAATTTCCATATTCCCCAAATTCATTTTGATCACAAAGCACAGAGACAAAATCTGAGGCTGGCTAGGCTCTTTATACTGACTCAGTACAAAACTGCTCATATTTTTAGAACAAACTGTCACTAGAAGTGCATTCTTATTTCAACTCACAACATGTTAGTCAAGCACTCCACACTTCAATCCCACAGCCCACAACTCACAATTTTAAGTTCATATTCTATAAACACAACCTTAAAGAAAAAAAATTTAATGGGAACTACACGTTTCTTAAAGCATGAAAGACCCAAAAAAAAGTTAGGCAGAAAAGTAAAATTGTTTTATAACAAATTTACAGTCGTCATTAGCAGACCAAATAGGAAAGATTGAAATGAATTATTTGAAAAGACAGATACAAAACTTTTACCAGTTATGGTAACAGCTAAAAAATGTGTAATATCGTTAATACCATAAACATTTAAGGCATGTTTAAATGCTAGTATGAATATATAAAATCTTTGGCTCAGTTTAAAATTTCTGTAACGTAAGATTCTAATACTAATTAGAATACAGTAATTTTCATTTCTACTGACTGCATTTTACATGGCCTGGGATGATGCCTGAGAATCTGCACTTCTAACATGTTCATGGGTGATGCCGCTGCTGCTCGTCTAGGCTCCATGCTTTGACAACCACTGATCTAGAGAACCAAAAATTTTTTTTGTCATCTCATCAATGACCTACTCTTTTAAAAAAAAATAAGGAACCTGTGCCAATGTCAATATTTGAAAAGCAGTTTTCAACGCATGATAAGTTACTTACATTTTGGTTGATGCCAACTTATTCCTTAAGTAAAAAATTACAGAGCACATAATATATGCAAAGCACCATAGAAAAATAGAGACCAGTAAAAAACTCATGATCCTCATCTTCACTGACTATACAGTCTAGGAATGTACATACAAAAGTAATAAAAGTCAGCAATCGGTACAAAGGGGATGACAGTGCAACCAGGCTCTGTGGCAAAGACGCTGGAAGGCTCGGCCTTGAAGACAGTTGAGTAATTAAGTTACAGGAGGTAGCGGAGAAGGGCATTGCAAGGGAAAGATAACAACAAGGCAAAAGGACTGAACAGGGATGAGGTGGGATCCAAGGAGATCATTTAGGCAACAAAAAAACAGTCTAGATAAGACAAAATGAGAGCAGTGATAATGATAACAGAAAGAGGAAGATGGATTTGAGACATGTAGAAGTTAAATCTGCTGGAAGAGGCAACAGATTAGGTAGGATTAGGTATGGAAAGTGTATGTGGATAGCTGGAGAGAATGGAAGCATCGCTAACAAATGCTGTGATGGAAAGAAAAGGAGCGGGATTGAGAATGTTAAGATGGCTGTGTCAGTCGCTTTAGATACATTGATTTAGAGCTGCCAGTGGGAGTGTCCATTCATTTGAAAATGTTAAGCAGGTAACTGAAAATGTAGGGCTTGAGTTTGGGAAAAATGATAGAGCTGAAGATAAATATTTGGAAGACACCCAACTAGATGTGATCTGTGAGGCTCTCTGAGTAAAAGATTTCAAAGTGATGAAGCAGTGGTCCTCAAACTTGAGTCTGCATCAGAATCCCCAGGAGGGCTTCTTAAACCACAGATTGCTGGGTCCCACACTCAGGGTTTCTGAATCCTAAATCTAGGGTGGAATGTGAGAATTTGCATTGCTAACAAGTCCTGTGGGAGGTGCTGCTGTTGTTGCTTCAGGGTCCCTCGGTTTAGAGCCAGGGATCTAGATAGTCAAACCTATTTTTTTCATTTCAACATTGATGTATTCTTTTAAGAAAATACTAACCTGTGCTAACATCAGTGTCTTTTCTTCTGTGTAGTTAAAAGAGTATCTAATATTGTTTCGCTGTCAATTTAAAAGAAATAAGGAAACTATTTCTATCTATCTGTTTTCTATTTATTAAAAAGTGTCTTGTTGGGGCGCCTGGGTGGCTCAGTCAGTTGAGCATCTGACTTCAGTTCAGGTCATGATCTCCCAGAACGTGAGTTTGAGCCCCGCATCAGGCTCACTGCAGTCAGCACAGAAGCTGTCAGCACAGAGCTTGCCTGGATCCTCTGACCCACTCTCTCTCTCTCTGCTCCTCTCCCTGCTCGCTCTCTCTCTCTCTCTCTCTCAAATATAAACATTTTTTAAAAACCAGTCTTGTCAATCCGTAATTAAGAAACCAAGGCTGTCCAAAGGATCTGTTCCACATTATGGCAATGGTCAGAAGGGAAGTTCTTACTTTCCCTTAGGACTATGTTGCACAAAGTTTTGCATTCTGACGACAAATTTTCCGGACCTTTGTTTGGTGGTCTCCGATAAAGCTCTTTTAGAAGCCAAATATTTATGGGGAGACTGGGTGGCTCAGTCGGTTAAGATAACAACTTCAGCTCAGGTCATGATGTCACAGTTTGTGAGTTCAAGCCCTGCGTTGAGCTCTGCGTTGAGCTCTGCGTGGGGCTCTGTGCTGACAGCTCAGATTAGGGGTCTCCCTCTCTCTCTGCTCCTCCCCTGCTCGCACTCTGTCTCCCTCCGTCTCCCAAAATGAATAAATGTTTAAAAAAAAAAAAAAGAAGCGGGGCGCCTGGGTGGCGCAGTCGGTTAAGCGTCCGACTTCAGCCAGGTCACGATCTCGCGGTCCGTGAGTTCGAGCCCCGCGTCGGGCTCTGGGCTGATGGCTCAGAGCCTGGAGCCTGTTTCCCATTCTGTGTCTCCCTCTCTCTCTGGCCCTCCCCCGTTCATGCTCTGTCTCTCTCTCTGTCCCAAAAATAAATAAACGTTGAAAAAAAAAAAATTAAAAAAAAAAAAAAAAAAGAAGCGGGGCGCCTGGGTGGCGCAGTCGGTTAAGCGTCCGACTTCAGCCAGGTCACGATCTCGCGGTCCGGGAGTTCGAGCCCCGCGTCAGGCTCTGGGCTGATGGCTCGGAGCCTGGAGCCTGTTTCTGATTCTGTGTCTCCCTCTCTCTCTGCCCCTCCCCCATTCATGCTCTGTCTCTCTCTGTCCCAAAAACAAATAAACATTGAAAAAAAAAATTAAAAAAAAAAAAAAGCAATGGCTTCAAAAGCACTTAGTTGTTTACTTTTCATCTTACTATAAATTATTTATCCTTCAGTCTGTAAATGGCTATTTGTAGGATTAGACAAATTTTGAATGCCCTGATAAGAGGATTGTTGCATCTAAATTCATGCATAATCCATAAAAAGCACACGTAACCTACAACCTCAGCCAGACTGGCATATGAACAAATTCACTAAGCATATGTAAGCAGTGCGCATTATTAACCAGTTAACATCAGCAAATTTGTTTTTGAAAACATAAGTTTACACACACAAGCATTCCCTAGTGAGAAATATTAGTTCTAAAAATCCAGTAAAAACATACCTTGAGTAGATTTCTCTACTTCCTTCCTCTTCCTACTCTGGCTATTGTAATTCATCCTCAGCTCTTGGTTATACTCATGCAGAGTTTCCCTGGAGTTGTAGGACTGCCTTGGTTTCCTTCCATCTTCACTTTCATCAGAAGAACTGGTATAAGCTAGATCCATTTCGTGCTTGACTTTTGAGAGAGGCTGGTAGGGTTTGCAGTCCGTTTGCTCCATGTCTGATTAAGCAAACTCAATTTCATGAAAAGAAGGAAGAACAACTTCTTTCAAGTAAGCAGTCCTGAAAAAGAAGGAAAAACACAAGCCTTCTTAGATTTGTCCTTTGGAGAGGAAATGCATCTGGCAGATTCACAATTGGTTCTGATAATACTATCAAAGGAGTGAAGCAAAAGACAAACTAGATGACAAGAAGCTAGCCTGAGGCAATAATAACACTGTGTTACATGCGCACATTGGCAAGCACTTAGGATTAAACCGGAGGTTGCGGTATCAGAAAATACTCGAGGTGGAAGAGAGACAGCCTTCAAAAATATTTGTATTGGAATGCAGATAAAGGACAATGTCTTCTAAGGTGTGTGCGTGTTTTAAATGTTAATTCAGTGGTTAGATTAAAAAATATTCTGAGATCCGAAAGTGGCTAGGAGTACAAATACTAACCCAGCATATCCCACATTTGAAATGAAAACTAGAAAAAAAAAAAAAAGACAAAAAAAAAACCAACCCGCAATCTCACCTCTGGTTTAAAACTGCATTTAAGAAAGGGGTTTTGAAGAAGGGAAGAATTCTGAGTGAGAGAGGCTCATGAAATTAAGTGTCCTTGAGGGGGACTGAGCTCTTTGTGTCCATATTGTGGCTTTTGAGCCTCAGGCTTGCAGAGAATTTTTAATGAGTTAGGTGGCGGTAAATTTTTGTTCTTCATAGTACCGAGAGGATGTAAACAACACTTCTGGTGAGTATACCGGTATAGGAATAGCAAGCTCTAAATCGGGTTTAGAAATAGAAATTTTAAAACTTCATGATAAATCACTGAAAGAACCCCCCTTCCCCCACAGAATGCTGAGCTACAAGTCACTAAGGCTCTTAGGGCAAGTAGAGGCATTATCTGTCTTACTTAGCGCAGAGAGGTTTGAGAACATCAAATGCCATCTGAGATGTCAAAGTCCTCTGAAAATTTTAAAGCCCTGTAAAAATGTACTCATCTTCATCTCTTACATTATTTTATCATTATTTTCATCAAACGCTGCAACTTTGCAACTTGGTGGGGTTTTTTTGTGTGTGTGCAATGTTAAAAAACCTACTTCAAACACAAATAACTTTATGATTTCATTTGCAGTAAAATGGACTCCTTTATTTTTCTTAAGCTCTTCACCATATGCATTTTCAAGGAAATCTACAAACATCTAGATAGTGGTTCCTAAATCATGTGCGGTATCTCGCTTTTTGCAATTCCTATTATATGTATAGCAAATGCAGAGAATACAGAAATCGCTCAATAAAATGTATGGATTGACTATTACGCATTCAACGGTACCTAATGTTTTGTAGTATGAACAAAGTTTCATGAATCAAAGTGCTATTTCCCTAATCAAACGTTAAGGATCTTGAAGGCAGAATTGGAGTCTTATGCTTCCCTGCATCCCCTATACCACTTAGCACTACTCTAGGCACACACAAAGTAGAAACTATTTAACTCCTAACCTACAAATTCCATAAATGGTCTATAGAGATGGCTATTTTGGTCTGAATTAATATCAGAAATGAAGATAGTTGGAGAGAAAGCAAATCAAGTATTGTAAGTAAATATCTATTGATAATCAACAATAGTCTAATCTCATGCCATCTCATGAGACATACTGCCTATACACTCCCCAACTTAGAGCTCCAGCACAATCTCTCCCCTGAGCCACAGACTTGAATATCCAGCTGGCCACCCAATATCTCTACCTGGATATCTAAAAGGCATCTCGAACTTAGTATGTTCAAATCTGAGCTCGTGATCCCCACCACTTCCCAACCTTGCTCCTCTCACGGTCTTTCCCATCTTGGTAAATGGTGAATTCCATTCCTCTGTTGGCTCAGGCCACAGACCTCGATCCCTGTCATTCACATCCCACGTGCAATTCACCAGTAAATTCTTCTGGTGCTACCTTTGAAATATACCCAGAATCCAATGACATCTCTCCACTTCCCCACTACCACCACATTGGTTCCAGCCATCATCCCCCACCTGGACCACTGCAATAGCCTAATTGATGTGCTGCTTTTAACATTGCTCTCTTTATAGCACATTCCCTACACTATAGCCAGAATGAAGATTTTAAAATCTAAGTCATGTCAATGTCTCTCCTTTGCTCAGAAGCAGCAATAGCATCTTCTATCCTTCAAAATAAAAGCCAAAGTCCTTACAATGACCAACAAGGTCCCTACAAGGTTCACTTTTCCCTACCCTAACCTCTCTAAACTCATCCCTGATATTTCCACCCACCTCATGCACTCTAGATGCACCAGCCTTCTTGAAGTGTCTGAAAATAACAGGCATGTTTCCACCTCAGGGCCTTTGCAGCCTCCCATAGTAAACCACCAAAAAAACACACAAATGTCACTTCTCATCCTCCTTCCTGTGTTTCATAGCACTTATCACCAAGTGACATATATATATATATATATATATATATATGTATATATATATATATTGCTTATTTGCTTACTGTCTGTCATCTGTGTCTCTCTACTAAAATATAAGCCCCATGAAGTATTTTTATCTGTTTTATTCACTGCTACATCCCCCAAATAAGCACGATGTCTGGCATATAGACTCTTGATCAATACTTGTTGAATGAATTGAATACATCATTGCCCAGAATTCACAAGAAGGGCTAGAGAGAATGTGGAAATGAATAGGCCATAGTCTGTGCCCCCAAGGAATTCACAGTCTAATGCAAGTGATAAACAGCTCTACTACAGAGCAGATTAAAGGACTCCTAAAGAAAGACAAAGTAGTGTTTGAGCACCAAAGATAAAGATATTGGGAAAGACTGTACTTGATTTAGCTTATTTGTTCATCGCCAACACCCTCACCACAACCACCAAAATTCTACTGAGCATCTATGTGATAAGGCCAATTTGAATCTCTTTCTTCTTAGGTTCCCATAGCACGTGCTTCATAAACCTGGCTGGATTTTAGACCCTGACTTTGCTACAAACAGTGCAAAGTGAGAAACATATCAACAGTAGACTTCCAGAAATGCACCTTTGCAGCAGAGAATGGGACTTCCACCCAAAAAAGGAGCCATCAATAAAATTAATCTAATTTCATTTCAGCCAACACATATAGTTTTGCGTTCATTAAAGGATGAAAGTTTACCCAATAGGGGTGGAGAGCTATTTTCCACATAAAGACATTGATAATGCAAAAACATCCATCAAGACACTTATAATTAAAAATAACTTAATAAGATGCTTTCCATTATAATATACAGATATACATTTTATTTTCTCTCCCATCTCCCACTTGCTTTCTCAGTCAAGTTTGGTTTATTCTGATTGGGATTAACATAGCAGAGGTATGGTCAAAATAGCACTCCTGCCTAAGTCTCAGCTGGTTATGAATTTACACTTATCTTAACACCATTCAAACCTAACAAGTTAAATTTGAAAATGAAAAACATCTCACTTCTAATGCCTAATGTTGTGTTCTGG
This sequence comes from Lynx rufus, assembly GCF_022079265.1. Taxonomy (NCBI): domain Eukaryota; kingdom Metazoa; phylum Chordata; class Mammalia; order Carnivora; family Felidae; genus Lynx; species Lynx rufus. Next base: position 19,004,939 of record NW_025814833.1, read on the forward strand.
CAACTATTATTTATGATGTTAAAATCACCCTTATTTTTATGCATGGGAATCCAGACATTCTCTTTTCCCTCAGTATGTTGTTTATTTTGCAACATGTGAACTCTTGAGTGAGTGAATGAGTGAGAGAGAAAGAGAGAAATATTCCTATAGCTATTTTGAACCATTCTTGAAGTTCTAATCACAGCTATGAATCAGCTAGGAATGTCACATCGATTCAAGGTTATTGAGGGTCCTCGGAAGCAATCTTCCTTTAAACCACAAATTGGTATAAACCAAGAGAAAGTAATCCTTCTCTGCTCCCTGACCCCCAATCACAACTTCTTGTCTGTTTTAATGTTCATTTGTTTATTTTGAGAGAGAGAGACAGACAGAGAGAGAGAACACACGTGTGCACGAGTGGGGGAGGGGCAGAGAAAGGGAGAGCAAGAATCCCAAGCAGGCTCCATACTGTAAGCAAGGAGCCAAACTCAGAGGCTGGATACCTCGAACTGTAAGATCTTGACCTGAGCTGAAATCAAGAGTCACATACTTAACGGACTGAGATACAGGTGCCCCCACAACTTCTTATCTTAACATTTGGGTGTGTGGACCAGGTAGCAGAAGATACATTCAGCTCTCTTTAGGCACCTGATATGGAGACGCACAACTCTGTGTGCCTAGGGCCGTGAGAGTATGTAACCGTGACATTTACCGAAATCCTGTGAGGCAGAGTTTGACTTCACTCACAAACGGTTTACTTTTTGAAAATAAAAAAAAGTAGGAAAATATTAAGTAAGACAGTAACAGAAGTTTAAAACATTAAACCTAACAAAGTTTGAAAGCACAATAATTCTCAAAAGATGCTGTTTCCAATACTCCAAGGTAAAAGACACGTTCATATTTGCTTAATTGACTTTTTCATTCAGTGCCCAACATGGCATCATGGAGGTCCACTGACGAGCATGTGTTATTTATTTAGACATGATGAAGACAGTGTCAACTCACAGAAAAACCAAAAGTATACATAATGCTATTCGCAGCAAAGCAGTTTTTCTTATTTCTCTATTATTTTGATAATGATAAACTTTTTTAAAAAAGGAATTGTGGGGGCGCCTGGGTAGCTCAGTCAGTTAAGTGCCCGCCTTCAGCTTGGGTCATGATTTCCTGGTTCATGAGTTCGAGGCCCCCATCAGTCTCCCTGCTGTCAGAGCAGAGCCTGCTTCAAATCCTCTGTAAACCCCTCTCTGTGTCCCTCCCCAACTTGTGCTCTTTCCCAAAAATAAAATAAACATTGAAAAAAGAAAAAATTGGGGTGCCTGGGTGGCTCAGTCGGTTAAGCAGCCGACTTAGGCTCAGGTCATAATCTCGCAGTCTGTGAGTTCGAGCCCCGCATTGGCTCTGTGCTGACCACTCAGAGCCCCGAGCCTGTTTCAGATTCTGTGTCTCCCTCTCTCTCTGACCCTCCCCCGTTCATGCTCTGTCTCTCTCTGTCTCAAAAATAAATAAACGTTAAAAAAAAAAAAAGAAAAAAAGAAAAAATCAAAATCAAAAAGGAATTGTGTCAGTAAAACACATGCAGCTATTAAGAAACAGTAAAAAACAGGGGCGCCTGGGTGGCGCAGTCGGTTAAGCGTCCGACTTCAGCCAGGTCACGATCTCGCGGTCCGTGAGTTCGAGCCCCGCGTCGGGCTCTGGGCTGATGGCTCAGAGCCTGGAGCCTGTTTCCAATTCTGTGTCTCCCTCTCTCTCTGCCCCTCCCCCGTTCATGCTCTGTCTCTCTCTGTCCCAAAAATAAATAAACGTTGAAAAAAAAAAAAAAATTAAGAAACAGTAAAAAACAAAGGTCAATTATCTGTTCTACTGCAGAAGATACATTCACATAGATCACACAGTATAAATTCACACGTCACTACCTGTGGTTTACCTTTGTGTTTTCCACTTTCTACTCGCTAACAAGATAAACTCCACGGTGACTTCAGAAAAGACCCATGGAGGTATATGTTTATTTCTTCAGCCACCGTAAGGTTATGAAGAGACAACCTGGCACGTGAAAATCGTTGGCCTTGAAATGGCAGAATAAGCAAGAATAACAACAGCCACAGCTAACACAGGTGGAAGTCCTCAGGTGGCAGGCCTACCAGGCACTGTTGTGTTTTTCACACATTAACTCCTTTAATTCTAATTGCATCCTATGAAGTAGGTACATCTTATACATAAAGAAAATCAAGGAACAGAGCAGTTAAGTGACTAGACCAAGGTCACATAGCTAGTAAATAGCAGAGCTGAGATTTCAATTCATACAGTCTGCTCCAAAGGCCACAGTCTTAATCACTAATCTACATTGTCATTCAGAAGACACCCGGCAGAGTGGCCTAAGGCAGATCACCTCCTCTCTCTTAGGGCTTCTACTTTTTCTAAATGTAATAAGGAGATTAGATCATCTTAAAGAGCTCTTCTAGATCTAAAATCTCATGATTGTACATGAAATTGAAGGGAAGCTTAGACTGGCCAAAAAAAATGGTGGGTTTATGTGAAGCAAAATCAGTCAGAGAAAGACAAATACCATATGATGATTTCACTCATACGTGGAATTTAAGAAACAAAACAAATGAGCAAAGGAAAACAAAGAGAGAGAGAGAGAGAGAGAGAGAGAGAGAGAGAGAGAGAGAAACCAAGAAACAGATTCTTAACTATAGAGAATAAACTGATGATGACCAGAGGGGAGGCGAGTGGGGGGATGGGTTAAATAGGTGATGTGGATTAAGGATGACACTTGTAATGGAGCACTGGGTGATGTATGGAGTTGTTGAATCACTATATTGAACACCTGAAACTAATATTACACTGTATGTTAACTAACTGGAGTTTAAATGAAAACTTTTTAAAAAACTACCAAAAATGGTGGGTTTCTTCAAAGCCAAGTTTACATTATTTATCACTCCCCCTCCCCTCCTCTCTCCTCTGTTCCTTTCCTCTCCCTCTTCGTAAACCTTCATATACATTCCCATCAATTATGGGGTAGTATACTAAAATATTACTTTTGAATCCATTGGTAAGTGTATATATTTATGTACTGGAAATAAACTCCCTACCTGTTCCTCTATCGTGTTATTTTCTTTCCATTTCTTATTATTAATCATATATACACCCTCTCAAAATGGAAAATAGGCCTGTCCTACACGTAGCAACTCTTTATAGGTTGGAGCCTTCACCAAAAAGACGTACTCAACTCTAGAAAAAAATTAAAGAGCACACTGGACATTGCTCAAAGAGAACTGGCCTTCTTCAGAGCACAAGACAGAAAATGAAGCCACCCAGTACCTGGAGAATACCTAGCAAATGGGGCTAGTACTCCTTGGGATTATTATAATAATTTTTCTTCAGTAAGGACCTTTTACATTAATGGAGATGGACTCATTCAGAAACCTCTGGACTAGTAACAAATGGTGGCAAGGATGTGGAGAAAGGGGAACACGTGCATTGCTGGGGGACATGTAGATTGGTATAGCCATAATGGAAAACAGTATGGAGGTTCCTCAAAAAATTAGAAACAGAAATACAATATGATCCAGCAATTCTGATTCTGGGTATTTGCCCAAAGAAAATAAAAACATGAATTCAAAAAGATAAATGCACCTCTATGTTTATTGCAGCATTATCTACAATAGCTAAGATGTGGAAGTAACCTAAGTGTTCATTGATAAATGAATGGATAAAGATGTCTTACACACACCCCCACACACACAGGGACAGAGAGAGAGAGAGAAATATTACTCAGCCATAAAAAAGAATAAAATCTTGCCATTTGCAACAACACAGATGGACCTAGAGGACATTATACTAAGTGAAATAAGTCAGACAAAAACAGACAAATACCATATGATTTCACTTACATATGGAATCTAAAAAACAAAGCAAAAGAACAGGCAAAACAAAACAGAAACAGACTCACAAATACAGAGAAAAAACTGGTGGTTGACAGAAGGGAGGGGATGAGGGGATGGGTGAAATAGGTGAAGAGGATTAAGAGACACAAACTTCCAGTTATAAAATAAATAAGTCATGGGATGTAAATTACACCATAGAGAATACGGGAGAATATGGTCAGTAATATTGTAATAACTTTGTGTGACAGATGGTAACTATACTTAATGCGGTAAACACTGCATAATGTATCTAAATGTGAAATCACTATATTAAACACCCGAACCTAATATAATACTGTATGTCAACTATACTTCAATTAAAAAAAAAAAAAAAAAAGAAAACACTGGACTTAAGAAGCCCTTAAATGGAAAGTGAACTTTTGGCTGATTCTTCTCTTACCTTTCTTTGTTTTTTTGTGTTTTGTTTTGTTTTGTTTAGAGAGAGAGCATGCAAGTGGGGAAAAGGAGCAGAGGGGGGAGAGAAAGAGAGACAGAGACAGAGAGACAGAAAGAATCTTACACAGGCTCCACACTCAGCATGGTGACCTACGTGTGGCTGGATCCCATGACCCTGGGATCATGACCTGAGCTGAAATCAAGAGTCTGTCGCTCAACCAACTGAGCCACACAGGTGTCCCTCTTTAAGTAAACGATTAAACAGTGAACTGTTGTGAGGAACAAAAAAAAGCTGTAAAAGCAAAATCTGCCTCCATTATCCTACCAGCTTCTAAGAGTGCTGTCATTCTGGTCCATTTCCTTCCAGTCATAATACACACATACATTTTTTCATGTTGCTTCCTTCACTCTAGATATTTTTGCATTTTTCTACAGATTTTCTGTAACCATCACTTTTAATAGCAGTGTAGAGTGGATGTACCATAACTTACATAGCCATTCCCCTATTGTTGGGTATTTACATTTTCTGTCCCCATTTATAAGTATTCTAACTAGAGTCATTTGAAGATAACACGAACGTCTTCAATATTTTTTATTATTTCCTTAGGGTAAATTCCAAGAAGTTGAATTAATAAGCCAAAAGGTTTGAGCATATTTGTGGCTTTGGGGGATTATAATGATTTACACTGCCATTGGCAATGTGTCTCCTCTCATTATACCCTTGCCAACCTTGACTATTATTTTTAATGTCTCTTCGAAATAAGTAAATTAAAGGTATCTTCTTTTGGCTTGCATTTCCTATATTATTAGCGAGGCCAAGTATTTTTTTCTGCATGCATCTGCTAGGTTTATTTCCACTGTTGTGAATTACTTAAGGCTTTTGTGCATTTATCTCCTGGGGATGTGAATGTGTGTGTGTGTGTGTGTGTGTGTGTGTGTGTGTGTGTTAATTAAACCATATTCGTACAGTGTAACAAATAAATTAACCCTTTACCCATAATATTTGCTGAAACTATCTTTCATAGTCTCTTGTTTGTCCTTTTTTGGGTCCTTTTTAGATGAGTGAACTTTATACTAAAAGGAAAGCATCATCACTGGCTGGATATAAAGCAGATGTTGTAGAAAAATATGACAAACTTACTAAAACCAAGAGTTTTTCCGAAAACAATTTGTTAGTATCTAATTACTGGGTGGCTGTTTGATTGACTTCGTTTAGTTATTCACAAAACAAATCGTAGTTTGACTAAATTCTAATATATAAAAGAAACCATCAAGCTGTGTGTGATGAAAGCCCAGATAGGTACATAAAGCTTAAAGCAGTAGTTTCATTTTGTTGTGGAATTGGCTGGGTATTTTGGTGTCTGTCTCATGGACACAACCGTAATATTTTAGTAAATAAAGAGAGAAATAAATCATCATTTTTCAGGAGATAGGCTGAGAATTTTATGTGCTGCATATGGGGCTTCTTATCCAGGAAATGATGACTTTCAAAGTAGACTGCTTTGTGCTACATGCATATCCTATTATATCAAAGAGATAACACTCAAGAGTTGAAATGAAATTGTGTTCACTGCATTGGTTCGCATGTGCTTGTTTAAGCTAACTGTTCTATTAGCATTTTTAAAATCTTACAAAGGAAGGATGAAAGGTCCCTCCTGGAAAAATACTCCTCCAAAAGGGATTTGACTCAGTTGTGAGAACAGCTGCAGTGGATGTCCTCATGGTGCCTCGGCTGGCTCTTTTAGGCCATTTTGAAAGAGGAAAATGAAGTCTCTTCATTCCACAACTAAAGAGTGATGATTAATTAATCTCACATCTCTCTCTCTCTGTAGATGCTGGGTTGTTGTTTTTTTGTTTTTTGTTTTTTGTGTTTTTTTTGGCTGCCTGTATCTTTAGTTTTTTCTCATTATTTTTGGACATTTTTATGGACACTGATGCTAGATCACTTGAGACAAGTGGAGAGAATTATGAATGTAAAACTTGGTGCTGTCACCACCAGCTTCCACAAAGAAACAGTAACCTGGAAAATGTTTTTATTTTTTTTAAGGTCATTTATTTTCTGAGGGAGAGAGAGAGAGAGAGAAAGATCCAGCAGGAGAGGGGCAGAGAAAGGGAGAGAGAGACTCCCAAGCAGGCTCCATGCCATCAGCACAGGGTCTGACATCAGGCCCCATATGGGACTCAATCTCATGAACCGTGAGATTATGACCTGAGCCAACATCAAGAGCCAGTCGCCTGACTACTGAGCCACTGAGGTGCCCCTGGAAAATGTTTTTAAAAGAAAAATCAACTTCCAGAACTCTAGACCAATTATTTAGGATATTTTCTCTCATTTAGTATTCTCCATTCTGCTCAGGGAATCTAGACTCCATAACTTGCCCATACAACACACACACACACACACACACACACACACACACAAACACACGTGAGTCTGGACAAAGTTCTGAGGGACTAGAATCATACATATCATGATTCTGAAGACTTGTCAAGTATTTCAACAGATAAATACTTCAATAGATGAATGGAAACAGCATGCCAAAATGAGGGCCCAGAATCCCTAGTTCTTATTTTCAACCGAGGCAGAGATTTTTTTAATTGTTATAACTACAAAGCACATCTCTACCTCTTAGTAATCCGAAAAGAATACTACATCTGAATCGCTGTGACATCTATCTCCATGACACCATCTCTTTTGGAACTCCAACAACTTCCTAAAGTAATTTCAAATTATCTTTCTCTTTATAACTTTTCAATACCCGTTGTGGTAGATTATGTAAATCAACTAAACACTTAATATGGGAGCAATCTTCGAGAAAATTGAAGATAACTCAATGTATAAAAGCTTTTTTTACTCTTTGGAAAAGAACAATCGCTGCTTATTTCACCAAGTAAACAATCATATTCAATTCATTTTTCTTACAATGAAATCCACTGGGATTTTGTAACTTTCGTGGTAATGTTAGCATTAACATACTTATCTAAAATGTAGCATCAAATTTAACATGGTATCTCGAGAAGTAATAGGCTTTAAATATGGTATTGAACAACCAGAGATACCACTTTGCTCCACAGCTTGCAAATAGCAATTTTTAATCATAGCTCTTTATTGCCATCCACATTCCACATTAGTTCAGTGAAATTTGTACATTTTCAGTCACTCTCTGAATTTTCATGTTTAACAATGGGGAGCAGAAGCATTTTCACTGCTGACTACTTGAACCTCATTTTCACTTATGTTAAATATTAGATGGAAGTGGAGCTCACCAAATTAATAGACATATGTTACAAAGATGTAGACCCTTTAGTGACTTAATTGTAGAGGTGGATTCAGGGGTTAATAATGATTGCGGGGGTTTGCACCAAGTATTTTGCTCCTGTAGGCAAATGCTAAATACATTAGGCCCTCATTATCCACGGGGTATATGTTTCAAGATCTCCAGTGGATGTCTGAAACCAGGGATAGTACCAAACCCTATACGGACCGTGTGTTTTCCTACACATACATACCTACGATAAAACTTAATTTCTAAATTAGGCACAGTGAGAGATTAACAACAATAACTAATAATAAAGTAGAACAACTATAATAATATAATAAAAGTTATGAGAATGTGGTCTCTCTCTTTCTGTCTCTCTCAAAATATCTTATTGTACACACCCTTCTTGTGAAGGTGTGAGATAATAAGATGCCTACATGATGAGATGCAGTGCAGCGAATGGCATTGGCCTTGTGACATAGCATTAGGCTACTACTGACTTCGTGAGATACATCAGGAGGATAATCTGCTTCCAAACCCCACTCAGTCCACCATGGGTAACGGAAACCATGGAAAGTGAAACTGTAGATAAGGGGGAACTACGATATGCCAAAGGCAGCAGGCCATATTAGAAGAAGCCCTAAAATGTACACTCTTCACCCAGCTTTCTGACAAAGTAGTGTGGTACCATTTCTTACTATAAAGTGGGAAAATACCTATCATTAATCCTATGAACTTCACAGGGCTATTCTGGTAGAGCCCATGAAAACAATAGGATTGAAAGTTTTAAAAAACAAGTACCAGAGGAAAGGCCCTCGTGGAAATGTAAGTTGTCAGTTTGCTCAAATAATAATGCTGCTGCTGCTTATTACTATTACTATTACTATTATCAGAAGTAAGAGGACTAGAACAAAGATCCAGACACTTTTTAAAGCAATTTATATCCATGTTTGCTTTCAATCCTCACAAATTTCATGAGATTTGTTTTCCCTATTTTACAGAAAAAGACATAGAGGTAGAAAAAATCTTACTCAGATCACACAGCTAGTGAAGCTAGAAGTCAAATCCAAAAGGTCCAGTTTAAGAGTCTATACTCTTAATCTCTTTGCTATATGAGGGTCACAGATTCTAGTCCTTTTACTTATAAGGTGTCAGTCTGCAACACAATTCCCCTGCTTGCCACATTTTGCATTTACTAGACATTCCAGATGAACGAGAGCCAGAACTGACTTAGTATTGCTGGTCATGTGTGATCAGTTTGACACAGGTCTCTGCACCATGGTGCAGGTCACAAGCAGGAATTTTACTAGATGTCCTCAGCCTCCTTTACCAACAAATACTCAGTAAGAACACAGCACAGATTAAGCTGCAATTTTCACCTCTGTGATTCCCTCTTCTAATATCTAAATTTCCATATTCACCTACAGGGAGTAATGCAATGTAATTACAATTGGGTTGCCACCACAGAGAATAGCTTTGGCATAATGTAGTAGGAAGGGCGCTGAACCTGGAGTCAGGAAGTCTGAGTTTGGGCCCATCTTGTGTCATTTCCTGTAGGACACTGGATAAATGAGCTAACCTCTCTTCCTTTTGCACAATAAAGGCTAAATGCCCTTCCTCCCTAAGAGTGCCGGCAGAGGAGTCCAATAATACATATGAAAAAGCACCATGTAAACTGTAAAATAATTTATATAGTTGTAATTATTAATTTTTGTAACTGCAAATTATCAAGTCTAGGTTACCTATTGTTTGGGAAAAATGTTACTCAGGGAGTCAATGCTCCTGATCTTTTATTTTCATTTTTATTGTTGGTTTACTATTTCTTTTTGAAACAGCTTCACTGAAGTATAATTTAAATAACACACACATCAACCATTTTAAATGTAAAATCCAAAGATGTGGGGTACATTTACAGAGTTTTGAAACTATTACTACCATCCAGTTTTAGAACATTTCCATCACCCTAAAAATAATGCCCACATCCATTAAGCAGTCACTCCCAATTCAACCTCCTTCCAGCCCCTGGCAACTACTAATACACTTGCTGTCTCTATCCATTTGCCTATTCGGGACATTCTCTATAAATGAAATCCTACAAAATGTGGTCTTCTGCATCTGGCTTCTGTCACAACATTTTTATAATGCTCTTGTTCATTCATACTGCAGCATGTATTAGTATTTCACTCCATTTTATTTCTAGTATGAACCTTTTGACCTTTTGTGTTACATTTGTGAATTTTTTTTTGTTAAGAATGTTCGGTCCCAGGGGCACCTGGGTGGCTCAGTCAGTTAAACGTCCAACTCTTGATTTTGGCTCAGTTCATGATCTCATGGTTCATGAGTCTGAGTCCTGCATTGGCTCCACAGTGACACTGCAGAGTCTGCTTGGGATTCTCTCTCTCCCTGTCTCTCTGCTCCTCCCCAGCTCATGCGCATGCACCCTTCTCTCTGTCTCAAAAATAAAAAAATAAACTTAAAAAAAAGAGAATGTTCTGTCCCTTTCTTTTTCACCTCTCCTACTGGGATTCATATTATGCATATGTTGGTAATCTCGATGTTGCCTCACGTATCCCCGTTCATTTTACTTTTATCTTTTTTCTGTCTGTTCTTCAGATTGAACAATTTGTATAGATCAATCTTCATGTTAACTGATTGTTTGTTTTGCCATCCTGAATCTGCTGTTGAGTCCCTCTAGTGAATTTTTCATTTCACTTATTGTACTTTTCAATCATAAAATTTCCATGTGGTTCTTTTTATAATTTCTACTTCCTTCTTGAAAATCACTAGTTTGTTCACTTTTGTCATACTTTCCATTAAGTCTTTATTCATGCTTTCCTCTACTTCTTTGAATATACTTATAATAGCTGCCTTGAAGATTTGGTTGTTAATTGCAACATCTGGAGACACTCTGAGACAGTTTATATGACTGATTTTTTTTACACAGTATAGGTCATTCTCTCCTATTTCTTTGTATATTTCATAACTTTTTCTTGAAAACTGGAAATTTTGGATGGATAATATATTGTAGCAACTCTGGATTCTGACTTTTCCCCTGAAGGTAATTGTTGCTGATTTTTTTCACTATTTAGTAATCTGGCTGGGGTGGATCTATGAAACATGTTGCCCAATGATGTATGCATGCTGATTTATCTGGTCGTATTTTCGTCATATTCTTTTTTTTTTAAGCCTGCTTTCCTAAGGATGAACTCTGTGTCCCTGTAGCTCTGTGGTCAACAATTTCACAGGGGCTATACTAAACCATCTCGAGACTGTGTTTTATCTTCTGCAGTGGATCTGTGTGTGGGAAAGGGAGCACACTTAAAGTTCATGCCATTTTCTTTTTTTTTTTTGTACGTTAATTTGTTTATTTTGAGAGAGACAGAGAGAGAGAGAGCACAAGTGGGGCAGGGGCAGAGAGAGGGGGACAGAGGATCCAAAGCAGGCTCCACACTGATAGCAGAGAGCCCAACATGGGGCTCGAACCCACAAACTTGTGAGATCATGACCTGAGCCAAAGTCAGATGCTTAACCAACTGAGCCACCCAGGTGCCCCAAATTCATGCCATCTTCAAGTTTGCCGCAACTTTTATTTTCCACTGGACCTTTTTGTATCTCTTCTGTACAAGTGTTGCTAGCCTGAGCCCTCCCAAATCTTCACTGTCTGCTACACTTGTGCAGAGTCTCAGAGAGGAATATACTTTCCACGACTCAGGTTAGGAGAACTGCTGGCCCTCTCCACAGGCCCAACTCCACAGAGATTGCCAATTCTACAAACACTGCCACTGGACATGGGAGTCTTGCACCTGTCCACATCAAGGGAACCATCTTCAACCACGGTAGTGCAGTTACAATTCTTACAGCCCACCCCACCCTGGGCACTGATCAATCTGTGTGTGTGTGTGTGTGTGTGTGTGTGTGTGTGTGTGTGTGTGTCAGGGAGAGGGGGTGGTGGAGCATGAGCAGCCCCAGGCCAAAACACCAGAGCTTTCCACTTTTGTTACCCAAAGTCCAACCGTTTATTCAAATATAAGTGTTTCTTGGATTGTTTGTAGGCCTTTGGTTGATTCCCAGAGTGCTTAAAAGGGTTGTTTTTGTCAACTTGTTAAGCTTTTTGGTTCACAGTTGTTTTTTAGGTAGATGTGGATTTGTAGATCCTCACTAGGCTACAGTCAGAAATCCTGCCCACCACTGACCTTTTAATGGCAGAACTTTATAGAAATGCTACACATTAAGGATAGGCGGGGTTTTGGCTTCATATTTCAAAGACTTAATACAAGAAAAACAATGTGAAATGTCTCATTAATAATTTTATATTGATATTATATGTTGATTGTATATGTTGGTATTATAATATTTGTGTATACTTGGTTAAGTTAAATAGATTAATAAAACTAATTTCACCTGTTCACTTTTTTCCTTTTTAATATGACTCCCGGGAATTTAAAAAAACATACATATATGTCCTGCATTATATTTCTCTTTTTTTTAATTTTTTTTAACGTTTATTTATTTTTGAGACAGAGAGAGACAGAGCATGAACGGGGGAGGGTCAGAGAGAGGGAGACACAGAATCTGAAACAGGCTCCAGGCTCTGAGCAGTCGCGGGGCTCAAACTCACGGACCGCGAGATCATGACCTGAGCCGAAGTCGGCTGCTTAACCGACTGAGACACCCAAGCGCCCCAATGTCCTGCATTATATTTCTATTCTAGATCTAATATCCAGTTTATAAAAAATGATTAGAGACAGAGAAACATATCAAATAATGCAACAGAGATACAGACATTGAAATCAAGAGTATAAGAAATGGGAAAAAATGATCCAATATCTTCAACAAATAAATTGCAAGGGAAGAAATGAAAAGAGGAAAGGGAAATATAGGGATTAAAAGAGACTTAAGAGATCTAGCTATAAATTGAATGTGTACCTCTCATTAGGATTCTCATCTGAGGAAACCAATGAAAAAACTACACATACATTTATCAGATAGTCTGGGAAATATGAAAATATACATATCTAATGATATTAAAGGTTTATTGTTTATTTTTAAGGTGTGATAGGGTATTATAGTTAAATTAGAGTCTTCGTATCTTATAACCATATACTGAAGTTTTATGGATGAAATCCTAGGATATCTTGGACTTACTTAAAAAAATCTAGGGACATAAGAGATGGAATTGGTTGCAGTGTAGATGGAGCAAGATTGCCCATAAGTTGAAAATGACTGAAATTATGTGATAGTGAAGTGTTGAGTTCATTCAATCATGCTCTCTAACGTATATGTTTAAATTTTTAGGTAATAAAAGGTTAAAATAAAATAGTTTTGGAGAGTTTAATGATTTGTGGAAACACTAGACTACAATGTTAAATGAAAAAAATAAGATACAAAATGGAAATAAATAATGAAATGTTAAAACTAATTTCATGGGTTGAGGGCGTGATTACATAGAACTTTAACTTTCTACTAAATTCTCTGTAATTAACTTCTATTGACTTTTAATCAGAAAAACAGTACTCATAGAGGTTTATTACCAATTATTTGAAAAAAAAATTGAAAAACTGAAAGGAAATACATCAAAATAACTAATGGTAATTATCTCTGTGCTGTGTGATTACAAATAACTTTTATTTCCTTTATATTTTCCCTATTCTCTATATTGAGGATTTATTACTTTTCCATCAGAAAAGCAGGAATGACAAGTTTTACATGGAAAACTTGAAATTTTTACTTTCCTTTCTGCTATTCCTATCCATGCTCATATAGACGTGTGGCTACTTGGCCATTCATTAGATGGTACATATTAATAGCACCTCACACATTGCAAGGCATTTTAGACATTTTCACACTTCTAAATTTCAGCTACAAGATTACAATTTATATGCTTATGTCCCTCTGATAGAGCACATCAGGAAGACATTATTACTCTCATTTTCAGATGAGAAAGCAGAGCCTCAAATATTTGCAAAACATAGCTAGGAAGTAGCAAACCTTGGATGAGAACCCAGGTTTCATTACTCCTAGTCTGGTGCTCTTTTCACTGTAACATGTTGCCTCCCATAAAGAGTATCCAACTCAGAATACTATTAATTTAGCAAATAACTAACTTAGTCCAATTGAATTCAAGTTATTTACATCAATTAACTGTACTATCCATTTTACTGAACTGCAACTGAGAGCCATGTGCAGGAAAGAGGCACTCAGATGAAATAACAGGGAGGAAGCAGTAGAATTGTGTGACATATGGCACGCTTGCTGATGAAATCAAAGGTATGTTTCATGCCAGCTTTTGGTCTGCAAAGTGTCTTTCATTTCACTAAGAGGTATACCCCATGCCAGGAAATGCACAACCTCCTAGCCCTTTCTTTTGAAATGTAAACCCAGGAGAGCAAGGACTTGGCATGACTTGATGGAACATTGAATGCAATATGCTTGACCCATTTGTGGGTACAAACAATCCAGACTTTCTACTGCAGAGAAGGATTCTAGATTGTCATCTGGATTCTCCATCAGCTCAGGGAAAAATGGGGATACGGTTGAGTCTTAGGTTTATCTCTGGCTAGGCATTAAGGATTTATAATTTCAGAGAATAAAAATAACCCCCAGAAAAGGAAATGAAAGTTAACCCAGGAAGCAGCTAAGTATACTAAAAGTAAGGTGTACTTTTGAGATATTGAGGGTTCAGTTCCAGACCACCACAATAAAGCAAATATCACAGTAAAGTGAATCAAATGAATTTTTTGGTTTTCCAGTGCATGTAAAAGTTATGCTGGCACAATCCTGGAGCCTATGAAGTGTGCAATAATATTACATACATGTATTTTTATTAAAAATAATGCTAAAAAATGCTAACCATCATCTGAGCTTTTAGCAAGTCATAATCACTGATCACAGATCATCATAAGAAATACAGTGACAATATAAAAGTTTGAAATATTGTGAGAACTAACAAAATGCAACACAGAGACACGAAATGAGCAAATGCTGTTGGAGAAACGGCACAGATAGACTTGCTTGACAAAGGGTTGCCACAAACCTTCAATTTATATGAAAAAAAAAACACAAACTATCTACAAAGTTCAATAAAGCAAAGCACAATAAAACAAGGTATGCCTGTATAGGGAAAAATGAGCTAAGTGTCCTTATGTAGAATGTTATCTTTGTGCCGGAGGGGGGGGATAGTAAAACCCCCAAGGAGGTCTTATTTCAGTGCAAAGGCTCTAATCCTGGTTGCAAGTGAGTCTATCTCTTCTCTAGCAGGGAAGGGAGGCCCTGGAGAGCAGAACAGGGCACTGCAGGGTATGTGGAGAAGACGTCTATGTAGATTTCTTAGAACAAGAAATCTTTGCTTTATCTGCCACAGGAAAATTTGCTACTACATCAACAGAAACTTTAGGGGAAAATACCAATCTAGAAAGAAGACCTTATGTTTAGAGTGGAGGCATGTGCGAGGTGAGACAGGGGTCTTTTCCAGAAATATCACTGTCATTTTGGAGGACTTGGTCCTCCAACTGGTATGGCCAATCTTTCTTATTTGGTAAACCTTGTCTTCCATGCAGGTGACTGCTTACTGGGAAGCCGGTTTGCATAAGGGAAGAAATAAAATATTTCGGAGTTCTTTTTAAGTGCAGACGGTTAACTGGCCAAAGGGAGGAGTATGCATCCTTAAACACTTCTATTACAGCAGAATGACAAACAGCATATTGAAGCAAGCTTTGGAGACAGACAGACCTGGGTTCTACTACCAGCTTTCCCATTCACTTAATTTCATGTTTGCCCATCTATAAAATTAGAATAACAATATCTGCCTTGCAATGTTGATGTGATAATTCACAAAAACATATGCTGGATGTATTTTGTAGCAACAAGTTTGAAAATATATACATCAGCAAGGTATCAGTAATGGTTAGATGAGAGAATTCTTAGGTTGATTATTAGATGATAGCATTCAAGACAAACTTATTATTTTCTTTTTATGGTCTTATGTTTTCTCACAATGAACATATTCTAATATAATGAGGAAAATAATATTGCATATTATTTTAAAATAATATATGTGAAGTTCCTATGCTTGTGTGGTACACACAGTAAGCACTGACTTCCTCATTGTTGGCTGCCATCGTTGTTGTCATTAGTATCCTCATCATCTAACCTTTCCTGTCATAAGTGTGAAAACCAGAGGCTTAGAGAGGTTTAGTAGCTTACTTAATTCTGTATATCTCAGAAGCACATAAAATGCCTAACACACTGCCTGAAATACACACATACATGGACACATATCATTTCATGAATCATGAGTAAATAGATTTGGTTGGGAAAGTCACCAACCCAAACCTGAGCAACCATAATAGACCCTCAATGAATCAGATTACTTACAATGGAGGGAAATCTTGACAAGGGAACAGTATATGCAAGAATGATAATGAAGATTTGACAGAAATAAAATTATATCCAAAACGGAAAGGACTTCCAATAATAAAAATTAAAGAATAACAATGCTTTTCAGTAATTATTTACCAATTCTCATAGATTACAATCAGCTGGTAAAATTTTTCTCTGAAATCACTGCCTTCTCTCTTAATCACGAATATATGCATGTGAGCATGTGCACGTGTGCGTGAGCATGCACACACACACACACACACACACACACACACAGGAAATCCCTTTCCCTCACTTCTTCAGAATCTCAGTGGCTTTTTGCTGCTCCTAGACCAAATAAGTGACCCTACTATAACACTTTCCCTTCACCTCTATTCCAAATCTATTCCTCTTGCATCTTCTATATCAAAGTTTACTTGCTATGTCTATATATCCCTTTCTCTCGTGTCTTTTCCAGATGTCTCCCTGTCAACAACTTATTCAACATGATTAATGACTAATCAGAACTAATTTTGAAGAAGTTAAAATGTACAGAGGTCATTTGGGAATCCCACATCTTTGACTAAAGGTATTAATTTCTAGTTTTGATATTTAGGCCCCTGAGTAAACCATTAAGGAAGAGATCTTGTGACTGGAGAGTGCTTTCCTTTGTGCTTGCTTCCCAAGTCAAAGTATCCCAGCAACAACTGATTTTATGGGGCTGAATTCTAGCAGGACCCGATTGAGCCTCAGGGTAGAGATAGGACTAGCCTAAATCCTCATGGAATGCCTTCCGTGGCTTTAATATTAAGTGAGAAGAATTGAGCTCATACCTAGATAGAAACTAATAGTGATAAATGTCTTCCCCTTCACAGCCTCAAAGGGACTTGGTGTTATATCATTGGTTGCTTGAACATATGAATGAACACGGTTGAGTAAGTTAAGATTTCAGACTTCCTGTGAATTGTAGTATCCATGTGCTTATATAAAATTTTTCTAATAGGATTCAGTGATACAAACCTGGGCTTTTTCCCCCCTCTGCCAATATTATACAAGTCCTGGAAAAAGCTACTGGCCTCAAGTCACCGAAAAAGAATTGGCATTTCTAGAATTTTTTTTCACTGAGTCTCATTTGGTGTTTATTTAAAAAATCTCAGGTTAAAAATGCCCACAGTAAATGACCCTAAGCCTTTTGTCTTCAACAAAGCCTGTGAATTACAGTCAACACTCTGTGTTCTGGCATTCTGTCAGCAAGAAACCACTATTGATCAGGGCTTTAGCCAGTACCATAAAAGATAGTTCTAAGGACGACCCTGAAGAACAGCATAAACTGGAAATGCCTTCTGAATATTCAAAAACTGAGTATATTCCATTCATTATTGTTTTACATTTAATGCAGTTTACTAAATTCTCTTCCTTGGGAGTGGTACAGAGCATATTGTTTGATGAAGCAAGGCATTTGATTTTTCAATCATGCTGAATTTATAAAAATACTACCATCAAGGCACACACCTCTGAATAAGCCGCTAGGCCCACTATAACTTTCTTTGATGCACTGTCACCTGAAAGCATTTACTCATGAGCAAGTGTGACTAACACATGGATGACATCCACTGTGCTTAGAGGTAAGTAGTCATTTATATCTCTAAGGTATCTTGACATCAGAACACACATAGGTTGACAAATGTGGCATGAGTTGTAATCATTTACAAACTACTTGTCAAAGAAAATGAACTGGGTGTGGGCTATCTTTTAGCAACGCCGTGAGCATTTCATATAAAACGTAGCCTTGACTTCTAATTGTGTTGAATTAAGAAAATATTATAAACACTAATTAGCTGCATTTAATTTTTAAAGCAATTTAAAGTTCATAGTTTAAAGGGGAAAAAAACCTAAAAACAATAGACATGGTCTCTGTGCAATGTAATTAATGTTTGGGAAGCAGTCACTGGAGCACAGCATAATGAGGTTGACAAGTCAGGAGCCCTGACATTTCTACACAACATCACAACTCAAACATCATTTTAAAAAGCATTGAAAATTAAATGTGGCACATCAACTGTACTGAGCTGTGGTGCCAGTGGGGGGAAATCTGGTAGTTAAAAGTTTACAGTTTCTAACCGACAGTCGGCACGTAAGTTAGGAAGAATGGTATACAAGCTGACGCACAGGGGAAATATAAGGACAGGTGATCGCTATTATTGTTTAATTAATACTACTGATAATAGCTCCACTCAAAATCAGATACATGTTAAAGAAGTTCTTTCATGTTCTATTTCTTATATTCCCTTTCCCCGATCCCTGATTGCTTTCAGTCGGTGAAAATGAAATATTAAGGTGTGAGATTTCTTTGGGAATGGGTATCCATAGCATATACTTTTGATTTTTTTCATGAATCTTTCTGCTTACATTAGTTACGGGGGACCTTTCTCCTCTTAATTAAGAAATGAAATGGGTGGCTGGGTGGCTCAGCCGGTTAAGTGTCCAACTTCGGCCCAGGTCATGATCTCACGGTTTCGTGAGTTGGGGCCCCATGTCAGGCTCTGTGCTGACGGCTCGGAGCCTGGAGCCTGCTTCGGATTCTCTGTCTCTCTCTCTCTCTGCCCCTCCCTAGCTCATGCTTGCACTCTCTCTCTCTCTGTCAGAAATAAAAATAAAACTTAAAAAAAAAAGAAATGAAATGAAGTTGTCACTTTCGTATACTACTTAAACCTTACGCTGAGGAGGAATCTGAAAGCGTTCTTGACTTTTCCAAGCATGCAGTCTACTGTCCTAGGGTTTACTTGAGCATACAAAACTCTCTTGCAGGGACTCTCATATGAAATACTTACATACTTCTCTCTGAATACAAGGCAATATAATGTCCAAAACCTTAGAAGCAATCATATTGTTTGCAACTTTGAATTCTTACAGAGACTATTTAAATGGCTTTTCTATGAAACAAGGGCCTTCCAGTTGAATGTGTCTCAGATCTCTCAGTGGCAGGACTTTTTAAGCTGCTACATGTCTTCTGACTCTTCAGTGGAACCAAATGCACACCTCTCCCTACCATTCCTTTACCACAGCCTTCTCATAGACCTGGGTTCCCAATAACTCCATGATCTTGAAAGGCTTAACGTGCTTCTATGTTTCTGCTACACTATGCCTTATATTTTGCACAGAAGAATTTTTTTTTAGTATACCAAGTTGAGATCCCATGATAATAACATTAATCATCATCGTCAACATGTAAAAAAAAAAAAATCCAGTACAAAGTTCATGACCACAAGTCTCTATAGTTGACAAATTAAAAAAAAAAAAAAACTCTTGTGGCTTTCTTATTTAACACATGATAATAATCTCACCTCTGTGCAACTATACTAATTAAAAAATGAAAAATACTGGGAAAAGTTATATATGTGAAGATATTCATTTTAGCATTGTTTAGAGAATCAAAATACTGGGGGAAAAATGCAACAGGTCAAGGAGGAAAATAGTTATATTTTTGTATAGCCATTTGATTTACTATTATGCCATCATTAAAAGTGAAGGCAGGGGCGCCTGGGTGACTCAGTTGGACTGACTCTGGATTTCGGCTCAGGTCATGACCTTGCAGTTCATGGGATCAAGGCCCACGTCAGGCTCTGCACTGGTAGTGTGGAGCCTGTTTGGGATTCTCTCTCTTCCTCTCTCTCTGCCTCTCCCCTGCTTATGCTCTCTCTCTCAAATGAAATAGTAAAAAATTTTTAAAAAGTGAAGGCTGAGTGCTTGGGTGGCTCAGTTGGTTGAGCCTCTGACTCTTGATTTCAGCTCAGGTCATGGTCCCAGGGTCATAGGATTGAGCCTTACATTGGGCTCTGCAGTGAGCATGGAGCCTGCTCTGTATTCTCTCTCTCCCTCTGCCCCTCTCTGTCTCTCTGTCTCTCTCTCTCTCTCTCTCTCTAAAATGAAATTTAAGGAGTGCCTGGGTGGCTCAGTCAGTTAAGCCTCCAACTCTTGGTTTTGGCTCAGGTCATGATCTCACAGCTGGTGAGTTGTGAATGCAGCCAGTGCAGAGCCTGCTTGGGATTCTCTTTCTCCCTCGCTTTCTGCCCCTCCCCTGCTTGCTCATGCTCACTCTCTCTCTCTCTCTCTCTCTCAAAATAAATACATAAACTTAAAAAATTTTTAAATAAAATAAAATTTTAAAAAACCGAAGGCAAAGAAATTTATGTAGACACTTGAAAACAGGCTTATGACATAATGTTAAGTGAAGGAAAAATAAATATACTCTATTGTTTATAACTAAGTTAAAACAAATCAGTACATAAAAAGGACCAAATAGAAACACCTAAAAAGGGCCAAATGAAAATGCATACAAGTGACAGCAGTTAAGATGTTGGAACTATGAGTGATATAGATTGTCCATATGTTTTGCATTATGGGTGCATGTATCGTTTTTTTATTATTATTGAAGTATAGTTGACATACAATGTGATATCAGCTTTTATTATTTTTTAATTTTTTTAATGTTTATTTTTGAAAGAAAGAGAGACAGAGCATGAGCAGAGGAGGAGCAAAGAGAGGAAGAGAGAGAGGGAGACACAGAATCCAAAGCAGCTCCAGGCTCTGAGCTGTCAGCACAGAGCCGGACGCGGGGCTTGAACTCACAAACCCCGAGATCATGACTTGAGACAAAGTCGGACGTTTAACCAATTGAGCCATCCAGGTGCCCCTATATTAGCTTTTATTGAAGTATAGTTGATATACAATGTTATATTAGCTTCAGGTGTATAACACAGTAACTTGACAATTCTATACATTACTCAATGCTCACCACAATAAGTGTAGTCACCATCTGTCTCCATACAGCACTATTATAATATTATTGACTATATTCCCTATGCTATACTCGCCACCTCTGTGACTTATTTATTTTATAACTGGAAGTTTGTACCTCTTCATCCCCTTCACCTATTTTTCAATTTTAAAAGATGGTATGAGTCTGCCTTCAAAGACACTTATCTAATTTTCAGCTAAGATTTTATACTTCTTAACTCTGTTTTGTTTTGTTTCAAGTTTTTGTTTAAATTCTAGTTAGTTAACATAGGGTATAATATTAATTTCAGGGGTAGAGTTTAGTGATTCATCACTTATATACAACACCCAGTGCTCATCACAAGTGCCCTCCTAAATACCCATCACCCATTTAGCCCATCCCCTCACCCACCTCCCCTCCAGCAACCCTCTCAGTTTGTTCTCTGTAGTTAAAGAGTCTGGTTTATGGTTTGCCTCTCTCTTTTGTTTTTCCCCTATGTTCATTTGTTTCATTTGCTAACTACTTTTATGTTTCACCCCCTAGGATTTTAGAAGAACACCTCTAGAACCATGACCTCTGGATGATTAATCCAAGCACTTACACTAATATCAGATTTTTATTATTTCTCAAACAGTCTGAAAACTATAGCTTATCAAAGTTCAAAGGTAGTGGCTATTTTTGGAATAAGGTTTGATTGGCTCAAGATAATCTATTGTTTCTTATTGATTAAAACTTCTGTGGAAAAAAATAGCAGTGGTTTGTTTATACAGAAAAATAAAATCACTTTTCTGGGTAATTATAGTAGTTTGGGAAGGGTAGGTGGTAGATTATGGAAAAGAGAAACAAGTGCTTGGAGATTAAGAAACACTGGCTAAAGAGGGATATTCATAATTATACATTGTTCGGGATTGAACTATTTTGAACCAGCACCAAATACGGTGGAAGACATATCAAGAATGAAAGGTGGGGACAGCACTACAGATCCTACAGACATTAAAGAAAATAAGGGAATATTAGGGACAACTTTATAGCAACAAATTCAATATCACAGATGACATGGGCAAATTCCTCTAAAAACTGGCAAAACTTACGCAAAAAGCAATTAAAAAAACCTAATTCTCCCCATATCTATTGAGGACACTGAACTTGTAGTTTTTAAAACAGTTCCAAAGAAAGAACTTTTGACTCAGATAGTTTTACTGGTGAATTCTGTCGAACATTTTAAAAATAAATAATAGCCATCTTAAACAAGCTATTTAAGAAAACAGAAGAGAAAATATTCCCAACTCATTTTACTAGTCCAGCATAACTCCAATCCTCAAATATGTCAAGTACATTACAAAAAAAATACATTATTATGTGTTATAAACATAAACACAAAATCATGAACACAAAATTACCAAATGAAATCAAGTAATATATAAAGGAAAATAAATCATAACCACAGAGGGTTTATCCCAGGGATGCAAGATAGGTACAATATTCAAGTATCAACCAACGTTACTCACACTATTGAAAGAATAAAAGATAAAATTCATATGATCATCTCAATGAGTGGAGAAAAATATTCAACAAAATTTAACACCCACTAATGATTTTAAAAATTTTTCAACAAACTATGAATAAGAAAGAATTTCTTGAACCTGTAAAGGGCATCTATAAAAAAAAACTTATACTTAACATCATACTTAATAGTGAAAGATTAAAAATGTTTCTTCTAAGATCAGGAACAAGGGAAAGATATCTAGCTTCACCACTTCTAGTCAATATTGTACTAGAAAACCTAGGCCACATAATAAGGCAAGCAAAAGAAATAAAAAGGATTCAGATTTTAAAGAAGGAAATAAAACTACTTTTTTTTTGCAAATGGCATGACTGTCTACACAGAGAATCCTAAGGTGATTACAAATTAGCTACTAGAAACTAAGTGAATTAATGAAGGTCACAGGATTCATGATCACTCTATGAAAATCTTTTGTATTAAAAAAATAAAATCTTGTTGTATTTCTACATACTAGCAACAAACAACTAGAAAAATTACAATGCCAATTACTATGGCATCAAAAATACAAAATATTTAAGAAAAATTTTAACAAAAATGTGCAAGACCTCTGTGCTTAAAACAGTGAAACATTACTGAGTGAAACTAAACTAGATCTAGATAAATGAAGAAACACATTATGTTTGTGGATATGTATCATTAAGATGTTGATTCTCCCCGAACTGCCTTCCCAATCAAAGTAACAGAAGGCTTTTTTTTTTTTTTGGTAGAAATTGACAAGCTGATTCTAAAATTCAAGTAGAAAGTCACAGGATTAAGAGTAGCCAAAACAGTCTTGAAAAAGAAGAACAATGTTGAAGGAATTGTGCTACCTGATTTTAAAACGTTACAAAATGGCTGTAATCAAGAAAGTGTAGTGTTGGTGTAAGAAAAGGTAAATATATCAATGGAACCAAATGGAAGCAGTTTCTAAAAGAAGTCTTCTACAGGAAAAAAGTTTGAAACCCAAGATCTGGCTTGACAATATATTAAGTATATTTATTTATTAATAATCTTTACATTTCCATTGTGCCTTTTAGTTTCTGGTACATAGTTGGTGTTCGTCACACACTTGTTGAATAAATGGCCATCTCAAGCATTCACACTAGGTCAGAAAGCCATTTGGAAGAGATTTAATTAATCCTCTATGGTAAATGACATCATCTTGTTACTTGAAAATAATCCAGCTCCATCAACATGAAAATGAATCATTTATGTATTAAAGCTGACTATGTGCATATGTTTTAGGAGAATTACTAAAACTTAAAAAAATCTGTGGTAATATACTTCTTATAGACCTCTTAGGGATATAATTGACCAAAATGGAATATACATGCTGAGTTAAGCAAGTCTTTGGGATGAGAGAAAGGTGTAACTTCAGGATGAGAGAAGGGTATGGAGTGAGATATTTTTCTCCTCTTCTGCACTGGCTGACTACATGCTCTCCTTCCCATTATCAAAAGAAGAATTACATTCAATGTGGTGCACTGTAGGCACTGCAAACGAACATTTCGTAAGAATACATTTTGGACAAATTTTGTCTTGAAAACAACTTCAACTCAAATCCTACTTAATTAATCTAATTTCACAGCACCATGCATCTTATTAGGCTTAGCCATTCGTCTTTGCCCAAAAGGGCTTTGAGGTTTTGCTCTAGAGAATCAACAAATCTCATATAAAATTAAGGAAGAACAGCAATAGATCATAATTCTGGTTTTTAAAAATTATTCATCAAAGCAGACACAGCACATAGGTGAAGTAGGCAGCTGTCTATATGGTGTCACTTCTGAAACCTGTACATCACCACCTTTCTCCCCACCTCCACAACTGCAGCTTGGCACCGAATCTGGCTTTCTCACCCTCAAGATTCATTCCTTTGCCTTAAGGGATTATCTCCAGAATTGCTCCATTAAAATGCAAATAAGCTATGTAGGAGGGGTGACACATTAACATACTCACCGTAATTATCTGCTGCTCTCATCCTATCAGGATTAATTTATCAACTGTCCATCGGAAATAAAAACCCTGAGGGTATCGAAGGTATGAAAGATACAAGGTAATGTGGGCAGAGCTAGGAACGAGCTCAGGTGTTCAAGCCTAGGTAACACACCATGGTTGGAGGCTTTGAGCAGCAAGGAAACCACATTCACTCACTTAACCAACAATCTTCCATTGAGTACCTATAACATCACAGCCACAGTGTTAGTCACTAAGGCTAGAAAGAAGAATAGATGCATTTTTAACTTTCCCCATAGACATGGAGAATTTGGTGCCTGGAGAGAGAGGAAACGTGCCTCCCCCACAGAACTGGGGTAGGGACTGAATGTGGTAACGCATGTGAAGTGCTTAATATAGTGCCTGGCATGAAGTAAGAGCTCTAAAAAAATGGTTGCTTTCATTATTATTATTAAATTGATTCTGGTATCAATTCCAATGTAGCAGGGAGAATTTCCCACACCAGAAAGCAATTCTCAGGACACTAACTTAATTGTATCTATCCAGGGGTGGCATCGGAATCCACAGGTTAAAGGTTCAGTTCTATGAAAGTGCCACTCCTGTTCCCACTTTAGACACCAGTCGAAGTCCAGGTTATTACCCGACTGGCAAGGTTCCAACGACCCCTCCTCACGTTCAACTAATTTGCTAGAGCAGCTCGCAGAACTCAGAGAAACATTTTACTTACTAGATCGCCAGATTATTATAAAGGGTAGAACTCAGGAAGAGTTGCATATAGAACAGATGCATCTTACAAAGTATGTGGGAAGGGGACCAGGGCTCCCGTGCCTCCTCCAGGTGCACCACTCCCCCCAAACCTCCACATGTTCACCAAACTGAAAGTTCTCTGAACCCTGTCCTTCTTACGTTTTTATGGAACTTTCCTTATGAAGGCATGGCTGGTTAAATCATTGGCCTTTTGCATTTAAACTCAATCTCTAGGCGCTTCTTCTCCCTGGAGGTCAGGGGGTGGAACTGAAAGTTCCAACCCTTTGGTCACATGGTTGCCTCTGTGGCAATCAGCCCCATCCTTAGGTAAGTAAGGTCCAAAAGTCACTCCGTTAACATAACAAGAGTCAATTGCATTGCTCTCACCAATTAGGAAATTCCAAGAGTGTTCACTGTGCCAGGAACAGTGGACAACGACCAAATATATATTTCTTTTATAAATCACAATATCACGATTATCTATTGCCAGTGTAATAGTAGTGATAATGAACTACGAAAGAATTTCTGGAAATGAAAAAGAATGCTAAAACAGGTCCAAAGCACATAAAAAATCAATCAGGGATTTCATGAAAGAGGTAGGGTATTTAAGATACAATCATAAACCAGAGGGGGTGGGAGAAGGAGAGTGCAAGCATGAGCAAGTGAACAAGTGAGCGTGTGAGCGAGCATCTATGTATCAGGCACTGTACTATGTGCCTTTTATTCATTATCTCATTCAATTCTCACAACCTAACCCCCCTACAAGGAAGGGACTATTACTTTCATCTTAAACATGTGGAAACCAAGGTTTAGAGAAAGTGAAACAACTTGTTCAGAGTCACACAGTAAGTGGAGGAACTGAGATGTAGATAC
This sequence comes from Lynx rufus, assembly GCF_022079265.1. Taxonomy (NCBI): domain Eukaryota; kingdom Metazoa; phylum Chordata; class Mammalia; order Carnivora; family Felidae; genus Lynx; species Lynx rufus. The sequence goes on from NW_025814833.1 coordinate 19,030,751, forward strand.
ATAGGATGTAGGTGGTTGCAAGAGGCAAACATAGAATCCCACAGAAAGGTTTGTAGGCAGAGGGAAGAGTATGAGCCCTTGCATGGTGGTGGGAATATGCTGATGTCGTTCACAGAATACTGAGCAGGTCTGTCTGTCTGAAGTAGAGGGACAATATAGGAGAGTAGAGAGTGTGATAAGGCTAGAAAGGTAGATTGAAGCTATATGATTGGGAGTTTTGGTTTTGGGTAGAAGAGGTTGAACATAATTTGATGGACTTGACATACTGGGGAAAAGGGTATGAAAGGTGAGGTTGGAGAGATGCAAAGATCAATTCCACGCCTACTTAAGGATTTTGTACAAGATGATCCCTGGACAAAGCACCACTTCCTATCTCCCTTCTGTGTTTTCACTGAAATATCTGGAATATATTCCCTTCAAAGCAACCATGCAGCAACCATCTCTTATTCTTCCCAAAGTAGTGGCCAGTAGAGGGATTTCAAGGCAGTCAAGGCAGGAGATGGCCATGGTTGGGGGAGGGCACGTCTCATCACAGGGATGGCTATGTACACTTAAAGCCAGCTCCATTCTCTTCTTGTGCATCCACATATTTATGACAGCATGAGTGAATAAGTGTGTGTGTGTGTATAAGAGAGAGAGAATTTAAATTCATGTAGCAAAGTCATTCTCAGAATATTTCTACCATAATTTTCAGTCACTTGATTGACAGAAAAAAAGGGAATTTATACCACTTAACATCCTACTCTGACAATGATAGTATATACTTAGATGTCTTGACTCCATATTCTTCTAATATAAGGAGCCAGTGCCACTAAGACCCCACACTTATGACCAATGCTCCCCATCCCAGAATCTGGGACCAATTGTGATTTAAACAAGTGGAATCTTAATTTTTTTTTTTTTAAATCTCTATGTGACTCTAATATCTGGCATCAAACCAGCTTTGCTGCTGGACTTGCTCTAACCTTGTGAACTCTTACTATTTCGGTATTGCTCCTTCGCAATGAAGCCCCATCTTTGATGATAGTTCTGGAAACCAAGTGTTTTGCCTTGCCTCCTTGTAATTCCCTTCCCTAAAACTACAGTGCCCCTAGGTGTGGGAAGTGTCTTCACCCCAGTAGTTCTGCAAATCTGGCTTCAAATCTCAGGTCCCTTCATCTCCCAGTAGAGCTAGTCCTGACATTCAGTGACTCACAGAATACTAAACATCTGCCTTTGGCCTTCTCTGATGCACACACAACCTGCTTATTAGGTTTTGTATTTTCAGCTCAGCTTCCCTGAGGACAATTACCTACATGTCTAGACTTCCTTCTGTTTATTCCCTATCACCAAACCTTCCTGGATCTTTGCAGTGCTCTGTCCAGCCCCTCTCCATCTGCCTGGCTTCCAGACTTTGGCTACTTTAGTTTGGGCTACCTTACTGCCGGTCATGTTTCAGACATGATAGGGAGAGCTAGTGGCTTTGACTCAGTGCTACAGCAAAACTTTTGCTCATTACTGATGTAAACTAAGACTTGACAAACACCCTTCTTTTCCCCCTCCAACCATCTCAGTCTAGAGTGTTCAATAAATATTAAATAACAATAATATAGCATGAAAGAGAAAGTATCTCATTAAATAAATCATGGAAATGTCAACCTACCTGTCTCAAATTGAAAGAATTTTATGAAAAATATCTTTGGCTTTAGGCTTAGCTTTCTTATATTCATTCATAACAAGCTGTAAAGAATGGAAATGAACTAGCATTCCATAAGGATGAATTATGGGTATGATTCGATTAAAATTTTCACTTTTTCCTGAGATAGTCAATTATTCACCCAATTGCCATAGCCCGTATACTCAGAAGCCTCATTTTGCATACCTAGTGTATAAGTCATGTTCGAACATGGTTAACCCTTGATCATCCTTGTTAATGGTGAGGAGCAGAAAAACATTTCGTCCACACTAGTGTATTATTCAAAACCTAAAATTACTGAGCTTTAGGAATACATTATATGATGCTTCTACCCCCTCCAACACAAAGGTTTACACAAACATTGAGAATGAGAAGAAACTATTTCCGAAAAATATTGGGTGGCAAGGACAAAGTCAAACGAGAATTAAATACAGACAGTCCACAAAGTTAAGAATAGGCATATTTGGAACAAAAAGTGAATTAAAATTAACAAATGTCCAAAACATTAAGTTAAAAAGCAGATTGAAATATAATATTCATCATATAATTTTATTTTCCTAAATGTGCATGTCTACGCAACACACACACACACACACACACACACACACACACCATCCCTGATACTGGGTTGTCCCCACTAGCTACACTGAGGTTCCAACACAGAGGCAGTGGTGACATCCATGAGTGGAACAGGAAGCAGCATCAACAAAAACATAACTTCTACTGCCTAGTTTATCCCTAATTTCATGACGATTGTTCTGATTTGCTTCGCTTCGTTTTTGTATCGGTGGGTAATCCACACTCTCCTGATTGTCACCCCTTAGGCTGGCAGCAGAGTCTGTTATATTTATAATACATATGTACTGGCAGGTCTATTCAAGTCTACTACATCACCCAGTTGTACTGATTTGACTCATTTAATCATGATGCAAACAGCTCGTCATCGAACTGACTGATTATTTCCAGCAGCTGATCAAATCAATTGGCACATTTGTGTGGATATAGCCTAAGGACTGTTCTACCTGGTAACTGGGCTACAGTCCTTTAAATCCAGCTACCACGGCCGAGCAGAGTAGTTGCAACAGAGACCGTATGTGCCATGAAGCCAAAAATACGATCTGGCCCTTTAAAGAAAAAAAATTTGCCGACCTCTGCTCTAGAGGAAACCTCAATGATTCATCGCCCTTATCTCAGAGATTAGGAAATTGAGGCCCAAACAGGTTAAGTGACTCAAACTCAAGACATCTGATTAAAAAATGCATGGTTTTCGTTACCCTGCTGGTTGCCCAACACCAATCACAGTTCCCCTATGGTGTTCCTGATTTCAAAGAATCACCCACCATCTACCAAGTTATGCAAGCCTGCAAGCTCCAAGTCGTCCGTGACAGCTCCCTCTTCATCATCCCTAGATCCAGTCTAAGCTCTTCCAATTTTACAGACTCCCTGTTGAATTTTTCTACTTCTCTCCACTGCCACCATCCTAGTCCAAGCTGCCATCATCATTGCTCTGGACCACTGCAACAGTCCCCAGGTGGTCTCCCTGCTTCTCCTCTGGCCCCATTCTGATTTGCACTTCACGCTCTAGTCATTGATCTTTTCAAATTGCAAATCTGAGCACATCCGATCTCTGCCTAAAACTCTTTCGAAAGGCCTCCCATTGATCTCAGGATAAACAACAAACTCTTTCATGTACTACCTGGCTCCTGATGACCTCTGCTCATCTTCTACTACCTGCACCCTCACTCCCCCTGCTCTACCTTGCTTTCAGTCCCTTAAATTTGCCAAATCTCCTCACACCCCTGGGCCTTTGCACATGCTTTTCCTATATCTGGAATGACCTTCCCTCCCCACCTTTGCCCAGTTTGTAACTTCAGGCATGAATCATTACTTCCTCAGGGAAGTCTGTTTTGACCTTCCTGACTTGTTTAAATTCCCCTATTATACAGCACTCTATCTTTCCTTCCATATACTTATCACAGGGATGGGTTAACAGGTACAGTTATATGTGTGATTATTTTAATAATGTCTGTCTTTCAGACTGTAAGTTTCATCAGGGCAGGGATCTTCCCTATTTTACTCTACCACAGCCCCCACACCTAGCCCAAGGCCTTGTCCTTAGCTCAGCAAATATTAAGTTAATAAATTAATGCACGGGGGTGCCCAGGTGGCTCAGTTGGTTAAGCTTCTGACTCTTGATTTCGGCTCAGGTCATGATCTCACAGTTCATGAGTTCGAGCCCCGCATTGGGCTCTGTGCTGACAGTGTGGAGCCTGCTTGGGATTCTCTCTCTCCCCACTGTCTCTACCCCTCCCCTGCTCAAACTCTCTCTCTCTCTCTCTCTCTCTCTCTGTCTCTCTCTCTCAAAATAAATAAACTTTTAAAATTTAAAAAAAATAAAAACTAAACTAATGCATGAACTTCCAGAAGTTCATAGAATTAGCATCCATGTCTCCTAAGCCCAAGCTCGGAACTCTTCATGGCACAGTGCTGCTTCTATTTAGGCCAACAACACAGGACTGGGACATTTAGCTTTTTTCTATTTCTTGGCAACAAACTAAACGCCCGACTTCTGCCAGCTGCTAAACATATGCATGGCATTTTTCACCAAGGGGAGTGTATGAATGCATCAGCAGCTCAGTCCCACTGCTAGAACAATAAATCACATGCTTTAAAGAAGGGGAGTAGAGAGTGTTGTTATTATCAGCTAAGTAGTATATGTGTGAATTTTAAAGGGAAGCATGTGAGCATTAACCAGAAAAGGAAAACATGGAGTGCTGGTACAAGTATTTAAATTCCTTTTTGGAAAATTTTTTCCCTAATACTTTCAATTTGCTGACCTGGGTTTCTGAATTTCATTCTTCTTTAAAATGCCTAGTGTTTTTATAGAAACATCACAAACAACCTTCCAGTGAGTTGTTACTTATTTGAAAGAAAAAAAAAAAAACAGAACACTGTTCTTCCTTAAAAAGAAAACACATATGCTGAAATATCTGTATTTTTATGCTTTTAAAAGCAAAGTGAAATAATAAAGAAAATGTATGAAATACTTTCTGGAGAAACTACGTATTGAAGGTTTTTATTTTAGACTAGTAAGTGGACTTTTAATGGTGAAATCTGAGAATTGTGCATATTCTTTAGCAAATCCAAATTATAATCCTGAAGTACTATAATCATCTAATAGGTGTCTGATCTTTCAAATTCTTTAATCCGTCTCCATATTAACTTTTGACCTAGCTTTTTGCAAACACTCTTAAGTCCCTGAAAATATTTTAGTGACACAAAAACCTAATTTATTCAGGCTGCCCTATGTTAGCAACTATCTTACAGATGTGGTCGGGTTCTGAGTAGTCCATATGAAAACATATGTCTAATACAGAGCTCCTAAAAATAGATATTCCAGTTGAAAGTCCAATTTTATTTTCTGCATTTCAGGATTAGAAACCTAACAGCTGCTTACCAACAGATTCCACGTTAAATCAGGAGGGGATTTACTGATTCCATTACAGCTAAAAGGCAAGTAACGACAACAACAACAACAAACAAACAAACAAACAAACAAAACCACTTTTATCTTTCCAGAATAATATGATTGCACTTTCAAATGAGAAGTAGAGACTATACTATAAGGAAAACTTTCAAGAAAGGGTGGGACTTCAGTGGACTTTAAAGGACCGGTAGTTTGAAAAGCAGAGAACCATGAAGACACCAGTTTGATTAAAGTATAACAAAGAAAGCTGGGGAGAAGGAAGAACACAACGGATTTATTAAGCAACTACCTTGTGCAGGGAATGTGCAAGAGGTTTTCTGAAAGGACAAGGCAAATTGGGGCCAGATTATGCAAGGCCTCAAATGCTAGATTAAGGAGTTTGAATTCGAGCCAATAGCAATTACAGCTGTATTTCAAAACCTCTCCAAAGCACAGTTTTAGCTGAGAGCGCCATTTGTCTACGGCCCTGAGATAGGGTTAATTCCAACTCTTCCAGGTGAATGAGCTGAATCATGGTGCAGAATATGGTAAGTATAATTAATTAAAGGAAGAAGGCCTTTTAATTTTATGTTGGGGCAACTGGATGCTCAACATAGACATGAAATCCAAATGGCAGCAAATAAATTGGATCACAGAAGAGTCCAACCCAGACTAAATGAGGGTCCTCTTAAATCTCACTTTAAAACCAAATGTCAAGTATCAACAAACACAGATGTACATAGTGATTTGGCTGTTTCATTACTTTGCGTCATGAGAAATCTCAAAACAGAACATTCTTCTGTAGAGACAAAAGGTCTGAGTTTAATGTGCTTTAACATTACTGGTGTGCTCTCGTCATGAATGCTTCCATTAATTTAGGTCAAGGAAACGATAAGAACTTTGACAACGTGCTCTGTCAAATGCCAAAGTCGCGCATTCCCTGATACATTTAGTGCAGGGTGTGAGGCAGTGGCTCTGGACACCAAAAGGAGACACAGAGGAGACCTGAACACAAATTGGGCTGTAATTTTCTACTTTAGATCTGATTGCTCCCTTGTCCCATTTTCAACATGGATGGTAAGGTCGTTCAAGTAGAACCACCTCCGACCATTTTTTAAACTACCGTGGAAAGCCTCCATATCCTAAACCACTCTGTTTTCATCTATGTACAAGGTCAAGGCAGTGATCCCTGAGTTTGTTTATTAACAGCATCAGTTGTCCATGTTCGTTTCAGAAGGGGTGAAGCCGATCACCATGTGGCCTCCAACTGGAGAGTTTCATTTTAGAAAAACAAAAATAGATTTCCCACAAGTATTTCCCTGAGTGCCTTTCAGGTTTCTAGTTCTTCAGTGTGGCTCATTATGGTATTATTGTTATTTATTAATGTAATTTACATGAACTAGATACCATAAAGAAGTATAGTCTCTGATTTCAATGAGGTTAATAGGATGTAAGCGTTGAAACTGGCTTCAAGGGGTTTGAAGTTGGAACAGAGGTAAATAGGAAGCCAGTTAAGAGGTTTCAAGAAAAGGAGTGAGCTCAGAAACAGATAAACGTATTTTAGCACGAGTGCTGCGCATGGTCACTTAATAAAACATGACTGGGGTGCAAAATACGAAATCTGACCACAGGATTTGAAAAAAGAGGGCATATGTAAACGAAGATTTCCATAGAACCAATAACAGCAGCTGACATATAGCGAGTATTTACTGCATGGCAGGCCCAATGTATCACTGCTCTCTATGTGTTCACATTTGGTCTTCAGGCCTGATTCTAACCATGTGACTTACAGGAAAAGTGAGACAGAGAACTTCAGGAACTTTCCTGAGGATAAATACTTGGTAGAAGCATGAGGTGGCCTTCTGGTCGAGGCAGTAAGCCTTGGATATACACTTTAACATATGCCTCCGGAGAACAAAGCAATCATGGATTTTTTTTTTAACAACAGAGCACAATTTATACAAACAAATGAGGATTGTCTTGTTCAAAATACTCACCTTAGGGAGCCACACACTTATTTATACTGCCGCAAACCTTTCTGGAACTCGTCTTTACTGACTGTGTTCAAAACCTGAAACGCTCATCCTGTTCCCTAGTGGAAATATTCTATCTTTGAGGTTATTTCTATTTCTAAAATTTTAGAAATATCTAAAATAATAAGTTGGAATGAAGTCTGTCAAATGAAATGGGTTATCAAGCAAGATCATTTCATTTGGGGTCAAGAACACAATGTGACATGGAGAAATGAGATGGAATTTTATTCTGAAAGCACCCCCTGGCCAAAATTCGGGAGCAGTGGCAGCATCTATAAACTCAGTAATAACTTCCCTAGAAGAAAATTTAACTGTATAAAGCCTATCTTTAGTCTGTGTGCTCATATTAAAATGTAAATCTTGTTTGTATTAAGGGGTTATACATTTTATATCACACATTTTATATAAGATCATTAGAGAACAATATTGTTCCATAGGAGATACCCAAGGACAGATACATTATATGCACTACAGGTATTCAAATTATGTGGAGATCATCATTAACTAGATTAGTTGACAAGGACTTCATGGAAAGCAGTTGGGAAAACTTGGGCTTGAACAGTGAGTTAAATTTCAACAAGCAAGGGAAATGATCTTTATTGTAGGACAAAGGGATCTAATTTGATTAGCTAATAAAAGTGGACTTGAACAACACTCAAATCCATATGAAATAGCAGCCTTCTAAAACCCATTTTTATTTTATTTTTTAAGCCAATCAAATGGTGCATTGATTTATTTAAAAGTTCTGTCAAGCGGGGCGCCTGGGTGGCGCAGTCGGTTAAGCGTCCGACTTCAGCCAGGTCACGATCTCGCGGTCCGTGAGTTCGAGCCCCGCGTCGGGCTCTGGGCTGATGGCTCAGAGCCTGGAGCCTGTTTCCGATTCTGTGTCTCCCTCTCTCTCTGCCCCTCCCCCGTTCATGCTCTGTCTCTCTCTGTCCCAAAAATAAATAAAACGTTGAAAAAAAAAATTTTAAAAGTTCTGTCAAGCTAAGACAGTTATATTATATTTATCTGGAATACAGGACAGGGATATTTTGCACGAAGTAAGATTTACCATAAACTTCAGGAATATCGAAATAGTGGACCCAATCCTTCACTACTCCCTGTGTGTATGCTCATTGTCATGCAACTTTTCAGTTTTACAAGAGGTAGATATATCTGGACAACCATTGACTTTATACTCAGCTCTGTGGTTTGCACTGGCTGATAGAATGTTAACAGACACGATACAAATGGGAACTTGAAGCTTCTTTTGTTATAGCACATTCTCTTTTGTGACTCAGCCATGAACACTGCAAGAAAATACTCTAACTAGCCCAATGGTTCATACACATGAGCCCAAAGGGGATCATACACACACAGAGCACAGCTACCCAATCACCATGCAGATCTGTGAACTGGAGGTAAGGTTGCCATAAAACCCATTTTTAAACAAAACATCAACAGAAGCAGACATTAATGTTAGAGAGCAGAAAGAGACACAAAATGATGGGCCCAATTTACAGCGGGGAGAGGGGCCGCCAAACCAATGCTAGTCGAGAAGCTTGAACATGATCTAAAGTTAGCCTATTATCCCTCCACCTGTGATTTTGTAAGTCTCAAGAATCTGTCAAGGCCCACTAATAAATGTCTTGCTCCACAAAGGTAATTTAAGAAAAGAAAAGAAAAGTAACATGGATACTTCAAATTTTCTCTCCCTAGAGTAAAGGCCCTCCCCACTGACCTTGCTTTAAAGACAGGGTGAGCCGGCAAAAACTGAAAGGAGCCATCAGGAACGTGTAGATAAGCTTTTAGACATGCCTTATTGTCTTTCAAAAGGATGAACAGATTTTGTAGTAGAATTCAGTAAATGCAGAGAATTCTTTTGACCAAGTAGGAGCTTTCTGGTTCTTGGGTAATTACTTCCTACATAGAATACAGCCCCCCAAATACTTTCTATGTCCTTAATTAAAGTAAATACTTGTTTACACTACTCTACTGCAAATCTACAAATGCAAGATAATAATGAATCTCATTTTGCAGCGCATTGTAAATCATATTAGTAACTTCTGGTGCTCTCCAGGTTTAATAGGTGATAGTTTATTATTCATGTTCAGCATAAACTAAGTCATTAAAATTACAAATTTACAAGTAAGCTACAAAAATTATGCCTGTCTTCAAGATTATGGTTTTAATAATTGAAAATACTGTCTGACCTAGAGCAAGGAAAATGTTGAAACTTGGAAGTTCATCTGAAATTCATGGTTGAAAATAACAGAAATCTCTGAACACTGGGGCCATCTTCTTACTTATGTCAGGATTACAAAAACTAGTGAATGAACAAAAGTAAAGTTACATTGTTTTGTGGGATTTATATTTCCAGAATTCTTTTAAAAACATCATATTCCCAAAGTGCAAATGTTACAAATATGAGAGGAGGTATGTTAATACACATCGGGTGACATCTTGGCATGCGCAGAAGTTGTTTGCCTTAATATCAAAATAATAACCCCTTTTTTTGAACCGAGTAATAAACTGTATGAAAAATTGTAAACCCTATTTGAGTCTGCTTCTTCACATAAAATGAGAGACGACCATGTACATGTTGTGTTTGTTGCAATCAAATGGTTTTCTTGCTGGCCAGCAAGCCTAGCCCTTTGAGAGATACAGGCATACTTTGGAGACATTGCCAAACAATTCATTGTCAAATGTCACAATAAAGCAAGTCAAATGAATTGTTTGGCTTCCCAGTGCATATAAAAGTTACAGTTACACAATACTGTAGTCTATTAGGTATGCAATAGCATTATGTCTAAAAAGACAATGTATATACCTTAATAAAAAATACTTTATTGCTAAAAATTGCCAACCATCTGAGCTTTCAGTGAGTCATAATCTTTTTGCTGGCAGAGGGTCTTGCCTTGAGGTTGATGGCTGCTGACTGATCAAGGTGGTGGTTGCTGAAAATTGGGGTGGCTGTGGCAATTTCTTAAAATGAGACAATGAAGTTTGCTTCATCTAATTGACTCTTCCTTTCACGAACGAGTTCTCTGTAGCATGTAATGCCATTTGGTTGCATTTTTCCCACAGAACTTTCAGAACTGGAGCCAATGCTCTCAAACCCTGCTCCTGCTTTATCAACTAACTTGATGCAATATTCTAAATCCTTTGCTGTCATTTCAACAATCTTCAATGGCATCTTCACCTGGAATAGATTCCATCTCAAGAAACCACTTTCTTTGCTCATCTATAAGAAGCATCTGTGCAAGTTTTATCACGAGACTGCAGCAACTCAGTCACATCTTCAGGCTCACTTCTAATTCTAGCTCTCCTGCTATTTTCTACCTCATCTACAGTTACTTCCTCCAATGAAGTCTTGAACACTTCAAAGTTATCCATGAGGGTTGGAATCAAATCTTCCAAACTCCTGTTAATGTTGATATTTTAACTGCTTCCCATGAATCATGAATGTTCTTAATGGCATCTAGAATGGTGCATCCTTTACAGCAGCAGGTTTTAACTTTACTTTGCCCTGATCCATCAGAGGAATCACTATCTATGGCAGCTGGAGCCTTATAAAATGTATTTTTTAAGTTTATTTATTTATTTTTGAGAGAGAGAGAGAGAGAGAAAGAGAGAGAGAGAGAGCGCACATGAATGGGGGAGGGGCAGAGAGAGGGAGAGAGAGAATTCCAAGCAGGCTCTATGTCTGTTGTCAGCGTGGAGCCCAATGCAGTGCTCGATCCCACAAACCATGACATCATGACCTGAGGCGAAATCAAGAGTCAGAAGCATAACCTACTGAGCCACCCCAGTGCCCCTGAAATGTATTTCTTAAATTAGACTTGAAAGTTGAAATTCCTTTTTTATCCATGAGCTACAAAACAGATGTTGTGTTAGCAGGCAGGAAAACAACATGAACCTCATCGTACATCTCCATCAGAGCTCTTGGGTGACCAGGTGCTTTGTCAATGAGTAGTTATAATTTGAAAGAATTCTTTTTTTTCTGAGCAGTAGGTCTTACAATATTCAATTAACCACGCTGTAAACAGCTGCGCTGTCATCCAGGCTTTGTTGTCCCATTTCTAGAGCACTGAGTAGATGTAGCATAATTCATAAGGGCACTAGAATTTTCAGAACGGTCAAAGAGCACTGGCTTCAGTGTAAAGTCACCAGCTGCATTTGCTTCTAACAAGTGTCAGCCTGTCCTTTGAAGCTTTGAAGCCAGGCACTGACTTCTCGTCTCTAGCTATCTAAGTCCTTCATGGCATCTTCTTCCAATAGAAGGCTGTTTGGTCTGTATTGAACATCTGCTATTTAGTGTAGTCATGTTCATTATCTTAGCTGGATCTTCTGGATACCTTGCTGCAGCTTCTTACATCAGCATTTGCTGCTTCACCTTGCACTCTGTTATGGAGATGGCTTCTTTCCCTAAACTTCAAGAACCAACCACTACTACCTTCAAACTTTTCTTTTGCAGCTTCCTCACCTCTCTCAGCCTTCACAGAACTCAGAGTTAAGGACTTGCTCTGGATTAGGCACTGGCTTAAGGGAATGTGGTGGCTGGTCAGATCTTGTACCCAGACTGCTAAAACTTTCTCCCTATCAGCAATAAGGCTGTTTTGCTTTCTTATCATTTGTGTGTTCACTGAAGTAGCACTTTTAATTTCCCTCAAGAACTTTCCTGAATTCACAACTTAGCTGTTTGGCACAAGAGGCCTAGCTTTCAGCCTATCTCGGCTCTCAACACACCTTCCTCACTAAGCTTAATGACTTAGCTTTTGTTTTAAAGTGAGAGACCTGGGACTCTTCCTTTCACTTAAACACTTAGAGGTCACTGTAGCGTTGTTAATTGGCCTAGTTTCAATATTGTTGTGCCTCAGGGAACAGGAAGGCCCCAGGAGAGGGAGAGAGATGGGGATACAGCCGGTAAGTGTAGCAGTCAGGACACAGAGCATTGATGCTTTTAAGTTCACTGTGTTACATAGCAAGTTCACGCACCCCAAAACAATAGGATAGTAACACCAAAGATCACTGATCAAGGAGCACTGAAACAAATATAATAATAATGAAAAAGTTTGAAATATTCCAAGAATTACCAAAATGTGACACAGAGCCACAGAGTGGGCAAATGGTGTGGGAAAAATGGCGTCCACAGATTTGCTTACTGTAGGGTTGCCACAAACCTTCAGTATCTGTGGGGCACAATAAAGGGAGGCACAATAAAATGAGGCATGCCTGTATATCCTGAACCAAACCCCTTCCCAAACTCATCTTGAGCAGCTGACTCTATGAGGTTGAGATCCCTGTTCCTAGTTTTTGAAGCTTCCAAAGACTTCTAATCACAACTACAGACTGACTTCTCCGGAATTACGTTCATTATAGTTGAGTCAACCCACTTCCCCTGCCCCCAACTTCTTTCAATTCAAATTAGTTGTCTTGATTAAATTCCAGAGGAATTTTGCCTGCAAGGAGCCTGCCAAGGGCGAGCCCAGTATCCTAAGAGTGTACTCCAGACATCTTGTAAGTGCATATATAACCTTGTTTTTATTATTTTTTGGTCCTAACTTCAGTTCTTTTCAAATTCTGCTATGTGTTTAAAAAAATCCTTGTACATATAAATTTATGGGATGACAGATGGAGTCCAAGCACTAGAAAGTGTGTGTTAACTAAAGCACCCATCTAGCCTACCTTGCAAAGTAATGGGAAGCAGGCTACACCATACTTAATTACCTTTTATCACCTCCTCTGGTTCCATAATACCCTTTCCACGTAAGCTAGGGCTTCCACTTGGCTGACTATGTCAGGTGAGATGGAGAGAAATGAGTCTTAGGACAATTTTCTAGACCTCAGTTTCCTGATCTGTAAAATTAGGTAGTTGGGACTAAATGATCTCCAAGTTCTTTTCCCTGGTTCTTTTCACCATCTATGATTCAACTCCTTTTGAATCCACTCCATTATTTAATTTAATAATCTACACATATCTAGAAAATTATCTTCAACAAGCATATGATAGACACTGGGATAACAAAGAGGCAAAATTCTAAAGGAGGCTAGAAACCTAGCTAGGGTGATAAGATATGTCCATACAAGGATATACTGCAGGGTAGGAAGAGGCCATGTACCAAAATGAGAGGCATGCATGCATGCACAGGGTGAAATCCCTGAACTCCTACCCCACTAATGCACACTGGACTATGAAGGAAGACAAAAAAGTTAACTTTTGCTGTGTTTAAACACCGTAATTTGAGGGTTGTTTGTTATAGTAATACATATTACTAGGTAAGTAATACTTCGTGTGTGTGTATGTGTGTGTGTATATATATATATATATATATTTCTACCCCTACCTCTACCTTTACTTCTACCTTTATCTGTATAGAGAGATTTTAAACACACACACACACACACACACACACGCACACACACACACACACACACACACACACACACACACACGAGGTTCCACTGCCGATCATGAAATTATCTACGACTCTGGAAGGGCTAAACTGTCACAATTGTGGAATATAGCTGTTTAATTTTCTTCCCTCTTACACTATATGCCCCAGGAAGGCAGGAGCCAAGTCTTTCGTACTCACCACTGCATTCTCAGCACCTAGAACCTGGAACATAGTAGGTATCCAGTAAATATTTGTTTAATGAATGAACAAGGGTTTAAATTACATAGTGCTGCTCACCTGAGCTCCTACAGCACCTTGTCCTTGCATTACCATTAAATCCACTATTCCAGGGGCTCCTGAGTGGCTCAGTTGGTTAAGCATCCAACTCTTGATCTCAGCTCAGGTCAGGATGTCACTGTTCGGGAGCTCAAGCCCCACCTTTGGCTCCTTGCTGACAGCATAGAGCCTGCTTGGGATTTTGTCTCACCCTCCCCTGCTCTCTCACTCTCTCAAAATAAATTTAAAAACTTTTAAAAACCCTATTACTTTATATTATAATTGCTGTATGTTGTCTGCCTGCTTCTTCAGAGAGCAAGGTGCTCAATTTTTTTATTTAAAATTTTTTTCAATGTTTATTTGTTTTTGAGAGAGAGAGAGAGAGAGAGAGAGAGAGAGAGAGAGATGGAGTATGAGCAGGGGAAAGGCAGAGAGACAGGGAGACACAGAATCTGAAACTTCAAATTTGCTAAGAGAGTAATCTTAAGAAAACCTTAAGTAAATCTTAAGTGTTCTCACCATACACATACAAGTAACTATGTGAGGTGATGGATGTGTTAATTAGCTTGATTATGGTCATCAATTTTTAATGTACATATGTATCAAATCACATGCTGTACACCTTAAACACATATAATTGTTATTTGTCGATTGTATCTCAATAAAGCCGAAAAATAGCTTCAACAAATATGGCTGTACATTTGACTCACAAAATTAAGCCCTTTCCAAATGGGATTCAATTACAACATTTCATATGGGGGGTGGTGCTTGAGTGGCTCAGTTGGTTAAGCATCTGACTCTTGGTTTTGGCTCAGGTCATGATCTCACGGTTGGTGGGATCAAGCCCCACATCAGGCTCCATGCTGACAGTGTGGAGCCTGCTTGGGATTCTCTCTCTCCCTCTCTCTCTCTCTCTCTACCTCTCCCCCACTTGCTCTCTCTCTCTCTTTCAAAAATAAAAATAAAAACTTTTAAAAAATTTAAAAAAATTTCATATAGGGGTGCATGGGTGGCTCAGTTAAGTGTCTGACTTCGGCTCTATGATCTTGCAGTTCATGAGTTAAGCCCCTCATCGGGCTCTCCGCTGTCAGCATGAGCCTGCTTAGGATTCTCTCTCTCTCCCTCTCTCTCTCTGCCCCTTCGCTGCTTGTTCTGTCTCTCTCTCAAAAATAAAAATAAACATTAAAAATAAATAAGTAAAACACTTCATATAGATTTAGATGAAAATCAAGCAAAAGAATATGGACCACTTCCATAAGACTTACTCCCTCATTTTTTCCTGCTCACTAGACTCTATTGTAGTAACTGCAAGATAAAGACCCAAAAATCGGTTCCTCCTTTAAAAACCCAAGTAATTCTGTTGACTAAACGACACTTTGGTTTCCACAACTCACTTCTTCATAAATTGACTTAACTCCTGACTGACCCAAGAGATTTGTTAAATGGGGATTTGTTAAATGGGAATTTTTCACAGTCCTCATTGCTCTAGAATTGAATAAATTAAAAGTAGGCAGGGAAGGAAACACTGTAAATGGTAAAACCTATTGCAATACTAATTCAATGTACAAAGTGAGAACATGCTCTCAATTTGCCAGCAAGAAAGTGCCAGTAAATCTCACACTACAGCTGTCATGATTAGAAATGGTCCTGGTCTCTATGAAGCCAAAGGCATCTGCCATTTTTTGATGGGGCAACAAAAATAGGGAGACAGCTTCAGGAAATTTCCTGTGATGCTATGCCTGATCCTGGGTTTCCATGAACATTAGGGAAGAAGTTTTGCCAAGTGTTATTATAAAAAATGAAGTATGACCAACAAAATGGCCTTTCTTATTAAAAAATGTAAGAGAACTATATTGCTTTGCATTTAAAATACGTATATAATGCCAACTATGCAATTAGAGAAAAGTCCCCAAATTTCCATTTCCTCATCAATTTCCCCCTGTATAGAAGTAATTACGCTCCTCTCAAATTCAACAAGAGTGGATGCAAATTCCTCTGAAGAAGTTTGATTTAGAATTCGATTTTCAAGATATAAAATGTTAGCCACCTCTACCAGAGAGCCTCAAGGGGAACAGTTCGGACCATGTTAGAACTTCTGGAAAGCTTCAGCGTGATGACTGTGGGTCACTTTTGTTTTTTACCAAATCTAAGAGGGATGTTTCCGCTTCAGTGACCCATTCACAGTTAAGTAGCTACTGAACCCAGACTTGAGGATCAAGTAACTTGTGTGCTTTTATGTACATTGCAGGGATGGAGATGGGCTGCTATCTACTATCTACAGATAAGCAGACCCTGCTAGATAATATGCTCATCACAAATCCAAGATAACAAGCCATCAACAACTTGAATGATGTGTCTAACTGTATCTGTGGAATGAAAGGTTCTCATCCCGAAAGCAAGCCTTGTGTGAATGGGACCACTGTGGCATGCGGCAAGGCTCTCGGGTCATTAAAATGGTAGACACATTCTCAGCTCCTCACTCAATCTACTCAACCTGTGTAAATAGTGCCCTAAAGACAGAGAAGAAGCATGTTAAGTCAACCCATGATACAATCCCTGTTACCTTTTTCCTATTTAGAGTTAAGAGAGAATTCACACAATGCAATGATAGAAATGGAGTTTTCATATTTCACTTCAGTCTATATAGATCAACACAGTGGGTTACAGCAGTGATTTTAAAATCTGAGCATGCATCGGGGGAGCCTGGGTGGCTCAGTCGGTTAAGCGGCCAGCTTCGGCTCAGGTTATGATCTCACGGTTCCTGGGTTCCAGCCCCACGTTGGGCTCTGTGCCGACAGCTCAGAGCCTGGAGCCTGCTTCAGATTCTGTGTCTTCCTCTCTCTCTGCCCCTCTCCCGCTCATGATCTGACTGTCTCTCAAACATAAAGTTAATAAAAAAAATTTTAACCTGAGCATGCATCAAAATCATCTTGGGGGCTTGTTACAACACAGGTTTCTAGACTCCACCTCCAGAGCTTCTGATTCACTAAGTCTGGGATAGGACCTGTGGATTTGCATCTCCAGCAAGTTCCCAGGTGATGTCCATGTTGCTGGTTCAAGGAACTCAGTTTGAGAATTACTGTGCTAGAGCATGGTCATAATGAGTGTATGGTTTGAAGGTCAAATATCATTTCAGTCAATTGGTTTTACACAGAGGAAAATTCTGATGTGATCACCCTAACCACACTTGACAGTTCAAAAAGCAACTGCCCTTGGTTACAGGGAGGACAAGATGACAAAATAGGCATGCTTCTCTGCAATCCTATACCTTGTTCTACAAAATCATGCAAACATGTCTGATTTAGTAATCGCAGCTTTATATACAAAGGGCATACCACTTTGAATTTTAAGACTTTTTATTCTGGGGGCGCCTGGGTGGCGCAGTCGGTTAAGCGTCCGACTTCAGCCAGGTCACGATCTCGCGGTCCGTGAGTTCGAGCCCCGCGTCAGGCTCTGGGCTGATGGCTCAGAGCCTGGAGACTGCTTCCGATTCTGTGTCTCCCTCTCTCTCTGCCCCTCCCCCGTTCATGCTCTGTCTCTCTCTGTCCCCAAAATAAATAAACGTTGAAAAAAAAATTAAAAAAAAAAAGACTTTTTATTCTGAAAATTTTGAAACACAAAAATAGAGAAGTGTAATAAACACCCATATAGCTATCACCTAGATTGAATAATTACTAATATTTTGCTAAATTTCCTTCATTTATTTTTTTAGCCGAAGTATTTAAAGTAAATTACAGACATCATATTTTCTCCCCCGAATATTTCTGCATAAAAAGAACATAACCTTTTATATTGTACTTTGACCTTCAAATTATTTTAATTTCTATTATCTTCTCAACATCTATTAAGTATATAGGGCAAGTGATCTTTCTTTTCATAAGACAAAAAATATTTAAGAATCAAATATTCAAAAGACTAGTCCCAGATATCAGAATAAGTCTGTAACAGAGCAGAAATGACATGTCCCTTTTCTGTGTCAGATATTGTGCTAGGCACTAGGAATATGGTAATGAAAGATATTGTGCTAGGCACTAGGAATATGGTAATGAAAAGTTTCCTGCCCCTTAGCTCTATGCTTTTTCTAGGAAACTAAGCTGCTGTTCAAAATTACGTCCAAAAGAATAAAGAAAGAAGTTAGACGAGGTCATCATTAGCCCAAGTGTGTTCTCCATAATATCCATCCTTCAGGATGCTAATAATTATTATATCCATCCACAAAAAGAGTCCTATGGTCAAAGAGTTTGGGAGACATTGGGTGAAATAAACAAGTTTCTTTATTGCAGAACTTTTTAGAGTTTCCAGTAACTTAATATACATTGCAAATCTCCAAAATGAAAGCACAGTAAGTTATGTGGTATCTCTCCATTGTATTAAATGATTAACTTTTTGTTGTTGTCGTTGTTGTTGTGTGTGTGTGTGTGTGTATGCATGCGCACATGCATACGTGTGTTAAGGAGTAGTATCTCTAGAAAACATATTTTGATAAATGCCCCACTAGTATAATCTAAGGTTTGCTTTACTTTCCATGTTCAAGAAAACTTTGGAGGAAAAATGATCTAACATTCCCATGACAGAAAGTAAGAACAGATTGCTGTCTACTTTCAAATGAGACTACCTATGCAGAAATGAATTGGCTCCTTACCATTTTTAAGTGTTAAACTAAATGTTGAAATTAAATATATGTATAACTATATTTTAAAATAAACACATCCTACAATGTAATAATTTAATCGTATCATCATATCCAGAGCCAGTGTTTTAGATTGTAATAATTTAATTAAAGTATTCTCTTTGATATATATATATCTTTATAATCTCATTATAGTCAATTGGAAGTGACTTAGATATTCATGGAATAGTGCATTAATTATATTCGTAAAACAACACTCTAAATCAAGTGAGAATTATATTTAATGTGAATTATACTTTGTTATCTCTAAAACCAACTTAAATAGAGGCTAAAGAAAGAGAACATGAAAACACTGATAAAGCACAAGACCAAAGATGGCTGTGCATGAGATCAAAACAATCACGGATATTAGTTGAGGTCACTTGGTGTCTGGCTGGTTGACATGGTATTTTAGCTTTATGTAAGTACATAGAAGATGGCTAGGTCAACACAGTAGTCAAGCATCTGATTTACCAGTGAAAACAATCAACCAGATATTTTCAAAGTACCCAAAAGTTGGGCCTTGTGTAGACTGGCGAGTTAGTTAACAAGCCGTATTTCATTTTTTCTATGAATGGTTTTACATCGGGAAGACAGAGCCCCAAAATGTTCAATATCTACAATTCTATCTAGTGCTGGTTGAGGAAGAAGCTTCAGAAAATTCCTTTCTGAAGTTACTTAATCTTCCTACACCTCATTGTCCTCCTCTCCAAAGCAGCTGATAACTTTCTATGTTCTGTGATGATAAACGGAAAAGATGAAACTGATAGTCTCAAAAATCAAGATGTTTAGGCAGATGGGGATGGGCAATCATAAATGAAGAGTAACTATAAAATGATTGCTTTAGGTTAGGATTTTAGATATTTTATCTAAATTTTAAAGCCGTAGAAATTTTGTTATAAGACAGACTATGCATTTTAAAGTGAGCTGATAAATATCTTAGTATTTAAATAGTAATCAGTGCTTAATATTTTAATCTGCAATAACCTTAAAATACATAATTCATACTACAGAAACCACTACAGATCCTGATTATTCATTTCTGACTTTTGTTAACATGAAGAACTGTTATTAGATGTCTAATTAACAAAATGGTGTTTTCATACCTTTCCACCAAAGAAGTGCACTAGGTAATCTGTGTTTTCCTTTAATGTAGCAGGTCGGGATATGCCACAATGATAAATGATGGTCCGCGCTTGAGTGATATCATGTGATAAACTCAGAAATCAGTTTAAGTTTGGTATTTATTTTAGGTTGATTAAATCAGAGGGTAAAGATTTCTGAGTCACAGTGCTCTCCAACTTGAAAAAAATCAATAAATCCTAGTTAATCGGCAGGCAACAGTCTAACCAGATTAAGTGTGTGAACCCTAGGCCTCCTAGAGTAGCTCAGCAAACTTAATCCACAAGTGGATGATACAATACAAAACACTGCTCTTACACACTGCTTTGCATGATGCTAAACCTATCATTT
The DNA here is from genome assembly GCF_022079265.1 of Lynx rufus. NCBI lineage: Eukaryota > Metazoa > Chordata > Mammalia > Carnivora > Felidae > Lynx > Lynx rufus. Next base: position 19,050,723 of record NW_025814833.1, read on the forward strand.
GGGTGAAAATAAAACAAACATCTATAAGGAGAATTAATACATAGCTCTAAGCCTCTTTCCTAGGGCTATCATTGCCTAGATATTAATCTTCTCATAAAAACTCCCTCCTTTATATCTAATAGTTCATATATCAATAGACACTTCAAGCACAGAAATGTGCAGGACTGTAATTTTTAAAACTAATTCAACAGAAATAAAAACAAGCTACGGTTTATAATAAAGATTATGATCTGATCCTCAATAGTTTAAGCAGGCATCTCTTGGGTCTGAGTGTTAGTTTTTTCATCTGCAAAATGGGAATAACATCATTGTATTCCTGTGTTGAAAAGACAATTGAGAACAAATGCAAGGTATTATAATGTTACCGGTGTTAACAATAAAAGGCTTTTCAAGTATGTGTGTGGCCTGCCATCTTTAAAGGCAACAATATTCTCCTTATTTAAAAGGCCCAAATGGCTGGTCAATTTAGGAGGAAAAGTTAGAAGGAAATAGAATTTTTTAAAAGATAAACTATATTTTTGCTTTTATATGGACCAGTGGTTTCCAAACTGAAGCTTTCTATCTCCACAACAGAATGGGAACCATTATTTTCTAATACACACTAGAGTAATTATGTAATTATTATTTAACCTTTGTTGAAGTTACCCTTTGAGAAACACTGACTTAGCAAAAAGGAAATAGAAAATTTTAAATGAGTAGCTTGATATAATATTGACTTTTCGCTGATTGGTTTTACCATCTCATAGAGTACCGATTCTCAACTGGGGGCCTTGTTCTCTAGGGGTGGATTTCAAAATCTCTAGAGCAATGTTACATGGAGCGTAACTTGAAAAAGCACACTATCATAATATAATTTTATATTTGTAAAATAGAAAAGGTGAAGTATTTTCTAAAAGAATCTATAGAAAATAACATTCTCAGTGGAGTTCAGGGAGGTAAGTTTTCGTATTTCTTAAAAGGAGACATGTGTTTGCATAGGTTAAAAAATAGTTTCAGGGGTTTGGCCCCAGCTCCCAAAAGACTCTGGGGAAAGGTTTCCATCATGCGTGGATCACTAATCCGTGAGCAGGTCATGTAAATCGCCAGCACTAGCAACTGGCCCACAGTAATGCTCTGAAGATTCACTAAACACACGGTAAAAAGGATGGGGGCGGGGGGGGGGGGGGCAAAGCAATCACTACAACCATTAAAACCAAGCAATGAAGAGCAGGCTGTCAAAAAGCAAACAGAGACATCCTCGGGTGTTTTTGCATGATAGATAATCTTGGATTGCCAGATTTAGCAACTAAATCCCATTTGGGACACATTTATACGAAAAAGAAATATTAATTGTTTATCTGAAGTTGAAATTCAACCGGGCATCCTGTGTTTTATCTGGCAGTGCTTAGTGAAACCTCCCCTCCAGCACATCAAGTAGATAACACTTCCCAAAGGATTATGCAATATATCATAGGAGCATATATGTAATATATCAGAGCAAGCAATTCAACTTGATCATTTATTCAGAAAATGTTCTTGCTCCCAATGTTGCCCAACAGCTCTTTAATGAGAAAAAGCTATGCTGCACATTAGTTTCAGCTGTCACTGTTGAGATTCAACCCGTGGTAGGCACAGCAAATAAAAACTGACCCCTTTATGGAGGAATCATTATTAACCTTAAAGGCTCGATATGTGTGCTTTGATATAGTATCTAAGCTTTCTTTGTTTTGAGAGTGCAGCCTTATATTGGGACTTAGCCTAAATAGCCATTCTCCTACTCAATCCAAGTCACTGGAAATTAGAATTGAGGAAGCAAAGTAAATAACCGGAAGAAACATGGTATCGTGGAGGAAAAGGTGGTGAGCAGACACAGATTCATGACACCAGAGTTCTCTTTCCTCTTCTACCATTAACTTGCTGTGTGACCATGTGAAAGTCATTTCACCTCTTTGGGCCTCAGATTCAAAAACAGTAAAATTAAAAAGTGAGACTGGTGATTTACTCATCAGTTGTTTACTAAGCATCTCTACACACTAGACCCAGAGCTAAGCAGTTGAGAGATTTCTCTCAAGGGGCTCATAGTCCACTGTGCTTCTAATCCAAGGATTCCACACTTCAGATTTTGAAACAATTTTTTGGGCCTTATCTTGGGAGAAAAACCTCTACAACTCACTATGTTACTTATCTAAACTTCTGCAAAATCTTTTTAAAAGTTTGAGTCATTTAAAAATTAAAAGCACCATATTTTCAATGGTAAATTTCCTAATTCTTTCCTGAAAGTTAAGAGTAGCCAATCTCAAATTAACTAAACTCGAAAGCTTAGAGATGAAGTTTATGTCCTATTCTTTAGAGTGGGCCACAAATGTAATGCTAAAGGGTAGATAACCTTTTGAATGTTGTTTTATTAAGAATTACTTGAGTTATAGGTCACATGTAAAGCAGTTTAAAGGCCTTATTGACAAGCACATCCCTGCAGACTAATATGAGTGGACAGATCTTAGCTTGTCAGTTCAGCTTGGATGAAAACATACAATTAACAGATTGAACAAGCAATATAGATGTTTCCCATCAGCCTTTGACAAATGAAAGGTAAGCAGAGCTGTGTGCCTCTCATAAATTGCTGACTTTGTTATGCTGAGGTTTGTGTTATATTGAAAACGCTTTACATCTGTGAATGGAAAATGAAAATCCTGTCAACCATGGCCAAATGTGTTTTGCACATAAGACGACGTGCACTACTTTACTGTAGACATTAAGCCAATGAATACCCCACAAACCCAGTGTTAGTGTCAGGGCAGCTCAAAAACAAAAGCAAAACAGAAAACAAAACAAACCAACCCCCACCAGACTGCAAATTTACACTATGACTGACTTGATGTTCAAAGAACAATTCTCCTCTGAAAACTAAACCAATGACAATGTTGATATTTACACATGCTGAGTTATTTTGAAAAAAGGCAGCAAAAAAACTAGGTAGGGATAATCGTGCATGATAGTATAAAAAATCAATCGTATCCTTTATTATGATTGTAAACCATCGTGAAGTTTCAGATGGCAAATTTTGTCCTGGTCACTTTTCTCAAAGTAGCACATGGTAGCAATTTTTATCAGACAGCAATATGTTGTCTGCTGTGGATATTAATCAGTACTCAGACTCTCATAATTACAAGTGTGGCTTAAAGTAGAATGGTGTACTGAAATGAGCAATTTGGGAATCTGGAACAAAAAGTCTGGCTTCAAGGGCCTACCTCCACAATTAAGAAGCTCTTCTCTGAGTGGCTCTGGTAAGCTACTTGATCTTCCTGTACCCCAAGTCTTCTATGAAATAGGGCGATTGTTAGTACCCACACCACATGAGAATCACGTGGAAGGATATGTGTGAAAACATCTAAATTCTGACTTATAAAATGTTCATTATAATATAACAAAACGAGGGGCGCCTGGGTGGCGCAGTCGGTTAAGCGTCCGACTTCAGCCAGGTCACGATCTCGCGGTCCGTGAGTTCGAGCCCCGCGTCGGGCTCTGGGCTGATGGCTCAGAGCCTGGAGCCTGTTTCCGATTCTGTGTCTCCCTCTCTCTCTGCCCCTCCCCCGTTCATGCTCTGTCTCTCTCTGTCCCAAAAATAAATAAACGTTGAAAAAAAAATTTAAAAAAAAATATAACAAAACGAATGATAGTAGTAAGTCCGTGTCAAAATTGTCCTTTGAAGGTGTCTCATTAGTATTCATTAAAAAAGACAGGTTGGGTTTCACTGTGGAATGAAACCAAATAGCCTCTGAAAACAAATCTGCCTCCATACTTAAGTTCACATCTTTGGGTCGACCTTCTCTAACTATTCCCCATGACTGGCTCCTTCTCGTCATTCAGGTTTTGGCTCAGAAACTTCCTTCTAGGGGAGGACTTCCCTGACCACAGGACCTAGTGTACTGCCTCCTATCTCAGTCTCTAGCAAATGACCTTGTTTTATTACATGGCATGTGTTGCCAACTGAAATTATCTTTTTAAACATAGTTATTTTTCTCCCCTGACAGAACTTGAGCTCCAAGAAGGCAGAGAACTTATTTGTCTCATCCACATGTTTACTTCTGTATTCCCAGTGGTTATACAAGTACTTGGCACACAGAAGGATTTCATAAATATTTACTAAATAAACAAGTGAATGGATCTCCTAACTCCATGAAGCAATATAATTGATTTTTTTTTTTTTTTATCAAGAATGTAGGCTTTGGGCCTGTCGTTCCCTGGCCCAGAATTTTCCAAAGTTGTTCCATGGAGGGTTTTTCTAAATGGAAGGCCCAGGTTTATTTTTTACCAAGTTAAATGATTGAAAATGCAAGTTAATTCTCCAGGTGAGTAATTAGGATAAAACTTAATTCTTCAGATGAATTCTAAAGAATTGATTATTTCTCTAGAGGCCATTGGGCTGCATTCAAATCACCATTTCACTGTGGACTCCGAATGATCCAATTTACAAATCCCCATGAATCAAATTAACTAGATAACTGCCAAAACGTAATCCCATTCAGGGAGTGAAATATCTGGTTTTATTGTCTACATTAGTTAAATGAACTCCATTAGTTAAACTTCACTTCCATTTGTGCTGTTTTCAGATAGCCTGTTGTAAGCTTTTAGCCCTGAAATATGGCTATAGTCCTAAAATTTGCTCAATTTTCCTTATATTATTCAAAATTTGATACCTCATTCTTTTTTCCCCTCTGCCATTGAATTAAAACCCTATACATTACCCCATAGGGATATAAACATCTCACCAAGTCTTTATATTATAATTGTAAATAAATTGCCAAAATTTTCTAAATGACTCATCTGTTAATAAAATCAAATATAACTTCTACTTGAACTGGTTAATGTTATGAAAATTTCAAAGAAATTAAGGTTTTCTTTAGAAGAGAAAGCCATTTTCTGGCATTACAAAATTTCTTGAGCTTTTTGTTACGCTGTCTATTAAAAATCCATCCCAGGGATTATACACAGGAATTAAAGACAAATAATTCTTTTGCCTGTGCTTCTTAGCAGGTCTTAGGTACAATTCCTATAACATTTATCCTTTTTTTTCCAGTAAAGACTTTTACATTTTCATTTCAGTTCCCATTCTTTAAACATCTGGCTGCAGCTATACCTGCAGTTTTCTATGAATGTGGACAATTATGGTAGGAGTTATTGTTCTATTCTTGTGCATTAGCACCTGTTACCATTATAAGGACTGCTAGCAAATAGCTCAGAAATAATAGCAACAGATTTAGAAATGAAATAGTCATAACACTTTTGTGCTTATATAGCACTGTTTTTCCCCTAGTAGATTTCTTTATGAAAACCATTTCATCAATCCTCTAAGTCAGGGGTTGGCAAACAATTTTTTTTCCTTTAAAGAGCCAGACAGTAATTTTTTTAGGCTTTGCAGTTTATATAAAATCCGTCTTAACTATACAGCTCTTCCCTTATAGTGCAAAAGTGATATGTAAATAAACGAATGTAGCTATGCTGCAATGAAGCTTTGTTTATGGGCACAGAAACTGGAATTTCATATGATTTTCACATGTCACAGAATATTACCCTTCTTTTGATTTTGTGTTTGAACCACTCAAAAATGTAAAAATAATTTGTAGCTTGCAAATCATGCAAAAACAGGAGGCAGGCTATGTTTGACTGAGGGTCGTAATTTGCCAACCCCTGCTGAGGTGTCTGTCCCTTGTACATGGCAGAAAAATTATTATCACCTTTTTGCCTCTGCTAATGACAGATACGGCACTAAAAAGTTGAAGAAGTTGCAGCAAGGGCCCCACAACATTCACATATTATCAATATGTGCCTCCCCCAACAGGTCAAATAACTTTCTGCACAAGAAAAAAGGGCCTTGCTTTAGGGCTTAGTAACTCTACACCCAGTGGCTGAAAGACCCATATAGATTGTTCAAACAAACTAAAACTATAAGAGAAATAAGACACAAGAAGAAATGGTAGTCAGGGCTCAAAAAAATTAGGCTGAAAACTTCCAGGTCAAAATGTATAAGATATATGATCTAGTTTCAGGCTAACTCCTCCAAGATTCAGATGACATTATCATAGGACGACCAAGTAGCAAAATTATTACTGTAAACGGGGTTTGTTCCCTGCTTTTAGGAACTTCACTAATAGCCCAATGCTCTAAAAGCACCAGCCTCAAATATGGTATGTAATGAAACTTGTAGTCATTTCCATGACTACAAAATTACTTAAAAAAATTTCTGTTTAGCATGCCTAACATCAGGGGGCCTAATTAATTTAGAGAAAGGCAGTTCCTACTAAAACAGACCATTTATCCCTCGGAGGTATGAGTTAAAGTACAATTGATTTTTATGTTTGAGAAACTTAGGTCTACGTTAAATGTGCATATATTCTCGGTGGAATCCCCAAGCAATACAACTTAATTTTATAACCTTCCTTTCTTTCTTTCGTGTGTTCAGTTAGCATCCATTTTAATGTAGATTTATTATAAATCACTTATTCTGCATACTGAGTGAACAGAAATAATTTGGAGGATGCAAAGAACAAGGTGGTCCACTAAGCTTTGGTCCATATAAGTGCTGAAAGCCACAAGTATCAGGTTGTGGAATGCACTCTTCGGCTGTTTTAGACATGAACACGTACTGACATTATGTTTAGAAGACTGACCAGAGTCTCAGGGCTCTTCATTATCCTGGAGAGGACAATGCTCCAGAAGAGTAACGTTGGATGATGATAGATGATGACATACATACAATTTTACTGAGTAGCTTGTGTCTCATGAATACGGACAAAAGAATCTAAAAAAAAAATCAGTGGGTCACATTATAAATAATGCTCCTGGCTGGTTCTGTATAAAGCATGTAGCCACTTAGGGCACTTGGCTGGCTCAGTCAGTACAGCATGCAACTCTTGATCTTGGGGTGGTGAGTTCAAGCCCCATGTTGGGCATAGAACTTATCTAAAAAAATTTTTCTTAAAGCATGTAGCCACTCCTCTCAGTCATGAACGCTGCTGGTAGAGAAGATACATTCTTCAATACCTCCCTGAAACTAAGACCTATATTGTTACTATCCACTAAAATAAGCTTAGAATAATGCAATTAATTAGGTTTATTATTATCAGCTAATTACTATCCATATGCTTTACCAAGTGCAAGAGAAAGCTTTACATTTTTAGCTATTTTTGTAGTAAAGTGATTAGCTTTCACTAAATTTCCTGATAAGACCTGGAAATGCAGAGTCCTGCCAATTCCCAATCAATTCTGTTTGGCCTTATGATTCACTGTTACTCAAGTGAGCTAGCTCTCAAGAGGCAACATGACCTTCAGTTTTATATGAAAAGTTAAAATTGTTAAAAAGGTATATTAAGAATATTCAACACAATGCAAGGTGTTATTTTATTTAGGAATAATCACTTCTGAAGGGTCAAAAAAAATAAACAGCAATGTTCTTTTAAAAAGTATTGTTCTGTATGACCATAAAGTAAAGAGGAATTTTCAATATTGTATGAAGAGGTATCTTTAGTCAAAATACAAGATTAACTTAGACCATAAGTACCTATAGTGTTATTTGGGGGTAAGAAATGGGAAGTGAGGATGTTATGTCATTCCTCATCTTCACAGAGGAGTAAATGCTTTAACACTACAGAACATACTGAAAGTCTAAATATATAGAAATGAGAGCTTATTCATAAAAAGAGAAAAGCAAAGGGGTGCCTGGGTGGCTTAGTCTGTTAAGCTTCTCACTTCTGCTCAGCGTTCGTGGGTCCAAGCCCCACTTTGGGCTCTATGCTGACAACTCAGAGCCTGGAGCCTGCTTCAGATTCTGTGTCTCCCTCTCTCTCTGCCCCTCCCTCGCTCACGTTCTGTCTCTTTCTCTCTCTCAAAAATAAACATTTAAAAAAAGAGAGAGAGAAAAGCAACAAAAAAGAGAGAGAGAGAGAGAGAGAGAGAGAGACAGAGACAGAGACAGAGAAATGAAAAGAAAAAAAACAACAACAACCCATAGCTGTGTTCAAAGACAAGATTAACATTTCCTTGGACCGGGAACAGAACAGAAACTGCAAAGCAGTGTAAAACAAATGATGTGGTGGGTTCTGAGCCCAGAAGTGTGCAGTGCTACCCAAGACTTCAGTTCCAGGGGGCGTCAGCGATACGTCCTCTGAGGCAGGTAAGGTGAATTGCAAAGACCTCCTGAATAGGGTTACAGATTTATGAGAAACTGCTGACCTACAGACAAAAGAACAAGGCACAGGTTCACACTCCAGCCTTGAGCTACGTACCCAATGCCTCAAGGACAGAATTAGTGACAGCTCTAAAACACAAATTAGGAGCACCAAGAAATCAACAGTAAAATGACAGTCCTCAAGCCCTAAATGTACGGAAACTTTAAAAGCACTGTCAAATACAAAATGAGTTAAAGATGAAATCACAAGAGAAATTAAAAATATACATATTTCAGAATTAGAGATAGCAAAAATACTACATATCGATATTAGTGGGATATGACTAAAGGTATACAATGAGGTAAACAGACAGCATTAAGTGCCTTTATTAAGTAACCAGAAAGGTGGAAAAATAAGTGAGTGAAATATTTCAAGAAGTTAGAAAAATAACCTCAGGCTAGACTCAGATAAAGTAAAAGGGAAGGAAAATAAAAATAAGCATTGAGATTACTATAATAGAAAGTAGAAAGCACAGAAGGGAACAAAGAAAGCTAAAAGCTGGCTCATTTTAAAAACAACTTATAAAATAAACAATCCTTTGACAAAACTGATAAATAGAAAGGAGAAAAGGCAAAAAATAAACTAAGACTGTACAGAGAAAATACAGATACAATAAAAACTACAAAACTATAACTATAAAGATCTTTATGCAAATACATTTGAAATATCAGATAAAAGGAATATTTTTTAGGAAAATACAAGTTACCAAAACATTCTAAGGAAGACATAAAAAATTAAACATGAAAAATAAACAAAAACCATTAAACACGTGTAATGTGTAATCAAAAGTCTCCCACTTTAAGATACAACAGGCTCACACAATTTCAAATGCAAAATCTATCAGACATTTAAGGAATATATAACTTCTGTATATAAACTGTTTTAGAGACTAAAAAAAAGAGCAAAAGCTATCCAACTCATTCACTGAGGCTTGTATAACCACGATACAAAAACCTGACAAGGGCAATTTGAGAAAGGAGAATTCCAGACTTATCTTACTCATGCAAAAATTCTTTTAAAAGACAGCAAATCAAATCCAGGAATGTGTAAACAGGTAGTATATCATAGCCAAACTGAGTTTATCCAAGAAATGAAGGGCTGGTTCAACACTGGAAAAGTTAATCGGTGTAATTAACCAAATTAACAAAATAAACCAACAAAAACATATGTGACCTGAATAGATGAAAAACAGCATTTAGCAAAAATCAGCATTTTTCATGTTTAAAAACTTATTTTTATATAGCAAATTAGAAATACAGCAGGAGTTCCTTGACTTCTTGAAGATTACTTCTTAAAAACTTAAAAATAATAATCAGTGCTGTAATTTTAGAACTGTTCCCAGAAAAGTCAGGACAAAGGCACCCATTCTCACCACTTCCATTTAACATTTTAATGGCAGTCCTAAACAATGCAATAAAAGAAGGGAAATAAAGCAAGTATAAAAATGGAAAGGATGAGGTAAAACCATTATTATTTGTAAATGATGTAACTGTCCACACAGAAAAATCCAAGAGTCAGTACAAACTATCAGAACTAACAAAGTTTAGCAAGGTTTCTGGAAACAAAATCGATACATTAAAATCAATAGTGAACCCCTACAGAAATAATAACCAATTAGATAATTCAATAGAAAAAGAACTAAGATTCTATTTAGAGTATTAACAAAAGCTAAAAAGAACCGGAGAATAAAACTAGCAGAAGCTGAGGAAAACCTTTATAGAGTAAGCTGCAAAAATTACTGAAGGACATAAAAGATTATAACGAATGGAGAAATAAAATATGTTCATGAATTGGAAGGCTCAATAAAATAAAAATATGAATTATACTCAAATTAATCTATAAATTTGATGCAATGCAAATCAATCAAAGACACAAGAAGCAAACTGGAAACACAAGTCACAAACCTGGAGAAAACAACAGTACAGATCAGAACTACAAAGATTAGTATCTAGGATTTATTTTTTTTTCATAAAAATACAAGTAAACAAAAAGTGGTAAGGTAAACAAATGATATCAACAGGCAATTCTCAGATAAGTAAACCTGAATAGACATGAAAAGGCCCTGTGCATCACAAGCATGTAAATTTTATCAGTGAGGACTCATTACACGTATGCACACTGACAAAAATGTAACAAGAACGAACGCCGATAAATATAGAGAGAAATTAGCAATTTCATGTACTGATGGCCAGAGTCTCATCTTGTGCACTTCGGAGAGCAATTTGGCAACATCTAGTTCATGCTCTTTGAGTCAGAAATTCCACTTCTAAGTGTACATACCCTGATATACTCTCTCACACATACACACAAAAAGTACTCACGAGAATGTTTACTGTAGCACAGTCTGTAAAGTTAAATTTGGGGAACAAGCTAACTGTCCATTTCCATGGGAGGATTAGTATATTCATTAGTATATTCATCTAATAGACCACACATACAAATTAACAAAATGAAACAGCACCTCACATACCAGCATAGTTAAATCACAGAAACAAGAGACAAAAGAACACTGAAGAAGGATATGTATTTATTTTTTTTTAAATTTTTTTTTTAAATTTTTTTTTTCAACGTTTATTTATTTTTGCGACAGAGAGAGACAGAGCATGAACGGGGGAGGGGCAGAGAGAGAGGGAGACACAGAATCGGAAACAGGCTCCAGGCTCTGAGCCATCAGCCCAGAGCCTGACGCGGGGCTCGAACTCCCGGACCGCGAGATCGTGACCTGGCTGAAGTCGGAGGCTTAACCGACTGCGCCACCCAGGCGCCCCTTAAATTTTTTTTTCAACGTTTATTTATTTTTGGGACAGAGAGAGACAGAGCATGAACGGGGGAGGGGCAGAGAGAGAGGGAGACACAGAATCGGAAACAGGCTCCAGGCTCTGAGCCATCAGCCCAGAGCCCGACGCGGGGCTCGAACTCACCGACCGCGAGATCGTGACCTGGCTGAAGTCGGACGCTTAACTGACTGCGCCACCCAGGCGCCCCAAGAAGGATATGTATTTAATGTAAACTTATATGAAGGTTGTAAAAAAAAAAAGTATATATGGGAATGATAAATATCAAATTCAGGATACTGGTTACATCTAAGAGTTACATTTGAGAGGAAGGGAAATAAGATACAGAGTAAATAAGTTTTAATTTTGTACGTAATATTTTAATTCCTGAAAATACAAGTAAAGGAAACATGGTAACATATTAGATTTAAGCAGAGTCAAAGAGGAATAGGCATAGGAGTATCTGCTATATGAAATCTTTGTACATTTGACATATTCCATCATTAATAAAAACATATTTAAAGGAAAATAAAAACTATTTCATCCAGTGTTCCTGAAAACTTCTCTCCAGTTTAGGAACCAGCCATCAGCCTGGCACTGAAAACCCAAGATAAACTCAACCAGAATTAAAAGTTTTGTGTTGAAGAATTAAAGTTAGCATTTAGCAGCTATATGTTGACTTCACATGCTACTGAAGATTTCCAAATATTAACTCCAAAGATATTAAATTCTATAAAACATCAAATGATTTCACGGTCAGAGAAGTTGATTTAAATATATATTAATACAACTTAATGCTAACTGCCGCCCCCCAACAAAATTGCAGTAGTTAAAAGAGAAAGCAAAGAAGCAAAGAAATTCTGAAGAGCTGGAATCCATTTCCAAGATTTATAAGGGTTTCTTCCCTAAGTCCTTACCCTTAAAGACAGACGTGACTTCTCTATACACATCCCCAGGTCCAAAAGGGTCAAGAGATAGCTGTTTACAAGATGTGGTTGGAGTTTATATATTGGCTGGGATGTCAACTGTGTGTATATTAGGACATTTAGAGGTGTCCAAGTGTTCCAAATTTGAACCTGGCCCGGTAGGTCACTATGAAGGTATCTTTGTCAAATATATTTTATTGAAAAGTATGTCAGTTTAAAATATAGCTTTTCAATTTTTTTAGTAATATGGTAAGTCAACCTCCATATGTATGAGACCTCCTCATACCCTGAGGTCTAGCAAATGTTAGGGGTTGGCCTGGCTTGATCTTTTTATCCTTTTCTTTCCTGTTTCTTTGAAACCTGTTTCTATACTAGCCTCTTAAAAAGAAGATCTAAAAAGAGAGATAAAAATAACTGTCATGCCTATCTCATAGAGTTGTGGTGAGAATTAACGGACTTAATGGATGCAAAAGGGCTTTGTAGTCTATCGGCATTAGATGAAAGACGTCACACATCTTGTTTTCCTGGCATAGTTCTCCATTTTATATATGTTGGCCATGAAACAGTCTGAATTTCTGCTCTGTGGATATCTTGGGCACTGCTGACTCTGCGTTGATGCACACTGAGTAATGACGGCACTTGGCTTTGGGTGGGTCTTCATACTGCCCAACCCTGAGCTTATAGGTACTTCTTTTATTCTTCTTCTGGAAAGCTCTCTGTCTCCAGTCCCTTGAAGTCTTACTTTTGTCCTGATCTATGTGCTATTTGATTTTTATTAAATTTATTCATAAGCCAGATGTTAAGAACAGTTATTTATCCTCAGGCTAACCCTCAACAATAGGGATTAATCACTCTTGCTTGTAACTAGTTTATATTACACCAACTCTTTCCAATATCCAGAAGATACCCCATCTCTTCTCATGTCTTACCTCACTTTAAGGTCAAAACATCCTAGCAGGTAGTAGGCATGCCTTTGACCATTTTACAGACAAGGAACCCAGACTCAGTGATATGGCAACTTGCCTGTGGTCACATGACAAAGCACCTATTTGTCAAAGCTAGGAATGAAATTTAGGGTGGTGTGATCACAAAGTCCATGTGCTCCTCTTATGCTTCAGATAACTTAGTAAACCTTGAAGTTAGATATTACACTGTTCTCCTCTTTCTACTTTTGTTTTGGAATGCATGCAGCTAGTATAGTAACAGGGAGTCCTCTCTTAGGGAACACAGGCCCAAGTTCACCACAGGCCTCTTTTCGAAAGCCAAGAGGAAACCAGTAGTGCCCTGTATCCCTACAGCCTGCCCCTGACTAAAGCAAAAAGGGTCCTTGCAGTTGATACATGCTCAAACCCAGTTCATCAGGGTAAGGCACAGATTAGAATTTAGGACCAAGGTTACCAAGCAGGAAGACTTTGGCCATGGCAGATATTTAGAATATGACCAGAGATCATGATTCTGGCCTATTTACTGGCACAACTAAAAGAGATTAGTCTGAGGGGCGCCTGGGTGGCGTAGTCGGTTAAGCGTCCGACTTGAGCCAGGTCACGATCTCGCGGTCCGTGGGTTCGAGCCCCGCGTCAGGCTCTGGGCTGATGGCTCAGAGCCTGGAGCCTGTTTCCGATTCTGTGTCTCCCTCTCTCTCTGCCCCTCCCCCATTCATGCTCTGTCTCTCTCTGTCCCAAAAATAAATAAACGTTGAAAAAAAAATTAAAAAAAAAATTAAAAAAAAAAGAGATTAGTCTGAGAATTAAACCTGTGTTATTTGTATTTTCTAAGTGATTGAAGTTGATCAGTGACTACAGTGCATCTGCTACTTTTTAACTAATATGTATTTCAAGACATTTTAAATATATTTATGTCTCACATCATTTGGTTGATCAAATTAATGTTTGAAAGAGTTCACCGTCAGCGTGAGGCTATTTTTTCCTCTTCAAATCACAGTATCATAATTGGCTAAGTATCAGACTTAAATCCTGAAAAACTCAAAGAAGGTTAGCATTTCAGAACCAGGAAGCTCATTTCGACTCTTAGTTATGGGAAAAATACATTTCTCACTCTTAACTGCATTGTTTTCTTTGTTCCATAAATGTATTTACTTTAGCTGTATTTTGTTGGCCTACCAAAAAACTGCAGTTCAAAAAGATGTCAAAGGAAATTTAATTATTAAGGTAAAAAACCATGCCTCTATTTTCTCTAGTTTTGAACCACCAGAATGGCTTCCCTTATCATCTTTTAGATTCCATATTTTCTTAACTATTTGTTCATGAAAAATGTTCAGTCTTATCTGTTCTTTTGCCCAGAATTCTTTCAAACTATATATGACAGATGCCCAAAGTTCATTTATCTCTACCTAACAGTCTAACAGTTGTTTTGCTTAATGTTATATGTTAACACATATATTACAGAGAATAAAATTTTAGTGGTGTGAGAAAATTGTGAATTTTTTTAGATCTAAACTCTAGAATATTTTAATTAATGCAATACTTTCATTACTTTAATTTGCAAACAATGATTCTTGCTAACTCTTAAATGTTACTAGTAGTGGTCCTTTAGGACATTTAATGAGTATATAAAAATAATTTGAAACTAGTATACTGACTGTTTTATATAAATGGGTGCCTGAGTAAAAATATGTTTTGGAAATGTATTCCTTTAAAAGTTTAAATAACCAACCTAGGAATCTTGTAGTGGTATATTAATTTGAATCATTTAATGAATTAATATAAATTAATGATTGTTGCCAAATTATATTGCTATATTAAGTATATTGCCGTTTTTCTGGTTATCTTGAGTGAATAACAGTTGATTTGAGAAGTGAGGACATAACATCATTCCCCTCTTCTTTTTCTTTTTTTTTTTTTAATTTTTTTTTCAACGTTTATTTATTTTTGGGACAGAGAGAGACAGAGCATGAACGGGGGAGGGGCAGAGAGAGAGGGAGACACAGAATCGGAAACAGGCTCCAGGCTCCAAGCCATCAGCCCAGAGCCTGACGCGGGGCTCGAACTCCCGGACCGCGAGATCGTGACCTGGCTGAAGTCGGACGCTTAACCGACTGCGCCACCCAGGTGCCCCCATTCCCCTCTTCTTATCCCAGTTTCAACTGAAATTTTAAACTACTGACAAATGAATAAAAGAATCTGCAAAGAAAAATATGAATTAATATAACCGAATTCATCATTTTTCTCTTCAGAAACTGCAAGGTATTGCTACTTGAGAACTTCATCCATTCATATTTAAGAACCTCCAGATGTAGAGTTAGATGTTTACTCTTATTCTCCCATTTCTCCTAGGAGCACAGCAGATTGATCACTGAGTTGATTCTTGTTTCTATCTTCCAGTACTTTAAGTTGCAGGTTTTTAAATTGTGAAATAATGGCTAGAAAGCAAAACTAAGCAGTTGTTTTTTTTTTAATTACAATAGGGGCTCAGTCAGTTAAGTGTCCGACATTGGCTCAGGTCATGATCTCACAGTTTGCGAGTTTGAGCCCCGCGTCAGCTCTGTGCTGACAGCTCAGAGCCTGAAGTCTGCTTCGGATTCTGTGTCTCCCTCTCTCTCTCTGCCCCTCCCCTCCTCTCTCTCTCTCTCTTTCTCTCTCTCTCTCAAACATAAATAAACATTAAAAAAAAATAAAATTACAAAAGTGTAGAATAGGTTCCACTGGTACTAGAAGGGTAAGGAGAAGTGAAAGAAAACGATAATGAGTTTTGGTATCAAGATAACATTCCACTACCTAAAAGAGATGAAGAAACAATAAAAGAAAATGTGGATGGGAAAACAAACTAAAAAAAAAAAAAGAAGGGGAAATTACATATTCTCCAGCTAGATTATAGCAATAACTTCCTAACTTGTCACCAGTCTCCAGTGTGTGCAGTCTTAAATCCAACTCACATCCAAATAACCAAATTCACCTTTATAAAATAAGACTTCCATCTTATAGCCTTGTACAAAAAAGCCTTTGAGAACAAACTGCTGGTTATAGGATCAAGTCCAGACTCCAGCTGTCTATAGTCTGGTCCACTCCTACATATCCAAACATTCCTTATATTATCCCCCCAAACAATCTTCCAACCCAGTCAGCATGAATACTTCCAACAACTGTGTTATTTAATTTTGTTACTTTTACTTACAGGACCTGCTGCTCTCCCAGTTTTGAAAGCTTACCTATGCTTTCAGGAACAGCCCAAGACAATTCATACAGCCCAATATAACACAGTCTTACTTCCCAGAGCCCTAATGTATTAGTAGTCTGTTCCAAAGATTCTTGCACGCGATTTTATGTTCTGCTGTATTATTCTCCAATTGTTAGGTTTCATGAATTCATCCCTTCAGAAAATATTAACAGAGCTTTTATCTTGTACGAGGTAATAGCTATGAAACTTTAAAAAGTGACTCTCAGCTGGAGGGACAGACGCCCCCAACTTGAAAATGTGCATGCAGGGTTGCTTTTAGTGACAGAGAGACGCTACTGGCATTTAGTTAGAGAAACCAGGGATAATATTTATCATGCAATAGTGTGGGGCAGTCCCATAACATGAAGAATTTTCTCCTCCTTTTAAAAAAGTGACTATGGAAAGCCACAAAATGGACCAGACATGGCTCATGGCTTGTTGGTTTTTGTGTCCTGCACAAAAACGTTATATATCAGCACATAAACTATTTGGTGTCAGAACTACATTGGTTATTTTCCATCAGTCCCTCAGAGTATCTAATACTAGTCTGCATACATGGTAGGTACTAGGTAAAGACTTACTGACTTGAAACATATTTTTTAAAAAACCCTAAAACTCAACGTATATTATGTCATCCAGGGGAGGGCTAGTTCTGCAGATAATCACACCATTCTCACTGCATTTTGAAATCAATAAATATGACAAAGCTGTGACAATAGACCCTGCTAAACCTCCTCAGGGCCAGCTAAGAAGTTTTTGGAGTGGAAAAAGTAGCCTCTGGCAAGAAGTAGTAGGAGACAGGGAACAACAAAGGGTTGGTAAAACATCGGAAGCCTCAATCCCTTCTCTTGAGCCATGGGTTTGCTATAGGACATTTTTCCTTACACAGATTGGTGCTGAATAACTGCAGATTTGCTTTCTTTTTTCATATCCTCTTCCTGACTATAACAATCATAAACTGCATACACTGCAGAAGAAAAATTTACTGAGCTCATCTACACGATATTCTTCCTTTGTTTATAACCAAATTTTATTCATCTGTACCTCTTGTTGGGCTGCAACAGTTAAATAAAATGACAAATAGTTTTCATTATACATGTCAACAATGAAAAAACACATATGTGCATATTTCAGAACACTACTTTGAATGTACACTGTGCCTTTCTTCTGAAAGGAAGACTTGTTTTGCATTTGCCCTTACAACAGCACTAGGAGATGATCATCCCATTTTATAGCTGTAGAGATTGTGGTCCCCAGAAATAAAGTAACTTGTTAGAAGTCACATAGTCTGTGTCAAGGCCTGAACTAGAAGCCAGAGCTCTTGACTCCCTAGACAATAGATTACTCAGGAGACTTTATTTATCTGCCTTTATTGCTTCACAGATAAGAAGAACCCTCCAGGAAAAGCAACAAATCTACATACCATCCGAGATGCTAGACTTCTGCAATCTGTTTGGTTTTGCAGGATTTTCTGTGTTACACTGTTCGTAGTTAACTCTACACCAAAGCAGGCAGGAGACCAAAATTTGTCATTTGCAAAAGTTGGCATCAATTTGCACTGATCAACAAATTCTAACTCAGTAAGTTGAGCTTGCTCTAAAGGAACAATGTTGGAACTGTCTCATGTCTTTTCTTTTTCACGAAAAGTGATGATGTTTTGATCGAAGATCACAGATAGAATTAGAGTACACTCACAAACTACCACAAGTCCTACAGGCTGTAGACTCTACTTCAATAGGAAATAAAGATACTGTTATATGCAATGGAAAGTTTTGGAATAAGAAGCACAAAAGCAGATTGGTTCAGAGAAGACTAAGTATTCACTATAATGTCTTACTATTAATATTCTTGATAAATTCTTAAAAATTAGATATACAAAGGTATATATACTTCAGAGATACCTACTTCAATTAACAGAAATTCTAAATTAGTTGGTTTGTGGGGGGGAAAAAAGCAGTTGACTTGGAAAACTAGATGTTGGACTTCTACTATATTTTGAGGGGTAAAACCCCTTATGCCTACCAGGCCATCCTAAGGAACCAGTCAAATGTAACACTTATGACTGATCACTTCAAATAGATTTGACTATTTGAAGACTGCTGGGGCGCCTGGATAGCTCAGTTGGTTACACAGCCAACTTCAGCGTGGGTCATGATCTCATGGTTCGTGGGTTTGAGCCTCGCGTGGGGCTCTGTGCTGACAGGTCGGAGCCTGGAGCCTACTTCCGATTCTGTGTCTCCCTCTGTCTCTGCTCCTCCCCCACTCATGCTCTCTCTGTCTCTCAAAAATGAATAAACGTTAAAAATTTTTTTTAACAAGATTACAGACTGCTTAAGGGTACAGAGAATTCCTCATAGGCTCATTCTTAGGAATAATGAGATAATAAGTGTAAAGGGATTACCCAATGTCTGACATAAGATGAGTTACCAACAAATGAAAGCTTCTATATTCATGTTTTTATATTCACTATAATGCTAAGCACAGCGTTTGGATATTGTGGGTAGTAAGTGCTTATACATACTGCTATTTAGCATCTAGTTCTCAGATAAATAGAATACTCTCTACATTCTTAATAGTAAAATAAATGAAATTTACTAGTAATGCTATATTACGTTTGGGAGTATCAAAAACTAAACATGGATAGCAACATAAAGGCTAGTGTTGGTGTCAAACACCTATCACAAGAAACATTTTTCTAGATTTCTTTGTAGAGTTGATCGTAGCACCATTAAGACTCACATGCTTTTGATACTCTGCTATAACCAGTGAAAAGCAACCTGCAAGCTCATTAAGCTGGTAAATATAGTAGATTCTTGGAATTTATGGATTTAACATTTGCAATTTCAACTGTTCATGAAGTGACTCCAGGGTCCATGACCTGTAGTTAACTCGGAAAGCTGCTGACACATGATTTTGGATCTTTGGTGCTGAGAGAGGCTGGCATACTAAAGTTGGTATAACTAGTGAGTCAGCTGGCCAGCTGCCCAGCATCCAAAACTCTATGCCCTTCTATACATATTGGGGTATACGCAACTCTACTAACATGATAGAAGGTAACTTTATTTCTGTGTGAGAAGTGGCCCTGAAAAGAAAAACAACAGATAGTGCTAATACTGACAGTGAAGAGAAAGCGCTAGTTCTTACTCAGAGAATGGCTTTGTAAATGACTTTCGTCTTGTATTTATAGAATCATAATGGTCTGAAAAGGGTCTGTTAAATTTTTCAGTTATACTTTACTGCATTTTATGAGGGAAATTATATGCTAGAGTGATATTTGAGGATATGGGGAGTCAAGAAGTTCTCGGGGCCTACGTCTTGTGAATGGAGAAGGTGTGTCGTCCTCCCATTACGGTGCTCCATTAGAAACAATAGCATGTCACTCTCAATGGATAAGCTTATAAAAAAAAATTCTGCAGAAACTATTTTATGGATTATCTCTCAGGCTACTCTAGAGACTGAGGGCTAGTAATCAGGTTACAAGGACAATTGAATCATTATTAAAATTCCACCAAAACAATTAAAATGTATGCTCACTCTAAAACTGCAGGCTCTTATTAATTGACATTTCGCAAACACAGATGCCTTTAATCTTCACTAAATAAATGTAAATGTATTCTTTAAGTCTTAGCAACATTATGTACCAGTTGGCACTTAGTCAAAATTTTCTATCTCCACCTGATTTATATTTGAATGTTATTTATGCCTGGTATTGCTTTTGTTATATTCATTTTAAGGATGCATTTGTTGAAAGCTCAACCACTGTATCTTTAAAAAGAATGATTTTCACCCTAAATAAAGCATCATGGTTTTGCAACATACTTGTGTTGATTTTAAACATCTGAGAATTAAAAACACATTTAAGTTTGAAATGCTTGTGAGTTAAGGTGTCAAAATGTACAAAGAATTGTAAAAGAGAAACATAAAGACAAAGACTACATAGATTGCAGCTATAATACAGGGTGTTGGGAGAGGTTAGGACACAATACATCTGCACTGAAATGTATAGGCTTTCCTCGTTATCAGAAAGGAGAGTGTTCCTATGAAACCTTTCATAAGCCAAATGGTGTAAAGAAGCAATTACCATTAATTTATATGGAAATTTTTTTGAGCATTTCCAGACCCCAAAAATAACCTCTCTTACACTTTTCTGATACCTTAGGATACATCTTGCTGAAGGATGCACAAAATAAATCCAGATAAAGCACAGATGTTCACAGACACAGTTCAAAGCCATGGCAGCTTGAGGCTGAGATGCTCAGTGTAGTTCCTGGGGAAGGAGCTTGGCGGGGCCACTCTCACTGTCAAGGTGCAGGCTGCTTCTATAACAGCTAGCTGCAAAACCAATGCCGAATGCTATTTTTGCTCTTTGCCTTTCTCCGTAAAAGCAAAATGCCTCTCTGGATTTTTCAGTTAGCAAAAACAGGTACACATGCAGGGCCTTCATAAAAGCGAAGTGGTGTAACGTGAACTTTCAAAAAGGGAGGGATGCCAGGATTGCATTGCTCACCAAAACTAAACGTTTCTGAGAATATTCCAATGGCCAACCGGGACTTTCAGCTTATTTAACGTGGGTGACTTCTAGTGACAAAGAGTCAAAAGGATAGGAAAACACTAGCGCAACCTATGGTATAAAATAGTCTTAATTTCTTCTATCAGAACAATGGATGTGAAACACAGTAATTTAGTTTTCTTTTCAGTGGCACCATCAGGCTTCCACTCTGAGTGGAATGACTTAATTTGAATCCAAAAGCGAATGCTTCAATAGTGGCTCATTTTGTAGTCCTGACTTCCTCCAAGTAGTTTAAGTATTATGACCCCTGTCAACACTGTCCTGATGAGGTAGGCATAATCAGGGGTGCAAGGGCAGGGAACAGTCAAACGAAGAGCTTAGATATCATTCTATAGCAGTTCACTGAGCAGCAGACAATAATAGCCACCATTTAACAGAATATACAGAATATATACTGTTCGTCAGGCTTCACACGCATTAATATTTTTAATTTAGCTAATGGGTACGTACTTTTTGCTAACTATCTTGAATAGATAAGAACACTCTGATTCAGTGAGGTTTTGTTCGCTAGTCCATTTATTCATCCCATAAATAACAAGTGAAGACCTACTATGTTAAATAAAATGCCCAATTTGTAATGTCTAATCTCTCGGGCTCCAGCATCGGGTCTCTGCTTGAAACATTTCCTCCCTCAGGAGAACAGGTTTTGGTTCTCGCCGGGGTCCTCTCTCTTCCTATGGCAACACCTGTCCTGAGAACCAGGCACAAAAACTACTGGACACACCACTGGGCAAACTGAGTAAAACATTGCAACCTTAACTTGCACTGTAACATTGTTGTGAGCAGGGCAGTGACCTTCCCAACTCTAAGGGATATCATACTGTTAAAACCGGAGTATTTAACCTGGACTCTACTTCTTAATATATATCACTGCACCTTCCTGAAAACCCTGCTGATATTCTTAAAGGTCAGACTGGGCCCTTTTTTTTTTTTATTTCCTGCATCTATTTTACAGATTAGTAGATATCACCTGCCAAGAAGTTTTATATACTCTTGTGCCAAAACGATCCTTTCTACAATTTCAACCAATGTTTCTGGTTTCATCTATTTGTGCCTAACTAAGTAAATCCCTTCTCTCCTTGATATATTTGTTCTTCAGATATGTATAGACAGCTCTCGTGTTTCTCATTAGTCATTACTTAGTCAAGATGTATATAATTAATCCTTTTAATCTTTCCTCATAAATTAGTCTCTCTAGGCTCTTAGAATGTTCTCAGCAGTGTGCACTTCATTTTCCCAGACTTTTGTTATAAGGTGCCCTGCATCCCACACACCATCCCAGCAGAATCAAGTGGGAAATAACTTTATCTGTTTCAAATTGGCATGTGGAATGTCACATTCATGGGTGTACTTCTGCAAAGGGCGAAACCATTATACCAGGGCAGCAAGACAGAGTCGGTAAAACAACAGAGCCTCATGGGGTTCTTTTTCACATTTGTCCAGCCATTTTCCTCTTTGTCTCATGCTAGCCACTGTTTTTTTTTTTTTCATTTTTATTTTGGGAGACAGAGAGCAAGCAAGTAGGGGAAGGGGAGAGAGAGAGAGGGAGAGAGAGAGAGAGAGAGAGAGAGAATCTCAAGCAGGTTCCATGCTGTCAGTGCAGAGCCCGATGCAGGTCTCAAACTCACAAACCGTGAGATCATGACCTAAGCTGAAGTCAAGAGTCAGACGCTTTAACTCACTGAGTCACCCAAGCGCCCCTCATGCTAGCCACTCTTAAAAACTATTGCTGTAGGTGGCTCTTAATAACTATATGTACTTTAGAATATATTTTTCAAGGTGTGAAATAGTTCACTTGGCTATGTACTGACATGTTTCTATGCCCTTTGACATTTTAGCCTTCCTCTGTTTTCCTCACTTTGCTTACTTTACTCAGTATGACTCTGGCGTCAGACGGTTCAATCCTCCCATCTGCCACTTTGAGCTCTGCGAGCTTTGGCAGGTTAACTTAGCAACTCTGTGTCTCAATGTGATTAACTGTAAAATGTAGATCATAATAGTGTGAAGATTAAATCAGGCAATATTAAAGTGCTCAAAACAGTGCCGGACTCCTAAGCAATGCCACATAAATGAATTTGCTTTATAAAATCACCTTATTGTTTATAAAAACTATTATAGGCAAATGGCACACTTGGCTATTGAAACTGATACTCTGTTCTAAGAGGGCCACATCTAGCTACATGCAACAGATATCATGGCCACATGGACACTGATGTCTGTTTTGAATTATGACATACATGTCTACAGTAGGCCATTTTCTAGTTTATTAAAATCAGCCTAGAAAATTGTCACTTTTCAATTTATTTTTTCATCTCAAAAAACCATCATAATCGACCAGGGCCTCTACACCAAAAGTAAGTAGTAAGAAAGGGAAAATGAACGTGAATTTAATAGTACCTCCACAAATGATAACTGCTAGGATCATCAGTGGCAAGTGGCTTATTGACCTCAGTTTAAAGAACTCCAGATTAATATTCCAGTACACCAAGCTAAGAAAAAGTTGATTCTCAACATGTATTTAAATAAAACGAGCTTTTGTCACTGGAGGGGACCAATTACATGTTACAGCAAGGGACAACTTACAGAATTAAAATAACTCCTGAAGTCATACCTAATACCCGAGTCAGGAAGGAATAGAGCTAAGATCTCTTTAGGGGCACCTGGATGGCTCAGTCGGTTAAGCGTCTGACTTCGGCTCAGGTCATGATCGGGATTCATGAGTTAGAACACCACGTCGGACTCTGTGCTGACAGCTCAGAGCCTGGAGCCTGCTTTGGATTCTGTGTCTCCCTCTCTCTCTGCCCCTCCCCTGCTTGCAACTCTCTCTCTCTCTCTCTTTCAAAAATAAATATTCTTAAAAAAAGAACTAAGGTCTCTTTAGCAATGAGCCAATTTATCATACCTATACTATCCCTAAATTCATGTTGTGTACCTATGAATACATTCCAATAACACTCATTATCTTCCTCTTGATTATATGCCATTTACTATATTTACAGCCTACTTCTCGTCAGTTTATTTATTTATTTTAATGTTTATTTCTTTTTGAAGGAAAGAGAGACAGAGTGTGAGCGGGGGAGGGGCAGAGAGAGAGGGAGACACAGAATCTGAAACGTGCTCCAGGCTCTGAGCTGTCAGCGCAGAAACAGAAGCGGGGCTCGAACTCACAAAACCGCGGGATCATGACCTGAGCTGAAGTCGGTCGCTTAACCGACTGAGCCACGCAGGCGCCCCATCTTATCAGTTTTATATTTGGCATGGACAGATACCAGGTGAGTTTTTTCCTAGCAAGTTTAATTTTTCTGATGATTTGTCTTTTCAGGCCAGTATTTTAATCCCAAATCATAACCAAGCTGGTGAGAATTTCAGGTATCAGTGCCAGACGCAGAGACATTCTTGCAAGTAGACCCTGTGGTACCCTCTCAAATGGTACCACTCAGGGAGCCAGACACTTCCCCAACCTTTATGGCTGGTCCCCAAAGCAGGAATCAACTGCTCATCCACCACTAGCAACCATAAGTGTACATTCTAATGTTCCTGCTAGCAATTATATATAAACCTTAAATTAAGCCTCCAGTGAATTAAAAAACATAGTTAAACCTAAAACTGACAGATAAAAAGTATGTGCACAAAGGTTCTTAGAGAGGCTGGAGATAACTAGATGCTATTATTTAGTGAACAACCCATACAATAGAATCAGATGCCTAAAAGTATAGTGATTCTAGATTAAATTGCAGTTTATATCACAAATTAAAAAATGAATCATGACTTCAATCCTAGATTTCATTTCACATGTTACACAAAACCATCTGTTTAAGAGGGCATTTATGAAAATGTTGAGCCTTTTCTTATTAACCTTGATCAAATTGAATGTATTTCTTGGTAATTCCCATCTCATCGGTATAAAATGTACTATCAGTGATTTAAAATAATTGTAACTAAATTCCTCAAGATGCACTGCACAAAGACATACCAGATTGCCTCCGCACTATCAAAGTTTAATTGATCTAATTTAGATCTCATCTTATCAGACTGTGTATTATAATTCTGTCTTCTTTGACCAAATGATTGTAATCTTGTCACTTGTATTTATACATGTCATTAACATATCAAAAACCCTTCCAATATCAAAGGGCTGTGGCTTTTGAAAAATTTCCCTCTCCTTCACTGATCAACTACTAAATTATTTAGTGGTATGTTCTGCGTGCACAAGTGAATTTACCTTGAAGCTTAAGCCTCAGGGCACCTCACTTGCACAGGCCTTCTAAATATTCACTTGCATACCAAATTTGGCATTTGTGATCTTGTATTCTTTTTTTAAAAAGGGGACCCCATATTGTAATAGACCTCAGGCCCCAACAAAACATGGATCGTCAGCCGCCTGCATGTCTTCCAGAAAGAAAAGTGTTTCTGAAGGAAAAGCAGTGGAAACTTAGGACAAAAAATAAACAATTGGAACTCTCTGGAAGTTAGGACCATAAAATGTCATGATGTGATATTTATTTCTCTGTCTCGTGGTCAGCACCTCTCTAACACTTGGATTGCAGTTCCCACAAACTGGGAAACTGTAAAGGTCCATCCACTGCAAAAAAAAAACCTTCATATGCTTAATATAGGCAACTCTCATCAGTTATAATATGTTAAGACATCATGAGATGTATGTTATAATATCAATTATCAACCCCATTAGGACACCATTTTCTGATTAAGAAGATTCCATTTGGATCTAGTGTTTCACTGCCCAATAACTGTTCTACTTGGATCCACTGATTACACCTATTTTGGCATATATAAAATTCCTTTCTCTGACATTAAAAATCTGACCTGAAGGAAAAAAAAATTCACACTATTCATCATTTGGAGCTTTCCAATAAAATTTAGGCTCGTGACCTCAGTAAACTGGTTTTCACCAGATATTGC
Organism: Lynx rufus; assembly: GCF_022079265.1. Classification (NCBI taxonomy): domain Eukaryota; kingdom Metazoa; phylum Chordata; class Mammalia; order Carnivora; family Felidae; genus Lynx; species Lynx rufus. The sequence continues at coordinate 19,076,290 of NW_025814833.1, forward strand.
TATCTGTTTTCAGAAAGTAATCTTCTGGGGTTGGGAGAATATGACCTATAATTCATTCCTCTTTCTATTAAAGACCACTTTACTTGGATATTGCTTTAATGTCAATTGGGGAGTCATTAAAACAATAAAATTACCAATACTACAACACCCTTACCCAATCTTCATTGTCATCTACATAGTTCAGAGAGTTTCTTAGACATTATAGACTCTGCCAGTAAGATTTCTGTTTCAGAATCTCCCTTCTTCCTTCCCCTTTGGATTATTTTCCCTATGGCTGTCATTTCACTCTTTAGTACTACTGCAATGTTATTATGTAGCATGTTAATTCAGAATGTTTCCACCAAGTAGAAGAAATTAGGGTGATTTAAAGGATGAAGTAATCACTGGGACTAGTTCAATGGATGGAAAGGGCCCTGGATTAGCAATCAGAAGGTTTGGCTTCTAGTAACACTATCTCCACAAAATGTCTCTGGGACTGGGAGTTCATTTTAAACTCCATGGAACCACTAAGCTTACACAAAACTGATAATGAGCAGAGAAGGTGAGCCCTAATGTTATCCCATTCATCTATTTTACTTAATGAACTTTTCAAATCTCAATTCATGAAAAGATTCTAAAACAAAACATAAAGGAAACCAAAAACACCCAACTTTAATTAAAAACTAGAGATGATCTCTAAGATCCTTCCTGACTCTAACATGCCAGGTTCCATTAAGTAAATGGAAGATTTTATCTTCTCTCTGCCTTCTAAGGAATAAATGTGAATGTACTTTCCTTGAATGTATGCACTATCCTTATGGAGTGTTTTTGGTGGTTTTTTTTATTTGTTTGTTTGTTTGTTTGTTTGTTTAGTGCCTTAGCCACAAACCATAACCAAAATGTTGGGAATTTCAGGCACCAGAACAGGACAGAGCAGAAGACACTCTTTAGCAAGTAGATCTTGTGACATTCCTTAAGTGGTACCACTCAATGGTACCATTTAGGGGATTGTCCAGAAATGCTGAAGGAAGCTTATATGAATAGTAAGGAAGATAAAAGGATGGAATAGTAAAAGAAAAAAACTGAAGAGGATATAACCACATGGGTAAATGCTGGTAAAGCCTATGTAAACACAGCAGGTCAAGTAGAATGTGTGTGCTTTAATGACTTCTAAAGATTATATTATTCATTGCACTTTTCAGAAGATAAAACCTCTCATTTCTGGACATATCCCATACTTCAATTAATGGGCACTTTCTGTTCAACAGCTTTAAGTAGGACTTCAGTGCTCTTGGAAAAAAAAATACTTGAAAGCTGAGGTTGTTCATTAATTTCTCTTCATCACAGAATTAGACACAGTTGAAAACCAGCAATACACCTTGAAGTGAATGCCAGTAATGAGCTGATTTACCTCTAGATTTTTGAATCAGGCTTGAGTAAAGAAGGTAATGTTGGGGGCGCCTGGGTGGCTCAGTCGGTTGAGCGTCCGACTTCAGCTCAGGTCACGATCTCGCGGTCAGCGAGTTCGAGCCCCGCATCGGGCTCTGGGCTGATGGCTCAGAGCCTGGAGCCTGCTTCCGATTCTGTGTCTCCCTCTCTCTCTGACCCTCCCCCGTTCATGCTGTGTCTCTCTCTGTCTCAAAAATAAATAAACGTTAAAAAAAAAAATTTTAAGAAGGTAATGTTGGTTTCTGTAAATCTGCTTTTCCTTCTAAGTCCTCTTTCCCTATTTCTGTATCTCTCTCCTTGTTTATCTTGGTAACACCAGTAATTTTACGCAGTCTTTTGATTCAACAGCATAATGGACAATAATATGATCTTCAGACTTGTTCCTCTCACGCGTGAGCCAAGTTACAACTTAACCATCCCTCTAGGACTCTGCTCTCAAATGAGAAACCTGAAAATGACCCAAATAAACTAATTAGTCAAAATATGTCACTACAGGTAAATTGCAAGTTAGTACGGGGCTCCTAGAGCAATGATGCCTTAACTCTAAAGAAGGAATTTCAGGCACCATAGTGGGGCAGGTGGGAGCTCTTTGGGGAGAAAATAAGAGAAAAATATAGAGATACCCTGGGAGAGGGGACTACTGGGAAATCCTTCTTATTTTATACTGTATATCAAATGGGCCTGTTAAAAGAAATATGACTGACCAATTACGAGAGGCTATCACTAAGTAATAAAATTCGAAACCCTGACTAGATGCTGACATTTAAAACATATCTGGAGGGATGACAGATGTTGGAAGTCAGATTCAGAGTTAGAGTTAAACAACAGGTTGGTCAGCACACTATACAAATTAGGGTATTACAGGTAAGAAAATCACATCTGGGTAGAGAGTTTAGAAACAGGTTAATTTGATCTTCATCTTTAGAGATGAGTAGACACCTATCGAATTACAGACTTAAAAATTTAAAAAATCATACCATATGGAATCTTCCTTAATAAACCCAAATTAAAATTGAAATACATCTCTTTAGCCTAAGTATTCATCACTATCCACAACAGACACTATATAAATTCTAGGTTGTGTTGTATTATCAGCCTAGAACACATTCACATCTTTCCATTAAATCCAAGTCCTTATACATGGATATTCTCTATTAAGTGAAAAAAAACAAAAACCATCTGGAGAATGGAGAGCTTAAACACACTACCAAATCTTGGAACTTGCTGAATAATTTCAAATTTGTTAAAAGATGTGACGATTTTTTTATTATATTAACATTGGTGTTAGTATTCTATTGGTTCATTTCTTAATGATTAGATTTTTTTATTTCTTTCTGAAATATACCTAAAAGTAATGATATTCAATTTAATCCCAAAGCTATGGAGTACTCTTTGTTTTGTTGCTGTTTGTAAATACACCAGATTCTAGATTAAGACATTCCATTCCTATGTACATATCTATGGAGAAAGTTGGAACCATGTTTGTTTTTCCTTTTTCATTTTCTTCTGAATGCCTTACTACTTGTGGCTTTAGCTGATCAATATTAAATGCCAGGAAAATTATGAAATCCACATTCAGGATTCAGAAAACCACATTTCTTAATCATTATGCCAGTCAGTAATCATGAAAATGACCTGGATAAACTAATCAAACAAAATATGGGACAGAAAACCCGTTTACTGAGGTCCTGAGCATAAACCTGTGAATAGAAATTCTGAGCATCATTGTGAATTCAGTGCAAGTAGAAAATAGTCACTTCCCAACAGACAAGATAGTAAATTCTCATCACCAGTGAGTTCCAGATATTCTACCATCAAATTATAGGGGACATGGGCAAGCTGCCTCAAGATGGGCCACTTAGGTATGAAAGCTATTTTGAGTTAAAAGCAATCAAGACACAGAGGATTCAGGAAAATCTTTGTTTCCTCTTCAAGTGCCCAAATATACATTGGAAAGAAGAGCCTGTATCATGAAGAGAGATATTAACAGATTCCCCTTTACCTAAAAAACTTATGTGCATAAGATGGTAACCTTTCGTTTTCCAAACTCCTCCTCCCACCCTACTACTAATGGTCTTCCTCCTCTTTGTATCCCCAGACCCCTGCCCTGCTCCTTAGCTCAAGATGTCACATAAGCTTCATGTTGCTTTACTGTCACTGGAATTTCATATCTATATGGATTCCCTTACATACAAAACTAAATCTGATTTTCTCCTCTTACTCTATCTCATTTCAGTTTGATTCTTAGTCCAGCTAGAAGGATTCTGAAGGGCAGAGGAAATTTCTTTCTCCCCAACAAAATTCTTTGTTTATTGGAAGAGTTTAAAGCACATCAATGGCTCCTTCAGCTGAAGCCAAAAACAGTTTCACCTATCAGTTTCAATTTAATTTTAACTAAAAGACCCCCTCCATATGCATGAATATACCATTTTCATTTACAAACACTAGAAAAATTTTTTTTCTCTTGAAGAAACATTTTTTTGTCTCTTTAAGAAGCAAAGCAACCAATTCTTATGTTGCGCTCTGATTTGGAGATAGTTTGGAAAAAAAAAATATTGAAAGAGTAGTACTAAAAACAAACAAACAAAAAAAAAACAAATTCTAACTACTGCCAATTCATTTCTGGTGATATAAACTAAATTGAGAAGAGGTCTGCTAAGTAACCAAATCTGTTCACTTTTTACAGATGTTTTGAAAGATAAAGAAGTAAGTACAAAAGTACTACCCTTTTTAAGTGTTATTTTTATCTGTATGCATGTATTTTAAAGAGTCAAGCTTGCTCATGCACTCACACCAACTAAAAACCTTTCTTTGACCTCAGTCAAGAAACCCATACTCTGTTTGAATCCAGTAGTAGCCTTACACATGAGAGATCTTAAATGGCTCTCCAAAGAACTCAAGTGTCTGAGCCTTCAGAGGCATTCCTAATGAAGAAAATGTCCTAGATACCTACACTGTCCCTCTGTCAGATAGCCATAAAATCCTAGTTGCCCTTTGCTACTCGTTCTCTTCTTTATAATTCCATGTCCGTTGGTTAATGCCCGGCACTAATGAGATGAAGGTGGGGGGTTGATCTTCAAATGGGCCCCTTATCTTTTCTCTGTACCATGGATATAGAGGAAAGCCTAACCCCAACCAGCTGCTGCAGAAATGTATGTCACAGGATACAAAGAAACTGGCAAGGTCATCTGCATTTCTAAACTCAAGGGACATGTCCTGCTGACTTTGGGTCAGTAGGGTCATCTTCATTTCACCTCTAAATCTTTCCATGTCCCCAAATGAACTTCCCTAAAAGCCAAGCAACTTCAGAAGGTTAAGACAATGGAACCCACAGCACATTTGTTCATTCAAGTGTGTGGGTGTGTTAGGGGATGGGGTAAGAGGAATACGTTTAAATAAGTAAAGGGGGCTTATTACTACTGAAGCAGCATTTAATAGAAACATGTTGAAGAAAGGGCATGCACATCAGTGGAAACAATTCACAGTTTTGAATATTCCAAAAAAGCAGTGGTGTTTTACCCAATGTTTTCAATTCAGTATATGATTACAATATTTATACACTTCTGCTTCTAGATAGAGGTCATAAACTGACTTCCATAAAATGGGATTCTAAATGCTATTTTAGAATAACCTTATTGCTTTTAGAACCAATTTTTAGAGTTATTTAAAAATAAACAATGGCATATCTGAATTATTAAGTATTTTAAACATTCACCATGCTCTGAGTATATCAAGCACAAAATGGGTGCTTAAGGTTTACACAGTAAGAACCATAATATTGCTTCCCATTTTTAGCTTAGAGTTAACAAGATATAGGCATCCATTATGAATAATACATATTAGTTAGAATTTATTACTAAGCTGTAAGAATTCACTATAAGTCATTTTCAGAGACCCCAGCTGTTTTTATTATGCTACCTTTCAAAGTAAATCAACAAAATTTCTCAGTCAAACATGATGTTGCCAAATGTCTGACCAGGTTAAATGAGAAAACACTAATTTTTAATTCAAACAATATAACACATACACATGTTTCAGAAATTAGTGGCAATTAAAACTGAAGGGCATTAGCATTTACACTCTGAGTGAGTGGGATCATAGCAAAAAGGTACCCAGAAAGATTTTTTTCTACTCATTTTTCTAAACCATTTATCACCACTAAACTATACTATATATCCTTTCTCAAATATATATCCTCTTTCAAATACCTAGCCTGGTACATGGCCAAGTACAGTCAGTTACATTAATTCAAGGGTGACTTTCTAAATCCAACTCCAATTCGGAAACTCCCTTTTATGTTTTTGTTATACTTAATGAGGATTTTAAACTCCACCTTTTAATTTTTAGGTTAATTGTAACCCAGGGGACACTAGTTACCTTTTGACACTCCCCCAAATTACTTGTTAACTGGAAGACATCTACTCAAACTGAAGTCAAGAGGGTCAGGAAGAAAAGCAATAGCTTTAGGACAAGCGGAGTAGGAAAGGTTTCTAGCAAAGCCACTTAGCAAAACCATTTAGCTAAAGGGCATTGTGCCAATTTCAAAGGCAAAGAAAGCTCCTGACAATTTCTGCATTCTTTCTCAGAAGCAAAATATACTTTTTATCAATCAATTTTTTTTTGTTTTTAAATTTTTTTTTTTAATTTTTGAGCAAGGCCAGCTCCTCTGTAAAACAATGCATGAGATTCCAGAAAGAGGCAAATCAACACCTGAAAGGTCCCTCCTTTGCCTTTAGGAATATCATATTCAGTTTTTCTCTTTCCTAACAATGGAGGTTTCCAAGCCATTTTTTAAAATGTTTTTAACGTTTATTTTTATTTTTGAGAGACCAAGAGTAAAGAGCATGAGTAGGGGAGGGGCAGAGAGAGAGGGAGACACAGAATCTGAAGCAGGCTCTAGGCTCTGAGCTGTCAGCACATAGCCCGATGCGGGGCTCGAACCCACGAACCGTGAGACCATGACCTGAGCCAAAGATGGATGCTGAACTGACTGAGCCACCCAGGCATCCCTCCAGGCCATTTTTAAGTTATCCCACCATCTCATAATTTCTGATAATCGACTAACACAATAATAGATACTACAATGATGGAAATGGCAACTGGGGTCATTATCAATCTACCCCATAGTGCCAGATTAGTGGTTGCTTATAGGACTAGGAGAGGAGGGTTGTTTATAATAAGAAAGTCCTAAAATTGACTATTGTGATGGTTGTGTATATCTGCAAATATATTTAAAAAACTGTGAATGGGTGGTTCATTTAAACTGGCAAAATATATAGTATGTTAATAATTTCTTAAAACTAATATAAAAAATGTAGGCAGAAAGAACATGTAATAGTCTAGAGTACAGGATGGCTATCTAGATTTTCAATTCCAGTTTTCTGTTTTTAGGCTCTGGGACGTTGGGCAAATTCTGAAGTAACTTGAGTAATGTTACTAAGCTTCAATTTTCACATCTGTAAAATGGAGGAAATAATATAGTACCTATACATATACAGCTGTTGTGAATATTAAATATGACCAGGGGTGGAAAAGTGCTTAGCCTAATGCCTAGAATCCAACAAGTGCCCAGTATTGGCTATTATTCTCCTCCTTAAAAAAAAAAAATAACAGCTTTATTGGATCTAACTCACATATTATAGAATTCACCCTTTTAAAGTGTATGTAATTCAGTGGCTTTTAGTATTACCATATAATTGTGCAACCATCAACACTATCCAAGTCCAAAATATTTCCATCACTGCTATATATATATATATATATATATATATATATATATATATAGCACACACTCATTAACAGTCACTCCCAATTCCCCTCTTCTTTCTGAAATATACCTAAAAGTTATGATATTCAATTTAATCCCAAAACTATGGAGTACCCTTTGTCTTGTTGCTGTTTGTAAATACACTAGATTCTAGATTAAGACATTCCATTCCTATGTACATATCTATGGAGAAAGTTTCTTTTTTAGTTGTCAATCCGTGTTCTCTTGTACCTCACGGTTTCCTTAGGAAAAATTACCTGAATTCTTTGTCAGCCAATTCACAGATCTCCATTTCTTTGGGATTGGTCACTGAATCTTTATTAAATTTTGGTGTCATGTTTGCTTGGTATATTGCATTGGTGTTGGTGCATTTGAAAGAGCAAACACCTCTTCTAGTCTTTAAAGAATGGTTATGACTGGTAGTATCTGTTTCCTATAGAGCCCCTAGTCAAATAGTATTGTCTCTGGGATTGGAGGCAAACTATTAAGAGTTAGACTGTGTGGCTGCTATTGGGTCTGCAGCGGATTATGTGGTTGGCAGGCCTGTCACCATGGTCTCAGGTGGGTGTGGATTCTGTCTGATGCCTGGGTGCATGGGACTGCCTCCAGGACCCTGGCCAGTAGGGATGGTAATGTGACAAGGGTTCTCTTCAGTGTCTGCAGATGGCAGGCCTGTTACCAGGTAGGCAGACAGTTGTGGCTCTCTCTAGGTCCTTTCGCTTGGGACCAAGGATTGTAGGCCCCCTTCCAGGGGCATGGACTGGAATGCTTTCTGCCCTCAGAATGTGGCTGAGTCTGGAGAAGCTGCATCACAAGGTTGCCTAAGGATTTGCAGTTGGACTGATGTCAGCAGTCCTGCCTCAGGGGACATAGACAGGCCAAGCTCCCTCCAGGTCCCTGGGAGAGAGAACCATTCCTGGACCACAATCAGAAAAGGTTAGAGCCAAGTTATAATTGCTTCAAGGTCCATAGTTCAACCAAGTTTGGTGGGCCTACCTCCAGAGGCACAGACAGGCAAATTTCTCAGCGTGTTCCTGGATGGGCAGAGGTATTCCTGGCCCATGGCTGAGAGGGGCCTGAGCTGAGTTACAGTGCTAGGTCAGGATCTGCAGTTGGACTGATGTTGCTTCAGGGACATGGACAGGTTTGTGTCCCACCTGGTCCCATGGGCGGGCAGGAGTGCTGTCCACCCATGGCCAAGAGGGGCTGGGACTCAGCTACAGGGCCATTTCAGGATCTGCAGTAGGACCAAGCTTGGAAGGACTGTCTCAGGGACACAGGCAGGCATTTCTCCTGCCCAAATCCTGAGCAAGAAGGACTGGAGGCTAAGAGGGAATGGAGCCTGGTCACAGCCACTTCATGGTCCACAGCCAGGATTGGGTTCGACGGGCCTGTTATCTGGGGCATGGGCAGGTATGACTCCTTCCAGGTTCTTTGTCAGATGGTACTTGTGTCAGGACTGAATCCAAATAAGGCTATAGCTTAATTCTATAAGGGGACAGTGCTGTTTCTGGGGACCATGCTTGGGAAATCTGCCACCTGGACAGAGGCCTGACTTCTCAAAATGGCCCTCCACAGACTTGGGCACCACTGGGGTTTCACAATCTCCTACCTGGAGCTCAAAGCTCTAAGAAAGGTATTTTTGCCCATGGATAGCTATCAAATTTTTATTGCTGAGGGGGGGAAGCCCATGAGCGTTGATACCATGCCTTCTATTCCACCATCTTGCTGATGTCTACCCATTTTTTAATTGCATTAATTATTTTTATATTATGGACTTATAAGAGTCCTTATATATTCTGGATACAAGTCTCTTATCAGATATATGGTTTGAAAATATTTTCTCCCATTTCACCTTCTTGATGGTGTCTTCCTCTTCCCCCTCCTCTGCCTTCCTCTTCCTTTTTATGATTATGATTATGATTATTATTATTAACTATAGGAATAAAAAAGTGCTCATTAGAAATAATGATGCAATCATATCCTCATTCATGTTTCCTTGTAATTTCTAAGTGATTCTGATGTAAGCAACACAGGCAGATTATTCAAGAACTCAACAGCTGGAGAAGTACAGAATCTTAAAAGTGACAGGAGAAACAATATCAAATGTCAGCCAGAAAGCAGGGGGGCCCAGGGGACAATTAATGTGCTGTTGAAAACAACCAGTGAAGCTAACAAACCATGCTTAGGGAGACAGACCAAAATCACAGAAAATCTGGAAATCTCAAACGGACAGGGTCAAAGAGGAACAGTACCAAATGGCTCTTCAAATGGTTGTCTTTTTCGCATTGCTTTACTTTTTATAGTTCCATAAATTCAAAGAAACACAGAAATGAGAGCACATAATTAAACTGGAATGCTGTCCTTTTCCATTATCGAAGTAATTGGATGCAGCAGACAAATTTAATGCATTCGATTTTAACTGAAGACACTTTATACTGGAGAGAGCCCAACCCAAGTCACCAAAACCCTGCTTGCCTTCCTGCAGGAGTAAACTCAACTCCTACACCACAGTGGCCCACACAACCAATATACAACAACCTCTAATAAAAGGAAGCAACCAGATGTCTCATCTCCTCCAAAGACACAATAACAATAACGATGTGAAAGGAACATTTACTCCATTTTGTACATGAAGAGTAATGTTCAAATGTAAAAAACTGCAATCCAGTGGATAGATCCCTCAAACAAAACAGGATAATAGGACTCCCCCACCTCTACCCGCCAGCACCAACCATGTACTTTTTATGAGCAGAAGACAAATGTTTCAGGCTTTGCCAACAAAAAACAGAAGCAGAGATCATGGTTGTTCCCCCAAATGCATTTTCCAAAAGTGGCACAACTTTAATTAAGAAAATTTTAAGGTAGTATGTTGACATAATAATTGCTAAGACTATTATTTAAAAAAAATAGTAGAGAGGTGCCTGGTGGCTCAGTCAGTTGAGCGTCCGACTTCGGCTCAGGTCATGATCTTGTGGTTTGTGAGTTTGAGCCCTGCGTCGGGCTGTGCTGACAGCTCAGAGCCTGGAGCCTGCTTCGGATTCTGTGTCTCCTCCTCTCTCTCTCTGCCCCTCCCCTGCTCATGCTCTGTCTCTATCTCTCAAGAATAAATAAAACTTAAAAAAATTAAAAAAAAATAGTAGAAAGTGACTGTGAAAATCTTAGGGAAGAAAAAAATAGCTAATATTGATTGAAAATTTACTATATGCTAATGTATTATGCTGTGACTTAACTGAGATTAAACAAAGTTAAGAGACGACTCTAGAGTCAAGTATCTAATCTCTGGCTGACAAAGTCCACTTTGGGGAAGGGGCCCATGGTCTTTGCAGTTGGTGACAGCCAACACGTAAAAATATCCATATTCTTTGACCAGCTTTTCTGTGTGGCTTCAAATTCCACCTCTGCAGTTTATTAGCAGCCTGACCTTGAGCAAGTTTACTAAATACAAAAAAATGGAAACTTGTTAAATGAGTTAACACACGGAAAGCAATTTTGTGAATTGCAAAAAGAGGTGATTGGCTTAGATGAGTGGTTTACGAAGTGTGCGTCTAGTGGAGGAAAAAGGAATGGATTCACATTGGTAGTGGCCACAGGGTGGGGTGTGGCTGGCCACAATGTCACTTCTGCCACTCTTTTCCCATCAACCAGAGTAGTCTTCCTTTGCCTGCTGTATAAGTTTGGATTTTATAAAATTATTACTTCTTTGGAAAATTATTAAGTATTTAAATGATATGTCCTTTGTGCCAAGCAGCATTCTAAGTGCTTTTTATGAACTACTGATTTAATCTTCACATGATCCTCATTTTTCAGAAGAGAATCAAGACAAAGAGAAGGTAAGTAACTTGCCCATGTTCTCACAGTTAGTAAATTAAAAGATGCAGAATTTGAACCTCTACCATCCATCCTCTTAACCGCTATACAATGCTTTCTCAAAAACCAAAGTTTCTGATGCTTAAAAAAATAAAGCATAAAGGGGCATCTGGGTGGCTCAGTTGGTTGAGCCTCTGACTCTTGATTTCAGCTCAGGTCATGATCCCAGGGTCGTGGGACTGAACCGCGAATCAGGTTCTGTGCTAAGCATGCCGCCTGCTTGAGATTCATTCTCATTCTCTCTCTTGCTCTCTCTCTCGCTCTCTCCCTATGCCCTGCTCCCCTTATCGCTCTTGCACACCCGCTCTCTCTCTCTCTCTTTCTCTATCTCAAATAAAAACATTAAGGGGCGCCTGGGTGGCTCAGTTGGTTAAGCGTCCAATTTCGGCTCAGGTCATGATCTCACAGTTCATGAGTTCAAGCCCCGCATCGGGCTCTGTGCTGAGTGCTCAGAGCCTGCAGCCTGTTTCAGATTCTGTCTGTCTGTCTGTCTGTCTCTCTCTGCCCCTCCCCAGCTTGCACTTTGTCTTTCTCTCTCTCTCTCAAAAAATAAATTAAAAAAATAAAATAGAATAAAAACATTAAAAAAATAAAACAAAATTTTGAAGCCCAACAGACTATATGAATTCTAACGACCTCTTTTGCTTTAAAAATGTCACAGTTCCACAATGAGTTAATTACACTAATACCAGAATTTAGTTACAGCATAAGCCCAAGGGTCAAGATACAATCAACCAAATCTCTAGCTACAATTCTGTACAGCAAAAAAGAAAATTTCAAAAGGATGAACATTAGATACCCAAAATTTTGAATTAACTTGAAGAAATATCCACTTATCTGCTTAATACTTCTACATCGGTTCCCTCACTAGCAGGAGACATACACAAGCTTCTGGGTAAGACAGGTGTTTCTGAGGTTGGAGTCTCAGGAACAAAATATCTCTGCTAGGAGTGTCTCATGTTTACTATCTTGGAGCTATCCTAAATCCAGAGTGTATCTACTACCTAAAACTAATCTTGTGTTTAAAAAAAAGAAAACTAATCTTGTGTTTTCTGCGCCCTGACTTTTAACTACTCATTGGACTCCAAGTCTCTAGCTCCATTTTCTTGGTTGGGCTACTGGCATTCTGCCCTAGACATGTTAGAAGACCCTGATTTATCTCTTACCTAGACTTCCTTGCTCACAGAAAGGGAATTTGGCAGAGCCAGGGAGCCATGCCCACACTCAGCCTGCCATTCTCCTCCATCCCTACCATGTTGCACCCTAAAATTCCTTGCCCAAATCGCTCCATGCAGAGATGGGCATGACAAGGAAGGGGTTCAGGCTGCAGATCTGAGTCTCCATTTGCACTTTTGTTTCAACACCCGCTGCCATGAGCCTGCTTGCTAGTTTATGGAATGTCATACCTTTGTGTTGTGTTCCCAAGTCTTAATTTCCTTAGTCTATTTCTAACTCTCTTCCATCAGTGATTGTAGAAGTTTCAGAAAGATTAATTCCTACTCACAATTTAAAATCTATTCAAGTGTCCTATCCATGGGGAAGCTTTTCCTGACCTCTTCCGAATGACTGACATCTCTTCTCAATGCTTCCTTAGCACAGTATGATTATTATATCCCTTGTATTATTTCTAGACTTTACCTATGTTTTCCCTACTAGAGTAAGCTCATTAAGGATGGGAATTACATCTCCCGCCCGCATACCTAGTACACAGTAAATACTCAGTGAAGTTTGGTGAACTAAACTCCAGTTTCTTTTATATTATTTCTGTACTTTTCCCAAGTAAACTAACCTTATTCTCTTCTTTTAGGATCTAATTCAGCATTTCTCAACCTCAGCACTTTTGACATTTCGGGCTGGATAGTTCTTTATTGGGGGGTGGATGCCTGTGTTTAGCGGCATCCCTGGTCTCTGTCTACTAGATGCTAATAGCACCTCCCCACAAGTTGTGACAATCAAATATGTCTCTGGGAATATCCAAATGTCTCCTGGGTGGGGGCAAAATCACCCCCAGTTAAGAAATACTGTTCTAATGCAACAAATTCTTGTCCTATTTTCTTTGCATTGGTTACTACTACCCTTCCTTCACTTTTCAACTTAAATGTCACTTAAGGAAGCCTTCCTTCCCCAATAGACTGGAATTGAGGTCCTGATATATTTTCTTTTTTTTTTTAAAGTAGGTTTCATGCCCAATGCAGGGCTTGACCTCATGACCCTGAGATCAAGAGGTGAAGGCGCCACTGACTGAGCCACCCAGGCACCCCATGGCCCCTGATATATTTTCTTGTAGCATTTGGTAATTATCCTTCAGCATACTAATCACAATTTTAATTTTAGAGTAATTTCTTATCTGTCTCAACTTTAGATTCCATAAAGGCAGAAACTGGGTCTATTTCATTGCTAAATATCTAATGCTTTGCAAAGTAACTGATGTATAATAGGTGCTGAAGAAATATTTAAGTGAATGAATGGTAGTTAATGGCTTTATCGTCTCTGTTCATATATCACAGGACACATCAAATTTCTATAGTAAGTTTCTGTGTATACTGTGACCCTTCCTCAAGATGGAGGAGGGAGTTAACATCAGCTTCCTCAGGATGTACCACAATAGCTGGCACATGGTAGACACGTATTTCTTAATTTACACATATGCAATGTGCTATCCATGCCTTACTGAATTTACTAAGGAAGTAAAATTACTTACTGGGATTTTAACTAGGAATAAACTAAAAATGAAGTTAAGCTTAATAGTCAGTTAACCAAAAAAACAAATGCAATTAACTTGACACTCTTGCTCCAAAGCAAATATTATCTCTCATTTGAAGGATACATTTAAGTCTGCAACAACATATCATAAAGTCACAAAGCTTCAGAAGTGCAGTCAGTTAAAAAAAAATCTGTCTATACATGGCCAACTGACTTGGCTGATTTTTTCCCAATGACTGAATATTTCGACATTAAGTACAGAAAGCTTGAAACCAGCAACATAAAGGACAGAAAGAGGAAAACAGCACATGTTAAGTTTCTGCCATAAGTCATGTTGAAGTATTTTTGTTTCTTTATTCAGTGCTGGATTTTCACGTCCTAAAGTGAGTCCAATTTTAAGGCTTTAATTTGACAGGAAAGATATCAGAGAATAAAAAGGAGACATGTGGGGTAAGGGAGGCTAACATTCTTCTGTGCACAGCCTTTCTTGGCATGACCCCTACAAGGGAAATCTGAAAAAAAAAAAACGTGGGAGACAGAAATTAAGTGGCAAATGAAATTATTGTGTTTAAGGCAAGCATAATACGCATGCCATGCTGGACAGACACAAAATGTGTAACCACAAAAGCATGTTTGGTGTGATCTACAGGTACTTGTAAGGCATTGAGGAAATACAGACATTTTCTTTTCTAACAGTCTGTCACTTTTTAAATTGGAAAAATCTTGTTTCTGAGAAGGGGAAAAAAAAACCTTCAGTCACACAACATGCAATCCATATAAGCAAATTATATATTAATGCTCATGACCCTAGCTGCCACTTATTCACTGTTCACAAAAGACCAGTCTTACTCTATATATATAAATTATAAAGCTCCCCCAAATTCTGTAAGGCAATGATTATTATTATCTCCATTAGACAAAGAGAAAACACAGGCTCATGGGGTTTGGAGAGGTTGCACCAGGCTTTGCAGCTAGTTAAGTGGCAGGGCTGAAATTTAAACGCAAGCTTGCCTTTTATTTACTTTTGTAATGAAAACAAAATGGAGAAAGCCTTTAGTAGAGTCAGTCAATGCCATGAAAATACTTCTTTTCTGGCACCTGTTACATTTGATTGCCCCAATTCTCAGATCTATTCCTTACTCCAAGATCTCTCTACAGCCTACAGGGTCTTCAAGGGAAGGTGCCATCTTCTTCATTTCCATGTCCCCAGTCAACTATCACAGTGACCGGCACATTGTGGGAAATTAACACAGGCTCTTGAAATAAAAGAATGACATTTTGTCAACATAAATTCAATAAAACCTTTTGAAGACACCTTCACCCACATTTTTACCCATTCAGTTGCAGTGACAGGCCATATTCCAAATAGGGGCAAACCAATGAAGAGGAATATGGCTGTCCTGATTTAACAAGAACTGGGGCCCCCTAACAAAGGGCTTCATTGTAGACTCGAACAGTTATATATTCAAAATAGTTGATCAACTTGGGCTGCCCTTTCACATTTAATCTGAAAAATAATGTTGAAGGAAATATGCAGTTCATTAAGAGCACTGTTGTTCATTCTGAAAGCCAGGGCTCATAAGAGTCCAAATCATTGGCCTCCTCCTGTCTACCCTATCATACTTAGAAACCAAGGCTCACTTCTCATGAATGGCTTTTATAATTACTTTCTTTCATGCCCCACATCTAGTCCCACAAATCCTCTTTATAACCACCGTGCAATGCTTTTTCTAGTTCTGTTGCATCTAGCATTTGCACATGTCACCGAATGAAAAAAAAGTCATTTGTCTAATCACTGTGTTGTACACCTGAAACTAATATAACATCGCCTCAACGATACTTCAATGAAAAAAGTCATTTGTGCCACAATTCTTACCCAAACTAGGCAAGATTACCATAGATCATTATTTTAAACTTCATTAGTTCAAGTTCTAAGCTTCCATACTGGCTATCAAAGCCAATGAAAACACAAGCTGTCCTTAAGCAAGGAATTCTTGAACATTAGAACATAATGATGACTTCATTAAATGACAGCTTTAAAAAGTTTTTTTTAAAGTGTCTCAATATAAAAGATGATAGAGAATGCCATTAGATGTATGTCTTGCTTCTCTGAAGAGCTAAGAAGTGCATTTAAGCTGAACTGAAACAATATATCTGCTCCTGAAACAGACTGGAATCAAATCGTTTTTTAAATATTTTTTTAAAAAACAAAGAGCCATGGGGCATCTGGGTGGCTCAGTAGATTAACAATCCAACTTCAGCTCACGTCATGATCTCATAGCTCGTGAGTTCAAGCCCGGTGTCAGGCTCTGTTCTGACAGCTCAGAGCCTGGAGCCTGCTTCAGGATTCTATGTCTCCCTCTCTCTCTCTCTGCCCCTCCCCGGCTCATGCTCTCTCTCTCTCTCTCTCTCTCTCTCTCTCTCTGTCAAAAATAAATAAACATTGGGGCGCCTGGGTGGCGCAGTCGGTTAAGCGTCCGACTTCAGCCAGGTCACGATCTCTCAGTCTGTGAGTTCGAGCCCCGCGTCGGGCTCTGGGCTGATGGCTCAGAGCCTGGAGCCTGTTTCTGATTCTGTGTCTCCCTCTCTCTCTGCCCCTCCCCCGTTCATGCTCTGTCTCTCTCTGTCCCAAAAATAAATAAACATTGAAAAATAAATAAATAAATAAATAAATAAACATTAAAAAAAAATTTAAAAAAGAAAGAGCCATTGTACAATGGGTTAGGAAAGACCACCAGAAATATCCAGGGAGCACTCTCCTCATCTCTCAGATTGTCATTATACCCCTCAGGGCTACTGTCAAAAGCACAAGTCTGTTCTTGATGTACCACACCGCTGACTTGGAATGAGGCTCTTGAGGCTCTTAGGGAGGGGAATGAAGGCAAATTTTGTAAGCAAAACTCCGACATCCAAAGACCAGAACAGCAGAATTCATACACCCAAATGAGCCTTGGCTCCTTCATGGGTTCTGTCACCTTGTGATGCCATAAACATACAAACAATGTTGTCATTGCTCAGAACATTTTTAGAACTCCTCATTGGAGATTATCTTTAGTGTTTGTTTATAAGCTGCTTTTTAAAAAATCAGCTTTACTACTCTAGAGTTTTTGATCAAAGGTCATACTATATAATTTGAACACCTACACTGAAAAGACTTGACTCCAAATAGCATTTGGTTGTTCCCCAAAATCAAATTCACCTTCAAAGGAAACAAATTCCACAAGTGAGAACATTTTATTTTAATTCCCAAGGTCTAAAAGCAATAACCAGAAAGAAACCCTAAGGAAATTTTTAGCAATGATAGCCATGGAATCAATGTATAGCCTGAGATGATTATTTCTATGGGAATCACACTCATTTGTATGCATATATTCTTGCAAGATAATGTATTAAATTGCACACACACACACACACACACACACACACACACACTCATTTGTATTCCCATAGAAAATTTCAAGAACGATACATTTAAAAACTTGTACTTTCTGGGGCATGTGAATGGAGAGTTGAGGGGGGTGGGGGGTAGGGGAGGTTTTACTGTATACACCCTGTTTATAATGACATGTGCATGTCTATGTCTATCTATACACATACATATTTTACTGTGGGTATGTATTGCTTTTATAACATGGGAGGGAGAAAGGAAGTAGGAAGGGAAGGAAGGGAAGGGAAGGAAGGAAAGGGAGGGAGGGAGGGAGGGAGGGAAGGAAGGAAACAAAAAATGTAGAAAAAACCTTTAGGGGGCCTGAGTAGCTCAGTTGGTTAAGCATCCGACTTGATTTTGGCTCAGGTCATGATCTCACACAGTTCATGAGATGGAGCCCCGTGTCAGGCTCTGCACTGACACCACAGAGACTGCTTGGGATTCTCTCTCTCCCTCATTCTCTCTCTGCCCCTCCCCTGCTCTCTCTCTCAGAATAAATAAACATTTTTAAAATTAAAAAAAAAGAAAGAAAAAACTAAAATGGAAATGAGGGAGAAAAGCAGAGAGGAAGGGAAGAGAAAAGGAAAGCAATCCTAGGAGCTAATACCGTACTATTGTCAGGTCTTTTTGTATTTTTAATTGCATTTTTACGTTAAACCATTTTATGTGTCTTTTTGTCTCCACGTTAAAATCATATGTCGTAAAGACTCTGATGTGGTATATGCGAAAGGAGCAATAGAGTTAAATTAGCAAATAATGTAAGCACTGTGGCAGCTGTTCTAGTGAGTGAAGTGAGAATGCCCTGGCAAAGGAAAAAAGATCTGAAATCTGTTCAATGTTATCATGTTTTTGTTGATCAAGCTGTGACCAATTAAAAAATAAACAAGCAAAAAATACCCTTATCTACAAGCAGACTTCAGGATGTGAAATAGGGAGTATGTGATATCCATGAGGATACAGGTCTGCAGAGAGGAGCACTAACACCTCCGGTAACCTCAGGGTTTCCTCCAGAGGGGACTTACTTCATGGCCTGATTAAAAAAAGTAAGTCACATAAAAGTGTGATTTCAGTTTGTACTATATTTTCCTTTGCACATTCCAATCTATTTGAAAGCAACAAAAAGAACACTTTAAAAAGTATCCATCCAAAATATGCCATAAACACAAGATAAAGACAGATGAAAAAGTGTGGAATCTTGGCAGCATTTATGACAGACAAGGGACTAATTTCCTTAATGTTTGAGGGCTCTTTC
Organism: Lynx rufus; assembly: GCF_022079265.1. Taxonomy (NCBI): domain Eukaryota; kingdom Metazoa; phylum Chordata; class Mammalia; order Carnivora; family Felidae; genus Lynx; species Lynx rufus. Next base: position 19,094,737 of record NW_025814833.1, read on the forward strand.
AAATCAATAATAAAAAAAAACAATAACCCAATAGAAATGTGCACAAAACACACAGAAAAATCAAAGGGAAAAATACATATGACAAAATAGAAGATGTTAGACTTTGTTCACAATTAAAAACTGGCATGAGAAAAGTTTTTTTACCCATCCTATTGAAAAAGATCAACGAGTTTGATAATATCTAGTGTTAATTTGGAGGAACAAGCACTCTCAAGCACTGTCAATGGAAATCTAAATTGCTCCAGCTACTGTATAGGGCAATGAAACAATCAGTAGCTATCAAAATCTAAAATGCACATTCCTTTGACTGACTAGACAATTTCATGTGTAAGAATTTATCCTACAGATGTAGTTTTGCACTGTCTTATGAACAGATACGGAAGAATGCTTACGCAGTATTGTCACAAGCACTGGAAAGAACTACAAATTCCTCGAAAGGGAAATGTTTAAATAGATTCTGTTGTATCCATATAAAGGAATATTAGACAGCCATTCAAAAGATATCAAAGATATACATATGATGACACAGAAAGAGTTTTAAAGCATCACTGAGTAAAAACATCAAGGGATAGAACAGTGTTTGAAACACACATTAGCAGGGGTTACTAATAAGGAGTGGGGGGTGAATACAGATTGGGGTAGAAGTGAGAGGAAGAAGGCAACTTTCCAACAAATAAATTTCTACATTTGAATCTTCTCCTATGTGTATATTACTTTTTAACAGCTTAACTCATATACATCACATACCATACAATTCACCTATTTAATGTGTACAATTCCATGGTTTATAGTATAGTCAAAATTGTACAATCATCACAACTATTTTTGAAACATTTTCATCACCTCAAAAAGAAAGCCTACACTCATCCAGTCACTCCCCATTTCCCACTCTCCCCCTGAGTCCCTGATAGTTGCCAATCTACTTTCTGTTCTATGGATTTACCAATTCATGACACTTCTTATAAATGGAATCATACAGTATGAGGCCTTCTGTGATTATCTTATGGCACTTAGTATAATGTTTCCAATGTTCATCATTATTGCAACATGAATCAGAAATTCATGTGGCTGAATAATATTCCACTATACGTGTATACCACATTTTGTATATTCATAGACAAGTTGATGGACATCTGGGTTTTTTCTCCTTTTTAGCTATTATGGATAGTGCTGCTATGAGCATTCACATACATGATACATTCATGTGTTTGCATTACTTTTTAATAGAAACTAGTTCAAATTTTAAAAATTAATACAGCCAGAACTATTAGTTGCTTAGAGGAAACCTCCAGAAGATGGTAAGATGGTGGAAAAGTGGAATGTTCCATCAGTTATTTATAGAATGGAAATTCTGAGAAAGTTTTCAATCGCAAATAGATTTAAACATGTCATTTTCTTTTCCTGAAAGCATATTTCTTAGAACCAGTTTGTTACATATATATATATGCTCTATATATTGTACTCATGACAATGTTGAACTCTACCAAAGCTTCAAAGCTGAAGTTTCATCTCCCAAATTTACATTTATGTCCCCCAAAGACAATCCACAACCTAGAGAAGCAAATCCAGAATAGTACAAACTTCTCTTGTTATATAGACTTGTGATGGTTAATTTTATGTGTAAACTTGGCTAGGCCATGGTAGTCACGTATTGGTAAAACATCAGTCTAGATGTTGCTGTCAAAGTAAGTTTTTTGGATGTGATCAACATTTAAATCAGCAGACTTTGAAAAAAGCAGATTACCTTCCATAACGTGAGTAGGCCTCATCCAGTCAGTTGAAAACCTTAAGAAAAAACATTGAGCTTCCCTGAGGGACAAGATAGTTTCCTTCCAGACTGCCCCCAGACTCAAGCTGCAACATTACCTCCTCCCTGGGTCTCCAGGCTGCCAGTCTGCCCTACAGATTTTGGGTTTGCCAGACCCCCCCCAAATTGCATGAGACAACTCCTTAAAATAAATCTCTCTCTCTCTCTCTCTCTCTCTCTCTCTCTGTATATAGATAGATAGATATAGATATATGGATATAGATATAGATATATATAAACATACACACATATATACACGCACACATAGATAGATAGATAGATAGATAGATAGATAGATCCTCTTGGTTTTGCTTCTCTGAATAATCCAGACTAATACAAGACTCAGCAAGTGTTAGTGTTAGAAAGTACTTTACAGATCATCCAAATGAAATCTTATCAATTTATAGCTGAAATAATTGAGGACCAAAGAGTTTAAGTGATGCATATGTATGTACAGAATCTTATAATCAAAGGAGAATAAATGAAGGACTTTCTAGGACGATGATTTATTCTGAAAGTTGTGAAAAGTACATGGGAATAAAGTCACGAAAAGTGTCCCCATACCTGTGTGTTTAGGAAAGGTGAAAGGTAAAGAAAAAATATCATATTATCATTTAAACATATATAATGTGTTGAAAAACATTCAGTTTTCCAGTTAGCCCAAACTACTTTATAATATAATTATATGGTTCCTGGAGGCTAGTTATAATTGAATTATAGGGTGTCTTGTTCACATTCTAGCTGGTGAAAAAAAATTGCTCAGCTCTGCTTCGCAGTTCTCTAAACACCAGCTAGAATACTCATGAGGCAGCTTATAATTCAATTATAACTCCCCTCTGGGAACCATATAATTATATATAAAAGACCTAAGCCATCATATGTTCTCCATTTATTTTTTGTTATGAAAGGATTTGTCTAAAGTCTGATATTAAATTTGAATAGGTCTGAGTCAATTTGCACCTCAAGATTTACCCAGATACTAAGATAATAAACTGTATTCACCTAGCTGAAAGACACTAGGAGTTGATCTGTTTACCCGAACAAAAAGCCATCATATCCTTATCTCTCTTTGGAGATTATACACACACACACAGACACACACACACACACACACACACACACACACACACACACACATTTCCCATACATACCCACACTCATGTTTTTAATTGAACTTGTAATGAAATAGTATTGTAAACTGCGGGCATAATTACTGTGACTCAGATCTGAATAAAAGCTTTAGCACACTGCACCAATTAGTTAATAGTTCAAAAGACCATATATTTTGTAGAAATAAGGCCCAGGGACAATTGATATTGATCTTCATCCAGGAAACTCTGCCTCATTCATTTATTCATTTAGTAGACAGTCACTGAGCATTGCTATATACCAGGTATCACATTTTCCCTCACTACTCATAGTTTATTTGAGAATGCATTTGAGCTCTTGAAAGTGCTCTCTAGGAGAACACAACTCATTTTTCAGCAATGAATTCCAAAGTTTGCCACTTATTTAATTCCACAAAGATTTCACATACACCCCATATTTAACAATGTGCTTGGCTACAGTATGTGGGTAACAAAGGAGTAACTATAACATAAACCGTATTCTCTAGGAACTTTACAGTTTAGCTGAAGAGCTGAGGATAGCTTACAGGTAGAGGAAACCCGGAGGTCGGCAATAAGAAACAGTAAAGACAGGTAAATGTGCAGAAGAAGAGACAGGGCATGCCAAAAATGAATACATAATTAGTACACAAAATAACCCACAATTTTGCCTGTAAGATGTTCTGAGACCGCATCATGATTCCCCTTAAGAATTGAGCCTTTCAGTGTCTGACCTGTGCTCTCGAGCAATAGAGCAAAGGTGTAGATCCCATGCTATGAAATCAGAATGCAGGGTTTTCAGCTCTGAGACTTACCATGGGATTTGGAGTGAACTAGTTTAACCTCCCCATGCCTTCATATGCTTATATGTGAAATGAAGATAAGAAGAATCTACTTTTCCCAAGCGTTGTTATAAAAATTAAGAGTTAACATCAGAAAAGCAGTCTGAGTATGTTATGGACTGAATGTTTATGTTGTCCCAAAAGTCTTATGTTGAAGTCCGAACCTCCAATGTGACAGTGTTAAGAGGCAGGGCCTTTGAAAGGTGATCAGGTCATGAGGTTGGACCCTTCATGAATAGGATTAGTGTCCTTATAAAAGAGACCCCAGAGAGCTGTCTTGCCACTTCTTCCACGTGATGCAGGCCCTCACCAGAACCCAAATCTGCTGGCAGCTCAGTTTTGGACTTCTTGGCTTCCAGAACTGTGAGAGATATACTTCTGTTATTTTAAGCCACCCAGTCTTTGGTATTTTGTTAGAGCAGCCCGAATTGACTAAGACAGAACAGTGCCTGCCACACAGTAAGTAACCTTCATCATTATTATCCCAGTAATGTTGGCTGGAGACAAAGGGGAAATTTATATAAGATTAAGATCTGGCCACAGTTGGGAACTTTTTGACAGTCAGATTTTTTTTTAATGTGATGCTAAAAGATGGAAATAATAATATACAACCAAGAATAGGGTCTGATTAAGCTAAACCTAGCACAACTTGTGAAAGATACAGAGACCAAGAAACTCAGGAGTGGAGGCTTTTTTAGGTCTATCTGGGGCGAGATTAAAAATGAGTGAAGGTGAACATTCTACTGTCAGTGGTGTAATGATGATACCTGTCAAATCCTAAAATCAATAATTAGATAACCTCTATTTTCCATCTGTCTTTTCGGTCAAAGAGATTTATTTTGGGACTAAAAGAATAACAGAGTCATAGCAAGAATAAATTGAAACCCAGGATTCATGAGGAGTTAATGTTAAAAACACTTATGTTTCCAGGCCCTCATGAAAGATTTCTGAGAGTACTGACTTAGCTCGGAGAGTAGAAAGCAGCCAGTACCGGAGTCAACATATGCATACTCTGAATATGTCTTGACAGACTAACTTCACTTTCCTTTTAAGCAATATGACTAAATTGACAGGACAAGGAAATGGGTACATTTTACTGTTTTACATTCAAAAAAGTACTTCGCAAAGCATTTCATGATATACTATTGGAAGAGTTTAAACGATTATTACAATGGTGCCATTAAGTTGACACATAAATGAATGAACAACCATACCAAAGTTTCAGTTGGTTAATTTCAGTCTAGTTATCTCCTCTCCCTCATCTTATTCAACATTTTTATCCATTCCATGGGTGAAGAGGTCATTTTTAGAGGACACAGAACTAGTTCGAATAGCTAACCTGTTGAATGATATAACCAGGATGCCCCAAATTCATGCCAGGATGTAACTATGAGCCAAATATAACATATTAGAATTTCATAGACAGATATATAAAGTCCTTTATTTTCATTAAAAATATCTCTACTACATTAAGTACATCGTGGTTGATTTGGCTTTAAAACAGCATATGTATAGGGGCGCCTGGGTGGCTCAGTCAGTCAAGCGTCCGACTTCGGCTCAGGTCGTGATCTCCCGGTCCGTGAGTTCCAGCCGCGCGTCGGGCTCTGTGCTGACAGCTCAGAGCCTGGAGCCTGTTTCAGATTCTGTGTCTCCCTCTCTCTGACCCTCCCCCGTTCATGCTCTGTCTCTCTCTGTCTCAAAAATAAATAAACGTTAAAAAAAATTTTTAAATAGCATATGTATAGATACTAAAAGATATTAGCTGACTGTAAGCATAAGGAGTTAGAAGGATGATGTGGTTGATATGAGCATAGGCTGTGTAAATAGAAATATAGACCCTAGAAAGAAATGTGTTCTTGGTATATACTATTCTTGATGTGATTTGGGACTACACCTGGAGTACTGTATTCACCTATGGGCCCCTCATCTTGAAAAGGCCACAGACCAAATAGGGTGTGTTGAGAAGAGAACAAGGAGATAGTTGGATGGCATGAAGAGATGTCATTCCTACATGTGTTAAATGGCCACTTGTCAAGAACATTGTGCAAAGGACTCCAAACAACAGGAATAGATGACTTATATATAAGGGTTCTTCTAAGCCTGAGTCTGTGCCTTAAAGAGGGAAAACTGGAAAGAAGCTGGAAGCTGAGAGTGAGAGCTGATGGGAAGCTAGGAACTAAGGAACACAGGGGTTGCTACTGGATTATGGGTATTCATGAATAAGTTTTTGGGGGGGGTCAACTTTTCTCTGAAACTCAGATGGTCTGGGACTAACTTCCTCAGTTACATCTCCTACTGGCTTCTAGCCCAGAGTCCCTCACTGCAGTAAGCCTGATTCAGAGCCTTGCTACTTATGCTAACAAAGGGAAACAGAAAATTAGTGGCAATTTTTATCATCCTTCATTATTGTTCTCTTCAAGTTGCAATTCCCAATGAGCTGACTGCATGGGGAACATTTGGCACTATTGGAATAATCACTGAACTGAGAGAATACCAAGGTTATATAAAACCTGCATTAGTCCATTTTCTCAGATTTTTTCCTCAATTTTGTAATCTGAGAAAGAAGGAAGTCAGATTAAATGGTTCCTAAAAATCACTTTCACACTGAAAATGTACTATAATTCTATCCCAACTGTATTAATTTTTAAAGAATACTTCATGGGTTTTTTTTTCAAAGTCACTCAAAAAACATGAAAATAAGCCACCATTTCACTTAGTGAATTAAATTGAATGAAATATTGCCATGCTACATATTCAGTCCCGGCAATGCAAAGAACGTTAATAAGTTCAGTGATTCAGGCAAATATAGTTTTATTTCTAGTTCTAATTGCTTTAAATGTTCTCTTGTTTGGTGCGTGATTGGTCTGTTTAAACTTGGATCCAATTTTATTTTTTTTAATGTTTATTTATTTATTTTGAGGGGGGAGGGGCAGAGGGAAAGGGGAGAGAGAATCCCAAGCAGGCTGCACACTCAGGGTGGAGCCTGATGTGGGACTGACCTCATGACTGTAAGATCATAACCTGAGCTGAAATCAAGAGTTGGCCACTTAACTGACTGAGCCACGCAGACGCCCCAAACTTGGATCCAATTTTAAAACATTAGCTCAATCTGGTAGAATCTCACACAATCCTTCTTTAAAGAGCTGACTCCTACCATAGCAAATGCCAGATCAAGCAAAAAAGGGACCTGTTGCCAAAACTTCATGCTTGGGAGAGAAGGTCAGAGGCCCAATAAGACCACCGAAGAGGAGTGAACCTGGGACACTACTATGAATTTCCTCGAGCAGGATTTCTCCAAATTAGAATGGCTCTTTCTAGTTTTTGATTCAACTTTCATATTTGAGTCTAAATATGTCATTTATGTAAAAGGCAGAAATACCTAGCATAGGAAAAAGTAAAAGGCCCAAACATACAGTATTTTTAGATGTAGGGCTTAAGGCACAGATACTTCATTTTCAGTGACTTTCAAATGTAATTTTTCTCTGAAATAGAAATGACAGGTCAGAGAATCATTGTTCACTTCCCACCATAACAGTACATTGGTTTGCAGAGATGCACAGCAAATGTTAAGGGCTCATTCTCGCCTCCACACTCCCAAAGAAAGGGTTAATTTTCCTCAGACTCCAAGTCAAGGGGTCTGGGGAAAAATCCAATCTCATCAAAAATCCTGTGACATGAGGAGCTTCCCAAGCATTATAGACCACTTATTCCCAAAATAACATTGGTGTTCAAATAGATTTCAGTTTATTATGTTGGAGCCTTCCGGGTAAGGGACATTTTGCCAGAGACTCTAGGAGAAAGAATCTGAAATGCTATTTGTTGATAGGGAGAGGGAAATCTATAGTTTATCTAATGAAAGCCTTCCCTATTGCTCCCCTCTATTTTAGAAAGCATTCATCTCTGCTCCTCACTTCTTGGGTCCCACTTGATCTATTGTATCACCTATCTAGGCTCTCAGTAACTGAAGTTCAGGCAGCCATCAAAAGGGAATGCTTATTCAAAGACTACTGGCGAGACAGGCAAACTTCGATCATGTCTGAGCTACGTAGCAGGCCACAGCTTCCTTCATACTGCTAACATTTGAAATGGCTTCTCTACGTGGTTACTTCTCGTTTTGTGTGTGGTTTTGTTTCAGAAAGGGGTTGTTTTTGTTTTCAAACATGTCCCTAAAGAAACTAATTGCAAGCTCCCATTCAACACTTTATGCTTTTCCTCCTCACCCTTCCTCTCCAGTTTTTAGAGAATTAAAGCTGGTTTTGAAGTATCCTGTACTTTTCTGTAAATCCCAGTGAAAAGTTGATTCAGAATTGACCTGCAGTGCTTTGGAGGATGTGCAAAGGAAGAGTAAGAATGAACATTCTAGTACCATACACTAAAAATGCACATCATTTCAAATGAAACAATCTCTGATTTGAGTTATTAAGCAAAGAAAGACAAACTAATAATACGCCGCTGACTTGGAAATAATCACAACAGCTTTGTGATTCAGTGAGAATTAGGAGATGTCCTGGGGGATGCAAGCTAGAATGAAAAGAAGTGATAATGGTAGTCTGACAATATTCAGGATTTTCATCTAGGATGATTGTGCTATCAATTGCCACAACTGATGCCTCCCCCCAACTCCAATTAGACCTGCTCAGTGTTCTGCTCCATGATAGATATGGAAAACACCCAGAAAACAATGAATGGAATAGGGAACAGTCAAAAAGTATTATTAAGCATCTGAGACCTGGAAAGACAAAGGCTAAGACAGGTATATGATGGAAATCCAAAAATTAAGTATGGATTGAATGAATCACATTTCAGAAAGGTAAAATTGGGTAACATCCCACAAAATTGATGAATGAAATTTATTTATCACTTACACATTAATTTTTTTTCAAATATGTTAACCTAGGGGAATGAAATATGAACAAGACATAACCTCAGAAGTTCACATTCTAGCTGGACAAATGATAAAATGATAGAAAAGATTTAAAAGAGACATGGGCTAGGAGTATAAGAACATATAAGGGATCCGTTTTGTGAGAGATGGAAGTGGGTCTTAAGAAGAGTGTATGAAGATGTGACAAAGGAGAGGACATTTGACCTGGGCCTTGAGCATGTTCTTGAAAGTTCATTGGTCGCAGAAGGGAAATAAGGCTATTCCAGAAGAGAGGCAAAAGCATGAATGGAGACAAAATAACTTGTTCAAGAAACAGAGAAAGACCCAAGGAGGTTGGAGTAGAGCCTGCAACTGGGAGAAATAATAAGAATTAAGCCAAAGGTAGGCAGAGTCTTAAATGCCATGACAAGAAACTTGTACAGTATCGTGTAGGCAACAGAGAGCCAACAGCAGGTTTTAAATGAGAGAGTGTTCTTGGTGCTGGCTCCAGCTTCTAGAGACTGAGTCTACTTGTTAAGATTCTGGGGAGTGAAAATGAGACCCAATGGGAGGACATGCTTGACTGTTTCTCAAATATCCGAGGGGTCATGTACGGTATGGGAAGAAATCAGATGTACTCTGTATGGCTCAAACCAGTGGTTGGACGTATTTGAGCTCAGTATGAAGAAGAGCTAACAGGGTCAGTCATGGGTGGAATGGGCTGCTTCAGAAGTTCTCCAGATGTTCTCAGTCACCTAATGGAATGCTACAGAAGGGATTAAAATATTATATGACCCATATAATATTATACACACACACACACACACACACACACACACACACACACACACACACGGGGTGGGGGGAGAGAAGAGGTATTCAACTAGACAACCTTTCAGATTCCTTCCAAAAGGGATTCCACTCACTTGTCCACAAGAAAAATCTTCATATAGACAGAAGATACATATTGTCTCCTGCTCCTTTTTCTTCACTCCAAACACTTTCTCTTCCTTTATCCATTTTGAATATATCTTAAACTTACACAATGTTACACATCAATTATATCTTAATAGAGGTGGGGGAAAAAACAATGACGACAAGCTTTACCTTTACCCTTCTGGTTGATTTCTTCTGGATACTGTCATGCAGTCAGCCCGTTCCTAACCAAATATGGCACCAAAAACTGAGCATACTACTTCCCCAAAAAAGCAACCAGATCCCTATGTTACTACTTAGGATTTTATGTACAGTAAAACCTTAATTAACTGAAGCCCAACTAATGAAACATTTTATTTCATGTTCTATACTCAACTTTATGGGAAAAAGAAACATGGTGACTAGGCAAGCATTATCTTAAATTTACAAAAAGGAAAAGAAATTTGGCTCCCAAGGAATGGTCTGGCCCAATATAAATTAATCACAATCTCCTACTTTTCTCATAAAATAAGAACTAATTTCAGAATGATGAACTTGAGGCCCTAAAAAAATATTCCAAATACCAAAGTAAAATTCAATTATGTTCACTAAACTGTACTTATTAAGGGAGTAAAATGGACTATAGTTTTATAAAATGTTTGAACCACAAAGACTGAAATAAAAAATAGTTGTGCTATTTAATTTTTTAAAAGCTTCAACTAGTATCCCCTTCCCTAAGCATCTAGTTAATCAAGACTTTTTTTTATGTATATATTATAGAACCATGTCCTTCATTTCTTACAAAAGGAAAGGGAATATTTCATTTTTACCTCTACACTTACTGCTGACATGGCACCTAGGTTTTTAATGAATTCACTGAATTAATAACACAGATGTTTTAGTTATTATTATTAGCCTGCCTCAGTAGTCATATTCTCATTTCATCTTCAAAATGTTCCTGGCTCTGTAGTCATATATTGCTGTCAGGTCATACAAATAAGGGACATAATTATAAATAGAGTGCATATAGTATTATGTGCATTCATCATAGTAGAATATAGGATATTAAAAAACCAAAAGGAATCTTGAAGGTCATCTAATTTAACCATATAATTTTACAGAGGTGGGAACTAAGATGCAGAGAATTTAAGTAACTTGTTAAAGGTCATACAGCTTGTTAGTGATAGAGGCAGGACTAAACACTGGTTTTTCTCTCTCTTGGTCCTGTGATTTTTCTTCTACAACAAACTGCCTCTGCATTTTTTAGAGTCAAGTAGGAAACAGATATACATTTTTTTGTGCTGAAACATGAAGTTGCTCAGAAATGTCATTCCATTTTGACACTAGAATTCTCAGACACAAAGAAGGCTGGTTTTCCTCTCTTTTATTGGAAAGGTATCTTGTGTATTTATTTTATATCCTTGCTACTCTAAAATCAATCTGATGATGTTTTAAGAGACAATAAAAGCAGGAATAATATGGCATAGATTTATCTATCACTGGCAGCAATGCAGGAATTGCCAGTTACTGTTATTTGTCAGTAATTTATAAGAGTACCTGTTGGACACCAAGACATGACGAGTTACTTTGTGTTACCAAACTAAGAACTTCTGATTTCATTTTTAAGAAATCATAATTCTTGGGGTGCCTGGGTGGCTCAGTCGGTTAAGCGACCAACTCTTTTTGATCTCGGCTTGGGTCATGATCTCACAGTTTGTGACATGGAGCCCCATGAGGGCTCTACGCTGATGGTGAGGAGCCTACTTGGGACTCTCTCTCTCCCTCTCTCTCTCTGCCCCTCCCCTGCTTGCATGCATTCTCTCTCTCTCTCTCTCTCTCTCTGTCTCTCTCTCTCTGTCTCTCTCTCAAAATAAACAAACATTTTAAAAAAACCTTTTAAGAAATCATAATTCTTGGAAGTGAATTGCACACACAGGAAATGTCACGAAGCAAGGTTTGGGGCTGTGGTATTCAAAGTTTTGAGGGGCTATATAATGAACAGAAGACCTTTAGAAGTCTGGGAAAGAAATTGGAAGTCAACACGGGTAAGCCTTCCAGAACTGATGGAATCTTCCATGCCACCTTGGTTTTGTATCTCACTTGGTTTTGAACATGGGAGTGTCATGTTATGTTCAAAGTGCTATGTAAGCTCTTTTTATGATAAAGGAGGAGGTTTTTGGTCATTTGCCTTGTGATCACATTGATGGAGACCTCTAGAAAGAAGCTACAAAGACTACATTCGGGAATGACAAACTAAAATCTGACCTGGACAATAAAAAAAAGTTATTCATGGGGGCACCTGGGTGGCTCATTCGGTTAAGCGTCCGACTTCAGCACAGGTCACAGTCTCATGGCTTGTGAGTTCGAACCCCGCATAGAGCTCTCTGCTGTTGCACGCAGCCTGCTTTGGATTCTCTGACTCCCTCTCTCTCTGTTCCTCCCCCATTAGCGCACATGCGCATGCTCTCTCTCTCTCAAAAATAAAACATTGTTTTGAGAGTTATTCATAGTAAACAAGCCTCAATAGGGATTCATGGCTGCTAGTTTACAAAAGTATCAAATATTCCAGATCAAACATCGTGCATCACACTGAGGCACAAGGCAGAGGGCAGGAAAATTAGCTTGTTGTATGCTGTCAACTCTCTAAAGCACTCAATAATCTATGTGGACATGAAGGGAAATTCTAACGGAAAGAAAGCTGATGGCTGATGAAAATATTAAGAAAAGCAACAAAGGCAAAAATAATCCCATTTCTTCAGTTTGTGAACTATAGTGTCTATGCTCTCTGGGAAAATGGGATACACTGATGAAGAAGAGATTAAAAGCATTCTAAAACTTAATAAATGATCAACTAAAAAATATCACATAATTACTTTGCTGTTATGGCCGATCATAAAGTATACCTGAAAAAATAAAAATGCAATTTCAATTTCCTTGCTCTTTTATGTTTATATTATCGGAAATGATAGTGTAGTTTTTTTAATTTATACATCAGAAAGGCCATTTGAGGAAAAAATGGGCTTTCACAACTCTAATCCTTCACTGGTACATTTTTTCCACTTTTATAATGATGATTAAAACTCCAAATGAGTTACCTGTAATACTTTTCATTTCTGTATCTGTTGATTGTCAACACTGGTTTTTCTGAGTCATGGTAGGTGGGTGGGTAAGAAAATGAGTAGTCTTCATTTTCAAAATAAATCACAATACGGATAGTGGGCAGGAGGGACTAATGGCTGCCAAGGTTCCTGTTCAGTGTATCACTTCAAGGTCTACCTAGTGCATTTTTACTTCATTAATCAATGGCCACTTAATAAGTTCCTTCCAAGTCAAAGAACATCACTCACCAGGCCCCATCATTGCACACCTGAGTTGCAGCAGATTATTGCCACAACAGATTACTGAAATGCCTGACAAACTGGCTTATAATGTTTCATTCTTACAGTGTCAGGTAAAATTTAGCAGAATTAGGATTGACATCAAAGGCATTTCTGAAAAGGTCATGATCTTATCACATCACTTAGATTAAGCACTGTAAGAATTTGCTTCAAGTTGGTTGGGAAATCTTTAAAATTCTAGACAACTTCAAGAAGACATTCAGAGTTCTCCCCCAGTGACCTCACTGAATTTGTTGGAAACCTGGAGGGCATAATGTTGACAGTGCTGCTTACTTGAATAACTCATAAGACTAGAAGGCAGCTTAGTCGGTGCTTACAGGATTCCACGAGCAGTCAGAGAAAAGATAGCCAGCTGGATCACCAGTTAGTTTTTTCTTTACCTACATGTCTCCACAACACTGGTTTTACCTTCCGTGCTGCCAAGCAAGTCCCTCTGGGCCTGGCTCATCAGGCTGGCCCTTCTCCCTACTGGTCCAGACACAAAACTGATCTTAGAGAAGTTACTGCTTAGGCACCTGTCACACCACACCACACCATATCACATTCTATCGCCTAAGATCCTCCTAACTCAGCCTCTAAAGGTTTTGGATAAGCAACTTCCAGCTGATAAAACCATCTCTGTCACCTGGGGCCTCTACCACTGGAACTTCTCCATTTCTACTACTCATCGATGGCATGTGTCGGCCACGCACCCGCCACCGGTAGTCCAATTCCAGCAGTTCCGTATCTACCAATAGCCCCTCCTCATCTGAACTCTGTACTCCAGGCAGCTCTAGAGCAACACTAATTACACTAGGACTATTTCTCACTCAGACTACTGCTTATACTATTTCCCTATCCTTCCTTCTTCCCTTCCCCATCCTCTAGCCGAACCCTATCTATCACCCGTTATTAAAGGTCCTCTTCTGGGGTTCCTGGGTGGCTCAGAAAGTTGAGTGTCTGACTCTTGGTTTCAGCTCTGGTCACGGTCCCAGGGTCGTGGGATCGAGGCCCACATGGGATATTCTCTCTCTCTGTCTCTCTCTCTCTCTCTGTCTCTCTCTCTTCTCTCTCTCTCTCTCTCTCTCTCTCTCTCTCTCCTTTTGCCCTTCTCTCCTGCCTGTATTCTCTCTCTCTAAAATAAAATTTAAGGGGGTGCCTAAGTGGCTCAGTCAATTAAGCCTCCGACTTCAGCTCAGATCACGTTTTGTGATTTCGAGCCCAACACTGGGCTCTGTGCTGACAGCGTGGAGCCTACTTGGGAGTTCTCTCTCTCCCCTCTCTCCACCCCTTTCCCACTCACTCGTGCTCTCTCTCTCAAAATAAACATTTTTTAAGTCTAAAAATAAATAAAATTCTTTTTAAAAATAAAAAAAATAAAGGTCCCCTTCCTTCAGAAGGCCTTTCCTGAGTGCTTCAACAATGATAAAAGCTACCATCTATTAAGCATCTATTACTTGACACTTTGAATCCATTACGGTTTCGTTGAGATATAATCTACACACCATAAAACACACCTATTTAGAATGTACAATTCAATGATTTTTAGTTTACTGGGTTATGCAATCATCACCACAAACCAATTTTGGAATATTTACATCACCCCAAAAAAGCATCCCCCTGTGGCCATCTGCAGTCCCTCCCTGCTCCCACTACTAGTCCCTGGCAACCACTAATTTACTATCTGTCTCTATAGATTTGCCTTTTCAGAAAATTATGCACAAATGGGATCATACAATATGCAGTCTTTTACCTCTGGATTCTTTCATTTAGCATAATGTTTTTGACCATTTCATCCATGTTGTAGCATGTTATCAGAGCTTCATTCCTGTTTAGGGCTGAACAGTATATCCACTGTATGTATGTATTACATTTTCCTCATCCACTACCAGTTGACGGACATTTGGGTTGTGTCTGCTTTTCAGCTACTAGGAATAATACTGTTAAGAACATTCAAATAGAAGTTTTTGTGTGTGCCTATTTGTTTTTTATTCTTGTGTATATACCTAGGAGTAGAATTGTTTGATCATATAGTAAATTTATGTTTAACTTTTTTGATAACATATATATGATATGTATATCTTACAATTATAATTATAATTATATATATATATATATATATATATATATATATAATCACTCACCTATTTAAAGTATACAATTCAGTGGATTTTAGTATATTCAGAGTTGTGCAACCATCACCACAATCAAATTTTGAACATTTTCACTACCCCAAAAAAGAAACCCCATACCCTTGCATCCATTATTGATGACCTTAACAGCATCCTTAAAAGTTAGGTATTACATCCTTAGTTTTACAGATACAATAAACAGAGGATCAGCAAAGTCAGATACCTGATAAACATCAAAGCCTGCATTTGAACCCAATCTATATGACTCCATGGCTTACAGTATTTCCACATCACCATGTTGTCACTAATCCTCAGTCTCCCTTCACTGAGATCATTCTAAACTGCTCACCTGACTGCCTGTTTATGTCTCTCCTTGAGTACGTAGTCATCAATTTCCGTATTTATGTCTTACACCTCAAAGATACCTTGTATCTAACACTAAACCATAAAGTAAGGAAGAGCCAGAAGTGTATACTTTAACTCATTTGACTTCTTGTCAATCCCAAAAAGTATTACAAAAAGCTCTTAATATTTTTTCTAATTAATGGAAATTATTCTTTATTATTAACCTAAATATCTACTCTTATTAAGGTCAATCTTCCATCTTTTCCTTTAGTGTCAGTACAGCACGAGCAGCTGAAGCCCCATCATGTTTTAGAGTCACCTCACCCTGGAAATATCTACATGTGCTTGGAATTTACTGCTCCAGCCAACATGTATATAGTTTGCACCATGTAGCTTTTTAGATCCCTATGTTTCAGCTGAATGTGGACTTGTCCTCTATGATGTTAATGTAAATATAGATCGTGTTTTCCCAAATTGATAAAAAGCATCTCATGGGCAAATACCATGTCATTTTGGTTTGGATCCCCTGTGTTAACCAACACAGTGATGAATAAATATACATATATATAGATATAGATATAGATATAGATATAGATAGCTAGATAGATATAGATATAGATATAGATATATATACACACATACATGTTTTATATTTGAAACAAAGTGCTTCAATACCATCATCATGAAGGATTCTCTCATACCGATATGTTTTTTCTCTGGAGGGTGGAGCCTAGCACTTTCTTGTGTGCTGAGGCTGCTACTATTATGCCTCGTGCCAGTGGGAAAATTGCTTCCTGGCCCTGGCCCCTGTTTTGCCATCTGTAGCATGGGCATTGTTTGAATGAGAAAAATCTCAGCAGAGCTTCCCACTCCTGAATCTTTTCAATATGCTTACTAAAAGTTCTCAGTCATACATCCAGCAGTTTCAACATTCAATCATTTTTGTCTTGATATTAATGATATGCTTACTCTAAAAACTCTTACCACCTTCCTCCACTCATTTTTATGAACATAGGCCAGTTTTCACCTTCTTGTAGCAAATAAGTATGTAAAATCTTTTACTCAGCTTGAGATGCCTCTGTCATCCCTATCATGCTTCAACATTTCACAAATATTTTCTCATGTCTAGAACTCTTTCTTTCAAAGGACAATCTGCTCTCCTAGATTCCCTTCTCAGGACACATCCTATAGCAGCTTTCCTACTTCATGAAGTTTGTGTTTGCATTTTCCTTTTCTGCTGGTTTTTTTCTTTAGAAAAAAGTGAGACAGAAATATGACTCATGGACATTAAATACTGTCATATTTCAAAAGAAATGGAGCATTTTCTCATTAACTGATAGAGAAACAAGCATAAAATTTGATAAGGAATAAAATAATTGGAAGGAACGGGAAGTTTTCCATAATTTTCATCCAGAGAAACTATTTAAACAGACTATTTTATTTTTAAATAGCACCTTACCTTATATATAGTCCTTCAAGTCCCTCAACTAGCCTGTTAATTTCAAAATGTTATTAGATAACATTTATACAGTTAATAATAGATCTTGTTGCCATGGAACCTAAACTGAATTTTCTAGCTCTGAGAGTTGATTTTTCAGCAATTAAACCCTTAGCTCTAATGTTTCATTAACAGATTTTTTATATGAGTGTAATTATTTGGATGAGGATATTGAAAACATTCCCTAGTTTGCAAATGATACTCAAATTGGAAGGAAAGAAAATGATGAAGGATCTCTAATCAAAACTTCAAAGATACATATTATTCAGGTGACAGAATCAATATAAAGCAAAATGTATTCTCATATTAAGGATAAGGACTCTTGGGAATAAGAAAGTACATTCACAGATCTTTTTACTCTCTGATCTACCACCATCTCTACTCCTACCCTTAATCAACCTCTCCATCCACCGCGCACTCCCATAAGAATAGTTGAAGGAAGAAAAGTGATCAGGAGAGAAGGGAAAATCCCTCGAAATTATTGGCCCCAGACACAGTAGAACTAGGAGATTATCAGGTCTAATAATCTGCTAATGTCAAGACTATGAATCAACTGAAGTAATCCTGTTTATGTCCAAGATGCTCATTACAGTACAACTAGCCTTGAACCACCAATACTGATCATTCCCTTTCTGTTCTGCACCACTGCTTCAGAGTAGTACTTACTAATTAAAATGCAATAGCTAGCCAGAGTGTCACAACAGAGAGATACAATGTTTTCGTATTTGGATTATTCTCACCGAATGGAAAATCAGAAATGCATTATCATAACTTATGAAGAAAGGGAGGACAAAACCTGGGGCAGGATAACAGGATGTGCAGTCTTGGGTTGCCAGTAACCATAGGGACTCTGGAGGAAATTATCAACACATGTGGTTTTAGAGACAGGAGAAGCAGCCTGGCAGGGCAATGGCAAAGGCTGAAGTCTTTTACCAAGAAGCTTTAGATTTAGATTTAGAGAGTCTTTCTGTACAGGCATGGGTACTGAATTCCAAGTTGTCACATGGTTAGTGAGAAGTAGAACTCAATTCAGCTGTTTTAGCCAAGAATCACATTTCAGATTAAAAAAAAAATTTTTTTTAATGTTTATTTATTCTTGAGAGAGACAGAGACAGAGAGGCAGAGAGAGACAGAGTGTGAGAGGGGGAGGGGGAGAGAGAGAGGGAGACACAGAATCCTAAAGAGGCTCCAGGCTCCAAGCTGTCAGCACAGAACCCGATAGAGGGCTCGAATCCACGAGCCATGATATCATGACCTGAGCCGAAGTCGGACGCTTAACTGACTGAGCACCCCAGTCTCCCCACATTTCAGATTTTAAAAACAGAGATGAGGCAATGAAGACTTTGCAATTAGTGAGTGATCAGTTTGAATCCTAACTTGCTACTAAACCTCTGAGTTTCCATTTTCCAATTCATAGAATAATTATGAAGCACAAAAGAGATGACATAAAGTGTCTAAACACAGTAAAATGGGTGCTTGATAAACAGTTTTATTATAATTAGTATTAATTATTAGTGAGAAAATATGTGCTTTCCATTTGCCCCACCTCATTACCCACTGCTTATTGATGGCAGCGTTTCCTAATTGCACTTTCCAATTTTTAATTTATAATGCACTTCTTTGTAGCTGCATCTGCAAACCAAATCTACAGTGATGACGGCAAACATACAGAAATAATGTATTGAAGGAAATAAACAGAAAATAAAAGATATTGTCCCCATACTTAAAAATGTGTTTGTAGTCTGACTGGGAAGATAAAACTTCCCAGTCAGTGTGTGAGCACTGACACAAAATGGTTTATCACGTAACATCATTACTAAGACTCTCCAAGATATTCTGAATGCTTGGTAAGGGTTAACAAACATGCTGGTCATTAGTTTTGGTTGTTTTACATATATTAACTCATGTATTACCCAAAACAATCCTATAAATTAGGGACTATTATTCCCATTTCACAGATGAGAAAACTCATACCAGGAGCTTATGTTAGTTCTCCAAAGTCACACTAGGTAATAAATGCCAGTGGCAGGATTCAAACATTTCCTAAAGCCCATGTTCTTCAACACTTCACTATACTGCCTCTCATACCAATCAGTCAGGTACAGAAAAAATACAGGATTGTGGATTAAAAATAAAAAACTCAATGATCTTTAACAACAAGGAAAGACTGGACAATATACAAAGATCATAAATGCCTCTTAACAGAATAAAACTCAATGTTTCATTCATTAAAAGGGTGGATCACACAGAAAAGGCCAACAAACCAGGAACACTGTCACCATCAATTTCTGCTTTACTTGCTGAAAAGCAAGATATCTGAGGATATTCAGTAGCATCTGAGTATACTGCCTATTTCAATCTCTATTTATCAGACAACTTTCTTGAGGAAGGACCATTTTTACAATAAAATATGCTGGTCATATTGGAACAATGTATTTGATAGCCACATTTTAATCTCAATAATCATAATGAAAATCTTTCTGTATATTACAAGTATTTCTGATAAACAATATGCAATTTATATTGAATGATTTTTCATCTTGCCCAAATTTCATTTTTAATGGTTGCTTATGTTCCACCACAAACATTTCTCAGATAAACTCTTAGTTGTGGGAACACTTTCTTGACATTATTTCTCCATTGTCCTATTCATTCAAACAGGCTACAATAAAATCCCATTATATGATCATTCATGGGATTGAGAAAAGAAAACATCATAAAGAGGAGAAAGATAAAAGTAAGATATATTGCTCCATAGAGACTTTCTTCAGAAGCTCTCTTTGTACTAGACAGCTGTGCACTCACATCTGTTTCAGGGCAACATGGAGGCTGTAAGGGATCATGTGCAGCATTCATGTTTTTATAACTCCATTTGCCACCCCCAAATCCTCTCTTTATGCTGGGTGTGCCAAAACAGAACCACTTGAGGTGGGAGATGAGAAGCAGGTTTAATCACGGCTGGCATGCCTCACTTATTTGAGACTCAGATCACTGATTGCCCAACCTCTACTATGTTTTCTAGAGCTCAGATAAGTTTTCTAGCTCAATACTACTCAAAGTTTGGTTCACTGAAAGCAGCACCAACGTCAGCATCCCCTGGAAGCTTGTTAAGAAATGCAGAATCTCAAGTCCCAACGCCAGACCTACTGAATGGGGATCTGAATTGTCAGCAAGGTCTCCGGGTGATCCCTGTGCACATTCAAGTTTGAGAAGCATTGCTGTAGAGAGGATAAGATGTAAAATTGAGAACAAAAATCACAAAAGTGCAAAAACAGGCATATTTACCAAGCATCAACACAGTTTACCTATGGGCCTCATTAACCCCATTTCTTTACTCAGTTTGCTGGGAGGAAATATCAGCCTGATGGAGAGCAATACTAGTTCAGCTGTAGAAGATTTTCAAACTTTATAATCATCAGAATCAGTATCACTATAACCCAACATTTATTCAGTGTTTATTATATACAAGGCATCTTGTTAGATATTTTCCATACCTTATCACTTTAATCCTTACATCTACTGTATGAGTTCAGAACTTTTCTTTCCTGTCCTATAGACGGGAAAACTGGGACTCAGAAAGAGTATGTTGTCTATATCATATAGCTGAAGGTAGCAAACATAAAGCCATGTCGGTCTGACTTTGGAACCTGAGCTCATAACCCCTTACTGTCTTTCTGGTATTTTCTCTACTTGTGCCTCCAGGCTATCTGTTCCGGCGCAACGTGAATGTACTTCCATTCCATATCTACTCTGCATGAAAGACATTTTCCCAATAGGCTCAAAAATGTCTATTCAAGGCTTTAGCTCTACCTGTATGTTCTCCAGAGATATTTAACCTCACTCTTGAGGGTGTCCCTGACTCGGAGTCTCTGCTTTCCCCCACACCCCCCCCAAACATATCCTGAATACTCATTTTCTCAGTTTTCTGGTACTTTGACTTAACAGTTGTTAGGTTTATTTTATTCTTTCACAAAGAATACAACATTCTTTTACAAAGCTCAACATTTTAATCTATCTTTCTGGGCAACCCTTTGGTCCTGATCCTCTTATTAGCCATGTAGCTTTTCATTCTAAGCTCTATAAGGACAATAGCTTTATCTAACTGCTTGTACACTATATCCCCAGAGCTTAGAACAGTGCCTAGCATATAATAAGCACTCAGAAATGCTTGTTGACTGAATAAATCTTGGCAAGGATAATTTCTATGGAATGCATATTTGTTGGACCTCTTCTCTTCTCTATGTACATTCATTCCCTAGATTATCTCATCTAGTCCCATAGTTTTTTTAATTTTTTTTTAACGTTTATTTATTTTTGAGACAGAGAGAGACACAGCATGAACGGGGGAGGGGCAGAGAGAGAGGGAGACACAGATACGGAAACAGGCTCCAGGCTCTGAGCCATCAGCCCAGAGCCTGACGCGGGGCTTGAACTCACGGACCGCGAGATCGTGACCCGGGCTGAAGTCGGACGCTTAACCGACTGAGCCACCCAGGCGCCCCTCTAGTCCCATAGTTTAAACAGTATGTATCCACTCCTCAGATTACAACTTCAATCCTGACCACACCCTGAACCCAACTACATACTCCTAATAACCACTTGGTTACAGTATAGGCATCTCAAATTTAACATGTTCAAAATCTGTCCCTTGATTTCCCTCCCCAACTTGCCCCACCCTTATAATCACATCTCTATAAATGGCATTATTACTTACCCAGTTACTCAAACCAAAAACCTTGATGCCCTTGCTTGTTCCTCTTTCCAAACTGGCTAAGGGCCAAGGGCAGGCCACCCCAAGATGGGCCACTTTGGCATGATGATGATTGTGCAATAAGCAATCAAACCCCAGCAGATTCAGGAAAACCTCTTACGTCCTCCTCAACTGCCCAAACTTACATTGGAAAAGGAGAGCCTGTACCAGGAAGAGAGCTATTGCGAGAGATTCCTCTTTACCGAAGAAATTTATCTGCCTAACAGGGAAACCTTTGTTTTCCCAACATCTCCTCTCACCTGCCTACCAATGGTCTTCCTCCCCTTTGTATCCCCAGACCCCTACCCCTCTATTTAGCTCAGAATGTCATATAAGCTTCATGTTGCCTGTCTTGAAATGCCACGTCTGTGTGGATTCCCCTTATGTACAAAACTAAATTTGATGTTCTCCTGTTGATCTGTCTCATGTTAATTTAATTCTTAGTCCAGCTAGAAGAAGCTTTGACCAAAGAAAATTTCCTCCTCCTACCCCACAGCCAGTCAATTATCAAGTTACACCAGGTCTACCTTCAAAATATCGTTTTAGACGGGGCACCTGGGTGGCTCAGTTGGTTAAGTGTCCCATTTCAGCTTGATTTCGGCTCAGGTCATGATCTTGCAGTTTGTGAGTTCCAGCCCCACATGGAGCTCTGTGCTGACAGCACAGAGCCTGCTTGGGATTCTCTCTCTCTCTTTCTGCCCCTCCCATGATTGTGTGCCTGCTCTCTCTCTCTCTCTCTCTCTCTCTCTCTCTCTCTCTCTCTCTCAAAATAAATAAACTTAAAAAAATATCTTCTGAGCCTAGTCATGCCTCACCACCTTTACCACTCCCACTCTTGGCTACACCACCCTCAGCCTGCACTCAGACTCTGACAAAACCTTTCAACTAGCCTCATTGTTTCAATTCCCACCTCCCTAAAATTTCTACCCAGCAACCAGTGTAATCTTTCTAAAACATAAATTGGATCGCCTAACTCCTCTGCTTAAAAGCCTCCAGTGGTTTACCATCAAACTCAAAATGAATTCTCCACCATGGCCTACAGGGCCCCATACAAACTGTCCCTGCCTCCATCATATCACTAAACTCTAGCCTTACTGGCTTACTTTCTGTTCTTCTAATGCTCTAATACTACATTAGGGCATATTCACTTGTTAATCAAACTGTTTCCAATACTGCTCCCCTCCCGGCTGTTATTGTATGGCTGGCTCAGACACTTCCATCATGTCTCTGTACAAGTGTCACTTTCTCAGAGCAAAGACCCTTAGCCATCAGTTACAATAACGCTCCAGTTCTACCACACCATTCTTTAGTCCCTTGTCTTGGCTTACTTTCTTTATAAATTTATCCCCACTGGGACACCAGGGTGGCTCGGTCAATTCAGCATCTGACACTTGATTTCGACTCAGGTCATGATCTCATGGCTCATGGGATTGAACTCCACATCAGGCTCTGTGCTTACAGCATTGAGCCTGCTTGGGATTCTCTCTCCCTCTCTCTCTCTCTGCCCCTCCCCCACTGGTGCTTACTCTCTCTCTCTCTCTCTCTCTCTCTCTCCTTTTCTCTCCCTCTCTCTTAAAATAAATAAACATTTAAAAATAAATAAATAAATAGGGGTGCCTGGGTGGCTCAGTCAGTTAAGGATCTGACTTCGGCTTAGGTCATGATCTCACTGTTTGTGAGTCTGAGCCCTGCATCGGGTGAGCATGAGCCCCACATCTGGTGAGCTTGAGTCCGGCTTTGGGCTCCACACTCTCTCTCCCTCTCTCTGCCCCTTGCGGGATTCTCTCTCCCTCCTTCTCTCTCTGCCCCTCGATCACTTGTGTTTGCTCGCTCTCTCTCTCTCTCTCTCCAAAAAAAAAAAAAAAAAAGCCCAACATCTCTTGGGGTCTTTTCACAAAGATTCGGTTTCCCATTGAACAAATGCATCTACTCTTTGGTTTACTTACAACGCATAAATAATTATCATATTCCAATCCCAATGAATGTTTAATACTCCCTTGTAGTCACATTTTTATTACTGAATTCCTAGGGTCTGGAGTCTATTTTGTTACCCTCTCCAGTCAAGTCTGATTAACACCACATCTATGGGTCCTGACTCCTCTACCACCTCTGGGCTTCCCTACTCTGGTCATGACTATGGAAAAATCTACCCATCTGAAATCCTGATAGGACTTCCTACAATAAATAAGTGTGTGTGTGTGTGTTTGTGTGTGTGTGTGTGTGTGTGTGTACTCCATGACAGTACCAACCTGACAGCCCCCACCCCAAATCCTTGTATTTTAGAAGATACCAAAAGGCACTGAGAGGTATCTTTTCATACCCTTCCATCTCCCTTTGTCTGAGCCTTCCCTTCTCTTCCTCCATACCTCTCTTCTCCAAATACACCTGCACTAGGTTCCTTGACATTACTCCCTGGCTACTTCAGGCTTTGATTTGTCACACCTCAGCCAGCCAGCCAGTCGGTCATCCTTCCATCCATCTATTCAACAAGCCTTTACTGAGTACTACTATCTACTTGGAACAGTGGTAGGTGCTAGGGATGGAGAGGTGGATGAAACATGATCTCTAAGTGCAACTTGCTTAGAACATTTCCTGAGAGCCAATTCTTTCCTTTGTGACTTAAGTAACTTAGAATGGCAGTTCAGCTGATACTGAGTCCTTCTGGTAGCATTAGCTGCTAATGATAACGCTAAAGTACCTTTTCCTAAAAACATCAGTATTTTCTTTAGAAACTGGTCTCCTGCAGTCCCTAATACAAAATAGTAATAATAGCTACCAATTTATTTGTGTACTGTATCTCAGGCAATGAACCAATGAATTTTATCTCTTAATCCATTACAACTAAGGCTCGGAGAGGCTGAATCACCTGCCCAAAGTCCACTAACTGGTAGCAGAGCTGGGGTCTGCTACCCAAATTGCATGCCCATCATTCTGTTTCATGATGGAGTAAGTGTCTTAATCCAAAGTACAGTCATTTTGAATGGCAGAGGGTTGTTTGAGGAACCTACATGGCACATCCCCCATCATACTAGGCAGACAGCAGAGGGACAATTAGAAAAATGGGTGAACAACAAGGAGAGAGTAATGACCAAGCAGTAAAGACAAGAGAGTTTTAGGAAAGTGAATGGTCAACCTTTTGATGTGCCTACCGGGAAGGACAAGCTGAGTCTTACTGAAAAGACTTCAGTAAGACTTCAGAGAAGTCTTTTCAGGGTTATGTCATGTAAACAAGTAAGTCACAAGTATAATTTGATACCCGGAAAAGAGCAAAGAGCTTCATCCTGACCCAGGCAAAAAGATCCAACATGTAAACCAGTGAATAGTGACTATCTAGAGTTTTGGAAACTCTATAAAGTGTCCTTGATTCACATACCAATCTTTTAATTTGATCTGGCTCAGGGATGAAATCTTCAGGATAAAAAAAGTTACCTACTCATATGACAACTGAAATCATGTACACAACAAGGTTGTAAATGCCTATACATTATCCTATTACAATAAATGTACCATAACTTTTTAAATGTTTCTTTCCATCTTGTTGGCATTTAAATTTGTCTTAGTCTTTCATCACTAGTAATAATGATAAAATGATTGTCCTTGCATCGATTTGTCCACATCCAGAGATTTTTTTCTCCATTGTTTTCTAGATACAAGATTCCTGGGTTAAAGCCTAACAGTTTTTTAAGGCTCTTTGTACATGTTGACATTTGTTTTCTGGTAAGATTATACTGATTAACACTCCTCTAGATGTCTAGAAGAGAGCACCTTCACAAGAACTTAATATTATTTCTAATCTCTGTGAATATGATCAGCAGAGAAAGAATCTGCTTTTAATTTCTACTTGTATTTTCCAAATGTTTATTTTCTAGCTCTTTTCATTTCCTATTCACGTTTTTGCCATTTTCCTAAGTGTTCATCGTTTTATTGATTTTTTAAAGATTTATTTATTTTTGAGAGAGACAGAGAGAGAGACAGAGAGAGAGAAAATGCATTCAAACAAGCTGGGGAGGGGCAGAGAGACAGAGACAGAGGATCTGAAGCAGGCTCCATGCAAACAGCAGCAAGCCTGATGCTGGGCTCAAACTCAGGAACTGTAAGATCATGATCTGAGCTGAAATCAGACACTCAACCAACTGAGCCACCCAGGCACCCCTTTCTTATTGATTTATAAGAGAAAATTACATATTACAGGAATTAGGCCATTGCTATATACATTGCGTATATTATTTTCTAGGACTATGATTTGCCTTTTCATTCTGTTAATGTTTTTTAAGAAAAAATGTTGTTTGCAGCGCCTGGGTGACTCAGTCAGTTAAAGCATCTGACTTCAGCTCAGGTCATGATCTCAGGGTTCATGAGTTTGAGCTCCATATCAGGCTCTGTGCTGACAGCTCAGAGCCTGGAGCCTACTTCAGATTCTAGTCTCCATCTCTCTCTGCCCCTCCCCTGCTTGCACTCTGTCTCTCTCTGTCTCTCTTTCTCTCAAAAATAAATAAACATTAAAAAAAATTTTTTTAAGAAAAAATATTGTTATAGATTTAAATCATCCTCTTTCTTTCTGTGATTTCTTCTCATCATAAAATCAATTTAATAGTCAACTTTATTTGCTATTTTGAACCTTTTAAAACATTTAACTCTTAAATGTTTCAAAAATGTATTTAGGCATATAGTGTGAAGTGAAACTCTAACCTGAGATTTTATGGCAAATCCCCTCACCTCCCCAATAGCCAATTTTCCAAGAACTATTTATTAAATGATTCTTTTCCCATTGTTCATAATGCTCTTTTATCATAAAATATTATTTTTTCAAGGCTATCTAGTTCGTTTTATTCACCTCTCCATTCTTACAACCTTACCACATTAGTAATTATTGCTAACTGGCGTATTTTAATATCCCTTATTGATGTTTTTAGAACACATTTTAACAATTAAAATGTGATTATTCTTCAAAAATGAACTTCAGAATCATTGTTTAAAGAGTGAACAGAAATTTCTGTTGAATTTATATGAAATTTATAAATTAATTTTGACTTTCCTGTACCTGTAAACCTATAAATCAACTAAATTGAGAAAACATAGATTTTAAATATTCAAACATCCTCGCCAAGAACATGGTATATCTCTCCATTTATTCAAATTTTAATTTGTTTCTCCAGAAAATTTGGTGGTTTTGAAGAAAATATAAGCCTCATATTTTTCTTGTTAAAATTGTTCTTAGAATTTGAAGATATTTATTTTTAAGGAGAAAGCCAATAGACTCCTTTCTCATAAGGATAATTTCGAACTGGTTATTGCTGATCCATCAACAGAGAAGTACAGCACAACACACAGGGACCATGTTAATAGGCCATTAAAAAAAAGAAGAAACACTTATTGCCATTTAGAAAACATATTCTCTGCTGGAAGTTGCCTGCTGTAGAATCAAAGAGTTATGATGTTATGTACCACCCATCAAACTCAGAGAATTTAAGGCAGTGTTCTCATTCAACAGTCATCATTCTCAAATGAGAAAGAAACCATTTATCAAGACACAAGAAGAAAGAAAATAGCTATCACACAAGTCAAAGCACTGGGGCAAAAACAATGATTCTGATTAAATTTTCAAAAAAAAAATTCACAGTCTGAAATTGTGTTTGGCAAGTTTAAATCCTAAACAAAAATTTAACGAAGGTGTTATATGCCCTTGAAAAGTAGATTTATTATGAAAATGCTGACAGACAGACGTTACAAAAGAAGACTAGTATCACAAGCATCTGTAATGTCATGTATGTGTAACTGACAATATCTGCATACATAGGCAATACATGTAAACTGATAAGGTTTTTTTTTCTTAAAATCATTGTCTTGTCATTCAATGTCCACTGTCTCCCTTTAAGTTACTATTAGGACATAATGTACATGGCTTTTCAATTATTTAAACAATATATCATATTTTCAATATTTTATATAGAAAAGCATTCTCTTCTAACTCATTAATTATAACTAATGCTTTTGATGGCTGGGCACAAACCTATCAACTACTTCCTTCTGAAGACTAAGTAAGGTTGACTCAGTGACTCTAAAATCCCCTCAATGTTTTATAAATCTGTTAAAGTCATCACCCACAATTCCAGTTTTCTGATATAGAAATCAGTTAAGTTTGGGGGGAAATTAATATAAAGCACAAGAAGAGTTCTTGTTAACTACGATATGAAGTCATAGGTGAAAGAGTAATAAAGGCATGAGGTCCTTCTACTTTTCTAAACCATTAATCAGCTGTTTCTGGTCATCTGTGGTCTTTTAACAGCATTTACAATGATCACTGATATTAAAAGCAAAGAGGCCAATATGCAACATGAAATTGAAATAAAAAATAGGAGCATCCCGTTGTTCCAAAAACTAAGTAAATGCTAAAAAAAACCCACAAATATCCTAACATTGGTGGGGATATGTCCAAGGGGCACAATAACCAAGTGAAAGATCTCCTAATGGCCAAAAACAATTGGAGCAACAAACAATAGTATTGGATTATAACCCAAAGTAGAAAAGAAATATCCATGAATCCATATGGATATAAATGAATGACTGAATAAACAAATGAATGGGAGAGAAGAGACAAATATTCGGTGCAGTATTCCAAATAACTGATGTAGATATTCTGCCTTCAAGGAGGTGGAATCTAAGTGTGGGCTGTGCATTATGATTTCCTTCCAAAGGGTATACTATAGAAAGGGAGAAAAAATAAATTTATAGTGGAGAAAGCTAATAAACACTGTCTCAGTCAGGTGATCCAAGGCCAACATCAACAGTAAGTCTTGTTGATAATATGCATCCTTGATATGTTGTGAAGAAAATGGCATTTTATTGGCTTCTGTGTCCTTCCTCCCAAAAACCCGTACCCTCAGTCTAATCATAAAAAAAAAAAACATTAAGACACATTCCAAGAGAAGGTCATTCTACATTATACCTGACCTGTACTCCTCAAAACTGCCCAAATCACCCCTTCCCAAAAAAGTCTGAGAAACTGTCTCAGCTGAGAATAGCCTAGAGAGACATGACAACTCACTGTAATGGGGTAACCTGGATGGGATCCTGGAACAGAAACAGGACATCAGGTAAAAACTAAGGAAATCTAAATAAAGTATGGACTTTAGTTATTAATAATGAATCATTATCGGTTCATTAGTTGTAACAAATGTACCATAATAATACAAGATGTTAATAAGGGAAACTGTATTGGTGAGGGTGGGGGTGTAGTAATAGCAAATCTCAGTACCATCTGCTTAATTCTTCTGTGAACTTAAAACTGTTCTAAAAATAGTTATTAATTTTTTTAATATTATTTCAAAAAACAGGAAAGAGGTCAGAAAAAATACAGGATTATAATGAAGAAAGAGGGAAAACTGACCCTCTTGAAGGAAAATGGGTATAGAGAAAACACTAGTATAAGCTTTTCCTAATAGCAAATCTACTTAATCTAAATGTCAATGTCATAAGTCATTACAATAGGAAAGGATATACCACAAATCAAATCGTAAATTCAAAAATACCTATATATAGGAAAATCTTTTTCTTAAGTTATGTATTTTGAAAGAGAGAGAAAGCTGAGTGGGGGAGGGGCAGAGAGCGATGGAGAGAGAATCCCAAGCAGGCTCCCACACTAAGTGTGGAGCCTGATGCAGGGTTCAAACTCACAAACCATGAGATCATGACTAGAGCTGAAGTCAGACATTTAACCGACTGAGCCACCGAGGTGCTCCAAGAAAATCTTGATATAATACTTCTCTCCCCATTACCAGTGATGTAAACAGGACTCACTGTATTCCAAATTAGCCCAAATACTGCTTTAGTTCAGTTTTCTAAATGGGATCTTAAAAAAGAGATCAGAGAACTGAATAGAGGTTTATATTAGAATCCGTGATATCAAGCATGGATTCTAACCACAGGATCTTAGAGATCAAATGACCTCAGAAAGATCAACAAATCCAAGTTTATGACTATCTGTAACATTTTAGTGGGGTGTTGATCTCTTTTAAAGATCTCTAGAGAAGGCTACTAACTTTAGGGTCAGCCTCACAGTTAAAGATGTCCCTTTTAGAACAAACTGAGGGTTGTTGGAGAGGTGGTGGACAGGGGGAATGGGTTAAATGGGGAATGCACTTGTTGGGATGAGCACTGGGTGTTGTATGTAAGTGATGAATCACTGGGCTTGACTCCTGAAACCAATACTATACGTTAACTAACTTGAATTTAAATAAATAAATTTAAAACAAAAGATCCCTCTGTTATGGTTTTACCAAACTAAATGGTAAAACCAATTCTCTGTAAGACCCTGTTTGGTCAAGATTTTCCTGGAATCACCTACAATCAGATTGTTTTAAGATAGTTGGGTCTAAGATTCATCCTTATACGTGACTGGTAACTGAACTCCAAAAAACTATTTAAAAATTAAAAAGCAGGAGGAATGCATCATTTCAACTTGTATATGAGAATATACCATCTCTGGAAGGCATGATGAACATGTTTCTGAGTACTCTGTGATTTGGCACACAGTAGGCACTCATAATCGAGTTGGTGAATTAATGAATAAATGAATACATGGGGAAATCTTTCAACAAATTTAGTTTAGAAGCTCATAATTTAACTTATGTCATGACTCTTCATGGGCAGATAAATCTATTTAATGCCTTTTGAGACAGAACTATATAAAAATATTTGGCATGCTGTCTGAGATAAAGACAAATGGGAGGAGTGTAAAGATAGGAGTAGTTTAAGAAGGGAGTAAGTTGGGGCGCCTGCGTGGCTCAGTCTGTTGGGCATGTGAGTCTTGATTTTGGCGCAGATCATGATCTCACAGATTCATGGGTTCGAGTCCAGCGTCAGGCTCTGCTCTGACAGTACAGAGCCTGCTTGGGATCCTCTCTCCCTCTCTCTCTGCTCCTCCCCTGTTCGCTCTCTCTCTCTCTCTCTCTCTCAAAATAAATAAATAAACATTAAAAATTTAAAGAAAAAAAAGAAGAGAGTAAGTTGAATTATCCTCCCTTTGGTATTTCTGCCATGGAGAAGCATAGCCATGGAGGAGCATAGGAAAGGACTTTGAGGAACATAGTGAAGGGCCCCTTGAGTAAGTACTTCTGGAGAAAAATGGAAAACATGGACTTCCTACATTTATGTAAGAGGATTACAGGAAGAGCCAGATATGATATCTAAAGGTGTATGTGTCAAGGTTATGGGATGGCGAAGGGACCTATCGTCGTCAGCCACTCAGTCTGCCTCCCTACTTCCCTGTCTATCCCTGCCCTGCCTAGTCCCCCCACCACCACACAAAAGCTTCAACAAGGGTATGGCCTTAGATCCGGAATTACCTCTGCCACCACTACCCATGTCATCATCCACTCCCAAGTTTTCCAATTCTGTTATAAAGCTGCCTGCTATCTCTTCAAGCATCTGGAGTTAGAGGCTTCAAGTTATGCCTAACTATCCAAAATAAAACCTGTGCTACTTACTTGGCATTCTTCCAGTCATTCAACAATTTGTGGAGTGTCCATAGCATGTCAGGCACTATGCCACAAGCTTGAAAAACAAAGATGATTAAGACACATTGCTCACCAGGGAAGGAGGGACAGAAAAACACATAAACAAATAGTTGCAAGGCAATGTGGAGACATTGTAATAAAGTGGGCAAAGAGGACCATGGATATATACAGGAATTAATGCTGCCTGGCAGGCCTACTGGGAAAAACTTCACATGGACAATCTAGGTAAAGGCAACGGAGACAGCTGCATGGCAAAGCATAAAGATAGAAAACTACATGGTATGTGCAAGAAAATAGTGACTATGACTACAGCGAAGGGAATGGTGGAAAGTGGGATTATATATAATGAGACAGATTAGGAGGGACTTTGGTCACTAAGTATTTTATTTTTTTAACATTCTTTTTTTTCAGTTTATTTATTTATTTGGAGAGAAACAGAGATGAGAGAGCGAGTGAGCAAGTAGGGGAGGAGGAGAGGGAGAGGGGGAGAGAGAGAATCCCAAGCAGGCTCCATGCTGAACGTGCCCCAATGCAGGCCTCAATCTCAAAACCGTGAGATCACAACCTGAGCTGCTATCAAGAGTCAGATGCTTAACCAACTAAGCCACCCAGGCAGCCCCTGTTAAGTATTTTAGATGTTAACTTAAGGCAATAAAGAATTAGAAACAAGAGAGTGACATGATTAGAATAATAAATCACTTTAGTTATACTGTGGAGATTAGACTGGCAGGTTGGGGGACAAGATTGGAGACAATGATAGTTAGAAGATGACAGATGATGACAGCCTGAATTATAGGATTTGCAGCAAAAAAGTAGGAAGTGAAAGGACATTTGCAAAAATATTGGCAAACCAGGCTTGTTATGCAAAAACAAGAGGGAAAGAGAAAAAAAAACTGCTTGACAATATTTTGAAGAGAGAGATGAGGAAAGTTGAGTGAGTTCATGCTTGATAACCTCCATTTTCTTGGCGAAATTAGGCCTAATCATCTACTGGGACGGAGGAAGACATGGCTAGAGACAGCTATTGAGTAGAATGGAAAAAGAAGCTTACTTTGGAGGGATAAAAAGATGGTCTTACAAAAGAAATGCTGAGGGCTCAGTGAAGTTTGGAAACTTAAACTGCAATACAGTCAACGAACAGGAGACCAGGTAGGTTGAGTGTGTCAAGCAAATGACACCAGGGTGTCAGGAGAATTGATCCATGGGGATTGTAACGACAGGTAGCCAGAAACCTGCCCTCAAGAAGGCCATTTAGGGATCAGGAGGGCTAGCCCAATGTTCATTCACAATATAGTTTCATAAGATCCAAATCTATCACTTAGGGAACCCAACATCTAAACCA
This sequence comes from Lynx rufus, assembly GCF_022079265.1. NCBI lineage: Eukaryota > Metazoa > Chordata > Mammalia > Carnivora > Felidae > Lynx > Lynx rufus. Next base: position 19,127,230 of record NW_025814833.1, read on the forward strand.
AAATAATACAGAAGAGAAAGTGTTTCCTTTGTATACACTGTGGAGCTATAATTTAAACCATGAAGACTATTTTTAAGGGGAGAAATGAATGATTTTGTGGTAATTAGGACAATGGATGATTAAAACTTTCTTCTTTTTTTGCTTGGGAAAGATTTATGCCAGCATCTGCCAATGTGATATTTTGAATAGAAAGATGTCCACATGAAAGTAGAAAAAAAAAATTTCCCAGTAGTCCCTACCAACTGCTGAAATTATGCCCCACGCTTGTATATAAATTTCTTTTAATCAAAGCACACATCAAAGCAAAACTCTCTAGAATGTGACAACTCAAACAATCTACCAACCGAACACATTTCCTGCTTAACTAGCTTGTCAATCTAGGGATCCCAATAGAAGGAAGCTATTCAATCAAGAAAAGGAAAAAGAAAGGTCATCTTAAACTTGATTAAGTGTTTTATGCATTATAAGATGATTATTTTTCCCGATACTACTCTGTAATTAAAGCTTTGTAGACTTTATAGCAGCTGAAAAGAATTGTAGAACTAATTTAACATTTCTCCCAAAAATGTATTCAATGAAAGCAACAATAAAAAAACCAAAGACACATTAAAAGGAGTCAAATGAAAGACAATATTGCTCAGGAAAGTGAAATCCAACAGCAGATGTGATTTCAAGGAATATAGATGCTAGAGAAGACAATTTTTAGAGAAAACTTAATTCTATGGTCTAAAATGAAAGTAAAATGCTCTAGAGAAGTAGGAATTTGTGAACCAGAGCAACCACAAATTAACGTGGATTCTGACCCAAGTACTACCAGAAAATCACAAGTGATGGATATAGAGCAGGTTTAAATATGCGAACCACAGATCAAATTATAAAACGACCAGCAAACAATACACAGAACATTCTCTATGATTTAGTGTTATTTACTAAAAGTATTTACATGAAAGGAAATCATTTTCTGGAGGACTTGTTTCCATACCCCTGGAACTACTAAGAGTTATAAGGCTACTACCGGAGTTTGTGTAGTTACGTACTCGATTCCTGCTAAACAACTTCTGCCTGACTAGCAACTGCAGAATCTATATACACTGCATATTCTATCAACGAAAGCTACCTCGAATCTCCAGCTGGTTTTTCCCACTGCTGTGTAAATAACAACCTTAGAATATTATTGCTCATAAGTATATTCTGTATGAAATTAGCTCTTCCCCACAGAATTTTCTACTTGGGAAATTAAAAAAAAAAGCTTTGTTAACAGAATAGGATTCTTGTAAGCCACACAGCAATTTCTAAAATGCACTTGTAAGGCTGGCAAAGTGGACAGTGCATGACTGATTTCGGTGATCCGGTTTGCTCCTCTCAAATTTCAAGCTATTCAAATTGTAGTGGTGTGGGACACTTCCTCTCTACAGCTCAAACCCCAGTGGGCCAGATTACAGCAAGAGGAGTCACTTCCTCTAAAGCCCAGAGGCATTCATTATAGTAGAGATGGTTCTCTGATCTCCAGAACTCACACAATTATAAGAATCATAAACATTATCTACCAGTCAACATGGACCAGAGATTTCTACCTAGGGTAAATATTGTGGGCAGGATGACTATTTTGCTTTAAAATAGCAAAGAGTCATTTCTTGATCTCAAAAGTCATTCATTTCTTTCTACTCATGGGCCAAGTTTCATTGAAATTTAAGAAAATTCACGGCATATATGACCATTTAAAATGTTAGAGAGTCAATTTGATGATGTATATCCCACATTTTTCATTAACTTGACCAGGGTCACAAAGCCAATAAGTGTTGAAATTAGGATTAAAATCCTGGGCTTACTACAAAGTCTCAGTTCTTTCCATCGTATCACTAAGGTGGATCCTTGTATTATTATTAGAGATATTGTGGAACTCTTCCAGTATTGTGACACTCCATTCCCAATGTGGGGCACAAAAGGGGTGTCCCCACACCAACAAGCAATTCTAGGGGCACCGGCTCGGTGTCCTATAATTCAACTCCATTCTGACACTACCTATTCAGAGACAGCATCAGATTCTGACAGGCTGAGGGCTCAGTCCCGTAGGACTGCCCCACTACCCTTCAGATGCTAGTCACAAGCCCACGGTGTTACCTGTACTTCGGACCAACTGACTATAAATGAGTGGTTCCCAAGACGTCCTCCTCAGGTTCAGTTAATTTGCTACAGTGGCTTACAGAACTCCAGGGAAACATTTTACTTACTAGATCACAGTTTATCATAAAAGAATGGAACTCAGGAACAGCCAGATGGAAGAGATGCACAGGGCGGGGCACCGGAAAGGGTCAGGGGCTTCAAAGTCCTCCAGGCGCTCCACTCTCACGGAACCTCCACTTGTTCACCAGCCCCAACCCGGAAGCTCTCTGACCCCTGTCCTTTTGGGACTTTATGGAGGACTCATCACGCAGTCATGATTGATTAAATCACTGGCCACAGGGATCGATTCGACCCCTTTCCCCTCCCTGGAGGTTGGGGGTGTGGGTACTGAAAGTTCCACCACTCTCAACACCTGGTCGATTTCCCTGGCAACCAGCCACCACCTTTAGGGCTTTCCAAAGGTCACATCATTAACATACAAAAGACACCATTATCACTCTCAATACTTAGGAAATTCCAAGGGTTTTGGTGGCTGTGAGCTAGGAAACCTTGGGTGAAGACCAAATGCGTATTTGGTCATCTGAATAAGTTATAAGATTCAATTTAGTGGAAATACAGTTGGGGCTAAACTTTTGCAAATATACTCACATAAATATAAACTACGTTACAAATAGGACGTTTGGGGCAAGTGTGTGAAATACATTGGATTTTTTTTTTTTTTTTTGCTTTGTGTGGAGATTAACAAGACACCACCCTAAACCTGCAGTTCTAAGAAAAACTAACGAATACGTATCTCTTTTTTTAAAAACTTTTTAAAGTTTATTTATTTATTTTGAGAGAGACAGAGACAGCACAAGTAGGGGATGGGCAGAGAGAGGGAGAGAGAGAGAATCCCAAGCAGGCTTCGTGCCTCCGGTGCAGAGCCTGATGAGGGGCTTGAACTCATGAAACCATGAGATCATGATCTGAGCCAAAACCAAGAGTCAGAAGCATAACTGACTGAGCCACCCAGGCACCTCTGAATACATGTCTTTTAAGTGAAATGATGTTTAAATAGCAATTATATTAAAATGCTGCATTTGAAAGCCTTGGTCATCTGAGTGACTATATATAATTTTATTAATAATCACAGTATGGCGGGAACCAAGAGTATCATTCTGAGAAGCACCAGGTGATGCCTTCTCAGCCCCTACCGCATGACAAATTTCTATGAAAGGGTTCTGTCCCTTCAAAGTACAGTCAGAAGGCACATGGGGGTAGAAAAAAGCCTGAGTGGAGACTGACTGTCAGGTCTACACTCTTTGTGAAGTACCTCTGTGCAAAACAGAACAAGACACCACCTCTGGCTGGAAGAATTCCAACACGGTGCCATCTCCTCGCAGAACAACTACAAAGGGCCAACTGCGAGTGGAGTGCAGGCTGTCTCCCTCAGCCCAAGGTCCTCTCCCCTCAGTAGGGCATCCTCAGGCAGAAAACAAATTGCACAAGCATCCTTGAAGCCCTTGACTGCCTGATATCATCCCTCAGATTTATTCTCTGGGGCTGTCTCTCCAGAGAACTTTGGCTGCCAGTTGGTCTCTTCTGGGTCCTTAAATGGGATTGGTGGCCATTAAATCTCATTGTCCTTTTAATATTACATAGCAGTGTACTCCACCCAAAGACATTTTACTCTGGGCCACAGGACCACCTGCTATATTTTTGTAACCTCAGGCTGTTCCTAAGAAATGAAAAGTACTCAGACAAAATATTAGTTAAATTACCTGGCTTTGACAGAGAAACAAAATAGCCAGAACCTCATCCTAAACCTAAAGGATCTTAAAGAGGCCTATTTACACGTTGACAAATTCAGAATAGTCAGATGCCCAATGGAAAGGGCCTGTTTTGTTTTGTTCTTCCTCCAGACTGCTTGGGCCATGTCTGGACCATGTCTGGGCCATGCAAGGGCAGTTGACCCTATTATCCTACGTACAATCTACATTTCAGGGCCCTCTGGTAAGTGCCATGACAGATATGTTTTGGATACTACTGGATGGTGGCTATATAAAATAGATTGTCTGGAACAGTCTGAATTCCACATATAGTGCTGTGTTGTATGACTATGAGTCAAGTGATGTAACCCATAGTCATGATGTGAATTGAAGATTTTTTCAAGTTTTATTCATTTATTTTGAAAGAGAGAGAGCATGAGCAGGGGAGGGGCAGAGAAAGGGAGAAAAAGAATCCCAAGCAGGCTCCACGCTGCCAGCGTGGAGTCCCATGCAGGGCTCGAATTCCTGAACCGCGAGATCATGACCCGAGCTGAAATCAAGAGTCAGATGCCCAACCGACTCAGCCACCCAGGCGCTCCGAGAATTGAAGACTTTTGAGAAACGTAACCGTTTTGATCGCCAGAGTTTTGTGCAAATAAGTTTTACCTGTAACATGCCAACTTGTGGACATTTTGAGGGTTTTGCTCATAGATGAAACTTAAGAGACTGAAAACCACTTATCCATTTCTTAGTGCGTGTGAGCCAATGTGGTAAGTGTTTTATTTGACTGTTCCTCATGTAATCTTCAAAGCAATCCTGTGGGGTATGGAATCCATCATCACCCTCATCTCCACTTGACAAATGAAGAACTGAGGTTTAGACACACTAAGTAACTTACTGAAGGTAACTCAACTAGAAAATGTCATGTTATCAATTATGAACTCACGTCTTTTCAGTCTCAGAACTCAAGCTTTCTACTATGACATACTCCTTTCTAAATTGACATTAACAATGAAAATCTAAAGATGCTCTGATATTAAAAAGTAGATTCAAAATCTCAGTAATACTACTCTAGTGATTTACAAATAAAGTAAAAGTTTTTCACCAGGATTCTATTTAGTGGAAATAAACAGTTCGAGCTAAACCTTTGCAAATATATGCACATAAATATAAATAAACTACATTAAAAATAGGATGTTTGGGGAAAAAATAGGACTTTGGGGCAAGGTTAGGAAATGCATTGGATTTTTTTTTTTGCTTTGTGTGTAGATTAATTAACAATAGATCACCCAAACATGCAGTTATAAGAAAAATTAATGAATACATGTCTTTTAAGTGAAATGATGTTTAAACAGCAATTATATTAAAATGCTGCGTTTGAAAGCCTTACCTCCCACACAGTGAAAAGTATCTATTATTTTACAAACTACACTAATTAGTGTATACAATTTCAAGAGACTGTTCCTCCAGATAGGAAATTACAATACAAATACACTAAAAACCACACAAACTAAATTATCCAGGCACAGAAAGACACCACGGGTGTTATAAGACATCCCAAAATTATTTTCTGCAAAATATAAAGCAGGATTTTGATCAAAATTACTTCTTCAAAAGAGGTTTTATCAGTTTTATGAAGAGCTGATGAGCCACTATATTTAGAAACAAAATTAGGGAGCTAAAAGTAGGAGAAAATAGGTTTACAAACCACAAAGACTAGAAGCAATTGGAAACTCTCTTCTGAAGGATTTGTTCCTAATTAGGGAGATTAATGACTGGAACCAAAGGGTGATGGTTTATGAGATGATATCAACCTTGCCCAGTCCTGTTTATCATTTCTAATCAAAAATTGAGTAAAGATGTAGATTCCATGCTCATGACATCAGTGAATGGCACAGATCTCAGACTGCTGACGAATGTACAGGGTGACACAGCCAGGATCCAAAAAGGCAAGCCGGAGTGGTGAGCTGAATCCACAAAGATGAAATGTAAGAAAAGAAGACCGGCACCTGAGTCCAAAGAGCAAGCATGGCAAAACATGAAGAAGATGTGGCTGAACAGCAAGTTGTACTAAAAAATAAGACTCAAGGAGTCAAAGGTCAGCTTGATAGAGGAGTCCAAAAAGTCAATGCAATTGTAAGTTGCCTTAATAAATATTCATCATTTGAAACAACATATACTGGAAGCGCTTTCTGTGGAATGAGATATTAACACGTTATGAGGGGGAAAGAGGTTTCATGACAAAATCAATTGAGGGAAACTGCAGGTTCATTTAAATAAGTCTGTTTTCTGTAGGAATACTCAGAGCTTAAATGAGAACTATTGCTTCTCAAACTTACCCGACCATGGAGCACCTCTTGGGTGACCAAAGTACCTCTTGGGACTGGCATTAAAGAGAACGCCCCTGAGGAAACACTGAATAAGGGCTATCTGAGAAAGGAGAGTTACTTGTTAGGCTCTTCTTGAAAGCAAAGCAGCTCCAGGGGCACTTGGGTGGCTCATTCAGTTCAGCCTTCAACTTTAGCTCAGGTCATGATCTTCTGGTTCATAGGTTCGAGCTCCACACTGGGCTCCCTATGCTGAAGTTGCTATCAGCGCAGGGCCCACTTTGGATCATCTGTACCCCCTCTCTCTTCCCCCACCCCGCTTGAGCTCTCTCTCAGAAATAAATAATAATAATAATAATAATAATAATAATAATAATAATAAAAACAGAGCAAATCCAAACATCAGATGAACGCTGGCTTAAATGATCCTAAGATTTTTTCCTACCCTTGGGAGTACATGCTACTTGATTAACTAAAACTAATAAATAGCCCTAATTCTCTATGACACCTGGAACAGAGCATCGAGTGAGGGAAACTTCTCTAGAGAACCCCCACAATAGCAGAGTGATGGGAAAACCACCTCCTCCAATGAGCACATGCTCCAAAGTGGCTGTCTTCTCAACTATTTTAATGACAAAATATTGGCAGAACGATTATTAAATCTTTGGTGAAAAGATGTTAGAGACAGAAATGCAGAAAAAAAAGAGCCTCGTAGGACACAGAGAAGCTGGTGAAAGAGTGGCACCCGTTTTGTGTGCTCAGCCACCACAGAGCGCTGCAGCCCTCAACTCCAGGGCTGTCTAGCCTCCACACTCACCAACCAGCACCACCCTACCACCAGCACATTAGAAAGCCGGTTGTCCATCTGGACCTACCTGCTGAAGACTGGGTGTGTGGTGCTGAGTGATAGTTGTGACCTGACGCCGAAGAACACCTTTAGGGGAGAGGCTGTTGTCTGCTCTTAATTTACCCTTTTCAGGATAATGTAAACTAGCTCCCACTCCAGAGTAGTTTGCTGGCCTATTGCCTAACCAATGACAAAGATATACTTTGAATGAGACAAATGGATTCTTTAACTATGTTGTGTCTACTAGTTTTGACTAGATCCAACTTTCTTTTTTTTTAAGGATTTTATTTCATTTATTATTTTTAAGGATTTTATTTTTAAGTAGTCTCTGTACCCAGCATGGAGCTCAAACTCACAACCTCGAGATCAAGAGTCACATGCTCCACCAATTGAGCCAGGGAGGTGTCCCTAGACCCAACCTTTTTTTTTTTTTTGAACTGGGGTGTCAATTGGTATGTGCATGTGTGTGTGCACATATATGTGTTCATAGAAACAATCACAAAACCTCATTTCTACAAATTCAAACAATGTTGTAAAGCAACGCTAAGTATTAAAAAAAAAAAGATCTCACCTAAGGTGTTACTGAAAATTCTAAACAAGCTTCTGCAACCCAAAAGCCCCACTGATTTTTAATTAGTCCAATTTAATTTATTAAATGTGTTAAAACTGAGGTTTGTAACACAAACATAGTACAGTATTTCTTATTTTGATCCTGAAGTAATGTGCCTTCTCAGGAAAAAAGCTTAGCGATGTGGAATCACATGATTGCACAGCCCATTACTGAAAAGTCTGTCAGTGTTTTCTTAAAGGGCTACTAGTCAAGCAATTTAAATTTCCAAAAAAGTCACTAATTCAGCAAATATGTTGCTCTTTACACAATTAGGTACTGACTATTAGAGTTGTGAAAATGCACTATGCTTACTGGTAAATACTGTCACCAATTTGGCCTCATTCTGCTAAAAATATGATATTTGAAAATTTTAATTTGGCTAACATCAAATTTTAAACTTATGAAATTGTCTTGTTATGTTTGCAAAAACACATCACAGGCTCTATTTAGCAGAATTCCTTGAATAGTGTAGTCATACATAAATACTTGTTGAGTGACAGAATAAATGAGTGAATGGATAAGCTTCAATGTTGAAATTTACTTTTCAATAGCATTGGCAGACAAACAGATGAACTGATTGCACTTGTACTTGGCATTTATGTAGGAAGAATAAAATAAGTGAATACTGGCTTAAATTGCAGCAAAAAAAATAGCCTTATTTCTTTCAAGCTCATAAGGCAGGTATTGTCAAGCATAGAGACAACATCAAGGAAATGAAAATTATATTATCAAAACAAAAAGAGGCATCTTCACCCCTATATCTTTAAAACGGGGCATAAACAGCTTTTGCTTAGCAAGCTCAAGTCAAGGGTTTGCTCTGCAGCCCTGTGGATCAGAGACTCTCAGAGACTCTGATTAGACACTATCTTTTGCCCAGGAAAACAAGCTAATGAAATTTACCATCCAATTCATGTACAGAGTAACAGCAATTGCTGATTAGGGACTAAAAACTAGTTGCAACAACATTTTAATTACATTTCAATGCAAGACTATAAATTAATTTATCCAGATGAAATACTGTACTATATTGGTTTACAAAATGGCTAATTAGCCCATCCAGAACTTGAAGAAGACCAAAGGACTTCCTATTTAATATATAAAGAAAATAATGAATGAACAACCACCAGCAAATCATTTCAAGAACATAAACCTTTATTTCAGCCTAGAATCGATGTAAAAAAAGACCTAACTTCAGCCTCAGTCTTTCCTAAGTCACCCCTTAGCAGCAGAAGGCTCACGATTTAATAAGTGCTAAGCAGTATTTCTGATGCTTCCTTCATCTTTTGAGCTGCATAAAGACGAAAGGGTTTAGAAAGAAGTGGAAGAGGTTTTTGTTTTTATGTCTGTTTTTTATTGTCCATCCCATTCAGTCCCATAAGCTCCATTGAGCAGATCCCAGACAGTAGCATTAATCTACCCATGGAGTCGCCTTTAGAGAAATGCTTTTGTTGGAATATAAGCTCGTTAAGGCTATGCACAGATTCCATGGTAATTACCCTTTTTTATATTTTGAAACCATTCTTTAAATAGTGGCATTATTTCTCTTTTATTCTTTACAGTAAAGATATGGATGCGCACCTTTCAAGAAATCATAGCTATCAGAGAATGAAGCTTGTAATTTGGGGCTCTAACAAAGGAACTGTAATGTCATCACATCAAAGGCAGTTCTGCCCTCTCCAGTACATCCAGCATACACCTCAGAGACCAAGTGGCCGAAGACAGCAGCTTCCAGTGAATCTGAATGCTATCAGTTCCACCCCCTCTTTTTAGAATGCATTCAGTGTGTCTAGAAACCAGAGGTGACAATAGTGCCTAACCATATCAGAAACTTTTTAAAGGTTAATGGATTCTGGCATAAAATAATGTCAGAGCCATAAACAACTCATAAATACAAAATGTAGGAAAACCACGGAAACACTCATCACACTTTTGAGAATGGTAGAACCCTGGATGATAAAACCACTATGGACTTCTAAATTATTCTTTTAATAAACTTGGTGGAGTATTATACTATATATCAATATTTATGATATCAGCTAATGATAGTTCAGGGATGCAGAATGCAAAATGAAGTCTGCCTCAGTTCAGTTGTGCACTGCCTTGGTAATTACTTCTAGATTGAAAACGGGATTCAGTTCAACTTAGGTAACGAGGAAATCAGTTTCCAATTTGGCAAGGTAGATGTCTAATTAGCAGTCCTCTTCCTCTTTGTCATAAACCCATCACCACATTCAGGCTGGTATGCAGAATAGGTTTAGAGGGGAATGGTGCTATGTATTATATCAAATATTGTGTTATTTATCTATTTGTAGAATTTACAGGTAGAACAATGTTATAAAGACTCAAAAATCAAGGCGAAAAGGTATCGACATCAAAACCACTCAAAATTAAGCTTGCAAGGGGCCAAGTAAAAATGGGTTTACCTCATACGGTGAATTTGACAAGCTGCGACAATGGAGTCCTAAGCATCAGATACCATATGGTAGAACTGGTGAAGCGCAGAGGCTGAGCCACAAGTGGTTTATGTAATGCCTACTTAATGAATGACACAAAAATAAATTGAAGGAAGCTCAGCTTCTGGCTTACAGCCATAGAAGCAAGGAAACTTGCAGTTAAGGATCAAAGCTGCAATATCTAGTCATAATGTATTTCTAGTCTTAACATTTCCCAACAGGACTACTGGTCACCTTAATGCCATACTACCCAATTTGATCAACCCATGAGTCTGGGAGTCTGACTATACTCCAAATACACAGTACTTACAAATGAAAATGTACATGTTCTGGTGAGCATTCAAGGCAGCTACAACTATTTTGTGGTTGTTCTTGCTCTTAAAAGTCTAGCACTTAGCATAGGGTGCCTGGGTGGCTCAGTCAGTTCAGTGTCCAACTCTTGGTTTCGGGTTGGGTCATGATCTCACAGTCATAGGATCAAGCCCAGCGCTGAGCCTGCTTGGGATTCTCTCTCTCCCTCTCTCTCTGTGCCTCTCCCTGACTCATGCTGTCTCTGTCTCTCTCAAAATAAATAAAAAACTTAAAAAAATCTAGCACTTAGCATTATACACTATGAGTGACAATGTTGCTTCCCGGGACTAATTGTTGCCCTCTTCCTCCTCCTATTTTTGTAAAGTACAAATGCCACCTGTGTGGTACTTTTTTTTTTTCAAAATATGGTAATATAAATTCAACTCCTTTCATCTTCAAACCAACATTATTATTTTAATGTGACTCACAGACAAGGACATTAAGGTCGACTTACTTGTTGAAAACGTTCATACATGGCTAGTTGTTGGCAGAGTCAACATGAGAACTCACTACACGAGATTCTCTCACTGTATGACCCAGAACAAACCCTTTAACATAGCAGAATCTAAGTTCCCCCTCTTTAAATACAGATAATAATACCTAGTTTAGAGTTTTATTGTGCAAATTTGGTAGGCTGCTGTATACCTGGCAGAGGATACTCCCTAAATATTATTTCTATTCCTAAGGTCAAATATGTTTGTTAAACGCCAAGTCAAACAAATTAAACAAATCCTTTTGCTGTGGGACTCCTTGGGGCCTTTAATATGCTATGTGCTGCTCTGAGAGGCAAATAGAGTATGTAACATTTCTCCTAACAACCAAACAACCAATTTGTTTTCAAGAAGCATCTATTCATATCTCATGGAATACTAATATTCCACAGGACGCACTTTGAGAACTCTGCTGCACGCCATAAAATATTTTGGAAAATACGTGAAATGAGTCCTCTGAGTATATTTAATAAATTACTGGTTTAAATAGCCTGATGTGAATAGCCCAATGACCTTTTTTGAGGTCACACAAAACACCCAGTACATAAGAAGTACAAATCACTTGGAAATCGTGCCCCAAGCTTGCTCAGAAAGACACTTGAACGGGTCAATTTTATTGCAGGTCTATGTGAAGGTTGGATATATTATATGGTTATTTGTGCTTCCAAAGTAAAAATACAGGAAGCTTTCAAAAGAAGAAAGGTTCTTAGTGATTCTGCCTATTTTCCCCTAATGGGCTTCATCACCTTTTCTGTGGTTTGCTACTATATGGGTCAAATCTTCAGGACAGTAAAAAGAAAACGAAGAGTAGGGGACAATTTTCATTTTTTCTTTATCACTCTTAAGAAACTAGCATCCTTTGTGCCATAATGAATGAACTCTGCTCACTGACTGGGGTACTGACCATTAAAACCGTGTGCTCCAATGTGTGGGAGCTGTGACCCACACATGCATTATCAAGTCAACAACAATCGTTTAAATGCCCAATTCTGTCTTAAGTAGTTCAGGTTGTAAGAAAATAGATTTGAGCTTAGAATCTTGTAGGTGAGACAAGACTTACATCCGAACGGAGAGGTACAGGGAAAGTATCATACCTGAGAATACATAACGAAGAGCTAGATCTTGAGGTGCAAACCCTAACTGTCATATGAACTCAGAGAAAGAGGAAAGATCACTGAGCATCATGGGCTGAAGTTGGCACTTGAGCTGGACCTTGGAAGTCTGTAAGGGGTTGCCACAGGGCTTCTGTAAGCAAAGCCGTTCCATCACCCCCTAATGTGCACCAACTGTCAAGGAGTGTTGGGGCCATTCTTCTCTTTCAGGAACAATAGAGGGAGTGCAGAGATCTCTGCTTCCTTGCCTCACCTCCTCTCTGCAGTGGATGGATATATCAGCTAAAGAGCATCAAATCAGTAGCCCTCCCCTCTGGGTCACAGTGAGGATTTGGCTGCTTGCTTGCCCAATAAAGAAATAGGGGGAAAAACCACCAAGCATAACGACAATTTAAGGATTAGAGCTGCATAAGTACAATTCAGCAATAAGAGAATCTACATGGGCTCGTGTGGAAAGACAAGTGCTATTTTCTGCTTGAGTCTGTGACTGGTAGAGAATCACTCAACCCTATGATTGTATTATTTATACAGAACTCACTAGGGCACCATCTGGTGCTAAGCTAACCGCAAAAACAGGAAAATCAAACCCAAAGCCAATTGTCTTCATTGGAGTTTTCGCTAATGACCTGCTCCTCGCCAATATTCCAACTGATCACATTCTAGTTTGAAACAGGAAAAGACATTTAATGCTTTAAAGGGAAGTCTTAAATGGAATTTAGTTAGACATATCCTTGAAAAGATTCTGTGCCTATCTAGAACTTCTCAGTTGAGAGGGCACTGCCCCTATTTCAGGTCTTATTACATCTTATTAAGTTGTCAGATCAAGTTCATAATGTCCTGTCTCAATATCCAGTCACCAAGAGATAAGGGTGAGAGGTGATCTTGCAAGATTATGTCCTGGAGATGGAAACTTAAGCCAAAATAGTAAGGAAAATTAGGCTGGAGTAAATTCTGCTGAAGCATAAGAAACAAATTAACAAATGTCTATGATGAAAACAATTCTAATGTGAAATTATTTTTAAATCCTATATTTTGATTCTCAATAAATTATTCTCAGTGAGGTAGCAGACTTGACATTAAAAAAATGTATTTTCCTTTGTAATAAAAAATTTTACAACTATAATGCAAAAGGTAGCTGTTTGTGTTGAATTCATGTACTCTTAATTTAAAAAATCTAATTACAAAGATTTCCTTTTTCAGTTCTTATTGGCTTTTCCTACATTCTCCCAGCTCTAGTAATTTTCTTTTTGACACAGATACTATAAAATGGTACCCTGAGTTAATTTGGTTTCAATATTATAAATTTGTCGTGAAAGTGGTGAACATTTCTAGTCCCATTTTTTTCTCCTTTGGAGCTAACACTGCAGGTCTCAATGGTACCTTGGTATATAATCAGGTACCTTGGTTCCCATGCTGGGTAGTGTTTGGAGATCTCTTTGACCCAAAGTGTGATTTTTCACATTTTTAGGGCTCTGTTTTCATTATAGCCCTTTAGATTTTGACAAAAAGAAGAAGATAATCCAATAGCCCCAAACCATGATATTAAGGGGGATTGCTCTTCTAAACCTGACAGCAAAATGAAGTACCATATGAAGTGCTTCCATTGAAGCATCTTTCTACAACCCAATCATCTGATTTCCAGAATTAGGGAGGTCAGTCTTGCTTGCTTAATGTAAAATTAAACTTTAACTATAGTCAGAAGATTGGTGAAGATACACATTTAAAAATACAAATAAATTGGCAATTTTAATTAAGGCAGTTCATTCATGTCACCCACCACAAGGGCAGTAGTGCAAACAGAAGGTAGGCTCCCAGGTCACACGAGTTTGAGTCTTGAATCTGCCACTTACCAGCTTTGTCCCTTGAGCAAGTTACTTAACCTCTTTAAGGTTCAGTGGTATCCTTTCATCTGTAAAAAGGGCTTAATACTTCTTCCCAGTGTTTTTGTGGGAAGTGGATGGGATAGCATTCAGAAAAATCTTGCCACAGTTCCTGGCATACTGTGGGAGGCCTGCAAACCTGAGTTTAATTACTCTTTCCCAGTTATTTCCAAAACTTTTCCTTAAGATGAACAATTCTCTGAAAGGAAGTGATTCACATGTAGCACATCACTGATTACAAAAGCCTAGGAAAAGTGAAATCTATCTCTAACTCCATCCTTCCACTTAATCTATTGTCAAATGTCCTGCACAAAGTTGCAGACCTCCTTAGATCCATCTGTCACTGTATGGCTGGAGTCTACTCTTCACTAGTAAGAGCATCTTCTCCCATTTCAAAGACCCAACTCCCTCCATCCCCAGCCATATCTCCTGACCTACTAAACAAACAACTTCCTCACATTAAAAAAAGTTTTACATTATTAAACCAAGTGCATAATATCAGCAAACAGAATATTCATAACTGAATGACTTAATCTATAGCTACCTCAAGGATAAAATAACTAGAAAGAAAAAAAGAAAGAAAAGGAAAAGCCATTCTAAAAGTTTTTATTTTACTTCCTGGTGGCCCAAACACAACAATGTGCTTGAAGAAGTAACAGCTGCTTCAAGCGAAAAGTATAGACTAACCTTAACTAATTCAATTTTTCCGTGTATAGCAATGATAAAAAAGCTGTATTATTTTCCACACCAAATCCATACAAAAATCCTGTTGGCTCTATCTCCAAGATATTCACCACATTTGGTCATTTCCCTATATTTTACGTGAAGATTGAGATTTTCCTGGGGGCATTTTCAATGGGCCATATCTTCAGAATCTTTGGCACAGAATAAAACCTACCTTGTAGGGTTGGTTTGATGACTGAATTAGATTGTATATGTGGCCACATTTGTGAGCATAAGACAAACCGATGAAGTTATATTTGGCAATTAGAGGGCAGTATGGTGCACACAGAATCTAAGAAAGGGGAACTAGAGAGTTCTGTAGGCAGCTTTACTCTCACTCTAGTGGAATTCAAAACATTATCTATCCACACTGCACTACAAAGCCTGTCTTTCTAAGGACTCAAAGCCACCACACCTACTCTCTGTCCCTTGGACCTGTAGAGAAATCACAGATCTTTAACTCACTTATTTCAAAATTTCCTAGCAGACAGGAAATTCCACATCTCCTGAAGCACATGCTGAAATTAGTGACACTGCAGGTATTAACCATGAATTCCCTTTGAGATGGATGCCTTCCTTTTTGACTTACCCTCACCTCAACAGCTGAACCTCCACACATCTGTCACAGGGCTGCTACAAGAAACTGCCCCTATCTACTCCAGGAAGATTTGTGTTGCCTTTCATTTCAGGGGGAGTCCTTTTCTGACCTGATCCCCCAGTTCTGGAGAGGATCCTATGTTGAAAACAATGAGGAATTCCCACTCAGAGCCAGGGCATGGAGAGGTGAAATTGGCAAGGGGCAGTGACAACACAGAATGGATGGTTCTAAACCACTGGAGATTGGATCATTTCTCTGGGACAGTGAAAACCAGGCATCATTCACAATGGTGAGGCATAGAACATGAGGAAACAAGGGGACCCTAAGGCACATTTCAGAAGTCAGAGTGCTAAACCCAACAGGGACTTTCCACTGTCCTTGGAATCAAATTCAACTTGCATATCATGGCCCATGAGGCCCTGAGTGACCCAGACTCTGCCTGCTTCTCCAACTTTATTTCATATATTCACATCCTCCCCAGTCACTACACTCCATTCACACTGACCTTTATATTCTTTAGACCTGCCAACTCATTCCCGGCTTGGAGTCTTTGCACCTGTTGTTCCTTCTGACTGAGACCCCCTTCTCTCATATCTTGGTCTGGCTGAGCCCTTCCCATCATTCAACTTTCAGCTAAAATGTCACCTCCTCTAGGGGATCCTCTCTGATAACAACCTTAGTTAATGTGTCCCAGCTCTCGACCACCACTGCCACTAAATCACTCTATCCCATTATCCTATCTTATTTTTTCCATTATCCTACTTTAAACTTCTTCTTAAGTGGTTTTATTTATTTATTTTGAGAGAGAGAGAGAGAGAGTGTGTGAGCAGGGGAGAGGGAGAGAGAGAGAATATCAAGCAGGCTCTGTACTGCCAGCACAAAGCCTGACATGGGGCTGGATCCCACAAACTGTGAGATCATGACCTGAGCCAAAACTGAGAGTCGACGTTTAACCGACTGAGTCACCCAAGCACTCCTAAACTTTTTTTTAATGTTTCATTTATTTTCGAGGGGGGGGGGGGGAGAGAAAATGAGCGAGTGGGGGAGGGGCAGAGGATCCGAACCGGGCTCTCCATGCTGACAGCAGGGCCCAAACTCATGAACCGTAAGATCATGACCTGAGCCTAATTCAGACGCTTAACTGACTGAGCTACCCAGGGACCCCTCCATTACACTATTTTAATACCTAGATGGCACTAATCACTATGTGAAGTTATCTAGTTTACTCATGTATTTGGACCTGTATTACCTGTCTCCCCTAGTAGAGAGTTGACAGTTTCCCTCACCACTACAGCTCCAGTGCTTAGTATGCTACTATACTAGCTGACACATGGCAAGTATACAATATGTAACTGTTACATTTTGAATGATTTAATGAATATTTAGAGATACGAGAAATGGCCATTTGTAAAACTATTTGCAATGGAGGAAACAACCTTTACTATACTACAGAGTACCACTGGGGGCAGGCAGATCTCATTTATGAGCTGTGTTATAAAATGGGTAGTACAGATAGAAGAAGAAAGATCACAGAAATGCCAATTAGTTGAAATTCTGTTTGCTATAATTCTGCAACCACTTTAGACGGAATGATAATCAGAAAAGTAGCCTGGGCATCAGTGCAACTCCATGCTTTACAAATAAACTCCAAATCAGTTAATTCTCTATTTCTAAATGTTACTGTTGTAGGTTGGGTCATGGTCCTACATTTAGTTAATCTTAGGTTAAAGATTTGCATGGCTGGATATACTAATTCAGAGTAATCAAGTATCGATTTTGTCTTTTAGCAACAATGAAATAACAATTGTCAGCTTTATTTGGTGCCCTGTGTCTTCTCAAACCCCAGACTAATCAGAAAATAGTTCATTTAAACAGTTGCATTGTGATGCGTAGTTGAAATATTATTCCTAAATTTGAAAACAAATAAAAACTCAGTTTGTCATTTACTACAAATCACGAAGTGTTCTTTAGAATGTGAAAGCTCCAGGGGCACCTGGGTGGCTCAGTCAGTTAATTTTTTTTAAAAAAAAATTTAGAACGTGAAAGCTCCAGTTGAAGCACTTCTCTCTAACTCCACTAAGTTCTATCAGATGCCAAGCCTGAGAATACTTACTTAATAAAGCACGAAATTTATACCTTTGGACATGACTATACTTGCACCTTTAAGTGAGGGAAACAGCCCAAGCCATGGTAAGACAGGAGCAGTAGAAAGCTTCTCCTTGCCACTGTTGCTCAGGTACACGGCTCTCTCTCTGGCTCCTAGATGACAGTCCCAAAATTTAGCCCCTCTTTAAAATGGTTTTTCAGAGACCCATCCCATGTCCCAGGACAATCCAATATAATGAATTCACACTATGCACAAGGCTCTCTGCTAAATGCTGGTTACCAGTTAGCTTGTAGAAATTAACCAGAGACGTCTCCATCCTCGGGTAGCTGATAATCCAAAAGACATCAGAGACATTAAAACAAAACAAAACAAAACAAAAACCCTACATAACACTAGGAAGCTTATGCTACTTTAGCAAGGAAAATGTTAAAAAAATCTCAAAGGAAGGAGCACTCCATTCTTGGTGGTCTTCTTTTTTAACTTTTACACATTCCCCCGGAGCAATTTTATCCATGATTAAACCTCCTATTATTGCCATTATCCTGATGGTTCCAGATCCATTATGTTCAGTCCTGGCCTCTTGATCTGTATTTATAACTGTCTAGTGACTAACTTCAGTCCATTGGAAGATTTTAAAGTTTATGAAACATCCAAATGAAAATTCATAATGCCCCCCACCACTCCTCTCCCTCCTAAATTCCCCATCTCTGCTAATGGGTTTACCATATCCCCAAAACCATATCTCCCAAGTTAGAAACCTTAGAGTCATTCTCCATGCCTCATTTTACTTCATCCCTCAACAACAAACCTATTACCAAACCACATTAGCACTTTCTACCTAAGAGGATGCCTCAGGAGTCTATACCCTCTGCTCTATATCCACTAACTACCATTGCTACCTCATTCACTCCTGTTTGTGGATTCTGTGGTCACACAGACCTAGGTTTGAGTCTCGGTTGTGCCATTTCCACTTGGAGACCTTGGGCAATTATTTAATCTCTGCCTCAGCTTCCTCATCTATAAAATGGGGATAATAATATTCCTTATACCTCATACAGTTGATAGAAATCTTTGAAAAAGGCAGTTAATATACAGGATTTTACACAGTGCCTAGCATAGAGTAGGTGTTCAGTAAATTATAAATTGCAGTTATTGTTGTAATATAATACAGTCCACAAACTGGCTCCAATCTACCTCCAGAGCCTCATTTCTCATTATTTTCCACTCCTCCCCACCCCAATCCTATTCTGAAGCCTCATTAGACTTTGTGTGATTCCCTAAATCCCTGAGTTCCCATGGAACTCTTTCACATCTCTACCCTTTTGCATCTTCTGTTCCCTATGTCTCAAATGTCCCCCTTGTCTTACCATTACTCAATGTTCTTGTTCACTTTGAAATTTTACATGCCTCAAGTTCATACTCAAATGTTACCTTCTTAATAAATGATGCCCAACATCAATTTGTCACTCTTCCCTCTGTGTGTCTACAGAATACACACACACACATGCATGCATGCACACATACACATACCCCTAGAGAGGCAGTATCACATATCACAAGTTTTAAAATTATTCATTTTCATGTTTGCTTCTTCTATTTGCAATAAACTCACTGAGGAGAAGGTCACTATTTATTCCTAGGGTAATATCTTGCACAGAGTTGCTGGTCTTTTGAAACACTCCTGGCTAAGATAATCATGGAGGGCTATTTTAATGGGAGGGGGAATAGAGGGAAACAGAAATGGGTTTTTTCCTCTGATCCTGCCCTGCTCTCTCTGAAATGCTATGAGTACCTCCATCATCCCATCACCAGTCTTCCACACAATTACCAAACCTCCCTATCCTTAAACAACAAGCCCTCCAACCTATTGGAGAAACAACAGTGTCTACTAATTGAGCCTGAGTAAGACATTCCTGTAGAGTGATAGGGAACAGGGAGGAAATAGCTAGGCTCAGATTGTGGAGGGCCTTGAATATTGGGCTAAGAAGTTAAAACTTTACCCAGTAGATGACAGGGTGCCACTGGAGTCTGTTTGGCAGGGCACAGAAATATCCAAAAGGTGTTTTTAGGAGATTCCTATGATTGTAGTATATAGGAGAGTTTGGACTGGGGAAGGACAGGAGGTAGAAAAGTTTACTGAAGAATAAAGCTGATTCTTAGGGGAACCAAAGAGAAGAAGAGCAGGACCAATGTTTGTGGGAACCTTCTCTGTGGCAGTCACTGTGGTGAAAAGCACTTTACACACATTATCTCATTCAATCCTAGCAATAATCATATCCATAGAGTACTCTCATTAACCCTGAATTGAGGAAGCAATGATTTAGAGAGTTTAAATAATTTGCCCAAAGTAAAAGGATAGTCAATGGAAGAGCTGGGATTCAAACACAGGTCTGCTTAAAGACTAGATTAAATACTCTCAATTTACTTATGTACCCTGGAGGCATATGAAGACGGAAAGTCAACAAAATGAAAAGGCAACCTACAGAATGGGAGAAAGTATTTGCAAACCATGTATCTGATAGGGAATTAATATCCAAAATATATGAGGAACTCCTACAACTCAATAGCCAACACACACACACACACACACACACACACACACCACCCCCACCACCACCAACAATAACAACCTGACTAAAAAATGGAAAAAGGACATGAATTTCCTCAAAGAAGACCTGCAGATGGCCAACACGTATAGGAAAATGTGCTCAACGTTACTCATTATCAGGGAAATGTAAACCAAAACTATGAGACATCACCGTATACCTGTTAGGATGGCTATTATCAAAAAGACAACAGATAACAAATGTTGGCAAGGATGTGGAGAAAGGGGAACCCTTGTGTACTGTTGGGAATGTAAATTGATACAACCACTATGGAAAATAGTATGGAGGGTTGTCAAAATATTAAAAATAGAACTACCTTATGATCTAGTAATCCCACTTCTGGGTATAAATACAAAGTAAAGAAATCAGGATCACAGAGATGTCTGCACTCCTGTGTTCATTGCAGCATTATTCACACTATTTCAAGATATGGAAACAATCTAAGTGTCTGTTGATAGATGAATGGATAAAGAAAATGAATATATATGTATACACACATACACACACACACACACAATGGAACAGCATTCTGCCTAAAAAAAAAAAGAGGAAGAAACTCTTGCCATTTGCAACAAGATGGATGAATCTGGAGGAATTTCAGCTAGGTGAAATAAACCAGACACAGGTAGATAAATACTGCATAATCTCATTGATATGTGGAATCTAAAATAGTCAAATGCATAGAAACAGAAAGTGCAATGGTGGTTGCCACAGATGGGGGAAAGAGGAAATGGGTAATGTTGGTCAAGGGGTACAAAGTTTCAGTTATGCAAGATGAATAAGTTCTGGAAGTCTAATCAACAGGAATATGAGTATAGTTAAAAATACTGTACTGTATACTTGAAATTTGCTTACAGGGTAGATCTTAACTGCTCTCACCACAAAAAAAAATAAAATAAAATAAAATAAAATAGTAACTATATGAGGTGATGGATATGATAAATAACTTCTGGAAATTATTTCACAATGTATCCATATATCAAAACATAACGTTGCACACCTTAAATGTATACAATTTTTATATGTCAATTGTATATTAATAAAGATGGGGAAAAAAAACAAAAAACAAACTCTGGTTCTAAGTGGAGAGAAGTCATACACAAAAGAGTAGTGTACGATTCCACTAATGTGAAATTCTAGAAAAGATAAATCTGATTCATAGTGACAGAAAGCAGATCAGTGATTCTGAGACTGGGGACAGGGAGAATCAACTGGAAAGGGGCAAAAGACGATCAATCTTAAGGGGCGATAAAACATTCTAAGTCTTGAGTAGTAGTGGCGATTCTATGGGTATATACATTTGTCAAAAGTCATCAATGTATGCACTAAAATTAGGGTTCATTTTATGTTATAGTAATTACACCTAAATAAAGTTGTTATTTAAACACAAACAAAAGAACGTTTTCTGGTTCCCTCAAAATTTATTGGTCAAATTTTCCAATTTAAATTTAGGAGTTAATCAGAAGGAACACCAGGAGAGTTGCTTTTAAATGAAAAAGGATTATGCAAAAATATAAGACTTTATGATTATCACAATAATCATAAATATCATTCGTTTAGAAGTATTTGGGTTTTTTATTTAGGATCTCACAATTAATAATTCTTGTTATTTGCTGCTTTTTCCCCCCTGGTACGGATCCAACACGTTCATTCATATTTTCTTCTGCACTATCCAAAGCAGAACATAAAGAGCATCTGACCCAAGACAGGTTTTCTCATCAAATTGTCCAATGTACTTGTTAGGGGTACTTTGACTTTAAGGTAAGAAATGCAGAATGCTTTCCAAGTTTGTTAATTAATAGCATCCCTAGACAAATATCTTCTTACTGCCGTGCCTGATTACTAAATCTCTCTGCTTCAAGGCAACAGATGGCTTAAGTTCTCCCAGAATTAAAAAGGAAATAATCTAGAATTCCTTGTGATTCAAGGGACTAAATTTAATCAGGTTATCCTATTTTATAAGCTACAAATATCCTAGAAAAAATGAAGATGATCAAAATGGAAATGAATGGCTGCCATCTTCTAATTGCAGGAGTGGTGTGCAATAGTCATTGTAGTACACCAGCTGATGACTTTCTGTGACCAGAAAATCAGCATGTACTAATAAACCCAAGCAAAGCGTCTGTCTCCTTTCATGAACTTTTTCTTATGGGAGGACGCTTCCTCTCTAGACTTAGAAAATGATGGAAACTGCAGGGTTTCTTGAGCAGTCTCAGTACCTCTGATTCAAAGATAAGACCGAGTAACAAAACCATTTCCTAGAAATTTGATCTTAAGGTTCACTTGGTTCGGAGATCTTGTATGGATTAACCCAGACTGTATCAGTTCTGTCCACTAACAATATTTAAATATCTGTCTAAGCAATATTTAAAAAAACTGTTCCTCTTTACAATCAGTTGTATGTCAGCATATCATATGGTCCTCTCCAGACTGAAAACCATCTACAGGCAGGAATTAAAATGTCTGCATCCATTATATTGTAAAAACACACTGCTCATAGATGCTCAACAAATGAATAATTATTGATGTTATGTGCCTGTTACATGGGATATAACATCATGTCCTTATAACCATGTCCTCATAAGGCAAATCACAAGCTTGTTCCACACTGGTGTTTTCTATCATCAGCCTACTCACTCAAATCGTTGCTTATTACTATATAACTATAGTCAGGTAGGTTACTTACAAAAATAAGGCCTTTTTTTTTACACAAATATCTCTTCAAATCTGTCACATCTTTCCCATAATGGCATGAATAAACTGTATCTTTTGAAGATGTTCTGTTCTTCCCACTGCATTTCCCGAGACATCATCTTTGAATTGGGATTAATTTTTAGTTTGACAGCCCATTTTTAAATAGATATTCTTTATTATTTACAAATATCTTAAAATTCTTTTGTTACACAGTTGTAGAATTTTTGCTTGTCTCAAGACACAGAAGCCAGGAATCATAGTGAAAAATCAAGGAAAATAATGCCCAGCCTCTTACACCAACTGCATACATCATTCTCCATCCCATCCCCATCCACCAACCTGCACACATACAGAAAGACATAAAACCCTGTCCCATACCACAACCGTCTAGCACTTGGTATTTTGGTAGAGAGGGGAGACAAGTATACAGAAAAAAAAGAAGAGGGTATCTAGTATTTGGGTCATGTGACAAAGTTTAAGCAGCAAAGTGTTTAAATATTCAGGTTGTTTTCAATCGAGCAGTACGTGAGGTGATCACCTTCATCCTATCTGGATAGGCCAGAAGAATATGAGATGGCACCAAACTCAGAAATGGGAGTAAAGGACGGGAGTGAAGTTAGGCACCACCTGGCATACACAGTATAAACCCAGGAGCCCCATGCTTATCACACACACTTTTCTCACAAAATAGTATCAGTCATAATTCGTTTGGTTTGCCGAATGGCCAAGTTATCCGATCTCTTGAGGTATGACAGTAGTCATACTTTTGATCTCTAGTGAAATACAGATTTAGCATTGTAATTATGGAATTTGTCCTGTTTTGCTGTAGAAAATATTTTTTAAGTGGCTACTTGGTTTGGGAAGGTTTCTTGATTTTGCTAACCCCAGAAGACTGGGGATGAGCTATGAGAACAATTCCTTTAACAATTTCCACAATGGTACTCATAAATTATGAGGTAGCACTCTTCTATAGTAATGGTTTTGGGGGACAAAATCACCTCTCCCTTGGAGGTTAACTCAATTGTATGAATTTTTAAAATAGTTTTATGGTTTTTATGACCATAAAAGCAATATATTTAATAAAAAAAATCAATTCAAATATGAGTAAAATAAGAGAAAGTCTGGGTGGTAGAGACAGAACTATGTTCAGAAATGTCTCATAAGATAAACAATCCTTAGAAGAAGAAAAATAGTGATTTCATATTTGAGAGGATTATGCCTCTATCAAAATGGTCATGTCACACACAGCTATATCAAAATGCTCTCCTTTGAGAAAGAAATTAATGAAACACAAAAGGAAGGGTGTAAGGTAGGATGTGGCAAAGGAGGCATGCTCTTAAGAGGTCTATATAATTTTGATCAATATTGGGGAAGCTATCAAAGGGATCCGATAAGCAACTGCACTGTAATTGAGATTTCGTTCATTTTTTAAAATCAATTTCTGCATCAGATTATAAGATGTTCCTAAATCGCATTTCGAAGTGCTGAATTATATGCACAACACATTAACTGATTCAATAACAATTTGATAGCTACTCATTGCCAGGCACTGGCAATTCATTACCCTTTTCGTATATTATGTAATTATTGTAGCAACCCAGAGAAGTAGTTATTATCCCATTTTGTAGATATGAAGGCAACATGCTCAGAGAGGTTACAGAACTACAGGTCATATGGACTTGAAGGGTTATCATAGGCACTGAACACTTGATTTGGTGAAGAAATAGGAACTTATTTTGTTGCACTGTCTGGAATAGTTACTATTTCTAATAAATAATACAGTCATTTTTAGGGTGAACCTATTCTTTCTGTAATTCTGCAAAATAAAGTCTCATTTAGATTGAAAGTGAAAAAATATTCATAATATTCATAAATATTCATAAATGATTAGTAGAAAAAATAACTGGAATGCAATTACACTGCAAGATTTCTACATGTGTAGAATCATACAATTACTTTCCATAGTAATTGGGCTTTTTCTTCACAGAAATATGTCAATATTAAATCACAGTGAAATAATTGATTATATTATAACCTAAAGCCAAACGTGTATTATACAGCTGAATGTATTTAATTTAAGCTCTCTTTTTAAATAGTAATTTGCACCAGAATATCTCTAACAGTTCTCACACCAAGCAATAGATAGTTCAAATCTGAAGTAATATCATTTTTCAATTTCAGTAATTGGCTTATTTTATATATGAGGGCTGTGGAAAATAGAAAATCCAGCTTTAAAAACCATAATTTTATGAATATGTGGGTGAAATAACTATTTTTTCCATTAAATATTGTGTAGACCATTCCTAGATGTAAATCATTATAATTTATAAAACAGCATTAATCCAATAAACATAATTCTATAAATTCTGGTATCACTCATGCATTTAATTTATTCTAGTGTCTTGGATAAAGCAATTTAATAAACTAAACACACACTTTTACCTTGATGAACAGTATTACACAGATTTACTCCAATGTATTTCGATTTAGCCATTATTATCAAACATATTCTCCACATTTATTTAAAAGCTGTATAATGTAGTAGTTAGAACCAGGCAGATGTACATTTGAATATTGGCTCTGCCACTGAGTAGCTGGTGTGTCACTGGAGAAGCTACATAACGTCTCTGAGGTTGGGTTTCTTCCTCCATAAAAATGGGGTTAAAAATAACTACGGCACAATGTTGTTGTGAAATTGCTGTTAAATAAGTTTACATATATGACAGTGTTTGGCCCAGAGCAGACACTCAGTGCACGTAAATATATTTCCTATCTTAAAATATTACATGACTAATTTGGAATTGGGTGGTTCCAAGTATTCAGTTAAAAAGGCGTATCTATGTGCTTTAATTTAACTACCCCGTGTTAGCAACCAATTCTTAATGTTGTTTAAAATCACAGTTAGTGTAAAAAAAAAAACCCCACTCTAGCTATTATTTGACAGTTGTCACAAGATGTGAGAATTTAGTGACATACTTTTTGGATAGGACTAAAAAAAAAAAATACAGAGTTTTCCTTAAAAATGACTGAGTGTGCGTGTAAGTTGAATGATGGCAAAAATAAAAAATGAATGCTGGGTCATTAGGTTCATCTTCTGGGTTTTCCATTGTTTAAAAAGATAGATAAAATAATAATTACACAAATCACTTGGGTGCTGTGATGAGAGAATGAGATTAGGAAGGAGCTTTATTACCAGTCTATAAATGTGTCATAAAAGTAAAAAGTAATTTTATTGCTTTTTCTATGTCAAGCAGCTGTCATATTAGTCATATGTGTTTTCTACCATCAATGATACATAAGTATGTACTTTCAGTATGTCCAGCCAATTAAGAAGCCAGGCAAGCAAAAGGCAGAATTTCTCAAGTCCAACCTCAAAGTTTTTAAGAGGTTAATGTAATCTTGAAAGCCCACTTAAAAAAAAAACTCACTTGATTCATGTATGTGTCTCTTTGTCTAGTGAATTGCAGACACCTTAGGGTGGAAATAACTTCTCAGCCTCTTTTGACAGTTGGTGAATGTTTCTGTTTGTGGTCTACATATTAACCAGTGTCCTGGCAGAAAAGCCTACCTGTTTTTAAGAATTAGGTCAAAATAGTCCTTAATTTGTATTTCAAAAGGACACTTCAACACCTTCAGGATAAGTAATTGTGTTAATAATGGCCTGTACAATTAGCAACAAATTTCTGAATCATTCGATCCTGTTATTGAAAAGGGTGGCCAAGATACTGTAAAAAGACAAATGTCAAACTGATATTAAAGTGCAATGAATTGTTGTTGAATTGCATTGACTCATATCTAGATAATTCTGGGTCAAATTGACACATATTCTACCTTAAAGAAATGTGGTCCTTTGATCGGCTAAGAAATCAACAAATGACCTCACCAGGTTTAGCTAACAATAGATTAGTGAAGAAATAACTTTAAACAAATATCCAATACAGCTCACATCATTTTACACCTAACTCAAACAACATTATTTTTTAAAATTACTATTTAAAATTTATTCTTAAAACTCTCTAGAAATCCAATCTTATGATTAAGTAACCTTTCAATTGAGAATCCCTGTAAAAATAACCTCTCTCTTGCTACATCGAAGCCAATACTTCTCCTACCTGTCGTATGTTCTTATTTCAAGAAAACAAGACAGTAGCACTTACAGACCCAAAATGACAGTTTGAGGTGTACCTTTTGTGAGACTTTAGATGCCAGAGTGCTTTAACACTGCCCAGCTGTTCTAGTTACATTCATGCCCTAAATTTCCCCTTCATGGCGACCTTGATGTGCCCATCTAAAGTACAGCGGCACTCTCTTGAGTAGGCAGGTTCCTCCCACAGCATAGTTAGTAACTTAGTGGTATAGGATCAATACATCATGAGAATCATTTGACTCACTTTGGAGGAAGGCAGTTAAACTTGACATCTGTAGTCACGATTCTTTACTTTCCAACCAACAGGAAACTTGAAAGCATATCAAAAGATGTCATTCAAATACTATGGTCACAAATAAGTAAATCCCATTATAAGGCATAGATGCCAGTCCCAAAGCATTGCTCTTTGCCCCATCTTAAACATATATATATAAACATACATAAATATATATATATATATTTTTTTTTAATGGTTCAAACTGGCTGCTTCTAAACTTTTACTTCAGTGCACACTAAACCTTCAGAAATAATTATTCATAGCAAACTAATTTATGTGTAATGTGAGTCTAGGAGATTATCACACTTATCTTACCATTTATTTGAAAATACTTTATTCCAGGAAGACTCCTTCTGTGTCACATTTAATTGCCTTTGAAGCTCCTGCCATTTGAATCTGTCTTCTGGAACATGCATTTCATCATTATTTTTTAGCCTTGTTACATCAATCACCACAACTGCTATAGAAGATTTCTGGGCTGTGAAGTGATAATTTGTTCCAGTGGTATTAATGAGGCAAGCAGTGGTCTTGAGGGAGGTGACAGCCCATTGCCTTACAGACAGCACCAGATTAAGGTGCTGGACTATATACGAGGCTTTAAGCATATACTCTAGAGCCTTTGGAGCATTTTATAACTTCCCTTATCAAACTTAACATAGAAGAGATACCTCCAACACCTTATCTACAATGAGTTAGGCAAATCTAATCACCAAGGGGGGAGCATTAATAGCATTGCTCAACTTACCTTGAGTTACAGGCACATAAGAGAAACTTTGTACTGCTCCAACTTGAAGGCTCCCTGATGCCTTATAAGCTCTGAATTGGTCTATTTCCGTTACCATGGTTGTAATGGCATGTCCCTAGCCACAGAGGAGTCTAATTCCCTGAAGTGCAGCCAATGAAAACTTGTATTTCTGGGAATTAAGTCCCAGGACTAGGAATGCCAATTTGTTGTTGCTATAATACCATGCCCATGAATATCGCCTCTAGGAAGCAGTACATCTGGAAACAACAGATGGTACATGTGGCAATGGGTTGGATGGAGTATTTTAATACTCATACATCTCTGATTCAGTTCTATAAGTCTGATTTCAATGTTTTCTCAGACTATAGAGAGTTTCAGAATTGGTAAGATAGGCCCAATCTGTATTATTGTTACTATCAACAGCACCAGATGAAAGCTTAATGTTGTAATATCATTGTATATGAACTCTCATTTGACCACATATACATGCACAGGCAACATTCTTGACTTGGCTTTTAATAATGGAACAGGTCAGTCCAGTGTGCTTCCCCATCCCTTTACCAACAACCACCGAACACAAATTTATTTTAAGATGAAACCATCCCAGAGTGCTACTCTCCTTAATATAGGAAGGAAGCATTTAAGCTTTTTCACACTCTGTCTAAACAGTTTATCTCCCTCCACCTTCAAAAGCTACCAGAACTATTATAGTATTGAAGAAATTTCACTTAATATGGTAGGGGAACAGCTTTGCTGGAGGAATACTTCCTTCTTGTGCTTCAAGAAGGCTGAATTAAATTGTCTTTGAGATATGTTGGCATTTTAGGAAACATACCATCTGAATGGTGGGAAAATAACTTTCAGAAGCTTAGAATTTCATATTCTATAGTTTGTTAGTGCAACTTAGCTAGAATTAGGATAGTATTGTACTCCTCATCAAAAGAAAATGAACTCTCAACTATAATATAACAGTGGGAAAAATAGATGTTTGTTGAATATTGCAAACCAACCAATCAATGCACAACAATGTGGTACAGTGGAAAGAAAGCCCAATCCAGGTGGCTATAAGGTCAACCCAGGCCCAAAACACAAGTGTCAGCCAACTGTAATTTATGTTCAGCATTATATACACTAAGATAAAAGGGAGGGGGGAATCTCCTATCCCCCCTGCCCTGTATCACTTCAGAAACCCCCTAGGGCTCAGTGGGAAGCAGCATCCTAGTCCTTGATCTTTCATCTTGTGCTCAACATGGACAAATGGATTCAAATTCTAAGATGGGTCTACATGATCTCTCTGGACAGTACAACCTCCTTTGTGAAAGAGGTAGTTACGTGGGGACAATGACCCCATGTAGTTTGATATCACAATCATGCCCTAAACACATTCAAAGTATCTTCTCTAGTTTATGCTAATGAGGGAAAAGACCCTAATGGTGAATACACTAGTATTAACAAATACACATAGGATTAAATATAAACAAATAGCATCCAACACTTCCACAAAAAACTTGCTCGTTTGTTCTCCCCCCTTCCTTCATTTCCTCTCTTCTTCTTTCCTCTAGCAACAAAACAAATTAATATTAAACAAAGTTTTTGATATACTACTTACCCAAACATAAGTATTTTGCTAAAACATCTTTGAGGGATGGTTCAAACGTTTCGAACATTCGCTATAGTTATGAAATAATATTCTTATCCCGAGTTCAGAAAGGACAGCATAGTGCCTAAAAGCAAACCTCTGAAGCCAGACTAAGTTCAACTCCAAACTACTAGTTGCATTACTTTGAGCAAATTATACACCCTCTCTTCATTGTTAAAATCGGGACAATGATGGTACCTGTCTCGGTAGTTTACTGTAAAGATTAAATGAGTGTGCTAGACACTGCTACAGCTCACCAATATCTCTACTCCTTGCTCACCTCTTCCTCAACACACAGGAGGGTGGTATTTCTTAGCTGTTAGGTTTAGCTAAGATTAAATTCTTGCTAATGCTTAATTGGTCTTGTGCCACTTTCAGGCATGGACCATAAAAACCTTCCTTATGCAATACTAACTCTCTTTAATTATCCACTGGTTAAACAAAAAGACTCCTAGGACTGAGAGGAGACCAGAGCCACAAGACAGAAAGAGCCTGGATCTTAAATAATTACGTGGAAAAGAGCTCCACTCACAGACCCTCATGGGATTGTAATAAGAATGCCAAGTAAGTGATAAATCACCAAAATATTTGATGACTACAATGAGATTATTCATTTAAAGTACCTATCACAGTACCTGGCATACCCAAGAAAGTGTTCAATGAAAATCAGTTATTATAAACATTACTGTAGGATGCTGTCGGGGTTTGTTATGGACTGAATGTTTGTGTGCCCCCACCAAATTTTTATGTGGAAGCCCTAACCTTCCAGGGTGGCTGTATTTGGAGATGAGGCCACTATGGAAGTAATTAAGGTTAAATGAGGTCATAAGGGTGGGGCCTGATCATATAGGACTGGTGTCCTTATAAGAGACCCCAGAGAGCTAGCCTTCTCCACATGCACAGGAAGAAGACGTCAAGTGAGGACACAGTGACAAGGAAACCCTCTGCAAAGCAGGAAGAGAGTTCTCACCAGAAAATGAGTTGGCCAGTTGAAGAAGTTGACCTTGATCTTCAACTTCTAGCCTCCAGGACTATGAGAAAATAAATTTCTATTGTAGAAGTCACCCGGTCTATGGTATTTTGTTGTGGCACCCTGAGCATATCCAAGTCCTACATGAGGGTATTAGAAACAAAGTACTTGAGAGATTCTGTACTACTGAAGAGAAATTTAAGTTAAGCCCATCTATGCTGAATATCCAACAGGAAACTTGAGATACTTTTCAAAGGTTATTGCTATCTTCACTCTTATGTGGATCCTGAGAAACTTAACAGAAATCCATGGGGGAGGGGAAGGAAAAAAAAAGAGGTTAGAGTGGGAGAGAGCCAAAGCATAAGAGACTCTTAAAAACTGAGAACAGGGGCGCCTGGGTGGCGCAGTCGGTTGAGCGTCCGACTTCAGCCAGGTCACGATCTCGCGGTCCGTGAGTTCGAGCCCCGCGTCGGGCTCTGGGCTGATGGCTCAGAGCCTGGAGCCTGTTTCCGATTCTGTGTCTCCCTCTCTCTCTGCCCCTCCCCCGTTCATGCTCTGTCTCTCTCTGTCCCAAAAATAAATAAACGTTGAAAAAAAAATTTTTTTAAAAAAAACTGAGAACAAACTGAGGGTTGATGGGGGGTGGGAGGGAGGGGAGGGAGGGGAGGGTGGGTGATGGGTATTGAGGAGGGCACCTTTTGGGATGAGCACTGGGTGTTGTATGGAAACCAATTTGACAATAAATTTCATATACTGAAAAAAAAAACAAAA
This sequence comes from Lynx rufus, assembly GCF_022079265.1. NCBI lineage: Eukaryota > Metazoa > Chordata > Mammalia > Carnivora > Felidae > Lynx > Lynx rufus. The sequence goes on from NW_025814833.1 coordinate 19,158,450, forward strand.
AAAACAAAGGTTATTGCTATCATGTATACTAGCCCTTTGCCATTAAAAAAAAAATACCATGATCAAGACTGGGCAAAACTGAAACTTCTCTTCCTCCCTGCTGCCCATCTATCCAAATTGCTGGTTCAGCAATTCAAAAGAAATGTCCATACACATGCAAAGTACACTAGATTCACACAAAAGCAACAGCAAGATCCACATGCTGTGGATCTTGAAACTTTATGATGCCACCAGCTATACTCCAAGAGTCCCCCTCAGTTTTCTTATCTTCTTGACTACTTCCCTTGTTGCTTTCTGTTTTGACCACAGACCCAGGTTCCTAGGCTTCCGACTTTGGCTCCTCTCTGGGTTTACATTCTCCTTCCTCACCCAGCCTTAGAGAGGTGCAACATCACACACGAGGCATTTTAGATAATAGTGACTTGACCTCTCACCCCAGACTACCCTTCTGCGTGCTGGCTGAGAAGCACCTTCCCCCATCTCAATCATCCAGTGTCAAGGGTGTTCCAGGCTCATCAGCAAGCCCCAGATTTTTTTATACCATCAAACCACTTAACAGAGTGTTTTACATTCGCTTCTCCATTTCCACTTTTTCTTTGACTCTCTGAAATTTAGTTTCCAGTGGTGTCATAATACTGAAACCACTGACCTCCCAAAACACAAGTCTAATGGCTTTTCAGCTTTCACTATTCTTTATCTCTCTCTCTGAAGAAGCAGGCACTGATGACCACTTCCACAGCAAAGCATGCCTGGTCTGCAAACACCTTCTTTGTTCCTGCATTTCTTCTAACACTAACATATTCCTCAACTCAATTTTATTTCATTCTAAAGAATCACATGAGAATATTGCACATTTTGCAAAAACAAAACAAAACAAAACACAATCTCTAATTCTAAACACAAAGTCGTAAGACAAATGAAATTATTTACTAACATCACATAACTCCTTATAGTTGAATAGAAGTTTCTATTTTACAGAGAATTTCTGATATATCGCAATAATCCTATGAAAAGGCAGGGGGAAAATTATTACATCAAGTTTATATATAAGGGATTTTAGGCTTAGAAATACTCAGTACTTTGCCAAAGTCATCTTGCTGATAAGTAGCAAAGTCAAGAAACCTCAACCCAAGTCTTCAAACATGCAGTCTAAGAGTCTTTTTTCCATATCACAAGTAAAATTTTAAAGGTATACTTGAAGATGGGGCGCCTGGGTGGCTCAGTTGGTTAAGTGTCCGATTCTTGGTTTCGGCTCAGGTCATGATCTCACAGTTCACAAGTTTGAGCCCTGCATCAGGCTCCGTGTTGACAGTGCTGAGCCTGCTTGGGATCCTCTCTCTCTCCCTCTCTCTCTGAAACCTCCAATGCTTGCACTTTCTCCGTCTCAAAATAAATAAACTTTAAGAAAAATATGAATGTTTCCTTCAGAGGCAGTTTGAATGTTTAAAAAGTAATATTTTTTAACACACTACAAATTCAGTTGTTTAACGTTATCACCACTTTATCCTTTTTTCCTAAAATACTACACAACTGCTTAAAACACAAATAAAAACAGAAAGCAAAGAGTAATATACTAGTAAACTGTAATATTACCAATGACAAGGTTCATTATTTTGACTAACGATATGAGAACAGCTAGCAGATTTGGCATAATTACTTAAAAATGAATTACCTTAGATACTATCAAATGTTAGCATGGAGACTAGTCTCCTTAGGTGCCAGTATTTTATATTTTTATGATTACAGAAAAATAAAATTAGAACATGTATACTATAAAATGTTTACTATAAAACTACATACCTTAGTTGAATTTATTTTTCCAAAAAGATAATTTTAAATTCAACTTTGAAGTCATTGTGACTTTACTTTCATTTGTTTATGGTCATTCATCCATTCATTCAATAAACATGCACTGAATGCCCATTATTTACCAGCCACTGATCTGGTTACTGAGGATGCAATAGTGAATAAAACAAACTCCTTGCCCCCATAAAGCTTTCATTCTGGGGCAGGGGGAAGGTAGGGCAGACACAAAATAAATAAGCAAGTAAAATATGCAGTATGTCAGAACGCAATAGGTGCTGTGAAGAAAACAAAGCGACATCCAGGGGTTAGGGAATGCTAGTGGAATTAAGGCCCCATTAATAAAATGGCATTCTAACAGAGATCTGCAGGAAATAAACTTTCAAACAGCAAAACACATAGGAATAAATTATTTTATTAATTCACTCCATTTTGTTTAATTTACTGTTGGAATTTCTACAAAATGGCATTATGTAAAGGGACGGTAATCTTGTTTTACTATTATTAAATGTTGGACTGCTGTGCTTAACACAAAGGATTTCTTTCTTCATAGGCTCTGTTTTAGTATTTCATGGGTTCACATTTTCATGTATTTTCCTTTCTATAAAATGACAGCTTTAGTGATGCACTAGTCTAAACATGCATTTATAGAAATCCTTCTCATTTATATTAAGGAGCTCCTGCCACTTAGTGTATAAACAGAACACTGTTTGGGTTAATGTATCAGCTGCCCCACAAGGTCAAAAGTCCAAATCTCAGAATGTGGGAAATTTCTACCCAGAACTTTAAAGTCCCACCTGGACAAAAGGGGTTAAATCTTCATCAGCTATTGTTCAATAGTTTTGTATGTTGAACTTCAATACTCATGAAAGAGTAACTCGAGCTTAGAACCAGGGATTTCTCAGGTGGAAGGCATCTGGCTGGTTCCCCCTTAGAAAATGGGGTACAGACTGAGAATGAATTCGTACAAATGGCGATCGATTACTAGAGGAACAAGTAAAAATGATCTTATTTATTTGTGCTTTTATAATAAAACAAAGGTCAAAGCAACAATCACAGGTAAGTTGAATTCATCAGGCTAATTTGGCTACATCTGGCTTACAAGAAGTTAGCCTTCCTGTACATCTAGACACAGTAGAGTCATTCCTCTTCCAAGGGCTGCACATAGTCAGTCACTTTGTTGAGTGTGGCTGCAAAGAGCATCCATAAGAAGCAGCATCAAAGTTAATGCAATGATTTATAATTGAGTGAAAGTGGTCCATAATAGTTTCACACAGCTTTTGCACAACTTAAGTAATTTTTGGCCACAGAAAATCCATGGCTTTGGGAGTTCGATCTATTTAATTAATTAATTAATAATCATTTCCGGTATTGCACGGGTCATGGAACTGACTCAATTCAGTCATTAAAGACAGACAAACACGCTGTGCTGGCCATTATTTTTCACTGCAGGTGCATGGCCTTAGAACTAGTTTTTAACCTCCTTTGAGTTAGCGTAAAGACCACATCTATTAGATGCATTTTACATAGTGGCTTTCTCAAACAGAGCTTCATGAAGGCCTGTCGATCAATCTCATTGATTGATCACATGAGGTTTTTTTTTTTTTCTCTACAATCTAGCAACCTTAGGGGTTCAGAAGGGAAGAGTTGTTCCAGTGGAGACCACACTGTGTGTAGCATCTGAGACAATTGCTAGCCAGTGGCCTTCTAGCTATATATATATATATATATATATATATATATATATATATATATACTTCTTGCTATAAAGTTCCCTTTATCTTACTTTTCACATTTTGCCCTTCCTTTCTTTTTTTTCCCCTCACTGCCTTATATTTTCATCTTCTGCTATATATATTGACTTTACTTGGCCCTTCTTACCACCACTGTGACTAGCACTTGGAGGCACTTATATAATGCTCCGGAAACAGAATGAGCTTTGGGGCCTGATGGGGCCTGACATGTTTGGGTGGTGGTGGTGGTAATGATCAGGAGGAGGACGATTATAAATAGATATCTTTTTTTAATGTTTATTTATTTTTGAGAGAGAGAATGAGAGACAGAGCGTGAGCAGGGGAGGAGCGGAGAGATTGGGAGACACAGAATCCAAAGCAGGCTCCAGACTCTGAGCTGTCAGCAGAGAGCCTGACGCGGGGCTCGAATTCACAGGCCGTGAGATCATGACCTGAGTTGAATTTGGACACCTAACCAACTGAGCCACCCAGGCGCCCCTAAATAAATATCCTTTTTGAGCACTTGTTAGGAATATGGGACAGTGTTAAGCGATTTATACACATTTTGCCATTAAATATCCACAAACTCTTTGATTATAGGTACTGTCATTATGTCTCTTTTATCTGTCCCAAGTTCTTACTGCTACAAATTAGGGGAAGCCAAAATTTAAACTCAGCTTCCTCTGCCTCCAGAGCCCCAATTCTTAACCACAATGCTTAAGCAAGTTACTTACCCTCTCTGAGCTTCAGTTTATTCAACTGTAAAACAATGATGATGATAAATACCTACTGATGATGTTATTATGAAGATCAAATGCACAAATGGTGGGTGCCTTTCTCTCCCATTGCTCCCTCTTTCTTAAGAATCCAGAAGACTGTTTAATTCTTCAGGTATCACTGAGAACTTATTGTCAAAGTGGAGCCCTCCCTAACTTTCTTGAACTGATTGCCCCCAGAGTTCTTTAGAACAGTCTCCCACACCACCTCACCCCTTCTTCCCTAGGGGTTCCAAGTGATACTCTCTGGCTCACTGCTCCAGGCATCAAGATTGTTCTTAATACATGCACAGTGGCACAATGCCATCAAGAGTAATTAGCAGCTTGTTAAGCATGCCTTAAAGTCCTTGCCTCCTCCCCTCTCACTCATCCAAGGGCTTATGTTTGCCTTTATTCCAGAAAGGGCACTAGTATCTGTTTATCAAATCAGTGACACTATGTAAAAATAGTATGATTGTCCAAGCTGAAACCAGTGTAGTGGCCAATGTGGATCCAACTAAATGAGGACTAGAGGTCCAAGGTGAAATCCTGCAGCTAACGGGATGGCTACTTTTCCTCAGGCAAAGTTAAAAATAAATAAAAATTGAATTAAAAAAACAGGGACTATTTTGGTACTTACCACTGAACCGACTGACTAATAACTTGGAGTTTACCACAGTCTAGGATCCCTTTCTGGGAAGTCTATTGCCCTTAGGGACTAAGAGCTGGGGGTGGGGGCGGGGTACGGGGAGTTCTATTCAGATGCCAATTGGTTTCCTGGGTTCTAAATGTAAATGTTAAAAGCTGCTTTGATGGGAGTCAGCCTATATGGTACATTTCACTGCCAAGAAATAATCTTAAGAAGTCCAGATACACTGCAACCCTGAGACACTAGATATCATTTGACCTTCACAATGAATGTTTATTCATATTAATGTAGTCTCAAAGGTAAAATTACAAGAGCCCACTCCAGGATCCCAGTCTGTACTGCAATACCCAGCATCTGCAGCAGCCTGCCTCAGCTGGGGAAGCAGCCCAAACTAGTAATCATAAAGCAAATGTATCAGAAATGTTTAAAATCTGAGCAAGGGAAGGAAAACATTCTGACCATGGCTGCTGCATTACTAAGCAAACTTGCCTACCTGTTTTGAATCTGGGCTAAAACTCTGTTTCTTCTTGCTTGAATCCTGACCAACTTGTTTGTATGCTTGGACTCCACCTCTGCCTGCACCCTCTCCCCGTGCTTGATCCTCTGGATACACTTCTCCAATCAACACAAACTAACCAGGCTTCTGTTTGTGTCCCTGTCATGGCTGGACTTCCATCACTCCCAGCTCCCCTGAAATTCCCAGCTGTGACACAGGCCTGACAACCAGAGCCCAAGTTTGCTCACCAAGATCATGTATCATCTTGTCCTTCTGCGTAGCGATGCACAAAACCTGGCACTTACTCTTAAACTTGAACACTCAGAGGGCAGAAAATGTGTCACTATAATTCTCTTGGCATAGCACACATGCACTTAAGTGCTTTTTGATTATGATAACTGAATGTACTCAAAAGTTCTCATAATGGAAACAAATTAAGTCCCTTCACAATGAAATTTATGAAGGCCTAGCAGATTAATACTACCTCAGAGTGGTGGATGAAAATGCCTTTCACCACTGGTAGAAATGAATCACCCTCAACTAACAGGGCAATCTCTTTAAGAGGTGGAAGAGGAAAGTAGAAAGGAGAAAAGAAGCAGAAAGGGCCCTGAACAGCATAAGCTACACAGAGACCTGCAGAATCCAACAAGAATCTTCCATCTGCTGCCTTCAACACTCTTTTCTTTCAAAAGATCAGGAAAAAAAAATGGCCTTGAGTGGGTATTCTATGAACATGGTTGCACGGTGTTTTTTATCACTAAAAGTTGCTGGGTTTCCTCCTTTGTACAACTTTTTTCAAAGCCTAAATTATATAATGCTCAGAGTAAAAAAAAAGATCATTCTACACGGGCGAACTGTATTTTAGCTCTCTGGGGATCTGACCATTTCTAACACCGGCCTTTAAAGCTACTTCTGCATTGTTGGCTTTCAAATGTTTTGCAGCAATGATTGAAAGAAATTGGATAGGAAGTTTAAAAATTAAAGTTCTCATTACAATGGTAATTGGTTATATGCAGGATTTTAGATTAACTGGACGACTACTAAATGATGTCTATCAAACCCCAGGGCTAATTAACCTTTTTCTCCCCCTCTGAATATGCATCACTTTTGCCAACACCAAAAATTAGATAAAGCATGGGGTGCCTGGGTGGCTCAGTCAGTTAAGCATCTGACTTCGGCTCGGGGCATGATCTCATGATTTGTGGGTTTGAGCCCCGTGTGGGGCTCTGTGCGGACAGCTTGGAGCCTGGAGGCTGCTTCCGATTCTGTGTCTCCCTCTTTCCCTCTGCACCCCCCATCTCAAAAATAAATAAAAACATTTTTAAAAAATAAGATAAAACATGTGCTTCTGTAACTTTATCATTGCATTAATAAAAGCTCTACAAGTTGAAGCTATACAACAGAAACCAATAGAAATTCTGGAATGAAGTTATTAATATTGCAATAGATGTTAATTACCTTCTACTTGGGTGCCTTTCAAGGATATTAAAAAACACTGTTGATAGGCTTTTACTGTAAAGAAGGATGTGGAGTAGCACAGGTCCCTGATCTTTGGGAGAGTTCAACTCTGGAATTCCTGTATTCTTCTCCATTAAAGTGATTCAAAAAATATATAAGTAAATTCATTTAATTTTTATGCTTTCATAGATATTATCCTATAAATCAGATTACAAAGCTGAAAAAAAAAAAACTTCTCTGTCAGACCATGTGACTCAATCTTTGGTTTGGCCTGTAGGACGGCCACAGGGCTAGATAAATAGGCATGACATGAATTCTGCTATTACAATATTTTCAAGATCTGAGATTCTAGGACACATATGATTCAATTTGACTGAAGTTCATTTATATTTTTGTGGTTATTGTTTGGATCTTAAAGATGGGAAGTCAGGCTGCTAAAAAATCTGAGTTTGAGGGGCGCCTGGGTGGCGCAGTCGGTTGGGCGTCCGACTTCAGCCAGGTCACAATCTCGCGGTCCGGGAGTTCGAGCCCCACGTCAGGCTCTGGGCTGATGGCTCAGAGCCTGGAGCCTGTTTCCCTCTGTGTCTCCCTCTCTCTCTGCCCCTCCCCCGTTCATGCTCTGTCTCTCTCTGTCCCAAAAATAAATAAATGTTGAAAAAAAAAATTTTTTTTAAAAAAATCTGAGTTTGAGAACCATGATTCTTTTTGTTGACACCCTCCATTGAATTGGTAAACCTAACTCTGGATGGTAGGAAACATTTTCTAGCCCTGATGGAACAGGAAAGGCTTCTGAAGGGAGGCAACCAAGTTAAATATTGAACAGGGGAAGAGAGACTATCAAGGTCCTGTAAGTTCAAAAACCATTCTTAGCATCATTGTTACTAATAATATTCCTTGAACATTTACTATGTGCTCTTTATTATTTTGATATACACTTTCACTTGCATCATCTCCTTTAATCCTTAAAACAGCCTTATGAGGTTGATTCTATTATTTGATTTACTTCACAGAAGAGGAACCTAAAGGGTCACATGCTATAGGTCACATAAGTAACGAGTGGAAAGGGCAGGGTTAAACCTAGGACTATCTGATTCTAAAACTCAAACACACCAATATGTCAAAAATGACTAGGGGGTTCCTGGCTGACTCAGTTGGAAGAGCATGTGACTCTTAATCTCATGGTCATGAGTTTGAGCCCCACGTTAGGTGTAGAGATTACCTAAATAAATAATACTTTAAAAAATGACTAGGAAACAAATCAGCTGAACCTGGAAATATATCCAAATCAGTACTCGTGTTTGTTATAGTCTTATTTTAAATAGATCAGCATTCTCAGGGCATCTGGGTGGCTCAGTCAGTTAAGCATCCAACTCTTGATTTCAGCTCAGGTCATGATCTCATGGTTCATGGGTTCAAGCTCCACATCGAGGTTGAGGCTGATGGTGTAGAGCCTGCTTGGGATTCTCTCTCTCTCCCTCCCTCTCTGCCTCTCTTTTGGAATAAATATACTTAAAAAATAAGTAAATAAATAGGACAGGGTTCCCAAAGTATTAGGAAAGCATAATATAGAAAAGAAATGTGGGCCTTGCAGTCAGACACATCTAAGTGTGTAATTCAGTGCTTGAAAAAAAAACTAGCTATGTGACTAAGGGCTGGTTCTCTGACTTGGCCAAGAAATACTTCCCTCATTTATAAGTGGAGTGATAATGATACCTACCCTTGCCGGATCATTGAGAAAATTAAATGAGATAATATATGTAAAGTGCCAACCAGTTCCTGGCACCTTGTACGTACCCCAAAAGGAGTCTAAGTGGTATTGATTAGTATTGTGTATGGAGCCGTACTGGCCTGCAAAGATCTTTCAAGTGGTGTCTGGGCTGGTTCAATATGCAGGTCACACAAAATTGTGGGTTTTAAAAGTGTCATTTTGACCACTTTAAAAAGCAATAATAACATTTTTAAATGATGCCCTGTAAATAATAGCTCTTTACCCAAACAATACTTTTTTTCTTTTTTAATGTGCGGTACAAAAAGTGGACAGAGTAAAATAAATGGTGTTTTTTGCCTCCAAGTAGTCTCTGGCACAAAGTCTGAAAATGCTTGAGAGAGACAGACACACAGCATGAACCAAAGGAAGGTTTTCTTTCATTCCTTAAGTTTTAAGGGATGTTCTTAGGCTTGAAGAACCCTGATAATTATCAAATGAAAAACAAAAGGTCTTTTCCTTCTAAGATCATGTCAACCACCGCCCTGGCTCCAGGCACACTTGCATGAGAACCATGTTGAACAGATGGCCATCGATTCCCCAGCCTTCCTTAGTAATCTGTGCAAGTGCTTGGCAACCTTCTCTGTCAGAGAGTGCCTCCTCATTATATAGGTAGCACTTTAGAAGAGTTACTCCACGCTTTCCATAGATTATTTGATGCCACATTTATTTTTAAAAAGAGATTTTCTAAGGGAAGGTTATTAAGGTATGTTTAATTAAAGTTTCTACCTTTCACTGTCACAAAAACATATAACTCACGACTAAGAACTTGAGGAGATTTCCACATACTGAAGGCCTGTCCTTGCCAATTTTAAATCACACATAGTATCCTATTTTTATCTGTCTGTGTAAAGTCCAGAAACTTAATCAGGTTTTCCATCGCCCCTCCCTCTGTAGGTCTTCTCATAACCTCCTGCACGGAGATGGAAAGAACAATGTCCCTAAACTCAGTTTAATAAACACCTTCAGAACATATGCATTAAGGATCAATAATTAAATGCTCCCCCTCGTATAAAGAAATGATACTACTGACATACCTCAGAGAGAGAGAGCATGAGCTCAATATATTTTTTACTTTTTTATTTTTTGCAGTAGCAGAGATGGATTTTCAGTGGATCAGTAAGTATTTTTCCCAAGGGCAGATATTTGTAAGCTACATGTTTAAGCTTTGGGAAGCAAGGCTAGAGGAAGCAAAGAAGGTAAAATGAATTTAAAAGAACATGGCTCATGTCAGCACATAAATCTCTAATCTTCATTCTATATGACTAACTTCCTTCTCCCATTACCTTGGCCTCTCATTGTGTCTTGGGATTCATTTCCACTTGTTTAAAAACATTAAGTGTGGACATGCAACAGTGTGGCTGATGGATGAGCCTCACAAACATAATATTGAAAGAGTCCCAACTATGATTCCATTTATATAAGATAACAATGGGCAAAACTAACGTATACTGTTAGCAGGCAAGATGGTAGTTAACACTGATGGAATAGTGACTGGAAGCAGGCATGAAGGGAGCTTCCGGGAAATCAAGGATATAGAGTTTCTTGATCTGCGTGTTGGCTACATGGGTATGTTCAGTGTTATGAGAAAATCATCAGCCTGCACACTTATAACAAGGGCACTTTTATGTATGTATATTAAACTTTGATAAATATAATCTCTGAAAGGTATGTGTGGAGACTTTCCATATATATGATTTGCTCAAATCCCTCATCCTTTTCTCTAGCATCACTAATGCTAACCAAGTGAACATCAGAGACACAGCCAGTGTGCAAATAGGGTTCTTACATGTTTTCTAAAGTGAAACAATGGCTTATGTGGATCCTTTGTAAACGTGGATGATAGTGTTCTAATGCCTTCTTCATCCATCTGTCTCTCAATCACTTATTGAGCACCTTTTATGTGTTAGGCACTGTACAAAGCAGTGGTATTACCAACGGTGACTCACATAGATATGGCCCTCACACTCTCAGAGCTTACAGTCTGGTGGGAAAGACACTCAATAAAGCCTAAAGCAATTTAAATAAAATAAATTCAGATTGTGATAAGTAAAATGTAGAAAATAAACAGAGTATAAATTGAGAGAAGATGAGGGATGAGGAGGTCTGTTCTAAGATAGTTGGGGAGGCTTCCCTGAAGTGAGAAGTCATCATCGATAAAGTTTAGGAGAATCATCACATTATATAGGAAGGTCCTAAGGAACAAAAGCTTGAGCAACCACAGAGTGACTAGCCCTCTGTAAACACCACTAACCCCGTTAATACTTTGGGCAAGAGGGAGTGTCTAGAAGCAAAGCATTTTAAGGAAAAACCCTCAAACCTGAAAGTGAGATGCTTTCAGGTTTGAGAGCTTATCAATTACAACCATTTTCTTTACATCTGTTAAAAGAGAGACAACAGGCTCAAAGGGGAGTCACTTATGCTAAGCCCCACATCACCAAACTGAGACTTAATACCTAACTTAATTACAGTTTCAGCCCCTCTAGGAATGGAATCTTAAACCAGTCAATTTGGACTTACCTGGTCAGCACTAGTCAGGTAATCTGCCTGACAGACCCTTTTCACAACCAATCCACTTTTTGCTGGTATAACTTCCTTGTCCTGCTTCCTTCTGCCTATGTTATATATTGTCTTTCATTTTGTTCAGGCCCCGAGCTCCTTTCTATCTGTTAGAAGGGATGCTGCCCAATCCATGAATCACTGAATAAAGCCAATAATATCTTTAAAATTTACGCAGTTGAATTTTGCATTTTAACACCTCCTTAGTTAAATATTCATAATGAAAGATGCCTAAGGAGTATAAGAAAAAACTTTTTAGGCTTCTTGGAAAATTAGAGTTGCAACCTCCCAACATGACACCCTAGAACTCTCTTAACCAAGTCTTTATGTATCAGGACTCTTACCAGCTACTCAAATCATAACTCTTAGAGCCAAGGTTTGCTAAAACCTCATCAGCCTATAACACAAGCATTACCCCCACCTCACATTGCAATTCTCCATCCTTTACACACACACACACACACACACACACACACACACACACACAGTATAAAAGAGCTGCACTGTAATTTGAGAATGTTCTTTGAGTGATTTTGTGATGTACTACCAGCCTTAAATGGCAGCAGCATCACAGGTACTTTTCCAAGTATGGACAAGCCCATCAGAAACAAAGCATCCAGTACATCTGATTCATAGAGAAATGATTCCTACTATTTACATGAGAAGGAAAACTTTAGGCTAGGTGGATTACACTCATCTCTCTCACCCACGTCTAAAGCAACTGTGCTACATGGTAAAGGCTTCTCATGTTGTACATTCTAGTTTGAAAAGCAGTTTTGTAAGGATTGACTGCATGCAAAAACAAACACCTAAGAAAAATGTTTTCCATTTATTTTCCTACAAAGGTTTCTGAGCCTTCTGTTACACTATGGGATGCCCAGGCTTGACTGAGCTGAACATGTCTCCCCCTCTAAGTCCTAAATTGAACAATCTGACCTCCTTTGTAGGAAAAAGTCCTGCTAGTCACAAGAGTCCTTCCTCTCCTCATCTAAGTAATTAGAGTACAGGGAGAAGAGTATACTTGGAAACAAAGTCCAGTGTAAAGGAAAGGATACGTGACATGTCTTGGGTTCAGGCCCTACCTACAGCCTCTACTGAAGGAACCATATCTGAACCTGTGACCAGCCAAACCAATACAGGTGACTGGACCAGAGCAGAACACCTAATACAAGAAGGCTTGTATCCAGAACTGAGTCGAGCCAATCATATGTCAGCAGAAACTTGGGCTTAGAGACGTAGGGGAACGATCCAGGCACTATATCTGAAAGCTCATGCTGAGTTAGGACCTGGACATCCATACTGAGCAATGCTCAAGATGATTAAAAAGAGGAAGTCAATTAAGGGAAGCTAGAGGTGTGAGGTGAGAAAGAGTAGATGTTCACCGGGAAGCCATGAGACAAAAGCACACAGAAGAAAAAGTATACACTTGCAGAGTGGTAGAAAGAGTCACTTAAGTTGTAATACAGTAGGCACATCTTGGCATTGCATCCTATGACAGATATCTCTACATTCTTTCAATAATCTTCCCACTTTATCTTAAGTGAGTTTCCATCTTTTGCAACCAAAAGAACCTTAACTAGAAAAGAGGAGGACCCAACCCCCTTAAAGACTGTGCAACTGTAGGGGCACCTACAGTTGGTCGGCTCAGTTGGTTGAGTGTCCGACTCTTGATTTCGGCTCAGGTCATGATCTCATAGTTTGTGAGTTCGAGCCCCACATCAGGCTCCACACTGATAGTGCAGAGCCTGCTTGGGATTCCCTCTTTCTCTCTCTCAAAATAAATGAATTAATTAAAAAAAAAAAGACTGTGCAACTGTGAAGGTGGCAGTAAAGAGAGAAGGAAAAGGAGAAAGGAGGAGAGAGGCATGGGAGAAGATGGGTATAGAAGGAATATACTAATTATATTGCAAATAAACAAAAGAGGCACAAACATACTAGTACATAGTTAGTACATGAAAAAGACTACATTTGTGGCCAAAGGCATCTCTATGCAGATTTTCAGAACTCTCTTGTATTTATTTTTCATGCTATCCCTGCCTCCTCTCATTATATTATTGGGAGGATACCTAATATTGGGGAAAGGGTATGAACATTTACGCCAACCAGACTAGGGTTCAGGATCCAGGTTATCCACTTCATCTCTATGAGCCAAATTTTGATTACTCATAAAAGAAGAATAATTTCTATCTGCCTCCCAGGGTTGCTGTGAGAATTAGAGAATATAATGCACAGGGCACATGGAATAGGAGATGTTCAACAAATATTAGCTCCCCCCACCCCTGCCAGACAGGGCAGTGGATATGAGGGTGGAGTGCAGAAACCAGCTTTCAAATTATCTGAAACTTCATTAATTTTATGTTTAATCTTTCAAATAAGATGGTAAAGATGGAAAGATTTTTAATTCTTCCTGATTCTAATTGGATAGTAAGACTCATTATTTTTACGTTAAACTGATAGGACTTTACTAAATAGCTGTAACTCCAGTTTTGGAATGTAAAAAATTAAAAAGGAACATTCCAAAGTCAATGATTAATGATTTAAGAAAAACATTTTTTTTATTACCCTAGTGGTTTTCAATCTCATTCCTCTGAGCTTTAGGTCTCCAAAGAGATTCTTTAAGGGTCATGGTATGGGAGGCACCTGGGTGGCACAGTCGGTTAAGCGTCTGACTTCGGTTCGGGTCATGATCTCACAGTTCATGAGCCCAAACCCCACATCAGGGTCTCCACTGTCAGTGCAGAGCCTGCTTCAGATCCTCTGTCATCTCCCTCTCTCTCTGTCCCTCCCCCAGCCATGCTCTCCCTCTCTCTCTCAAAAATAAACATTTAAAAAAACAGGGTCATGGTATGGGGTGACAAGGAGGCCAAGCAGAAGGCAGAGATGAGAGACTGGGCCTCAGTCTTCTCTCTAATCTGGACAGCTCCATTTTCTTAATTATTATAGGATAATAATTCTATTATTCCACATAAGATTTTACTTTAAAAGATGGTTGTACTTTCTGTAAGAAAAAAAAACTGTAAAACCCCACTGCTGAACATAGCTTCTTTTCCTTGGCATGGACAGTCAAATCTGGACTGCAATTCTACTTGAGTCTGACGTCCACATTATTAGTCTCCTCACTCTAGTATGGTTATATATCTAGTACTATACAGCTTCAGGTCATTCTAACATGGATCTGAAGTGTCATCTGAAAATATAAGTGATCCTAAGTATATTAGTGTAGGTGTATGCTGCTCATACAGTCATGAACAAACTCATGCAAAGGAAATAGCAGTGGGGGTTGGATTCATCAGATCAGTGGTACACAAGAGCCTTTGGAAATAAGATGTAGGCCCTCGAACTGGCTCACCAAAAGAACATCTGCTGATCACTAATATTTGACAGATTCTACCAAGGGGCAAAAGGAGATAAAATAATATGAACAATAAAGACAGTCTGAGTATGAAGCATCTTCATGGAGTAGATACATATGCAAAGCAAAAAATGTAGAGAAATACTTAATCTCATAAAGAGATGGAGTCAAACTGAGGGTTTTTCAGGCAAGAGAAGATATCTCAGAGAGTCCTTCTGGAACTGAACAAACTGATTGTTTTTCAAGTTGCCCAGAGTGTGTATGACTATTAATAATATGATTAGTCTCAGAGTCAGAGATAAATGGGTTCCCAACAGAGCAAGAGTATATATCTCCACCACACACACTTTTCCAATATATTTTTTATTCAGCCTCGAATTGAATCCCTTTGATTTTATTTAAAGGAACAGTTGTTATTCTTGAATCTGTAATGATATCAGAGAATAAAAGATTTCCTGATATAGACTCAGCTGGGATTTTACTCTAATATTATTAACCCAAATGAAAAGTTTCTTGAGCAAAGCTGATCTTATTTCTATACTGTCAAGACTGACAATAGCTTACATGTCTTCAGCCATGGAAACTAATGTTAGCTGCTAAGTGAAAGTAGTGCAACCCTTTGTAACTTTCCTTTAAAGTACCTATCATCAAAATACCTACATACTAACACCGGGGTATTAAAAAATTAGAAAATCCATCAAAGAGAAATTAACTATTCTCTACACAAAACATAGGTACGTAAGTTTAGATTGTGAAATAAGAATTTTTTCCAATACTGTGATGATCCCATAAAAACAAATAGAAGAAAGCCACAATTCTTTTTAAGTTTTTTTTTAAATGTTTTATTATTTATTTTTGAGAGAGAGATAGTGTGAGTGGGAGAGGGGCAGAGAGAGAGAGGGACACACAGAATCCAAAGCAGGCTCCAGGCTCTGAGCTATCTGGATGAGGGGCTTGAACTCACGGACTGAGAGATCATGACCTGAGCCAAAGTCAGACGCTCAACCGACTGAGACATCCAGATGACCCGAAAGCCACAATTCTTCTTGGGAAAGAGACTAACATGGTATTTACTTTTTCTCCCTTTACACTATTTAAAACATTATTTCTGGATATTGGGAGAAATAGTCAATCTAGAGGTTAATTTTCCTAGACCATAAAATTAAACAGCTGGATGTTATAAAAAATTTTTCACGTGTATTTATTTTTGAGAGAGAGAGTATGAACAGGAGAGGGACAGAGAGAGAGGGAGACACAGAATCTGAAGCAGGCTGCAGGTTCCAAGCCGTCGGCACAGAGCCCAACGTGGGGCCCGAACTCACAAACCGTGAGATCATGACCTGAGCTGAAGTCGGACGCTCAACCGACTGAGCCACCCAGGTACCCCAAGCAGCTGGATGTTTTAAAAACACCTGGATAGGGGCGCCTGGGTGGCTCAGTTGGTTAAGCGTCCGACTTCAGCTCAGGTCACGATCTCGCGGTCCGCGAGTTCGAGCCCCGCGTCGGGCTCTGGGCTGATGGCTCAGAGCCTGGAGCCTGCTTCCGATTCTGTGTCTCCCTCTCTCTCTGCCCCTCCCCCGTTCATGCTGTGTCTCTCTCTGTCTCAAAAATAAATAAATGTTAAAATAAATAAATAAATAAATAAATACACCTGGATAATTTCTGGCTTTTTATTTTTCATAGATATTTCTGATGTCTCACTGACACAGAGTAACTGTGAGTCATAAAGCCAATCATTTTATTTAAGAAAGCAAGACATAACTGAATTCCTCAAAAACAGATTGGTTCTGAAATGTTTTTGTTCCCTATGAAGTACAGAATGGTGTATTACTAAATCCAAATGCACACAAGGTCTGAGGATCATTCGGATGATAACTTTTGGCCAAATTCATTAGCCATGTCCGTGATCCTGAGTCTTTTATAAGTATACGTCAGGAGAACTAACCTTCCGGTAAATCTAAAGATGTGACTCAATTCTTACATTGTGTTCCTCTCTTAACAATTTAATGCTTATTGTGACATTATGAAATTTAAATACTGAGTAATACAGTTACACTTGTAATCACAGCTTAGATCATAGGACTAAAAAGAGGGGGGGAAGAAAAGGTCCAGAATAAATGTCACCCCTGCCTCCTGGGCTGCCAATGCTGGCCTTCTAATTCCTGTCACTTTCCAAAATGATCATGAAAACTTCAAAATGGAGTCATGTACTGCCTATAGAACACATCCCATTTGCTAATCCATTGGTAAAGTGCAACAGGCAGTCAAGAGGGAAAGAGGTAAGGAGGGGACAACTAAACTCTCCACATTGTTTCTGTTCAGTTACAATTCCCCTGCCTTCTCTCTACCTCAACATCTTAATCATTTTTGTGAGTAGGACTTTGCCCTGAAAGACTTAGCCAAATTCTGCAAACAACTTACAACACCACAGGAGCACATGAGCACCACATCTGAGAAGTAAAGTGATGAATATCCATGAGAGCAAAGACTTTATCTGTCATATTCATAGCACCTAGCGTAGGACCTGGTACATAATAGGTACTCATAAATATTTAATGAATGAATGAAAGAGTAAGTGAGTGAAATAAAGACATGTCTAAGGCCTTCTCCTTTCCCATTTTCCACACCACCCCCACTATGAATTTAATTCCCCTCTCCCATAGGAAAAGCGGGCCTGATTTCTTCTTTAAGACTACAAGTATTTGACTGCAACCAGACCATGCGGCCCCCTACAGAGTTCAGAGTGATGGGATTGACTTGTATTAGACCATGGAGGATTCTGCTTCTCAATTACCAGGTAACTTTATGCTTTGCATTAGTCCTCATTGTTATATGACGACTGAGCCATCACTGCAAATTCTGGAAATCATGAACCAAGTTGCCGCCCAAATATTTCAAACAAATCTAAGTGATTCTCCAATTTTTAAAATTTACCAACAACCGAAATGCACTTGAAAACTGCATTGTGGTCTTAAGCTCTGCATTTACTACAGATTCTTAGTTTGCAAAATTTGCCAACTGTAACCCTATATTTATTTAGCAAAGCTACATTATGTGCAACATTAATATTAATAAAACAAGCCATCTCATTTATCTTTATTAACAAGACTGTCACTTCATAAATTTTCAACTAACACCCAATGACTTTTTATATTTGAATGCAAAAAGACAAATTAAAATTCTTCATCCATTTCACGTCAACCGAAGGAAATCAAGCAGAAAACACGGTAAGAACAAACGCCCTCTTGGAGCTGAGTGCTCAGGTTTGATCAAGGGTGGGTTCACTGGCACAGGACAAAGTTAAATCTTTGTAAGTTGCTTTCTAACTTTCCTGATCATGGGAAACACATTGATTTAGGACACTATGATAGCAGAACTAACTAGAACACTGCCCCTTTTCAGAAAAAGCCTCTATACCCTGTGTGTTATCTTTTTTTTTTTTAAATTTTTTTCAACGTTTATTTATTTTTGGGACAGAGAGAGACAGAGCATGAATGGGGGAGGGGCAGAGAGAGAGGGAGACACAGAATCGGAAACAGGCTCCAGGCTCTGAGCCATCAGCCCAGAACCTGACGCGGGGCTCGAACTCACGGACCGCGAGATCATGACCTGGCTGAAGTCGGACGCTTAACCGACTGCGCCACCCAGGCGCCCCTGTGTTATCTTTTAATTAGCATAAACTCTCAGCAAGATTTACTAGGGCAATCTATGTGAATTCTGTGCAAACACGAGGTTAATATGTCAACATAGAGGTAGAAAGATCAGCTCAAGAAGTTATTTCTGATGTAGAACCAACCATAATTGGGACCAACTGGTTAGGGGAATATAGACTTTATTTTATAGGGAAAGAGCCATTGAAAGTGTTTTTAAGCAAGATTCTGTCAAGAACTGGTTCCCATTTTGTGGAGAGAATTTTGGTAGAGAGAGAGACAGATTTAGGACAGAGAATGAAGGGTAGAGTTAATCGGCAGTTTTTTCCTATTCACAAGTAAAACCTACTCACCTTTTAAGTTCATGCAACACATATTTAGTGGGGCATACAAAAACGTGAAAGGATTTATGAGTAACAAGCCAGGCTTTCCTCACCCATGTTTTTTTTTTCCCCTCTTCTTTTTTTTTTCTTGCTTCTCATGTTACTTCATAACACACCCCAATTGAATTGGGCTGATTTCAAATCATTTCTTCAATATATTACAGTGACTTTGAATTCTAAGCTCACCTACAGAGAATCTGACCACAGCCCCTAATAGTTTCTGTTAGCTCCTCTCAGGTCCAATCCTTCCCTTTTCGCTTACACAGAGATTCATCAAATTTTTTCAAGCTTTTCTTGCTTCAAATAGGATGAGAGAAAAATATATGTATATCTATAAAATATACACTATACATAGTAATATTAATATAGATGACAAGGTGTATAAATGTGTGTGTTTATCTATCTTTCTAGTATTATATACTTTAACTTGTCCCAAGGCAACTTATGCTCCAGCCACAGTGGAACATATGACACACATGTCAAACAAGTCATGTAACCTCATGCCTTAGCTCATGCACACACACACGTGCACACACGCACGAACGCACACACACACAGAGCCTTTCATTTCTACCTTCAGTTTCTCTGATCTTAGTCCTATGAGCCTTCACAACTCTAATCACAGGCGCATGCTTCATGGGAGTTTAAAGATTCTTTTCATGTTTTACTCAACATTACTTTTAGTTATAAAAATTAGTTGAGCCAGAATAGACTCTCTATTTAAATGTTCAAGACTCTAACCTTATAATTAGACTTAAAATGTACTTCTTCACTCCCACTAAATCTGTTCTTGAACATCAATGAAGCGTCCAATCATATTGTGTCTGAGTTCCCATTCCATCAGCCTCTTCTTAGCTACCCTCACGTGCCTCCCTGACCCTCACTGGTGATCACAGGTCCCCTATGCCCCACCTGCTACCACATCTGTCACACCAATTCACAACCCTGCATCCAGGCCCCATTCATTTTTTTCTCTCTTCCTGCTCACAGGCAGCTGACAGCAAGAGAAACCCAATCTTCTGGCTGATTTGTTCCCCTACAGATCCATGAAGTTGTTTTTACAACAGCTGGTCCTTAAAAATCTAGCACTGATGCTCCTACTCAGCCCTACTTCACTCAGGCCAACTCATTCTCTTGGTCATGGAGGGCACTTTCTCTAATTTTTAGAGAAATCAAAAGTTATCAGATCCGACCTCTCAACTTTCCTCATCTATTCCTCCCAAATGTATTTTCATCAATTCTTACTCCTTTCTCAACTGCACCAACGGAGGAAATGTCCTCTTAATTTTCCAATAATCTTCACTCATTTGTGCTTTTCATCTCCATCTCCCTTGTACCATCTCTTCTGAAATTTTGCTCTATCAATCATTGCCCTCTCAAATTTATCTGTAGCTCTCTCTATATAAAAATTGACCTCTACTATCTCACTCACTCCTTCTCAATCTCTTTCTCTCTTGCTCATTCTCTTGCTCTCTCTTCAACATGAAATTACTTTCTCAATCTCTCTCGGTCTCTCAGTTTCTCTCTCAGTCTTTCCCTGTTTCTTAATTGTTCTCTTCTCATCCCTTCTGTTCCTTTTCACTCTTGTCTTGGAATTCCTCAACAGCACTCTCTCCTAGTTCTCCTCCAGTCTAACTACTACATCTCTGGCCCAATAACTTGGTCCCTTTGCTTCTCTTTCTCTACCAGCTTCTTATAACCTGTCTTCCCCCTGAGTTACGTCCCCTTCCCTGTTTTCATTCTATATGCTTACACTGAGCGATTTCACAGATCATGGCTTTAACTACCCCATATATGGTAATAACTCTCAAATCTATATCACTGGCTCCAAATTCTCTCTTAAACTCCAGTTTCACAATTCTGAATGCCTAGTGTTCTACAGTAATCTTATAACAGGTACATCCCACACCACTTTTCCCAATCAAATCTCTCCCTCCACTTCCTCCGGTATTCCCCTAGGTGGTAGCTGAAGCCTTGTGGTCATTCTTCTCTATTGTTCCTCATGCCCCGTATATAATTGGTTACTAAGTTCTGTCTATCTATCATACCTACAAAATATTTCTTCCTTTCCATTTACATTGCCCTGTCCTACTTCAAGCACTCATCATCTCTCACCTGGATAATTATAGCAAAGTCCTAACTGGTTCCTTCACATCCCATATCCTCTCCCCCTAATTCACCCTCAATACTGCTACCAAAATTCTCTCCACAAAATGCAAGATCATGCCAGAATCCTGCTTAAAACATTCTGTAGGCTGTCTCTGCCTACAAAATAAAGTCTAAGTTCATTAACTGGCATTCATCATTCTATCTTTCTGGTATTATGTATTTTAAGTTGTCCCAATGCAACTTATGCTCCAGCCACACTGGAACATATGATGAACATGTCAAACAAATCACAAATTTCCATGCCTTAGCTCATGCCTTTCCAGTGAAATGGATACCATTCTACCCTGCCCTCAGCATATATTCTTACTTCTTTAACTGGTAAACTCCTAACAATTTTTTAAAGTGTTTATTTATTTTGAGAGAGAAAGAGAGAGAGAGAGAGAGAGAGAGAACATGAGTGGGGGAGGGGAATAGAGAGAAGGAGAAAGAATCCCAAGCAGACTCTATGCCCAGCACAGAGCCCGACGCAGGGCTCCATCCACGACCTTAAGATCACTACCTGAACTGATATCAGGAGTCAGACGCTCAACCGACTGAAGCACCCAGGCTCCCCCTATCAATTTTTAAGACCCACTCAATTGTTACCATCTCCCTCGATAGCCCACTCTATCTCCATGAATGAAATTAACCTCCTGTTTGCCATGGCACACTGTACATGTCTATATTATAGCCCCTGTTCTCCAAGACCATAGTTATTTGTGTCCTCTTCTCATCAACCAGACTGCTAGTTCCTGAGGACAGGTATGACATCTCATCCAAGTATTTACATCTTCAGAGCCCAGCAACAGGGTATGGTAAAGATTTAGTTCTTGGTGAATCTATAGGCAGCAAATAAATTAACCAATATATTTAATTATTAAGAAAAATAACTTCCACGCAAAAAAGGATAAATTCTAATACTTTAAGTACCATGGAATGAGCATATTTAAGATATCGTACAGTAATGCTATATAAAAGCATTTTCTTTCCCCTTCTGGGAAAAGGAAATAACTGTGATCATCAAAGAAACTACAAGTAGAAGAAAACAAGATCAGTTTTTACTTCTAATATAAGGATACCCTGATCAAAGAAAAAAAATCAAATTAAGTACCTTCCATATGTGAGGCACTAAATTAGGATGGAAATATGCAATGAGGGAAAGTAAAATACAATCTATCCACAACATACATCTTTTAGGTGTCTTAGGACCCACCTCTTCTAAGGTCCAACATAGGCAACATTCTTATTATTTAGCCTAATAAGACTATTATTTCAGCATTGAACACATGTTTGTAGCATGAGTAATAAAGACCATCACCAGGTAAACATTTCTATTAAAAAACGGCAGGAAGGAAAAGAAGGAGGGAGGGACACAGGCAGGAAGAAGGCAGGGAGAAAGTGCAGGAGATAAAGAAAAGTCCAAAATGGTGATTGGCTGTGGAAGGGGACTTTTCGTGCTTCACACACAAAGACTGTGTTTACACGAGGCCAGAATGGGTGATGTGACTTATTGCTTGGTGTTCATTTTTATTTCACCTTCTCAACTGGTCTAAATAGATCTATATGAGTAGTAAAAATTAAGGCCTGGTGAAAACTCACAGAGAACATGTTGTAGTTGCAAAATACCCAAATAAATAAACCTAGTAGTTTATATCTACTACTCATTTTCTATAGTGGTAACAACTCTGCCAAGTCCTCGGGCCTTTCGAACGGTCTCTGTTGTGAGACAGCTGGCCTAGGTTAGAGGGCAAAGACTGGCAAGAAGACAGAGTGAAAATAAGTATCTCATCTGGGGGGGAATTCTAGCTTATTTGCTTCAAAGCAACCAGTCATATACTATTAAACATGCATGTGGCCATGATACCACATCTCCTCGTGAATGCCTAACCTAAAATAAAGTCATAATCTCATTCTGGCTCTAAATATATCCATAGATAAAAATGAGATAAGTTAAATGTCAGTAACATGTTAACAGCATGCTTTTTATTCATAGAAACACGGGTAAACAAGCCGCACAAAGGATCCCAATAGATTTTAACTGGACATAATTTCTGGCAAAATTTGAGCAAGGATAAAACTTCTGTGTGATGAAACTCTTTCTAAGAAAAATTGCTTCAGTAAGATCGTGATTCAATGTTTGACATTCCCTATTGTTTTCTATTAAAAGGCTTTTAGCAGTTCTCAGCAGAAAGTCAAACCAGTTCATGCACCAATATTTATTACTTAAATGGCACAGTGAGGTTTTTACAAAATCAAAGTTATCTTTAAATAGGAAATTCCTGGGAATTTGAGGGGAAACATGGAAATTCTAGTGAGCCAACAGGTCCTGAAAATGTATGATGCAGCTTAGGCTTATAGCAGCAGTTATGTTGAAAGGGTAAACTTAAAAAATAAATCATCAGAACATGGTATCTTAAAAAGCAGTGCAGGCTAAAAATCCTTAGTAAAGAAGAAATCCCCCCCATCCAAAATATTAAAATAAAGTGTCTTTAATCTTTCCAGCAAAGTTACAAAGCAATGAAAGTATTTATCCAAAATAGTTTTAGCATCACTGCTTTAAAAATAATGGCAAGTCAGCATAACACACAGATCAGAGACCAATGCAGAAACGACACAGATGAACTGTTTGTGGTATATTATAGATTATTGCTTTGTAGGAGAAAACGCTTGAAAATGGAGCTTGGGCAAGGATATTATAAATTACTTGGATAATCATGTCACAATCACAGAAAACAGATGAAGCTATTTTTAACTCTTCAAATATAGGAGGCACACTGAAGGTCATGAGGGCGGTACAGACAGAGTATAACTGGCACTAATTGAAAATTGTATATACAGCTTATATTGAAAAGTGATTGCACCTTTTTAATGAAGGGCCAGGCCCCAGATATTCTAACCTAGAGCTTCTCAGCCGGGGTAATTTTGTGTCCACTCCACCCCTCCCTGGAGATATTTGACAATATCTGGAGATAGCTTTGTCACTGTTGGTGGGGGGGGGGTATGCTACTGGCATGCAGTGGGTAGAAGCCAGGGATGCTGCTAAACATCCCACAGTGCACAGGGCAGCTCCCTGATGGCCAAGAATTAACCAATCCCAAATGCCAGTAGTGCCTTTCTGGACAAACCCTGAACTAAGTGAGTACACAGAGACCTTACAACAACCTTGGGGCGGGGAGGGGGGGCGCCTAGGTGGCTCAGCCTAGGTTGGCTGAGTGGCCAACTTCGGCTCAGGTCATCATCTCACGGTTCGTGAGTTCAAGCCCTGCATCGGGCTCTGTGCTGACAGCTCAGAGCCTGAAGCCTGCTTCGGATTCTGTGTCTCCCTCTCTCTGCCCCTCTCAAACTCGTGTTCTGTCTCTGTCTCTCAAAAAATAAATAAATGTTAACAACAACAACAACAACCTTAGCTAACACAGACTGAACTTTGTCATGTAGAGAATCATCTTGGATCTCATGTCCAAGCACTGTACAAAACATATCAGAAGGTATTTTCACCTACAAGTTGATTTTACTTTTAATTTCTGGGTTTTGCTTGAAAGCATTATAATAAAGCTATTCTATATATTCACCTAGTAGGACAGTATATACTCCATGGAAGACAGCAAACAGTAAGAAGCAGTGTGAATGTGTGTGGGTTTAAGAAGGTAAAAATTGACCAATTGAAGGGAAGCAGAATATACCACCCCAAAACATGCCTCTTTGCCATAAGGATTATTTTAGGCTGATATTTTTAAGAAACGGCTGACACAGGAAAACCTCCACAAACTGAGTAGAGTTTATACTTTTGTAAGAGACTTTTAGATTTATAAGGAAAATCTCCATTTGTTAGGGTGTCTCCCTCTCCGTACCAAGAGGAGAAAGATGATTCTAAATCTCTTGAAACTCTTATCAGTGGAGAAGGCAATGACTTAAAACTGTGTTAACAAGCTTACCGTTGTTTACTGTGCTTTTCCTGATAGCCTTCCATAACTGACTCCTCACTCCCCACCCCCATCCGGAACACCTTCTCTTGTCTTCAGCTGGAGGTAATTTTTAAGGCGTTGGCTTGGGCCATTTCTGGGAGTTACTCAGTTTTCCTGGGTACCTCCCACGCATACAGGAGGTATACATGTTATTAACCTTCTGCTTGTTTTTCTCCTGTTAATCTGTCTTATAGCACAGGGGTGTCTCAGCCAAGAACCTGAAAGGGTACAGGAAAAGTTATTTTTCCTCCCCACACAGTGCAGATGTGGGTGGTTGAAGAGAAGAGTCACTCATATGGAATACCACTTAATTGCAATGAAAGAAGAGGCCATGAATTATAGGAAAATGATGGGTTTTGTTCATTTGGTCAAAAAAAAAAAAAACACATGCATCGAGATTCTCCATTCATGGTATTTAGGGAAAGCTTTCTAGTATAACTTAGGAGCCATTGTTCCATAAGGAAACTACTCAGAGCGATAGCCATATAGTTCTAAGAACATACAGAACCACAGTTTGTGCAAACTATGATATTGTGAAGAAGACCAACATTATTGCCACCGAAAAATACTTTCTGGATTCAAGATGTGTCGTGTGGTCAAGAGGCTGGTAAATGCTATTGAAGAGGACAATATGACAAGACTAAATCCAGATCACCTTGCTGAAAGAAAAGCAAGAAGGGAGAAGGAACAGAAAGCAATTAAATCAGTGAAAATGCAAAGAATGGAGGTGTGTCTTAAAACCCCAAGAAAACAATTTCTTCCTAAGCGAACGGAATCTCAAATGAAAAAGCAATCATAAGGCTAGAGTCCCCCAACTGCTGTTTCCTCACTGGAGGAAATGTCTTAGTAATTCAGTTAGCACATAACGTTGAACAGAATCTGTCAGGAGCCCAAGAAAAGCTTGAGGGAAACTCTTTTGTTTCCCCCAAGGAAGAGCTAAATCAAGGAAATTTGGTGCTTAAGGAGGACAGCCACCAAGTGTCCTGTTTTCAGACACACAACGTAAAAGGAGCAGAATTCGCTCCCTGAGTCTCACCGGTTAGAATGCCCTTGGGGGTGAATGGGTGGAGGAGGGTTCTATTCAAACGCGATTTCCAGAGTGTCACTTACTGCATTAATTATATAGGCCTTTCTACTCTAGTCAACCATTGAAGAAAAAGGTCTTTTCCTCTTTTGGGTATAAACTGAATTAATCTCCTGAGTGTTTAAAAAAAAGAAAAAAGCCTAACAGGTTCCATTCCTCAGGTGAGACTACTAAAAACAGAATTGAAAGTTTTCTTTTTTTTTTCCTTTTTCTTGATGGGTAATTAGTGAAAGTCTACTAATCAGCAAAACAGATGGGGTTTCGGAGCCAAGCATACTTGAGTACAATAATCCCACCTAACATTTGTAGAGCTTTCATTTCCGCAGAGCGCGTTCTCACCGGAGTCCTCTTCTACCAACTGTATCTACACAAAGCTGGGATTTTCAGATTAAGCTCTTCTTTGACCCTTACTTTCTACCCTACTTTGCTCCCGTGATTCTGCGAAAAGTCAAATTGGGTGTTAAATGTAAGGCAAAAATTCACAGACAGCAATTCGGCATGAAAGTGCTTCAAAAGGGAACACGTGGAAAGGATTTGAATGTAGTGCCAGAGCGGAGATGAATAATGCACACGCACGTCTCCCAGTAATGACACAGAAATCCTTTACACAGACATCTGTCCCCACACTTAATAGATCAGCTGATTGTCATTTTCACTACATGTATGCTGTATCGACTACTGTGGAGAGCTATGTTGTTGGTAAAGTAAAGCTGCATTTTAATCCTCATGTCACCTCCTTAAACATTAGTATGCTTAAGACGCTGCGTGATAAAATATAACACCATTTTCAAAGAACAGCGGGGATGTTTTTACTGCTTCATACATAACTCAACTCAATTGCAAACATGGAATTAATAAAAAGAAAATACAGTCAATTAGTTAAATGTTACCTGATTCACTACCCAACTAGATTTACTATAGGCCAAAGTAATTATCGAATCCCAGCTATGCCGGGGTTTGGAGCCAATCTACACTAAAAAGAAAGGGCACTGGCATTACATTTCTTAAATTTACATATTTAAATTGGAGTCATAACCCTGGCGTTTGGGATAAGACTCTGAAGTCATCGGAACTATGACAAAGACTAAGAGATGGAAAGTAGCTTGAAATTTTTCTATTTGGAAAAGTTTCTGACATGCAATTAAGAGTAAGCTACGGCTCAAAGTAGGAAGTTACAGCATGAGTTTAACCCAGACTTGACTGCACTGACATAGAAACAATCTTGAAAATTCCACAGAGGTCTCTTACTGTTTATTCAACATATTTTCACTTTCCTCTTCTTCATATTATAATGAAAAGCAAAAGCAGACCCACCTGACCCTAGTATTTGTCCACATTTCTTAAGTCAGTTAAGAGCAGGAAGGAGACCACATAAACAGGAGAACAGGAGAAATCAGTAGAGTTTTTGTAGATTAACTTGAGGTCAGGGCCTTGAAGTCAGGACCTGTGCATTTTTGTTCTTGACCCTTGTATCTTAGGCCAGACACAAGCATAACAGCCATTAGTTAAGAAGCCCACCGCCGGCCACACCCTCCGGCCTAACAAGGGCTTTTGTGAGATCACATTGTAAACATCCATGGCTCTCCTCTCAAATTACGGTAAGCATTCAGCAAATGTTGCTATTTAAATGCCTTAAAAAACTGAATGTAAATGTCAGCTTTCTACCAACTCTACTGCTGCATGAAACAAGTATTTATTGAACTGCTATGTTAGGCACTGTCCTAGCCTCACAAGGTAATAGTCAAGTCCAGGAATTCTCAGCTTTGGTTGCACATTAGAATCACCTGGGGGACTTAAAAAACTGATACCTGGGCCCTACTCCAGGCCAATTAAGTCAGGATCTGTGCAAGTAGAGATTGGGTGTCATTATTTTTTTTAATCTCCCTAGGTGATACTAATATGCAGCCAGAGTTGAGAACCGCTAGTCTAGCTGATCATTTTTTACTTAATCACTTAGAAACTGATTCCAGTCATACATGTAGACATAGGCTGTTTGCCTCATATTGGAAGCTCTGGGACAATTTTCTGCTTCTGTTTAACTAGCTTGTTACAGCAATCACCCCAATATGCAATGCAGCTTGCAAATATAAATGTGGCAACAGGTCCCAGTCCCAAGTGTTCAGCACAAGGCTGCATGCAGACAGACACTTGTATATTACATATACTTTTGTATCCATTGACTGATACCATGTTTTTTTGTTGCTGTTACAGATTTTGAAGCACTTTACACCATGCACATGTAATAAAACTTGATGATGATTGGTTTCTCTGGGAGCAATTTCCAAGAACAGCTGACCTCCCAACAAGTCTATTTGGTGGGAACAAACTAACATGACACAATTTCCAAACAACTTTGCATTATGAATTCAACACCGATGGCTGTGTTTGGAATGCACATCTAAAGTGAAAGGAGTCCAAAACCAAGGTATAAAAATACAATCATGTTATTCCAAGCTAATTCGTGTATAATACATTATAATAAAGTATTATAAAATGTATATAATAAAATACATATAAGAAAACCTAGAAATGCCTAAATATGTTTCCTGGAACACTTCACTTGAAGTGCAATAATCTCACTAAGTCAGGGAAGAAGTGTCATCATTTGAACAAACTCACTAGATGATAAAGAAGAAAAGAGCAGAATATTCAATGTGCTTCAGGATTCCTAAAACTCATCTTTTAAAGCAAATGTATACAGTATACATCACACCAATGTAAAGAAATTAAGCTTTTGGGGCGCCTGGGTGGCGCAGTCGGTTAAGCGTCCGACTTCACCCAGGTCACGATCTCGCGGTCTGTGAGTTCGAGCCCCGCGTCAGGCTCTGGGCTGATGGCTCAGAGCCTGGAGCCTGTTTCCGATTCTGTGTCTCCCTCTCTCTCTGCCCCTCCCCCGTTCATGCTCTGTCTCTCTCTGTCCCAAAAATAAATAAACGTTGAAAAAAAAAAATTAAAAAAAAAAAAAAAGAAATTAAGCTTTTGAAGACACACACCCCTAGTCCAAAAATAAAGACCTCAAATTTATGGAGGGAAGAAATATTTTTGGATGTGCTCTTACCTACAGCCTGACAAAGATAACAGATATATTTTTAAATATCATGGAAAATACCAACCTAAATCAATTATGGTCCTTCCCAGTCAAGACGGCCTTTGTAGAGATATCAAGGAGCATTTCAGAACAGGGATGAAGGGTCATGGTTGTTTACATGATATCAACCAGAAAATTTAGGGTAGTACCAAAGTATAGCCCTTTATGGCATTAACATCCATATACTTCTCAAAGGAATTTTTTTTTTTAATTTTTTTTTTCAACGTTTATTTATTTTTGGGACAGAGAGAGACAGAGCATGAACGGGGGAGGGGCAGAGAGAGAGGGAGACACAGAATCGGAAACAGGCTCCAGGCTCTGAGCCATCAGCCCAGAGCCCGACGCGGGGCTCGAACTCACGGACCGCGAGATCGTGACCTGGCTGAAGTCGGACGCTTAACCGACTGCGCCACCCAGGTGCCCCACAAAGGAATTTTTTGAAAGTTACAATAGTCAGCAGCTCTCAGCACTAGATGCACATTTTAATCAATCTTGGGAACCTATAAAGTACCAGTTTTGGGTTGTACTCCTGAAGATTCTGATTTATTAAGTTCCCAAGAGAGAACAAGGGCCCATATGGTATTCGTACGCAAAATCACCCACACTGATGCTCAGACCAATGTCAAGGAACCACTGTACGTTTGGAGATAGGAGTACTAATGGAGGTTAGTGGTTGGTGTGCCAGGCCCAACTGGAGGGTATGGGCTTGAATCTAGTTCCCAGGAGAAAATGAGGATTACATGACTTCTAAGTTCACTTTAATTTATAAAAATATCAAGTATGATTATGACACTGGGATTCTAAGCTATGCCCCAAAAATTTGACATTAAGTTAACAATGAAGGAAGAAGAAATGGTTGTCAGATAGGCAAACAGCAGTACCTGATCATTAAAAAAGGAGAGATAGCATCAGCTTCTAGAGACCCAAGCTGTGTGGGAGAGCAAAGGTAGAAACAGTCCATGAGCACCTTAAGAGGTGAGATTTTGAAATCTAATAAGAGCACAACTAACCAGTAGGAAACTGAGTTCAGTCAAAAAAGAAGTTGGGTACAATGACCTGGGAGGTCCACACAGAGCACAATGGTCACATGATTGCCAATGGTAAGAAGCTGTAGATTCTCTTTTGGTTTTAAGCCCTTTAACTTCTCTTGGTAGCTCCCTGAAACTCTCAGACTGAATTTGACTTTGGCCTACAGATTTATAGGACTCATACACCCATCTCCCAAAAATAAGTCTTCAAATGTGCATAATCATGTTTCCAGAAAAAAAAGAAAAAACACGTACTCTGCCATGTTTCACCAAACCCAACTCCCAGTCCTGGGATAAATGGGCCTGACAAATAGTATGGTCTTCTGAGAATTGATGTTATAACACTGATCATCTATTGTATCGTCCATATCATCTACTGGGGTAATTAATACATCAGCCCAAATGAATCTGAAGAGTTATATTTCTCATGCCATATTTTAATTATAGAACTGTTGATTATACCCACATATATTTGCTTATTATAATAGGACTCTTTCTCGAGTCAGTAACTGAGAAATTCTGAGTCAAAAACAAGTATCAAATGTAAAGTTGAAGTAAAATGAGTAAGGCTATCGAATTAATTTAACTAAGAACCTTTTTTAATTTATTTGTGATCAGAATCTGTTGTTGGCCTGTTACAGCCAATTCTCTTTCCTTTATTATTAACATGATCTCAGATTTGTTCAGGTATCCTTTTTCTTCCACTTGTCCATATGCTTCAAGAAAGACTATAAAATCACAGTGAAATGCTACTTCATGCCCACTAAGATGATTATAATAAAAAAGACAGATAATCACAAGCATTGTAGAGAACGTGGAGAAACTGAGACAAATCATTCGACCATTGTAGGAAAGAGTTTGGCAGTTCCTCAAAAAGTTAAACATAGAGTCACTACTACATGACCCAGAAATTCCACTACTAGGTATATACCTAAAAGAAGTAAAAACATATGTTCACACAAATACTTGTATTACAATGTTCACAGCATCATGTTCACAATAGCCAAAAGGCAGAAACAACCCAAATGTCCATCAGTTCATATATGGATAAACAAAATGTGTTGTGGCCGTAAAAAAGAATATTATAAAGCCATAAAAAGGAAGAAAGTGCTGATACATGCTACAGCATGGATGAACTTTGAAAATCTTTTGCTAAGTGAAAAGAAGCCAGTTGTAATAAGCCACATACTGTATATGAAATATCCAGAATAGGCAAATCCAAAGAGACAGAAAGTATATTAGTGGTTGCTGGGGACTAGGGACATCAGGAATAGAGGGTAACTACTTAAATCGTATGAGATTTCTTTTATGGGTGATGAAAACGTTCTAAAATCGGCTGTGGTGATGATTTCGCAAATCTATGAATAGACCAAAAGCCACTGAACTGTACACATTAAATGCACAAATTATTTTGTATGTGAGTTGTATCTCAATAAAGCTGTCTTAAAAAGTTGATACCCACAGCCCTAGCCCTACTCCCAGCTGACACTGCAGACTCACACCCAAACCCAGAATCAGTCTTGACTCATGGAAGTAGTCAATCTTGACTCATGGAAGTGGATTACGATTAGTCCATTCTTTTTGGCTAAGGAAGAGTCAGGTGACCCAATTTTGGCCAAGGAGGTGTGAGGGAAAGTTTTCTTGGGGCAAAAGAGTGAGAAAGATTTTTCAACACTAAACAGTTATAGAAACAAACGATTCTTTTTTCTGCCCCTTTCTGCATTGTGTGAGGATGTGATGACCGAAGCTGTTGCAGCCATACTGCTATTATGAGGAAGAAGCTACCTTACATACTGTGGACGGAGAGGCAAGAAATAAAATGATGTTTTTTAGCCACAGAAGTAACCAACATTTCCTTACGAGTTTTTGTTATATGAGATAATAAATCTCTATTGTTAAAGTCACTTTAAGTTATGGGTTTTTTTTTTTCAGTTTGTAGTCAAGAACATCCTAAGTAATAAAACTTATCTATTTATATTCTATCTTAATAAAAAAAGACTTGAGATGACTAAATAATCATTTAAAGTTAAGAGTTAAAAAAGTCCTTATGAGGTCCTATTACCATGGCCATCAACTCTGACCATAAACCCCAACACTCCATTATTAAAGGGATACTTATTTCTTTTAACATGTATTTATTTTTGAGAGAGAGAGAAAGAGCAAGCGGGGGAGGGGTAGAAAAGGAGAGAGAGAATCCCAAGCAAACTCTGAGTTGACAGAGCAGAGCCTGATGCAGGGCTCGAACTCATGAACCATGAAATCATGACCTGAACCAAGATCAAGAGTCTGATGCTTGACCGACTAAGCCACCCAGCCACCCCAAAAACTAAATCATTCTTAGTTCCAGACAAAAAAAATCCTTCATTTCACAAGAGACTTGAAGGCAGTGTGTATATGTACATGTGTGGTTAGGTGGGAGAGCTTCTGTTAAGATCACTTGCTAATATACATGAAGTCCCTAGTTATTAAAATCACTTTGAAAAACAAAGAAACTGGAGGCATTTCACCACAAGTCCAGTACCAAACACTGGCACTTAAGAATTAAAATGTCAACTTCTCCTTTCCCAAAAGACATGGTAGCATGTGTGGGACCTGGCCAGTGGAAAAGCTTTTATTTGGTTGTTTTTCCCTAAGGCAATCAGTGTGTTAAGACAGAGATTCTCAGGGGACTTTATTCAGTTCAAGTAACAGCTGTCCTGTGCCTACTACGTGCCAGGTACTGTGAGACCCAGAGGAACTGAGAAAAGGACTCAGTAAAGGAATGACTTCTTTGACTTTACCTGTTCCTCCCTATTTTGGCTGTGAAAACTATATCACCTATTGACAGAATTTCACAGTGCTACACTGGATTCATGCGGGTAAGCATATAAACTGGGGATCCCACCAAATGAAGCACTTGTGCATGGTCAGAATTAAAATCCATAAACTTGGGGCATCTGGGTGGCTCAGCTGGTTAAACGTCTGACTCTTGATTTCAGCTCAGGTCATCATCTCACAGTTCATGGGATCAAGTCACAAGTCAGGATCTGTGCTGACAGCGGGCAGTCTGCTTAGGAGTCTCTCCCTTCACCCCTCCCTCCGAGTGTGTGCACATGATCTTTCTCTCTCTCTCTCTCTCTCTCTCTCTCTCAAAATAAATACTGAAAAAAAATAAATTAAAATCCATTAACTTAGGGCAATTTTCATATTTCTTTGTACTTTATTAGTAACAATGTGTGACCTAGCATATATTTCCTTCTTCCACTTCCTTAGTAACTCGTTGCAATCTGGTATCTGCTCTTTCCACTATGCTGAAAGTACTCCTTTAAATAAAGGTCACCAAGGTGCCAAAGTGCCAAGTGCCTTTTTTCAGCCTCTTCAACTTTTCTGCAACATTTGATAGTGCTGACAACGGTCTCCCTCTTTTCCTTTAGACTCCAAAACACTACATTATCCTGTGTTTTCATTTTATCTCTCTGACTGCCCCTTCACTAATAACTCTTTGGCTACTCTTCCTCTGCCTGCACCTCATATCTTTGCCTTAGTCCATTTTGTTTTCTTTTGTTTGCTCTCCATATGCTCTCCATGGACAATTGTATTCATTGCCCCACCTTCAATTAACATTTAAATTCTGAATAAACTGATGATTCCCATATCTGCATCTCCAGCCCACATCTCTTATCTAAGCCCGAATCTCTCATCCCCTTGGGCACCTCAAAAACAACATATCCAAGATGGAATACCTTTCCCCCCTCACAAACCTACTGTACCTCCTGAATGCCCAATTTCATTTAACAGTACCCACACTCCCAGTTGCTCAAAATTGTAACTTCAGAATCATTCTGACCACCCCTCTCACTCTTAACATTCTATCTTTCCAGAATTACCAAAGTTTGAAAATGCAACATCTCTACCATGTGTCAATCTCTTACCACCCCTACTGTCACTACTTTAATTAGGACTACCCCTTTCCTGGGCTGTGCCAATGGCCTCTTAAATGGTATCCCTGCTTCCAGTCTTTCTGGATACTGTATTACTGATACAGCTATAAATTGGAAGCTGGAGAGAAATCAATAGTGGCAGGTTGTGGTTGTCGGGCAAGAACTGCCACAGATAAGTGCTTCTTTTCTTAAAGAAGCTTCATACTGCTCTACATTCCCTAGGGTGGGTAACTCTTGCCACAGGTTGTCACAACCAGGTAACTTACTAGGCATTGACAATGACATCATAATAGCTATCTAGAAAGCATCAGTAGCTAATTTTCTAGAGATATTGATACAACTATTACATTTTAGGTGGGCTATGAGAGGCAAAAATAAAGATGCCCCAGGATATCATTAAGGATACAGCAGTTGGTGTTCCTTCAGAAAAAGTTAAGTTTGAAATGACCTTCAGATATGAGAAAATAAGTGTTTAAAAAATATTTATGACCTTTGCTTAATGTTTAGTCTAGTACTAACCCTCTGAAATATGGTTTTGACAAATGAATTCCTTCTCTTCAGAAAAGCCTATTTTCCAACAACAACATATTCCTCATTATGGATTATTTTAATGTTTATTTATTTTTAGGAGAGAGAGACAGAGCATGATCAGGGGAGGGGCAGAGAGAGAGAAACAGAGAGACACAGAATTTGAAGCAGGCTCCAGGCTCCAAGCTGTCAGCACAGAGCCCGATGTGGGGCTCAAACTCACGAACCGTGAGATCATGACCTGAGTGGAAGTCGTATGCTTAACTGACTGAGCCACCCAGGTGCCCCCATTATGGATTATTTTAAATATTATATATAAAATAAAGTGCATTTTGGTCCCTTTTTTCTCCTGCATCCTCCATTCTGTAAATTTTAATTTAGAATTTAGTAAATTCTAAACCACTGAAAATAATTTAATAAGTATACCATATGGGGTTCTGTCACTTCTTTGCTCAAGGATTTATTTTGCTATGGGTGATAACTTAAGTCTGTTTCCTAACACCTAGTAATTCTAACATATCTTAGTACTGCCTGCCAATATCTATGCAACTCTTAAAAGACTGTATCGACACAACACTGAAACGTCCAGCTGAAAAGCCAAATTTTTAGGTAATCTACAAGCTGGTTTGCCTGTAAGCCACGAAACAACAAGCTTAAGTGATTTTTTTTCTGGGTGTAATTAACACATAGTGCTTCTGTAATAATGAGCTGATTTGGAGAGAAACAACTGAATTCAATCAAACTGGTTGTTTTCACAACAGTTCCAAGTCAGTTAATTGCAAAAAACTAGTTCTTTGACTTATTTCAGTCATGTGTGCACACAAAGCCTGAAACTGGCCATTTGTTTAAGTAATGTATAGGTCCAGCTTACTGTGATACCCTTCTGAATGATAAAATGCTACCTCTCAAGCCACTTTCTATCCCTCCCATAACACCATTTTACCATGTCGCATTCCTGCTTTAAATCCTCAAATAATGTTGTCTTGCCTATGAAATAAACACTGAGCTTTGATTATGTCATTCTGCCCAAATGGAATATTTTCACTCCTCTTCTCAATCTCTCCAGGCTGTAGATTTTCCTCGGACCCTCTACAAAGGCATCCATAAGTACTACAGTCTGCACTGAGTTTCTCTTCTCTGAATTTGTATTGCACTTAAAATCTAAAGAACATAAAGTGAACACTTGAAGTGTCAAATTATTGCTTTGTACCTGGCAGAGTACCTAACAGAGCACCTAGCACATAGTAGCCACTCCACGAACACTTGTGAACTTGCCTCACTGACTTCTTCCGTTGGGCTAAGAATGCACCTGAGGTGTGATAACAACCTTTCCAATTATACTTCACTAAGTAAATAACAGGGAAAAGCTTTTCTGTGTGCCTTTAATTCTCTACTAAATCAATGTTAATTTATAGAAGTATACCATAGTTTTTGGCACTGTTTTGTCACTGAAGACAGAGGAGTCAATGGAGTCAACCTGCATTGGGCCTAAGTATAGGAAATTTCTGGAAAGAGAGTATGGCTTACATTCAATACCAACCACCTTCTCCATTCAACTTCTACCAAAAAGGTATTGATGACTGAATATCATGTTTATGACTAGAAAACAAACTTGATTCAGTAGGACAAGGGTTGCTAAAGCTAGCATAAAAAGCTGTCAGTGACACAAATGACATTGAGTGTCTGTCATTACAGATTAGTTTACAGTGAGAAAGTGATTCTCGTTCACATTATCTAGGCCATCAAAAGAAACCTTCTATATTAATTTGCATAACCTCTAGTTAATGAAATTATACCAATTCTTAACACCATTATGAGGATGGAAGAGACACAGGAGGAGAAGGCGGGAAAGAACAGGATGGAGAAGGATTGGTTTCGCATATTAAATAGAAATGTGGAGGAAGTTGGATTTTTGCCATATTCTCTGGCTCTATTAATAGCCAACATACCCAGGGCTCAAAACAAAGTCATTAGACACTAACATAGAGAAATGTGAATGCAGATCTGAGACATTATTTCATTTTAAGCTATCTTCTCCATAGGAAGCCTAAATTGGCTTTACTACATGGCATGAAACAAAAAGTGGAAAAAGGAAAATATGGGCACCTGCATCACAAAGGCACGCAATGACAGGGAATGTTCCTTGATGTGGTGACACTCCCATGGATACAGGTAGGGGAAGACAAGCAGACATGCTTTTAATGACAGCAAGAAGACAAAAGCTGCTTTTCTATTCAACTTTTGAGAGATTGGTGCCACTAGGCCTGCAATTCAGGAAGTGCACTGTACTTACTGCTTAACCTTGCTTCAACAGAGAACTCAGGTAGTGAAAATTACATGGACACTTCCTGTGGAAAACATTTTGTCTTCTCCTTGTGCGCCATACATTTTGTCACTGCCATAAACTAATAAAGAATTCACATTTTCTAAGCCATCATGGTTGGCCTGAGTTACTTTCTGGGTGCTTCAAGAGCCATAATTCTTACCATTAGAGGGAAAAATAATTTTAGTAAAGAATAACTCAAATGATTTGGTGCTGATGGCCCTCGAGTTTTGCACATATAATATATATTGAGATAGAACATGTTTCAAAAATGCAAATGGATGCATAATAGCATTGCCGGCAGAACAAATCAATATCTATTCCTCATTTTGTACACTACTTATTAAGGAATAGAATCTAATAACATATAATGCCTTCTGTAAAAAAGATGTCATTAGGGATCTTTGAAAAACTTGGCCCCTTTCATTGACACCTGATAACTGTAAGACATTATAACCTCATTAGAAAACAACATTTAAGGGGCGCCTGGGTGGTTCAGTCTGTTAAGCATCCGACTTCGGCTCAGGTCATGATCTCGTGGTTCATGAGTTCCGGCCCTGGGTTGGGCTCTGTGCTGACAGCTCCGAGCCTGGAGCCTGCTTCGGATTCTGTGTCTCCCTCTCTCTTTCTGCCCCTCCCCTGCTTGCTCTCACTCTCACTCTCTCAAAAATAAACATTAAAAAAAAGAAAACAACGACATTTAAATTCAAGTGAAACAACGCTAATTTACAAATGCTCATATTCACACTAGGGAGTGAACATCATTTACAAAAGTTTTATATGATTAATGTAAATAGCAATGCCAATCAAGTTACCAACCATTGTTATTATTATTAATAACTACTCTGTCTACTGCACTTCATTTTCATTGGAGTGTTTTTTGTGCACACTACCTTTATTTTTCATCACAATAGCCTCAGGAAATAAACTACAAAACCAAGACCTAGAGAGGTTATGTGACTTTCTCAATGTCACACAGGTAGTTAGTAATAAAGTTAGCCATTAAAATTCAAAGACCCCAATTACTAGCCTAATGTACTTATAGTGTAAAAACAAAAGGCCCATTATGGGTATGTTATATCTTAAATATTGAGATACTAGAAAACTTTAATCTTCTATAGAGATTTTTGGAGAAACAGGCTACCAAAAATGGTTGGATGCGAGTGTTGGTATATCTTTAATGGGTCTATGAAACGAGATACAAATAACTAAAGGCAGATAAAATTGCATAGCAGGTAGTATTCAAAAGACTATGGAATTCTGAATTCCATTTTGCTATAATCAAATCCCCGTAACTAGTCTGGTTTGAGGCTGCTAGCTTCAGTCAGATATGATGCTGTTGTTTAATCTTCAAGTTTCACCTGCAGAAAACAAACAAGCATTGCAATGGAATCCTGAGAGGCCCTCTGCAATTAGCTTGTGAGATACCTATATGAAGCAAATGCCCATTCCTCTCAGGATTTAGTGCCCAACACACTCTCCCATCGACAGGATGTGGCAGCTTTAGGTAACCAAGCAGTGTCTCTGGTATACTATATAAAGCCCGAATGTAGGGGCACCTGGGTGGCGCAGTCGGTTAAGCGTCCGACTTCAGCCAGGTCACGATCTGACGGTCCGTGAGTTCGAGCCCCGCGTCAGGCTCTGGGCTGATGGCTCAGAGCCTGGAGCCTGTTTCCGATTCTGTGTCTCCCTCTCTCTCTGCCCCTCCCCCGTTCATGCTGTGTCTCTCTCTGTCCCAAAAATAAATAAACGTTGAAAAAAAAAATTTTTAAAGCCCGAATGTAGACAGTAAGGATGCAAATCCTGTATCCTAAACTGACTAAACATTTGGCTTAAAGTAGCCTGAACAGTAATAAGAATACAAAATCTTGGGCCAAACTGGATGAACTGCAAACATCCCAACATCAGGATGCACACAGTAGCATCCTGAAATTTATTACTGTAACTATCTGTTGGGCAATAATAGCCCATATGAAATGATTGGGTGATTTCATTCTCACTCCCAATGGACCACTGTTCACAACATTACAGTCATTGTGAAAACAGTAAGCTTGTTTGAACTGTCAGTAGAACCTATTCCCAGGAAGTGGTCCCTCTAGGTGAGTCCAAGGGCATTTCTTTTTAGGGATAATGACTTTTACTTTCATAAACTCTTGAGTATGAACACTCTGGCTCCACAAAGATCTCCAGGCTCACGATTTGGGGCTTAAAAATGAACAAGGCCCAAAAAACGTTCACCAAACACAGAATAAGAAGGGAAATCTTACATTATAAATTAGAACTTGGAGAAGCTGAATACTTTTGTTTTCTATTATTATTTTTTTTCTCCATTCTACTTCCTTTCTGTTAAGTGATAAGTATCATATAGAAAACCCTGTATCTGGAGTGGAAGAACTTGTTTTAGCCTTTGTTTTCCACTACCATGCTTCTCTAATTCTGCACGAGGAATTTCTTGCTAAAGTGGGAGTGGGACTTGGCTCTGTGTATGTGAGAGGGCTGGTGTTCAGACCCAATAAGGTAATAAGTAGAAAAAGATTCAAATAAACTGTAAGTGATATATTAAATGCACTGACTGATATGAGAAGCTTCTTGGCTCATCACATGCATCACCTGAATTGACTCAATACTGAGATCTCCAAACCCTAGCCTTCATCATTACAATTCTCCACCCCAAGGTGTGTGGTGTGTGTGTGTGTATGTGTGTGTGTGTGTGTGTGTGTGTGTATACTGTACCTCCACAGCAAGATATAAAGAACTCATGGTTATTAAGTAGCCATATTTATTATCATCTATTTCTTTAGTATCTCTTTTTCAGATAAACACATCTAATAGGATTCTGGAATCTTCTGGAAATAAACATTATGTGTTCAAGAGTAACTTAAGGCACTTGCCATTCAGTATTTACTTCAGTCTCAGAAATTAACACAAGGCCTGGTACAAGATAAATGTATAGTAAACTTCTGCTGAATAAATGAACCACACCCAAACACAGATCACCCTTTTTCTCTGTGTCCTCAGTCCCTGCACATACTTTCCACTTAGATTTGTTGTCTGTACCAATGCACTTCTTTGTCAATGGTTATATTTAGTATTTGTAGTATGTGGCCAACATATCCTAGGGTAATACCCAGTAAGTCATGCCCTTATGCAATTCCCTCTCCCCATCTATCATCTGCTTCTAATCAATAGGATATGGAAGAGGTAAAGGGATTTTTCAGGTATAATTAGGGCCCCTAAATGAGTTGGCTTCAGCTTAATCAAAAGAGAGATTATCTTGAGTGGGCCTGATATCTTCAGGAGGGTCTCTTTTAAAGAGGATTAAGGCCACTTCTGAAGTCAGAGATTTGAAGCAGCAGAGATTCTCTCTCTTTCCATGGCTGGCTTTGGAGAACCCAACTGCCATGAATTCTACAGCTGCAAAGAAACTAATTCTGCCAAACACCTCAGGGACTTGAAAATGGATCTTTCCCCAGTCTAGCTTCCAGATGAGAACAGGCCCAGCCAACAACCGGACACCTTGACTGTAGCTCTGTGAGACTCTGAGCAGAGAAATCTTCTAAGTCATGCCCAGATTTCTGACTTACAGAAATTGAGATAATAAATTGGTATTGCTTTAAGCCTCTCAGTTTGTGATCATTTGTGACAGAGCCATAGAAAATCAATATACCCTGCCTTTGTACAGATAATATTTCTCATCCTAGAGGATAAGCACCTTGAGGGAAGAAAACACATCTTTTGCTTTGCTTCTCTCTCAGTGCCTGGCTGAAACAGTTTCTACATGTGAGCACTAGGTATTATACTGTACCTCCTGCTGAAACTGTTTTCTACTGAGGAAGTAAAATGCAATATACTGACTTCTGTTTTGTCACATATTTTTTAGCAGAGTGGCAAAAATTAGACACACGTGAAAAACAGTGCGAGTTGTGTACCTACTTATCAATGCATGAAGCTGAAAAATGACCACATTCCTTTTAAAGATGGCAATAATGTAGGATGAAAAAAAATAATTCAGAAATCCAATTACAATGAACTGACTAACAAACTGGTTATGGTGGCCACACATGGCTGGTATAAATCAGAATTATTTTCCCTCTTCTTAATTTGCTTCTCAGTCAGGCTATGGCTTCGCTTTTAAAAGAACTGAGAAACAATCTGACCCTCAGATAGTTTTTAATAGATTTAGTTTTATCTCAAAACTAAACACCCTGAGCCCATGCTAATTTGCTTATGTAAAATACAGTTCTTTTAATAGCTAAGTTTCTGTTCAAAACCTTAACACTCTCCTTGCCAATCAAAAACCAGTTTCTTAAACTCCGCAATATGTAAGAGAAGCCGGTCTTTTTATTTGTTTTCATTCTCACTCTTCTTTTTTTCTCTAGCTAGAATATTGTTTCTTCATTATTGTAAAAGGAAACAGTAAAAGTGGGAAATAGCATGGAAAATCCAATCCTTCATTCTGTTTTTATTATCAAAATCTAGCTCTTTATTCTCATTTTACTTGCAAGAAATATCAGACTTCAAGTAGCTTACTGTTATTGGACAAGATAAAGGGGCATGAAGTGTTATCAGTGACTTGTTCTCAATGCTGAGGTAGTAGCTACCAGGAAATTCTAAAGCCTCTCGAGTTAAGCAAGGCCTTCTTCCCTTGCTCAAATGCAAACAGCACTGGCAGATCATACCAGGAAGCCTTAAGTCTCTCAGGGTTCCAAATGACTAAGTTTGTCAGATCCTTTTCTGAATAGGCTTTCTGTTTTCCAGGGGGTAGACGCAAAGGAAGAGGGTAAATGTACATTCCCTGGTTGCCTGAGGGAACAGGAGACATTCACCACTGAGACTTGAAAAAGTACACAAGAAAGTAATGTCCACATTCCAAACTTGCTAAAGAAGTTTCCTGTATCCAAGCCTGAATGCAATGTAGTGTCAGCTGTCTGTGTTGCTGCCTACTGCAAGGGGGCAGTTGTTAAGATTTCGGTTTCAGATGCTTACTCAGGGTTTTTTCTATTTTAATTAGTCATGAAATGAATTAAGACAATCTCATCATTCCTAATACCCATGCAAGAGAAAACAGAAGAAAGACAGACAGACAGAAAGAAAGAAAGAAAGAAAGAGAGAAAGAAAGAAAGAAAGGGAGAAAGAAAGGAAAGGAAAGAAAAGAAAACCTGTCGTGAATACACAGGGCAGTTGAAGAAGTTAATTCTGAAAAACTGCTGGCAAAAGGAATATATTTCCACAACTAGCTGTTCTTGTACATGGTCTCCTCCACCCCGT
Organism: Lynx rufus; assembly: GCF_022079265.1. Lineage (NCBI taxonomy): Eukaryota > Metazoa > Chordata > Mammalia > Carnivora > Felidae > Lynx > Lynx rufus. The sequence continues at coordinate 19,200,402 of NW_025814833.1, forward strand.
GGCCTTCATTACTTTTAGAAAATGCTCAAGGATATATATCCTCTAGTGAATTAAATGAACTTGGATGGTCAGTAATAAGCTAGGAAGCTGGCCTGCTACTCCAGTCCACTCTTCTGAAATGTTTTCCCTAACCATCCTATAATTTAGCCAACCCAGATGGTCCCTCAGACATACCATAGATTGCATGCCTGTATGCTTTTACTTCTTTTAATATATCCACCTTAGATTCACTTCCCTACCTTTCCTAACAGCCAAGTTCCCAGTCATTCTCTAAAGCCTAAGTAAACGTCATCTTCCTGTAGTATATTCCTAGATATAAAACATGAGATACAGCCAGAATCTTCCTTGTTTGGGATTCCATATCACTTCATACATGCCTCTATTACTGTGCTTATTACATTGTACTATAGGGGGCTTTGCTTCTTTCTCTGTCAACTAGACCCCAACTTCTACACTGTGAACCCCTCAAGGGCACAAATCCTGTCCTATCAATCTTCACACAAACCAATCTTCCTGCAGCCCATCACAGTGAACATCACAGTACATGACGCACAGTGTGTGCTCAATTTATGTGGGCTGGATTGGAGTAGAAAATTGATTATTAGAAGCCCCGAAAAGAAAAATGACCAAAATAGCTCTTTTCTGCCAAATAGGGACTTGCTTCTCGCAAATGGAATCCCCAGATCTAAAGACCCAGAAAATATTCTTTTTGACTGGGATGTTACTTCAATATAAGGGTTTTACGGTAATAAATTTCACAGGTGGCCTCTATACTCTTTTTTCGCTACCAAATGAATCAGTGTCTCATGAAAAGAGGCTCTCTTTGTTTACATTCCAAATTCTTTCAATCCAGGTGAGGAGCAATTCACATCTCATCCAAATCAAGTGATAATTCTATGTAATTCATTATGTAACAGATTTAATGAAGGAAATGGGAGAGGTTTAAGACATTGTTCCTAAAGTCAAGACCCTCAGTAGTTGCAGAAAAAATTTTAATGTGCAAAAAAGAATATGACTGCACCAACATGAAAAACTCTGCATTCTAACTATACAAATGCTATAGGAATTCAAAAAAGTCAACTTGGAGGCATGCAGCTCGGAATATTTCATGGGCCTTAAAGGATGGAAAGAATATAATAATGCAAAAAGTTGAAATAAAGGCTGCCTAAGACTTTAAAACATCTCAAAGAATTCTAGAGCATGCAAGGGCACTGAGAGATGATTCAGCCTTAACTCCTCATTTTCTGTAAGAAGAAATAAACCCAGATAGAGCAACTGACTTACCCAAAGCTCCACAGTGAATGTGGGCAGAGCTGGGAGACAGCCTTCCTCGTTCTGTTCCTATCGCCTGGAGTCATCTCCTACAACCTCGTTTAAATTACACAAAGACTGTTTGTTTTCTATTTGTGTGAGGGGAAGACGAAGTCAGATGCTTACTTTCTTGCTAAGAAAAACACCCCGCTAAAACATTGTCTAGACCAATTTTTAAAGGAGAAACTGGAAATGTTGACAGTATAGCCATAAAAACTTGAGTACGCCGATTGCATTTCAACAACATCAGAAAATGGCTTCTGGGGAGGGGGAGGCATGAAACTAGAATAACATTTCTATTATAGACTTTGTGTTATAAGAGAAGTGGGTTACATCATCATATGCACAGGGAACGGGATTTCCCCAGAAACATAATTGAGCTTGTTTTATGAATGAGGTACACTCTTTTCTTCTTTTTTTCAAAAGGAGCCAATGGTTTGAAAAAATGGCAATGCCCAACAGAGACTACACTGAGACTGGCTATCTGAAAGTGTCTTCCTTTTTTACATGCTAATCCCCGATATGCAGACAATTTTAATTTATGTCTGGCAGCATCTGAGCTGCAAGAAAGTGAGGCTACCGACATCTGGCTTGATAAACCACATAGCTGTAAGCAAGCTTATAAATTAAATTATTTAAGTATTCCCATTTAATTTTCAACATCTCTAAGGACAGGATGACAGACTGAAATGTGTCAAACCCAAAGAAACCAGCCTAAACTCATCTCAAACATGACACTTAAAGTAATTCAATAATATTCCACATTTTACAAACAGACATGAAAACACATTTCACCCCATCAATATAATTTGTGGTGCCCAAGCAGAATCATGCCATGATATCCCACAAGAAGCATAATTTAGCACGGATGTAACTTTTTTTATGTTTTATTTTATATTTGAGAGACAGAGAGAGAGGGAGCATGAGCAGGGGAGGGGCATACAGTGGGAGACACAGAATCTGAAGCAGGCTCCAGGCTCTGTCTGAGCTGTCAGCACAGAGCCCAATGCGGGACTCAAACCCACGAGCTGTGAGATCATGACCTGAGCCCAAGTTCAAAGCTTAACCGACGGAGCCATCCAGGCGCCCCTAACTTAAATATTCAATTATTGCCTTAAATATAGGAATATGTGGAAAAATCTCAGTATGTTGGGTGTAATCCCCTCAGTCTAATATATTAGAGGGAATGAGACAAGTCATCAGGAGACTTTTGTTCTCCTGTTTTGGGGACAACATAGTTATCACCATCATTGCATTTATACACTAATTCATCCAACATGCATTTGGAAATACCTGCTGCATGCTAGGTACAGAGCTAGGTGCTGGGATCTGGCAGTAAACCAAGCCTACTTAGTCTCCATCATCATGGAACTTACTACCTCACCCTCACCGGATAAAAAGTACAGACTATCCTTCTAAAGCACTAGAAGTCATTAATTCAGGATCCATTTCCTCCTACTAGCTCATGAAAGACAAATCTAGAATACTGGCCCTAATAAGGTATATACACCTGGATACAAAAGGGATACTGCACACATGGAGGAAAAGACAGACCCCAAAAAATCTGGTTCCAAAAGTGATTTGCTCATTGCCACTGTAGGTAGGAGGGAACATTCTCCTCAATCAATCACAGACCAGAATACACCAAGTCCCTGCCATGGGCAAGAAAATACACTGTTAGGAGGGAATTAATGTGTGAGATATTTAACTGTCTAAACTAGAGGTAAAGCTCATAGCAGTGGTACAGAAAAAGAAAGGAGGAAAGTGAAAGATGTTACGAAGCACTAATGGGACAGAATGACAGATTATACACAGAATGCAAAGTACAAGAAGTGGGCAAAGAAAACTCAAGGTTTTAAGCCTGGGGAGCTGGGAGAATTATGGCATCACTGACAGAAACTGAGAAGGTAGACAGGGGATCCAACCTTGGAAAGAAGTTGTGTTCACCTTTAGAAACATGATAAATTTCAGATTATCAGCAGAAAATCCAAGGGTACACATGTGGCAAGAAGTTGGAGATATAGGACTACAGTGAAAGAAATAAGTTTTCTTTTTTTTCAAGTTTATCTATCTATTTGAGAAAAAGAGAGAGAGAGCAGGGGAGGGGCAGAGAGAGAGGGAGAGAGAAGATCCCAAGCAGCCTCCATGCTGTCAGCACAGAGCCCGATGCGGGGCTCGAACCCAGGAACTGTGAGATCATGACCTGAGTCGAAATCAAGAGTTGGACACAACTGAGTCACCCAGGTATCCCTTAAAACTCCCTTTTGTAACAAATACCAGTTAGAGTCATAAATCTAAATGAAATCCTGAAGGAAGAAAAGGTAGAGGGAGAAAAACAAATAATGGATCTCGAGTATATCCACAGTTTGAGTATAGAAAACAGAAAATTATCCAGGAAGAAATCTCCATTTTCTTTTCTCAAGGAAGATTCATAGGAAGTGAACAACACTGATATCAGACAAAGAGAAGACAAGTTCTTCTCAGAATGGTGATATGGATAGGCACAGGATTAGGGGATACCAGAAAATCAGCTTTCTCTGATTTACCTTATCTATCTATTTATTTTTGGGTATTGCAAACATTTTTAGATTATATTTTAGACCATATCTACTGAATCATTCTTTAGAGGCGTCACCTTAGGATCCTTTAGTTGAGGTATTCCACGATAAGAACACTCTCTGTGCAGAAGTCTGAAATTCTGCTGCCATATCCAAAGGTCCAGTACAAGATTCAGAAGACTTAACTTAGGAATTCCTAAATTTGGGCACCCAAACAATAAAGACAAGTCAAATTAAAAAAAAAAAAAACCAGAATTCTTCTCTTCATGGATTTAGTAACAAATAGAGGCGTAAGAAAATAGTAGTCGGGACACCTGGGTGGCTCAGTCGGTTGAGCATCCAACTTGGCTCAGGTCATGATCTCGCAGTTTGTGAGTTCGAGCCCCACATCAAGCTCTGTGCTGACAGCTCGGAGCCCGGAGCCTGCTTCTGTGTCTCCCTCTTTCTTTGCCCCTCCCTTGTTCATACTCTGTCTCTCTTTCTCCCTCTCAAAAATAAATATACATTAAAAAAGATTTTTTTTTTAAGTAGCCAAAACAGTATTTGAATACTGGCCATGCAACTTACTTAGTAACCTTAGCCAAATTACTTAACCTCTCTTGGCCTCAGTCTTCTAACCCTTAAAATTGGAGATAACAGTACAGACTTCATAAAGTTATTGTGGGGATTAAGTGAGATAACCAGTTTAAAACGAATAGAACAGTTCTTGGCATAAAGCAATTGTTTATAACTTGCTAGATCTCGCTCTCACATACATGCACACATCAATTGGCAACACAAAAGCATATAGAATTTTTTTAAAGTAAGCTAAAAACTAAATTGTCTACTATTATTTAAAATACAAGTATGTCACATAGGATTATCTACATCCTAGACAGAAAACTGAAAGAACAGGTGAGAAGTCATTTACAAAGACCTTCAACATTTATAAAATAAAAACCACAAAGTCAAGAATGAGAAGAGAAAATATAAAATGAAGAAAGTATATTCATCTTCTTTTGCCAAATGTCGAGAATGAGAAAAAAAATAAACATAGATAATTCTCATGTGGTTTGGCAAACTGCAAATTTTGAATGGGAAATTATTATTTGAAGAATGGTCTATATGCAATCCCCATTCCAATTCTAGTCTTATCCAATGTACTATCATTAAAGAAATGATCTTCAAACACCAGAAATGACTATCAATGCTATGCAGATATCAAATTTTTCTAGGCCAATTTTATTTCCATCCATGATAAAATGACAAGTTGCAGAGATGAAGGCAAAATGGCAAGATAATCTATTTTGATTTCTATAAGAAATTTGACTTAAATTCCATGACATTCTTAGAAGCAATGAGGAAAACAAGGGCTTACACTAGAGTTCAGTAGCCTCATTACACTGGAGGGCCAGCCAATAGCAAAACCAAGAAACAAGTAGTGGAAAAGGGGAACAGGAAAAGATACAGAGAGAAAAAATAAGGAGAAAAAAGAAATCAGCGCTGTGACAGATTTGCCCAGTTCATGTTTATAAAGTACTTAGAACGGTACCTGACATGTAAACACTGTATGTATTTGCTAAATAAGGAATTCTACGCTCAGCACTGATGACAGGACTCCCTGACCCTTTGTGTAGACATTCAGATGCTTGAAAGCAGAGGCTTAGAGCAAATGATTTCTCAAGGTCCTGTGCAGCTCAGTTATTCCATAGCTCTGTTTCTCAACATCCTTAAGAGATTTCACTAGAGAAAACAACCGAAGGTACTTGTCGACACACCAGAGTTCTATTTTCCACGTCATGGCTTTCCATTTTAGCTCAAGGTGTAATAGAACTGTTGTTTTTTTTTAATAGACAGCGCTCATTTGGTCAATCTCTTCGAATCTGTGGGCATTATTGTGAGCATGACTTCCTTTGATAGTAAACACATTAACAACTAGTATTCTTTAAAACGGCCCGTTCATTTATAAGGTAGCCCTGTCAGTAAGCTCTGCCGTAAATCATTCGGTACACCGAACTCTGTGTTCCCATCAGTAATGAAGTAGGCATTTTTATTCAAATGTAGCAGGATGTTCAGCTCCCAGGATAATGATTAACTGAAGATCTCCTTTTTTATTCTGCAGACAAAGCAGATACCATACTTACAGTTTAGGCTCTCAGGGACAAAAATCTTAATGGAGGCCAAGATTTCCTCAGACTTTATGGAAATAACCTTTTTAAAAGTTTGCATTCTGTAGTCCCTCTCTGTGGCAATTCTGATTTCTTTTTCCTGGGGTCAGAATATTCTTGACAGGTCTCCCACTCCCTTGCTATTCTTTAATAGTACTGTGATTTCCTTACTTCTCTTTCTAATGAATATTTCATCCGTCTGAAGGAATAAGCATCGTGTGTTTACCAGATGACAAAATGACTTCCAAAAATGTACTTAACTGGAAATCAGCCTTTATTAGAATTACCAGTCTTCTTTGAGCTCCTTCCTCTGCCTCCTCAAACTATTGTGAACAGTAAAATGAATAGTAACTTTGTGTGCTATGATTAGAACTATAAGCTTGGTGCAAATTAGTACTCACGAATGGCATTCTCACATCATACAGTATGTGAACATAAGCTTAGATCAGGGCATGCCCATAAGTGCATATTTCATTTTGTGTTCACACACAGTACACAAAATATCCAAGCATCAATCAAGGTGCTTTTGAACAAAGCACTGGTAAAATTAAATAAAATTACAAAGGACACTGGAAACTTGTATTATTTATACTAATTTATCACTGAAGGTTTACATCATACATTACGAATTATACCCACCCCATTTAACCAGCTGAGAATTTTGCAAATAAGAAGAGAACAAAATCAGTCATCTATCACACACAGTGACAGTTAGCCACGTCAATTAAAATGTATCTTTTAAAATTGAAGTTCGCATGCAGTAGTACACATAAGTCTGGGATAAAATAGGTAGCTGATGGGTTCTCAGAAACAGCCATTTAAAATCATGCAAGTCGAATAGTTTCATCTGACATTTGTCAGACATCTAGCAAAAATAGGACAATATTTGAAGGTCACCAATTCAATGTCTATCCTATAGAAAAGACCCTGGCTACTTCAGATAGCATGCCACATGGCATGGGATTACACTACCTTTTTGTACTTACTTCAGAATTTTTGCCATTGTTTTTCATTTTTCTTTAGCTGTTTTCAAAAAGAATATATAGTGATTCTGAATATACTTTGGAAGTGTGTTAGGCTGAAGAAATAGTGATTTCAAATTTATTAAGGTGAAATGGAAGGGCTGGACTTTGCCTCACCCAAAAGAAACTTTGCTGCATTCAGTTGTCAGGGTAGCAATATCATGGGGCTGAAATAACACTCCTAAAGATCTTCTCAGAGAGATTTTCCAGAAACCACAAGAGCGATTTCAATGAACTCTGAACCCATTTCCTAAACGTCTAATGTTGGACTTCTTGTTGGCAAATATGGATGCATTTCAGATTATGGCTTATCTATAAATAGCAAAAGTCTAAGGCTTTGTTTTCAGTTTTATGGTTGTTTTTTCTGTGTTATTCCCCCCTAAGGTAGAGGCATAAATACCAACTGAGCAGTGCTTCCATTTTCCTTAGAATATCAGAGCTAAATGCTACAAGAAAATGAATGGAATCTACAGGTTAAGGTTCATTATGTGTCTTGCAGATAGAGGTGTATGAATGACTGTCCTATCCACAAAACACAAGTATGTAATCAGTCACTAAGATTAGGAGACTCCAAAAGAGAATGGTGGCACAGTTAAATGTATCTTTTCAAGGAAGTATATGGCAGTGATGGCTATAATTGACCATCTTACCATATTTCTGCCCACACATTAAGATGATTCTACAGTTTCATGGAAGTATAAGCTGACGAGTTAATTGAGAATCCATATCTATGGATATCTATCCACCAATATATCAATCTACCAGTTATCAATATGTCAATCTACTGACCTACCAAACTCTCTATCATCTCATCTGTAAGGAGACACCATAAGACAGAAAAGTTCAGCTTACCTGTACAACTGCCCTTCTTGCAACAAAATCAAGTCTATCAATTTAATTCTTCTTGCTTGGTATCCACTGCTACTGCTCCTCTAAAGTCTAACAGGCTCTGTTTTAGTCCTCATCGCAACACTGCACAGTAGGTACTTGATCCAGTTGTAAGATCTTTTCTTTGCCTACTCTCACACTTAGAGAGGTAGCTTGTGGTTTGGTGTAAAATCTGACCATGACTGAAATAGACCACACACACACACACACACACACACACCAAAAAAAAAAAAAAAAAAAGAAAGAAAGAAGAAAAAGAAAAGAGGGCAACCTACATGATACTCTCTTACTCTCCCCTACTTAACAGCATGGATATTTTGCCATACTTTGATTTTTCTTTTTGGTGAAGCAGTAGAGGAAGTTAGGTCACAGGAATGTTCAAGGGAAATTTTAAAATGAACATGTTTTGGATTTACTGATCTATACTATAAAAAGGATGATTGTCAGCTATGAGAAAATTTAACACTCAGAAATCCTTAGAGGACTAACTGTAAATACACTAAAGCTGAATATAACTACATCTGTACCTATATCTCGACTATTCTGATTTTGCATAAAGAGGAGATGATGACCAAACTGAAATAGGAAGATACACTTTTCTTAAGAACAAACAAAAACTGAATCTTCAATTATTTTTTTGAGATGATTTCATTTAAATGTTCCATAGGATCCTCAAATTCAACAGGTATAAAATGGAACTCATTATCCTCACCTATGCCCTCCATTTTCCCCCACCAAGGCCAAAGCCCGTGCTTTCACTCCTTGCAAGTGAATGGCACCAAAGCAGATGAATGGAAGTAGGGTGGAGGTAGGGCTGGGGTAGGAGAAACCATTACAAAAGAACAGAGTCAAGATATCCAGAAAAGGGCCCAGGATCTGATTACAAATCATGTGTAAAGATTTTTAGCTGACCCTAGGGGTCATGAAAATTTTTTTTCAATTCACCTTAAATCTGAAATCAGTAACACTGAATGGTGTCATCATCTACCCAGTCTCCCAAGCCAGAAACCTTTCTCTTACTTCTTCTGTCTAACGAATGACTCATGCCTATCAGCATATGTCAAATCTCAAGGTTCTCAAACTGTAGTCCCTGGACCAGAGGCATCAGCATCCCCTGAAACTTGCTAGAAATACAAATTCTTGGGCCCCACCCCAGACCAACCGAAAACAGAAACTGCTCCAGGGAAGTGAAGTGTCTAGCAATTTGCAACTTAACAAGCCCTCCAAGGGATTCTCATACACACTCAAGTTTGAGAACCATTGTTCAAATCCATCCCTTTATCATTATTCCCATTGTCAACTGCCACCTGGCCCTCATCCTCTCGTATCTGGCCTATAGCAATAGTCTCTTAATTGGTTTTCTGGCCGTCAATATTGCATCTTCCAATCCATTCTTTATACTATCACCAGAGTGAACCCTCTGTATCATAAATGTGATTATTAAAATCCTTCCCTTGTTCCTCCATGCCTATAGAAATGGTGTTTAAACTGTGTTCCTAGGTGAATATGGGCATCTTTGGGGGGCCATTCTGCCTACCATGACAAGAGGCTCAGTGGGTAGTACACCACACTTCAAATTTCACAAGTAGCTTTACAAAACCGCTGGCCAACAAGAGAAAGGAGATGTTCCTTGGGACACAGAAGTCCCTCTTCATCTGTCTCGAGCCTACCTCTTCAGGCCTTATCTTTTCTCATGCTTCCCTTCCACGTCACTGTTCACCTGTATAGAAAGACTGCAGCTCCCCTAAGAGACCAGGGTCATTTGGTGTTTCTGTGCCTCTGCTTCTTCTGCTTAGAACATCTGCCCATTCTTGCCATTTGTTCATGGGATAACTGCTGTTCCTTAGCCGCTACCAGTCCACACTTAAAGGATGACTCCCATAATACCGGCATTACCTTCTACACGAAGCCTTTTCAGATGCCTGCTTCTCATCCCTCTACTAGATGGAATTGACTAATGTCCCTCTGTGCTCTGACAGTGACAATAATAGTAGAGAGAGTGATAGCTGATCTTTATAAGCATGTACTATGTTCTATGCAAATCACTGTGCAAAGTGCCATCTTAAGACTCACAAGTTTAAGAGGTATGAGGTTTAATTATTACCTATTTTATTTTATTTTATTTTATTTTATTTTATTTTATTTAAGTATAATTAGCACACAGTATTATATTAGTTTCAAGGGTACAATATAATGATTCAACAATTCCATACGTTGCTCAGTGCTCACCATGGTAAGTGAAAATGGGGTAAAAATCCCCATTTTAAAGATGAAGAGACAAAAGTTTAGAAGGATTATATTTAATCTACTTGCCCAAGTTGTACAGCAAATTATGTGGCCAGAATTGGATCATTTTATCTACTTAAACCCGAAAGCATATGCACTTAACCTCTACAGAACAGGAATCAGACTCATAACACATGAGTCAGGTAAGCAAGGACTAAGGCAAAGGGGGGTTGCAGACACTGTGGAACTGAACAGGGTATACTCAAGCTGTAAGCATTTAAATAAAAGGAAAGGGAGGGTGGGGAGGGAAAAGAGACAAAGAAGAGCCCTGGGTTGCAAACAAAACATATCTGAGGACTGATCCTGAGCAGTAGGCCACTAGCTTGACACTTCTGTTTCATACTATATTCAATTCTCAACTTTATGCTTGTCATAAAACCCTTGTCAGGATAATTTATTGGGACAGTAGTGCCTATAAGTGTCCCATGAAAGAAAGAAAATTTTTCTACTTTTCACCTATCCACGAACTTTGCATTCTAGACATCAATGCAGAGAGATGGGGGGGGGCAAGGGGATGGTGTAAAGGGACAAAAGTGGTTCATACAAGGAGAGAGGAAGAGTGCTATATTCTCCCTGAGACTGTTGGTGGGATTTTAGGGATCTCATAAATGCTTGTACTTCTAATGGAGGGGCCTGGTAATGGATATCCAGGGGAAAAAAAGGGTCACTAGACAAATATCCCTGTGCACCAAGATCAGAATAAACCATGCCTTTCAGCAATCATGACTGCTACCTAGAGACTTTGCTGCAAATTTTCTGTAATGGGTAAACCTTAGTGTACTAGTTCTCTATTGCCACTATAATAAACTACTACAGACTTGGTGGCATAAAACAACACAGATTTATCTTCCATTTCTGAGAGTCAGAAGTATGAAGTGGGTCTTGATGGACTATGGTAAAAGTGTTGGCAGGGCTACATCCCTTTCTAGAGACTGTAGGGGATAATCCTTTTCTTTACCCTTTCCAGCTTGGAAAGGATACCTCCCAATCCTCAGCTCATAGACACTGTCTTCAAAGCCAGCAATGTCCTCCCACTTTTTTAAGGACCCTTGTGATTACAACGGGTTCACCCAGTTAACCAGAATAACCTTCCTATTTTAAGGTCAGCTGAATAAGCAACCTTAATTCCATCTTCAAGCTTAATTACCCTTTGTCATGTGATGCAACATATTCACAGATTCCAGGGATTGGGACATGCATGTCTTTGGGGGACCATTCTGCCTACCATGACCAGTGATTCCCAAAGACTTTTTGAGTGGGGAGCTATTCAGGATTATATATCTCAACTGCCCTATTGGGTAGGTTCTGATATGTGAATGTTTTTAATTAAAAATATATATGAATGCCATGAGCAAATAAACTCATATGCATTCCACACCTACCAAAATTGATTCTTTTATTTCTATGTGTGTAAGTCAGGTTTCACCTATCTACCGTGAGCTTGTGATTGGGGACCATGCCCCTTATTGACTTTTGTTTCCCCAGCACCTAGCACCATACCTGGCATGTTGTAGAAATTTATTGTTTGTCACAGTAATAAATAAGTGAAAAATGCTTCTTCTGGGGAGGGGAGGGAAACATTTGTAGAGTTGTATTTGTTACTTAGGTCAGAGCTGTATATATCTCCAAAGCTGAATATAGTGCTAAAAAAGGACGGGAAGCTGAACATACACTATTTTAAAAATCTATTTAAAATAGATGTCAGAGGCATTTTTTTTTATTATTTCTAGCAGATCATTCATCAGTAGAATAAGGAGCAAAAAAGAAAAGGGAACTGCTCCCCTAAACCATATGAATTCTTACTTATATTTCATTTCAAATCAATAAAGGGAAAGTCACTTCTAAAGTATTATGATTCATGAACTTCATTTACCACTCCTTCTTTTGGATTTGATCAGAATAGCCATCTCTATATAGTACTAGAATTGTTGATATTTTATTGCATTACCACATCTCATTATTATGTATTAAACGCTAGTATTTATGGCCACTACTCACCCTGATGTGAGACAGAAAAATATTGAAGGCTTGGCATCAAGGAATAGGCCTGTATAGGGATGAAGGACTGACTAGGAAGAGTCAATGGTCCTTTGGCTACCCCTCAGATCATTAACTCCAAGTGGTTATTTGCTCCCATGCACTGTCCAGTGCCCTGGCTGTTATTGCTGTGATATGTTAGATGAAGAATATATTTTAAATGTTTTAATATGAACTCAGTGCTCATGAAGGGTGCCAGATTGAAAGCACTGGAGTCTGAATTCATCGGGTTATGCACTTGGCTGGTTCCAAGTTACAGAGAGATGCTTGACCTTGAATGGCCATCCTGCAAGAGGAAGAAAACATACAGTTTTGCTGAACTTCAAGAGACTTAGGAGCAGCACAGCAGCATCCTGAAGTTAAGCATTTTTATCAAGGAGGAAAATAAGACTATTAACTTTGCTTGTACTTGACTTGATTTACTATAATGCCAATACTGGTGTGTGTGTGTGTGTGTGTGTGTGTGTGTGTGGTGGGGAGGGCAGTGGGTTAGGATACACAATTACTTCAACATAAAACAAATAAATGCCCTATTATCAATGCACTAAACCACTTAAACATGCAGCAATCTTTTTAACAACTGGTATGTGTATTCCAACTGAATGGCCAATCTTCATTCCATTTTGCATACCTGAGAAGAGCCCTTAGCTTTCTAAAAATCATAGACTGAGGAGGAAAAAAGTTGGAGCTATCCAGAGTTTTTATTATAGATATGAGAAAACCAAGGCTCAGAGTGGGAAAGTGACCTGAGGAGGCCCATATCACTAGTATGAGACCGGGAGCAGAGCCCAGGTTTTCTGATTAACAGGCAAGGGCTTTTCTAGTATATCATGTTGTCTCTCTAAGGGAGAAAAAACTAGCTGCTCTCTGAACCTTTTAAATATTTAGTGCCAATTATTTTCATAAGTGTGCATTCTTTTGGCCTGTTAGGCATTTTTCCTCCATTCTGATCTATTCATTCACCTTAGGTTAAGAAGACTATCATTTTTCACACATTTAAGCTTCCTTAAGTATTAAAAAAATACCTCTTAGTTAATAATATGCAACTGGCAAACTCACAATTTCCAAATTAAGAACATTATTTCCACAAATGATACAAAATGCAAACATCTCAACTTCCTTCCTAAGTTTCTCTTTTAATCTGTCATTTTATTTTCTGATACTTTTTTTCTCCTATAGTGATCTGAACTTTTTGGCAATAGTATTGTCTTAAAGGCAGTACCTCAAGAAGAATGGCAAATAGAGCTACATGCATAGTTAAAACTGACAAATCCATTTAAAATTCCCATTACAGACTAATATCAATTCACTGAAACCCAATTTAAGGAAAAAAAGAAACCACTTACTATACCTGTACGGTATTTTTCGATTGGCAATACAAATTCCAAGATTTTAAGGATTTCATTTTTCATGTAATTTCCCTGTAATTTCATTGTTTTCATTGTTTTGTATTTTAAAGAAAGTATAAAGTGATTCCAAAGACTTATCACAAATTCAGATCGTCCTTTTCACTTTTTTACAAGTTAGGATGAGAATTCATATTTGAACAGTAATGCATAGCACTACCAATATACAGGTAGCAAAGAAAAAAAACAATATTCTCGATTTCTCACTTACTAAGTACTGAACATTGACCAATATTTTTAATAAGAATGACGGCCAATGAGGGATGTCTTTCAGATAACTGAAGATTTTGAGTAATCTCCAAGTCTCCCTCTTCTCGCCACATTTCCTCACATATTCCATGTACCAGAGGACTAAATATAGAAGCAAATGCTTTGTCAATACTCCAGGTGAATTCTCTCTACATTGGCACATTTACCAAAAGAAAAGACACAATAACTTTTGCCCAGTAGTTGCTCAATAAATATTTATTGAGCATATAGACTGGTAGATGGATGGATGAAAGGAAGGACAGAATGGTAAATAAATGAATGCAATACCATGTTAATACAGATATTTTACTTGAGACTTTCCTAAAAAACTAAAACATTAATTTCAGGAGGCAAATATTTGTTTTGTCATTAAAATTCTCTGAATGAAAATATTTTTTCCATTGATATGGAGAAATACCATGCTTATTTGCAGTCAGTGAGAAGCACTAAATGGTTCTGCAAACATCCATTAGCCCTGCTGTTCCCACATACTTTGCCTATATTCCCATCAGTCAAGGAGTCTCTTGGTTTTAGCAGCTGTATATAAAAAAGGTCATAGGATCATTCAAATACGTAGGAAAGCTTGCATATTTGATCTTGCAAAGACTCTCAATTATGAAGTACAAACACAAACTTACCTATACAATGGCCAAGTAAGTTTTTAGAAATTTAAAATAATGCGTTTCATGTACATGACACTCAATGAACATAACTGATTTTATCAGTGAAACATTCCCTTCTTTTCACATTGTGCAACAAAGTGTTCAATTCCCAAAGTAAATTTCAGTGTAGAATGCACATACCTTGGTAGATCCAGAAGTTACTGGAACCAAAAAGGAGACAGCTGAATAAAGGTCACCCTTGTAATTCCTGTAAACAAATTAGGCCAAATTATCCTTCAAACATCTGTACAAGCAGATCCAAAGCAGTCCTTCTATTAGGGAAAGGAAGAGACACACGTGGGGTTGGGGCAGGAGTAGGTGTGGGGGTGTGATTATAAGACTTCATTTTGCAATTCACAAGGGATAATGGGGTCAGTTTCCTAAAAGGTCTGCTTAAAACCTCACACAATTATATTAACTATGTTGCCAATAAGGAGTTTTTTAATTAACAATAAGTATACCTAGAGGGCTATGGAATTCTCACCCACAAAGACTGTCCCAACTTAATACCATGCAATTATTATTCAATATACCACTCATTTTGAGATGAAATGACCACAGTTTCAAGGAGTTTTCACCAATATAAACAATTTACAGTAATTTCAATTTCTTAAACTAAAATAGTCTTTTATGGTTTACCAAAAGCTTTCCTATACACATTTTATTTAATCCTCAAAACAATTCCAAGGAAACAGAGACTGAGAGGTTAAATGGCTGGAACAATGTCACATGTGCAGCTAGGCAGAGCCAGGACTAGAATCCATGTCCCTTCACTTTTGGTTCAGTCATTTTTCCAATGTCCCACATGACTTCCTTCATTCGACAGTTATAAAATTTACTATATGTCTCCATAGGCCACACTTGCTACTGAGCAAAAAGGCAGGAAATATACCTGATAATAATCCCTACTATTTCACTCAACTTGAGAGATACATTTCTTCCTTTGATTTGTACAGTACCCACTATGAAGTCATATAGATGTTTAACATATGAACTTTTAAAAGTCCTTCAGTGGTAGTGTAACTTGGTACAATATTTACGGCAGGCAACTTATCAGTAGGTACCAAAAGCCTTAAAAACATGCATTCCTTTTGGCCTACTCTGCATGTATACATTTCTAAGGCAATTATCAGAGATGTACACAAAGAGGTATGTGTAAGAATTTTTGTCATGATGTTTTTTATAACAAATACTGGAAATTGCCTAAATGCCCAATAATTGGAGTTCAGTTAAAAAAAATCATGGAATAACCATATGATAGATTACTAAACTGCTATTAAATAAGAGATTGTTAGGATTTGTCATTTCATATAATTTCTACCTATGACTTTGATTTGCTGCTTTTAAATTATACTCTGGAAGAGGTGGGAGAGGGGAAATATAAAATTTTCCTTTATACAGTTGGTTGTTTCTTCACGTCTCTGTGTCTCTGTGTCTTCCTCTGTCTGTATCTCTTTCTCTACACACACACACACACACACACACACACACACACGTATATACATATATATGTATATACACGTATATACACGTATATACGTATATATATACATATATACACACAAACATATATATACATATACACGTGTTTGTGGTATGTGTATGTGTGTATAGATACATATATTATTTACGCACAAATGTTACCGATATATTGATAAATGAAAAAAAACACATTATAAAGTAGTTATATGAGTCCAGCTTAAAAAAGATATATATGTATGTAAAATATATATGATTTTCTGCTTTCTGTGTATCTGTATTTTCTAATTTTCTATAATGAACATATATCACTCATATATTAAAAAAACTGTTTTAATTCTTCAAAAATTCATTTTAGGCTGGTGGGGGGGATGGGTTCAATAGTTGATGGGTATAAAGGAGTCCATTTGTTGTGATGAGCACCAGGTGTCGTATGGAAGTGTTGAATCACTATTCTGTATACCCGAAACTAATACTACACTGCATGTTAACTAACTGTAATTTAAATTGAAAAAATAAATACAACAAAAAACAAGCTTCAAAAAATCCATTTTAGAAAAAGCAGTGTGGTGAATTAAAACAAAAGAAAAAGGAAAACAAAAACTGCAAACATTTTCTTAAGTTTATTTATTTATTTTTGAGAGAGAGAGGGTGAGAGCATACAAGCAGGGGAGGGACAGAGAGAAAGTGCAACACAGAATCCAAAGCTGACTCCAGGCTCTGAGCTGTCAGCACAGAGCCCCACACGGGGCTTGAACTCACTAACTGTGAGATCTTGACCTGAGCCAAAGTTGGATGCTTAACCTTAAGACTGAGCCACCCAGGCACCGCTGGAGAACAAAAACTTTAAGCTGTCATAGTCCAATATTTTATGATTGGCACTCAATTAACCTTATGGCCCCAATTTATCAATCAAGTAAACCCCAAACCCATTATTTTTTATTTTTTAAGTTTATTTAGTTTTGAGAGAGAGACTGAGAGAGTGGGGGAGGGGCAGAGAGAGAAGGAGAGAGACAGTCCCAAGCAGGCTCCACACTGTCAGCCCAGAGCCCTATGTGGGGTTTGAACCCACGAACCACGAGATCATGACCTGAGCCGAAACCAACAGTCAGACACTTAACTGACTGAGCCACCTAGGCATCCCACCTGTTATTTTTTTTATATTGAGGCAAAAATCTCATCAATAAGGACAAACAATTTAAAATTTCTACACAATAAATCAAGACAGAAGAAAATATATAAATGCAGTTTTTAAAAAAAAATGTAGCTCAATAGCATTATTGTCATGTTTCACAAAGATTATCAATGTGACCTTGCAATGATAATAATAGAGTATTATATTATTACTAATGATCTCCATAGCCAATATACCATATATAAATCATTCATAATAGACTGAAGTGGTACTTTTAATTAGTTGCAATCTAATTGCCCAATGTACATTTTTCATCACTGTTAATGTTGCTCAAAAAAGACATAGTTCTGCTCAAGTGTTCATGTGGTTCCATAACAGTGCTAAGTTAGAATCTTTCAAGGGGAGACATTTCAGAAAGTACTTAGATCTTGACTACAAAAAAGTATTTCTGGCTCTTCTGCCACATATACCAGAGCAAGTCTGTAGAAATTGGCTTCATACCCATCAGGCTGATTTTCAAGGAGGTTAGCAAAAAATGCTTTAAAAAAATAAACTGCCCTACATGCAGCATTTTGCCTTGGTGAGATACACAGAGAACTGGGAAGCAAGAGGGGCTTTGAAATTATTTAGCTCTTCTTTGCTCACTTCTCAACTGCCTTCAAACTGAACCCTTTAGGAGGCTATCTCCCCATTTATGATTAGAGAAGGCCAGTTCTTATGTCGATCTATACAAGATACCCCAGGTCACTTGCCATCATTTACCAGTTCAAACATCTACCACTTCCCTCACCTTCCACCTCTTTATTTCACTCAAGAATTTATCTCCAAAACAGAAACTGTTGACTGTCTTAATACTGCATGGGGGCTAGCTACCCTTTAGAAAAAAAAAAGTTAGAATGTTTGACAGGACCATCATTGAACACAACCTAATAATGCACACCAGAGGCAAAAACAGCAGGAGCCACAAATGTTAGAAATGCATCTCAAGTACTATTGGTTTTGGAGATAGAGCCTGCAAAGCAGAGTTCTAAAGCCAAATCTGAACAGCTCATTAAGAGTTCATCTAACCCACACTTTAATTAGAGCCACCACCTCTTGTTTGGTCCTACATAGAGAATAATATTCTACATCTTTCAGTTGTCTGCCTCTTAAGATGAGAGAGCCAATCATCTGAGATTGGCTATGGAGATGAAACGCATAAATTGAAGGTGAGCAGAAGAATGGCCTAAGAGTCTGGCTAAAAAAACCATATTTACATAAATATGCATGCATATAAGGATGCATATATGTGTGTGTGGATAGATATGTTCTGCAGATAAATTTTAAAGGTATAATTTCTATTTGTTTAGGAAATGGGCCATTTTTTACTTATTTTCAATAGTTAATTATATACTAAGTATAACTATAACAACTTATTAGCACTTTCTATTTTCAAGGGACTTTGGGCTGCATATAGGTCACACTTTATTTTACTAATGAGTATATCTTTACATATTGCTACACATACTTTGAAAGCCCTAATGCTATTTTTCTAATGGGACGTTTACTCAAAGACCTTGCAGAAAATAATTGTGTTAATAACAGAGACAGTTTCCCCATTACAATGATCAGTGCTCTCAGACAATTAATGCCACAACACTCTGTATTGTCACTTTCTTCCTCAGGGCCTAGAGAACTTCGAGGTTTACGTTATTGGCTGCAGCTTCTTTTTTTTTTCTGGCAATATGGGCCTTTCTAATGATGAGACCTGCCAAAACTTGTCAATGCTATTTTTCTTCTTTTCCATTAGAGGTGACTGTGGCTGAATAGCCAAGTAATCTATAGTCTAACTTCACTTAATTGTTTTTACTACATGACATGAAGAAATACAGTGAGTAATCACGCCTGTTCTACATGAAGCAAATTGCTAGTGCTTTCCACAGCAATGTGAAGAAGTCTTAACTTGCCTAATCTCCCTTGAACATCCTGTTCAAATCCCGACAGGATAAACTCAGCCCTCCTTGGCTCTCCAATGACTAAAGACTAGATTGGATCAGTGGATCTCAATCATTTTCCCTGTCTGTAGATCTCTTCAAAACAAAGCAGAGAGACAATACTACCCCAGTCACATCTGTATATTCCTCTCCCTCTAGCACCATCTCTCAAGGATAACAGGTTTACCCTCTCTTATTTATTACTGAAACTTCACTTCTAAGGTGGCAGTATTTATTTTTGTGTTTCTTGTTTCTTTGTTTTCTAAGTGTATTCTTCTGCAGTGAAAGTTATACAGATTTATTGTAGAAAATCTGGAAAATGCAGAAGGTATAAAAGAAAAAAAAATCACTTAATACCTACCTCCTCCAAACAGAAATAATCACTTTTAGCACTTTTGTGCATCGTTTTCCAGTCTTTTTTTTTTCTTTCTTATATACTGGGTAAATATAATTTTGTATCCTGCTTTATTACTTGATAGCATAACATAAATGTTTTCTTTTTATCATAAAATATTTGTAAACATCATCTTTAGTGGCCATAAAATATTACATTGTCTGGATGTACCATAAATCACTTAGCAATTCCCTTGTTGAATATTTAGGTTCCTTCATTTTTTTCCACTATTAAAATTTCTGGTGAAAATCCTTGCCAATACAGCTTTTCCTGCACTTTGCATTACTTCTTTAGGACAAACTCCCAGAAGTAGAATTACTGGGTCAAATGGGTATGAGCATTTTTAAGGCTTTTGCTGAAAACTGCCAAATCTATACCAATGAACATTTCATCATGTCCTTATATTCATTCATGTATTCACCCAATACTTATTAAACACCTACTATGCACCAGGTACTGTGCGAGGTGATAATGGATGCATTAGTGAACAACACAGACACAAAGTCCATGCCCTCATAGAGCTAATATGCTAGTACATTTGACAAATTATAAATACATAAAAATACAGTGTGGTACCAGGTAGTGGTGAGTAATATGAGGAAAAATAGAAATGGAAAAAGGCACAGGAAATGAAGAATCATGACTGGACTCATTACACAGGATGGCCAAGGAAGGCCTCTATGATTAAGGAATATTTGATCAAAGATCTGAATAAAGTGGGAAAGTAAGCTTATAGAAATCTTGGAGCAAATTCATTTCAGGCAGAGGAAATGGCAAGTGCAAAGACCCTGAGAGACAAAAAATGCATGGCATGTCTAAGAAACAAAATGGAGGACAGTGTGGCTAGAATGTTATGACCAAGGTTTGGTGAGGAAAACAGTAAGATGCAAGACCCAAAAACAGACCAAATCACACAGGGCCTTGAAGGCCATAGCAAAGATTTAAAATTATTTTTCAAATTTTTGTTTTAAGTGTAAGAAGAAGGCAGCCATTGGAGGGCAAAGAGAAGGAAAATCACAAGATCTTATTTATGTTTTAAAAGGATCACCCTGGTTTCTGTGTAGAAAACTATAGAGGGGCAAAAATGTGTGTAGGGGCACACTTAGGAGTTATTTCAGTATTCTAGGTGAGAGATGATGGTGGTTTGGTCTAAGGTGTTAATGATGAAGATAAAATGTTTCAGACAAGATACAGTCTGAAGGTATAGTCAACAACATTTGTTAATTGGCTGGATGTTAGGTGTAAAAAAAGATGAATCAAGAAGGACTCTAAGGTGTGGAGCTTGAACAAGTGCACTGAGCAGTATCTTACAAAACCGACCAAAAAAGTCCTTGTTTTTATTGTTTCTAACTTGCATTTATTTTGATCATTGAAGATGGAGCTTTTTTTTCACATTTATTGACCATTGTATGAATAATCTGTTCATGCCTTTGTTCAGATAGCATTCATAAAATCCTTTCCTTCCTTAGCTTCTATTTCATTATTTTCTGGTTTGCCTCTTACCTCTCTGACCTTAATCTGACTTGCTTTCCATTGAAGGCTTCTCTTACTTCGCCAACCTCTTAAAGTCCAGAGTTTCTCTAGAGTTTCTCAGGATTTCATCCTTGCGTCTCTTCTTACCCCATATACACTCCTTAGGTGAACTCCCCACCTATTCCTATGATTTCAACTACTACATTGACCAATGACACACAAATATCTACCTCCAGACCTCATCTTCAGATCTGGATTTCCATCTGTTACAAACCATCCCCATCTGGATGTCTGGATGGTGTCTTACATTAAATAAATCCAAACTTGACCTCATTATCCCCACCAAAACAGACTTTTTCTTCTATTTTCCCTATACTGCTTAATAGCATTACCTAATTTCCCAAGCCAAAGTCTCAGAGTCACTCCTCCCTCTCCGTCACCCTCTACATGTTTTCATTTTCCAAGTCCTCCTAAGGCTACCTTATGAGTGGTTCTCGAATTCCTTGCCCCACCTCCATCTGCCACTGTTTTTGGTGCATATCCTCATAATTGCTCAGTTGCAACACAGTCTCTCAATGTCTCACTACTACTACTCTTAATCGATTTCAATCCATTCTTCATACAGATGTCATCTTCCTAAAACCCAAAGTTGGTGACTTGTCCCCACCATTTTAAAGCCCTTCATCTAAAGTTCATTTACTGCGACAGAGAGAGTGAGAGAGAGAGACAGAGAGAGAGAGAGAGAGAGAGAGAGAGAAAACATGCATGAGCAGGGGGAGGGGCAGAGAGAGAGGAAGAGACAGAATCCCAAGCAGGCTCTACATTGTCAGCACAGAGCCTAACTCAGGGCTCAATTTCACAATCTGTGAGATCATGACGCAAGCCGAAATAAAGAGTCAGATGCCCAACCGACTGAGCCACCCATATGCCTGCCCCTAAGGTCCCTCATTAGTTCAGTAGACTCTGCTACAACATACTACATTGCATCATTTTGGATAAACAGCAGAAAAACCACCATTCTCCAGTTTAACTCTCCAGACAGGGAAATCTTAATACATTCATTCACTCAACAAATATATACTAAGCATCTTCTGTGTGTCAGGCACAAGGAAATATATAAAATATCTTCCCCCACCTGGATAGGAAATAAAATGAAACTCTATTATCCTGGGTTGCTATTCTCCATTGCTAATTTAGCCTCTAATTTAGCCTCGTGCACTCTTGCAATCCTTTCCATGTAGAATGTGGTTCCCCTGTTCTCTGACTAAAACATTCCTAGCTGTTCTTTAAAAGCCAATTCATGATACATCTTTTGTAAAACTGTATATACCTTTGAGCTTCCAGAGTATTCTAATTATTCCTCTTCTAGAGGACTTGTTATATAACAATATGCTTATATGTCTGTCTCCTCCATTAGTAAGTTTTTTTTTAATTTTTTTAATATTTATTTTTGAGAAAGAGACAAAGCATGAGCAGGGAGGGGCAGAGAGAGGGAGACACAGAATTTGAAGCAGGCTCTAGGCTCTGAGCTGTCAGCACAGAGCCTGACGTGGGGCTCAAACCCACAAACTGTGAGATCATGACCTGAGCGGAAGTCGGCGCTTAACGGACTGAGCCCCCCAGGCACCCTTAGATGGTAAGTTTTTAAAGTGTCTTTGTATCACTGGGTAAACACAGGCACTTTTAAAAAGTTTTGGCAAATGAATGAATGAGAAAATGGACATATGGTGTTTTTTCTTCATGAAGATTATTTTATGATGTATAATCAGGGGCGCCTGGGTGGCTCAGTCGCTTAAGCGTCTGACTCTTGATTTCAGCTCAGGTCATGATATCAGGGTCATGATATCTAGCCCCATGTAACGCTCCTTGCTGGGGGTGGAACCTACTTGAGTCTCTCTCTCCCCCTCCCTTTGTCCCTCCCCTGTTCTCTCGCTCACTAGCTCTCTTTTGCTCTCTTTCTGTCTAAAAAAAAAATATGATGTACAATCAAACCTGTGTAATACTGAAGTCTTCATGGAAAAGACTTGGGACTTCAACACACATTGCCCCAGAACTCTGTGTAAAGTTGATTCTTTTTCTGCCTTTTCAACAACAAAGAAGTCTCAAGTATTTTGCTAAATATCTGGGACCAGAGTTCTCTCACTACATCTATTGCTGTTTTAAACATTTCCTTAAACATGTTTTACCCCATGTTTTACAGAAATATATTGTTGAAATTTTCTCGATTCTGTGTTGAATTACCCTTAAAATATTTCCATTGCACTGAATTCTAATTGTTTACATTAAAATTGCCTCACTTTCACAAGTTGTCCAATGTTTCATCAAGGCAATATCTCAAATGCGAGAAAAGAACAAAACAATGGGAAAAAATGTAGCACCCTTGTGTTAACACTTCATGGGTTTGAAACCAAAAATAAATGGTGTCACACCTAAGGGTTGACATTTTATTACACTAAACATGAAAGACAAATCACAAATGCACCAACAATGTATGGATATGTGCACAGAGTAAATCTGTAATAAAAGATAACATCCCAGGAAATCAGTGTATTATTTTAGCTTCTACCCAAGATCATTGAAAGAATGTATGAGCCAAAACCAATATAAAGAATAATATTTCACATTACACTTATAATTCGCTAGGATATGCATAAAGGAATGGTCGGATTTAGAAAAAGAATGGGGCGCCTGGGTGGCGCAGTCGGTTAAGCGTCCGACTTCAGCCAGGTCACGATCTCGCGGTCCGTGAGTTCGAGCCCCGCGTCAGGCTCTGGGCTGATGGCACAGAGCCTGGAGCCTGTTTCCGATTCTGTGTCTCCCTCTCTCTCTGACCCTCCCCCGTTCATGCTCTGTCTCTCTCTGTCCCAAAAATAAATAAACGTTGAAAAAAAAAAATTTTTAGAAAAAGAATAAAGAGGTTAAGCACTACCAACACTTTAGTGAATGTCCCAGCATTTCCTTTCTCATAAACCTATACACTACCTCAATTCTTGGAAGGAAAGAAAGAAAGAAAGAAAAGAGAAAGAAAGGTAAGGGGGAAGAAATGAGAGTGATTTTATTGTTTTTTCAAGGTACAAGAGTCTTCTCAAATCTAAGCAATAGGTATCAATTGGCCAATCAACTGCACAGCGTTTTCCCTTAGAGGTCATTAAATCTCATTAGTGAAATTAATACTATCTTTCCAAAAGCAGTTTCTCATTTGACTTGCATAGCAATGATGTCAATGCTTCCCTACATTGCTTAAAGCTCTAAACATATAATGATTCACAATCACAAAAATATATTCATTTCAAACATAGAGTAAGCAAATAAGTGATTTATGTTTCTGTAAATGATGTTTGTAAAATGCATGTCAAAAATGTATGTATACTTTTTAATAAATATTCCTTTAGAAAAAAACTCCTTCCCCACACACATAAGCACAAACATATTTTGGGGCTAGTTAATAGAGCAGGAGATCACACGACAATATCACTCAAATGCTTGCAATTAAGCAGAGCAGCTTTAAAAAAAGAAAATCACTAATGCTAAAGGGGGGTAATGCACAGAGTATAAATTCAAAATGTTGATCAGAAACACTTTGTTGATAGGAATCGAGTTAGCTAGGAACATTTCAGATTTAGAAGGCTTCCAGTCACCCTGTGGTTGTAGTGTATTTATACACCTCTATATTTAAACACAGGTGGTAATTACCAAGATTGAGACACCTTTAATAAGGCATCATCATAGGTGCAAAGGATGTGTAGCATAAGATGAGTTCATTATCAATAACTTCCCTGAATTAATCATCTCTTAGGGCATTTAATTTTAAATGTACCTGAAAAAACCTGGATTATTGAGATAGGCCATCTGCAGTATCTTTTTCTAATTTCTCTGAACAACTGAAGAGTTTTCTTAAAATGTCCATATACAGCTGTGACACAGGGATTATAATATCTAATAAACCAGTTGACCATCTAATCTGGCACCTTCTCTTTGACAGGTGTCTAAACCATATAGAGGCATGAGAAGTAATATAAACACTTACAATCCACCAATTATGCAAAATCATCCAACTGGGAAATTTTCTCCTTGACCTTAGCCAGTGAACAGATTTTCCCTGAAGTATGTAATGTACTTTTATTTTGACTGCTTTAAAAATCCTCATTCATACAGGCAGCTAAAAACATTAAACTGTGATTCTTAACATTAAAATGAAAATGGATTTCCTTTGATATAACCATAAAGGGATTCTACTGAAAGTTTCATATATACAGCTGCATCAGCATGCTGAATATTCACAGTACCTTTCTACTAAATAGGAGAACAACTGAAAAGTAAATATACAGTAATTTTGAAAGGGAAACTGAGGTTATAACACAAGAACATCATTTGGATGAATAGCCAAAATTCATTGATCAGATATTTGGAACCATCCAGATGATTGTCTGTTATTTTGCATCGTACATCCAGATGTCATGCATCTGCTGAAAGGCTAGAGGAAATCGACGTGACACAGAAGATAGGGCACAGACAGATAGTAGGGAATCTCCATGTTCAACAATGATGATTGACTGAATTTTTCATGTTTTACTCAGATATTTTCATATCACACCAGTATGGCTCAAGTAACAGAAGTAAACCAATTAACAAATTCAATACCCAACAACTGGATACCAATATCATCAATATTCCCTAAAATGTAAAAATGTAAATATTGTTTTTCCTAAACTTTTAAATCACTACTTCATTCTGTCATTAATAATTCTGAGATATTTATGTTTTGAAATTCTAGTCACTTTAAAACAAAAATACCTGTTGACATAGAAATATGTACCTTCATTCTTTTTTCATCATCAAAATCCTTTTTGGGAATCACTCTCTCTTAGCCATAATATAGAAATTTGTTTACAGCCATAAACTCACAAGAAAAAATATTAGTTTATCAGGACCCATAGCCGATAATATTGCAAAAGGCTTAACATGGATTGCAATTCAGCTCATATTAGAGTTTGTGATTCCAAAATTCAATTTTGTAAGTCATAATCAGCCACAAAAATGTTACAACAGAATATGAGAAACATTAAAAGGCAATTTCCTCATTGTTGACTACTTATCAACTGACAACTTAGTCAATTAAAATTAAAACAATCAGCATGCTTTATGGTGACGGGTAAAATGAGTGTTTTACAGATTTCAAATAAATGTTTTCAAATCCATTTTGTCGCTGTAATAAAAAAACAAGCGGGTCATAGATATTTTAATAAAATTGTTTTTATATTTGGAAAGGAAAAATAACCAATCCTACTGGAAAAGTCAAGCATCGTTTATATTTAACTTTACTATGATCACTAACTAGGCTTCTTCAAAGTCTACAAAATCATAATTTGAATGAACATATTTTTTCAATATAATAGCTATTACGAAACTATTTTACAGCTGCGAATGTCCTCATAGAACAAAAACGCTCTGTAGCACACATAAATACCAACAGGAATGCACGAATCAAACCTCTATTTCTGTGATTATTTTTAAAGAACTAAGTGAGTAGGGGACAGAGAGGGTAAGCAGTAGATCTTTGGGAAAATGACAGAGATGGCACTGATTTTTTGTTCTGCTTAATCATTTATTGCTCACAAATTCAATTCCTCAGCCTTTTATGGTTACTTTCAGAGACCAACAGGCTGGCATGAAATTAAATTAACAAGCAGGTTCCCATCCTGAATTAGTGACTCCCAGCTGTCTGTCCGTCTAGTTTCCATGGCAGTAGAAGAATCGGTGGAAAATGAGGTGCAGAAAATTGTAAGAAGCCAACATATCAAACTCTTTGAGTTGATTTCTTTAAACCGATGAATCAGTAGCGGGGGTGGTGGGGGTAGGCAGAATTGAAGTTAAAGTTTTTAATATCCTGGCTTGTTGAAAAAGCCAGTGTGTTTCTGTTTTTGTAATTGCTAAGGGATGCAAACATCTCCTTATGCATTTCATTGAAGGCTGTAGATTCAGGATGGCATACAGTTTATTATGTATTTTATAGTAATCCAAGAGTGTTTAATGTAGTTTACATTATGTTAAAGTGTTTTATTTTTTCTTTCTCTTTTTGACAAAAATATTAAGATTCATCAGGCTGTTAAACGACTCCAAACTTCTAGAAACTAAGTAAGAAATTCTCTCAACAAACCTGATGTTTGTCTGTATTACCCCAAACAGCTGGATGGTTGATGAACTTTTCACTTACATATTTGAGATAGAGCCATAGAGACCTTTCATAAGCACCCAGAAAAAAATACTAATCTTGGCCCATACCTACCATAAACACAGATATGAAGGCTAAGAGTAAGAGCTTCACAGGGGGTGATCCACTAATATGAAAAGAGACCATTTAACACATTTTCCTATGTTCATTTTTCAATTAGCTTCTCCACTCATACAGTTAGAGTAGAGTGGGAACGGAGAACCCAATATTTCAGAATCATTACATCACACTGAAAACATCATCCAAGAGGTAGTGGTTAGTTGGCATATATGCATGTTTCACCATATGCTATTGTTTACCTAACGTGGAGGCTTGGACAGGAAGTAAAAGTCATATTTTTTAAAAAATTGTAAATTATCCAAGATTATACTTCCAGGTCTAGAAATGAGTCCTAAAGTTACATAAGAATTTAACAGGCTTTATTTATCAGACTCTAAATTATTATTTTTTAAATATTAGGAATCCAACATCAACTGTAAAAATATTTACCATCTCCAATTAAAACTAATTTGCTTGATTGTGTACAAAAATGTTAACAGTGCAACTGATATAAATATTGTTATACAATAATTTTCACTTTATGCCATCAAATTCCAATTTCCTCAGCCTTATTTTTCATGGGTTCCAAATGTAAGAATTTTGTTGGTCTTGCTAAATTGTACCAACTTGCACCTAGCAAACTACATTATATAATTGTCATAACAGAGTACCACATACTGAAGACACCTATGGTTGGACCATCGAGGTTATTAGGAATAATCAAAAGCTGTGTGAAATCTTTTCTAGCATTCACCTGCTCAAACTAAGCACGGTTCTAGCTGGTTCTATTTAATATTCACTTTCCTCGGTTTCAAAAAAATTAATGGAAAACAGAAAGAAATAGAAATAATAGGTTAAGCCTGAATAACAGAAAGAAATAACATATTAAGCCAGGATTCAGAATGTTTTACCTTTTAGGGGAAGGAAAAATAATAGTAGTCTACATTCAAAATAGCGATTTAATCTAATACTCAGAACCTGCAGATGATTTAAAATACTTATTGTATATGGAAACAGTTTTGAAATTTGATTCTTCTTAATTTTTTTATAATCAGAAGCAGCTACACTCCCAGCTATGGATATATGCTGTTGATCATAACTGCTAAATACTCTCTCCTACAATATTCTTCATGATTTAATCTGCCTGTAGTTGTGCTAGTAATCCAGTTCAAACCTTCATGCCAAATGGCAAATGATGGAAAGCTTCTTTTTTTTAAAGTATGCATGGATTCCTACATTTGAAGGTAAATTGACAGGAATTTAAATATATATAGAGAATTTTCATAAAATTATTATACATGTTTTATATATGATGCATGGCATTCTTTAGATAGTGTGCGTGTGTCTGTGTGTCTGTGTCTGTGTGAGAGAGAGAGAGAGAAAGAGAGAACAAATATGTGAGTACTATTAAAAAATTTGTTTTCATTAAAAAAAATCATGAGTATGCAAAGTACTGGTCTTCTTTTGACCTCAGGTCAGTAAGTAAGTGAGTAAATAAATAAATAAATAGTTTGAGAAACCTTAGGGGATTTATTAATCATAATCTATACTAAGCACTTGATAAACTAAAAACTGAAAGTGATGGACTTCTGGGAAAAGCAAGCTTCAAGCAAAAATTACAAGGATTCTAACTGCTATCTCTAACATAGAATGGAAAAAAATGTGTTATGTTAACTAACACTGAACCTTCTTACCATTTCCATGTTTTTTAAGGTCGTCATGGAAAATAAAGTTCAGAGGCAACATATCAAAAAAATATTTTGCAGTTTGACGATTTAAAGAAATACTGCACAAAATAAACTTAAATGCTGAGTTATTCTGCTTCAGCAAGAATCTTTGTATTAAAGGCAAAAAGGTACAATGACTATAAGGGGAACTATGATTATGTCAGTGTTATTCACACATATGATAATTGAATTAAAACAATGAGGCTTCTATGGTGTTCAGACTTGGACTTCCAATTAGGCCTTTGAATGAGACGGTGATTACATATAATCTGATTTTATTTTTTAACACTCCTAAATATTTGAGTACCTGGAGTCTCTCTTAATCACCCTTACAGCACAATGATTCTGCAAAGCCTTCTTTCCTTCAGCCTCACTGTATATTTTGTTCATAATCTGGACCTAGAACTAATGGTAAATACTAATTCATGTATTAAAAAATACTCATTTTCTACTGTGTCTGACATTGTTCTAGGGACTAGACTCCATTAATTTTATTATGAGAATGTCAACATTTCTTTTGCAGAGTTGTTTTCCAGAAACACCTGTTTATCAAAAACATTCTGGGGGACAATCTGAAAACTTTCAAATAACATTTAAAGCATGGATTCATTTTAGAAATTACCTGAACCCCTCTTCACATGTACCTTGTGACTTTTATTATCATTAAAAAGTTCCAACATTACCTGGGCATACTTGAAAGCTTTTAACTACCTTAAAAAAAAAAAAACAACTTCACAATAGTAAATTAGTTAACATATCACCCAAAAAAGTATTATAAACTTCGACCAAAATGGCAAAACTAGGATTCTGCTTTTCCATTTATTTACCGTTAAGGGTCATACTGTGTCTTATAAAAATTCATTTTTCTCCACACTGCAGATAGAAAGAGCAATGAGGGGGGTGAGCAAACGAACAAATGCTGGGTAATCATGGAGCCTAAGGTAAAGCTATGGATCTCCTTTTAATAGAAAAAATCCTTTTCTTCTTAGACTGTACTCTTTCTTGGCAGCACTTAAGTACCCTATGCTCCAAATCCAATGTCTTCGGACTAGGAAGATGAATCAGGATATTCAGCCAGGATATTCAGCCAAAAGATAATAATAAAGCAGACATTTGCTATGTCTTCCCAAACAGGTTAAGAGTTGCGACTGACTCTCACAGTATAGTGTACCTGGTTTGTTAGTTATAATCATTGAGCAACCATCTAAAATTCAAGGAATCTGTCTGTGACCCTTACTTACCACAAAAGCGATCAATTAAATGTTAATCAAACAGTACCTATTAGAGTACACTGGGGTATTTCGTTTCCTTTTGGTTTCTGAAACCGAATGGCTACTAATTTCCCTTCACTAGCACCAGAAACTTCTTTTTGCATTTCTTCCGGCCACTTCAAATACACCTCGGGATTAACATTCCAGGAAAATAAATAAATAAACGGGAAAGTTCAGGCGGCTCCTGACCAACTAACTGCTTCGTATGGAAAATGTGGAGTTTTCCTACGCATATTAGCATATCGCCAGTAGCAGTGATGCAGATCTGCTAAACCCGAAGCTGCCGACGGCATGCACGAGCTGCAAACCAGCCCTCGCCCCCGCCCCTACTCTCCTGGTGGCGAAATAGATGTCGAGACATCTACTAGTGGAGTGAGACCGTTTGTCTCCGCAATTGTAAACAACTGGATGCACTGGGTTTGCTGAAGTGTTTAAAGGCACTCCTGACTGTAAACACATCCACTCACCAAGTCGCGCTAAGTCTCCCTTCTCCACCTCTAGGAAAAGCACCCTAAAACTGAATTCTTAATCCGCCCGTTGTGCAGTGGGAGAAAGTGAGGTTACGTTTCCTCAGCCATGCCCAGAGGGTACTTGGCGCTCCGCAGTTGTACTGGACACTGCTAGATTCCTGGGACCACGTCTCAGGATGAAATGCAAAAAAACACACAAACCCGCGCAGCTGAGCGCGTGGTTAAAGCCAACACCGACGGCTCCCAGAGCACCGACTACTGCGTAATGACTGTGTCTTTTGACAAAGATTGGGGTGTAGGGAGGACGAATCGGGTGGGGCCCCAGACGGCGTAGGTAAGAAGGAGGTTCTAGAGTGCCCCCCCACCTCCGAATCTGGGCTCCCCGCGTGGGGTTCAAAAGGAAATTCAGAAGCAAACAGGTACTAAAGTGCGTCCTAGCCCCTAGGCATCTTCTCTCGAAGGGAAGGCAGTAGCGGGACCTAAGTGACTGAGCCCCAGGCGGACGCTCCAGGTGGGAGGGATGCCGGGGAGAGGCGACCCCTGTCTCTCCTCGGACCGAACCTCCCCTTTCCAGCGTCCAGGTCCACTTGTTAGAGCGCCCCGGCTCTGCGCGAAAGCCGAGGCGGCCCCCCCCCGCCCCCGCCTTTCACAACCAGAGGAGTTGGTTGGCAAAAGTGTCGCCTGTAAAGCCCAACGAGCCCTCGAAGGCGGCGCCCCCAGGGCCCACTGGAAGCTTGAACTGCTAACGAGGCCGACCTCCCACCTCCCCCGGGTGGTCCAGAGCCCCGGGCCCAGCAGAGACCCAGAGAAGAAGGAGCAAAGGTTCTGCTTCCTCGGGCAGGACTCCCAGAGCGGACGCAGCCCGCGGTTCACAGCCGGCAGCCGCCATCCGTCGCCAGCAGCCTCGGGGTGAAGTTCGCCCGAGTCCTTGGGGTGGGAGGTTGGGGGTGGAGGCCGCGAGCCAGAAGAAAGGAGATGGGGACCCCGAGAAACGCACCTACCTAGTCCAGGCGCAAGTTTCGGCGGCGTCCCCAGGTGCGGTCCCCCGCCCCCTCGCCAGGTGCTCAGCCCCGCCGGGCGCCGCCGGTGCCCGGGACTTCAGGCGTCTCAGCCGGCTCCTGCGGGAAACGACTGTAAATCCACATTACTGTTTGAGCTGCCGCTTGGGCCCCCGCATCGCTCTCCTCTGACTGGCGGCGGCGGTGCTCTCAGCCGGCCGCCGCCGGGGGCAGGAACCGAACCTGGCTACTGCCGCGCCAGCGGACGTTCCTTGCCAGGAGGGTGCTTGCGCCCGGGGTCGTGTGTGTGTGTGTGTGTGTGTGTGTGTGTGTGTGTGTGTGTGAGAGAGAGAGAGAGAGAGTGTGTGTGTGTGTATACGCGTGTGTGTCCGTGAAAGAGAGAGTGTGCGTGTGTGTGCAAGCAGAAGGGGTGAGCTCAGCCCCCGGGGCACTCGGAGGTGAACTCCGGGCTAAGCCGGAGCCCGCCGCGCTCCCGGGTGCGGGGCGTCTGCACGGCTGATGGCTGTGCTGATGTTGCCGTGGCCGCCGCCGCCGCGCTCTAAGGCTGGTAGCGGTGGTGCAAAAAATGTTTCTCCGCTACTCGAGACCAAAAAACCTGCCCTGTCTACTGAGCATGCCCGGTTTGACAGCTCTACAGCCGAGGGTTTTTTTTTTTTTCCCCTTTTCCCCAAGACTCCAGGTTTTAGCCGCAGCTGAGATGGGGGGAGGGAGGAGGAGCAGGAGGAGGGCTGAGGGAGCAGGTAACGGGCAGAGGAAAGGAAGTCAAGATGAGAAAGATCAGGGTGTTAGAGGATGGAGACAGGGAAGGAGAAAGCTGGAGATGGGAGCAGAGGAAGGAAATATGGATCGACAAAATTTAGATTTCGTACCACCCTGAGTTCCTGGCCAGGGGACTCTCACGACTAGCTTTTATTATTTTTTCCCGAGGGTTAGGTGATGTATGGGGTTCAGAGGAGTGTTTGTCACCCCCAAGACCAACCTGGGACAGTGTTTCATAGTCATGACATACACAAACACGCGGGCACATCACGCACACACACACAAACACACACAAAGGAGCGTGAGCACTGCTGTGCTCTGTAAAGCCTCAGGACTGACTTAGAATGTGAAGTCTCTTGCCAGTATAACTTTGGCTAAATAAATAAATAATAAGAAGAAAGAAAAATCGAGCGAGAGAAATTGTTTGGGTCTCTCCTTCTTCCCTCTCCCCCGCCCTTCCAGAAAAGCCAAGCCCGTGAGTGCCATGTGTAAGTGACCCGCAAGCTCTCTCGCGTCCGTCTGTGAGAGCACCACTGACTGCCACCAGCTGACAGTGTGACCCCAGCGCGCCAAGGCCGGCCACCCGCAGCCTCCTGGTGGCGTGTCAGCTCAGCACTGACAAAGTCCCCCTGGAGGGGGGGGGGGGGGGACATCGTTCCAGCTCCTGCCCAGCCTAGCCGCCCTGGTCCCTGGGCTCCCTAAACAGCTCCGCCCCTCACCCCGCCGGGCACCGGGGCACGTACCCCAGCGAACCCAGCGCGCTGCCCCAAGCCCTGGATCCCTCCTTTCCCACCCTTCCCAGCTTCCTAGAAAAAGCGGAAAAGCGGAATCTGCATGTCCAGAAACTCGCTTCGGAAGCCTTGGGAGTCCTACTGGGCATGCTCAGGACTTGGGGTGCCTCGCGTGGAGGAACTCTCCGGCCGCCAACATCTGCACGCCTGGGCCAGATGTGAGACTGAAGAGGGAGGCGTTGGCGCCCTATTGGAGTTGACTCCGGTTCCGGGAAGGGCGGCGGCGACGCCCACAGTCGCCTTCTCCTTCCCGGCTTCCCGGCGAGAGCAAGACCGTGGGAGATACCAAGTGCCGAGCCAGGGGAGCTGCACCAACTGGAGAAACAGGAGTCTTGCGTACTTCCAGACCCCCTTCCCCCCAGCGCCACCCCCGCGTAGGCAGGTAGGGGGCGCGCAGAGCAGCGAAGAGAGCCCCGCGTGTGTTAGCGGGTACCGCTAACCGCTAGGTAAAGAAGAAAGAGCGAGAAGAGTCGAACCTTCTTTGGGAGAAGGACGTTTACTGATGGTTTTCTTGAGTGAAGAAAGAAGGGCGTGTGTGAATGTGTTTGTGTGCACGCACGTTTGTAATTTTCCTCCGCAAGAGCAGGGACAGGAAAGCGAGAAGCTATAGCCGAGTTGAGAGCCCGCTAGGGGTTGCAATAAGGCACATTTGGAGCCTTGGCTGGCGCTAATTACCAAGAAGAGTTGCTCGCGGCGCGGTGGGCGCACACCAAAGCTTCCAGCTGTTCTCCACCCTGGGTGGTGGCAGCTGCGCGAGGATGGCTTCCGGGCTGTACTGTCTCCGCGCGCCGGAGCAAGGGGACCAGATTCGGTTTTCGAAAGAGAGGTAGTATAGGGTGACGCCAGGGGGAGATCTCGGAACCGTGTGTTCCCTTCTTCCTAGGTTTTGATACAGGTATTTGCAAAGGGGGAATTGTAAGCCCAGCACACCACCGAGGGGAGGAAATGCACCGAGCTGAACACTCTCGGGGGAAGAATCTGGGAATCAAGAGCTGTTTTTTACCCCCTCCGTCCCTTTTCCAACACCGCCTTCAGCTTTGGGCAGGAATCATTTGGATCCCTGCCGTTCATCACCCCACCCCCACCCACACCCCACCGCTCTGCCAACAAAGAAACAAAAGATGACAACCCGACTCTGTAGGGGGATAGCAACTGCTTCCAGAACCATCTCTCTCTTGGGCTGTTGAAAAAGCGACGGGGGGAGGGATGGCTGTAAAATCTGTGTCTTGCCACGAATATGTAAACGAACCTTCCCAAAACCTACTACCCTTCTCTGAAACAAAACAAAAACATGTATATGTATAAAGCATATATAAATATCCTAAATAAAGGAAAGACTCCTCATTAAGATCTACCAGAACCCTGAACTGCGGAGGGAAAAGACTTTCAGGATACCTTCTCAATTCCCAACTAAGAGTTCTGGGAGGAAGAAAAAGGAACATCTGGCCAGGCGCTTGTCCAGTGACTCGAAACGCTCTGTGTCTAAGGAAATTCTGTAACCAACGATTAAGGAAATAACTCATAAATGAAAAGGGAATTCTGGCACAATGAGAGGTGGGCAAACCATAACAGCCATGGAACTGGAATATAGGCTTTAAAACCAGGATCATCTCTCGCTCTCATTCTTGCTGTCTCTTTGTTACTCTTTTGGAAGACCCAGGAAGGAAGGGGCAGTTGATAACTAGGGATTTCATAAAAGGAAATTCAGCTTGTTTCTGTCCTGGCAATTCGACAGTCCTTTTAACCATTTTTTTTGAAAATTCTCTCCTCAGCTGCCTACTCTTTGTATTTTCTCTGACATTCTTCTCTCTCATTTTCCTTACCAGTCTTCCACAGCTCCCTGGAGTCCTTAATTCATTTGGTCTGCAGCTGTCTCCCTTTAGTTCCTTCAAAAGCATGGTTTCCATTTCTAATTCCAAAATACAGAGGGCTCTGTCACTTTTCTTCCTTTCAGAAGAACTGATTTACGGCTTCTGGAAGTCCACAGCCTGATACTGTGGGTAGATTTCCTAAAGCATTTATTCAACTTTAGGGATTCCCTAGACATATTTAAGTAACGGGAAGTTGCAGAATTTTAAAGTCGTTTTGCTCATGGGAGCAAGAATTTCCGTTTCAAATGTGGATACCAAGAAGGCGGCACACTAAATTGCCAGTTTGGGCCAATGTAGAGGAAAATATAACCAATTGTAATGGAGCATACAATCTGTATGGGACGGTTATTCAGTTGCCTAGATTATTCAAATAATTTGCTAGGAATTTTTAAAGAAATATGCTTTTCATTAACAGAGACCACACACATGTACATATACACCTTTATACACTTAATCCCAGAACTAATGTAATTGCATAAATTCAATTCAGCAAATGATTATGGTGCATCTACTATGTTCCAGGAACTCCGCCAGCACCGGGAATAGGTGAAGAAACTGAGGCTTAAGCTAAGGAGATGTTCAAAGATTTGTGAACCATTCACTAATGAATGTACAAGCATATATTGAGTGCCCATTACCACGCACCTAGAACAATTTAGTATTAGAGAACAATATTTAGATGTTCTGGCCTTGATTTTTTTTAAACGCATTTGTTTAATCCATAGGTTTCATTCTCTGCAAAGAATGCATAATGGAGAATATCGCTTATTTCAATCTTGTTTCTAAGTACCCTCATAAGTAAGAGAGTAAGTACAATAATATTAGAAGACTAAAGTCAATAACAATTACATAAAGAAAATCAATGGGAACTATCTGAAACGAACGAGTTTTGTTTGGTTGCTTGTCTGGTGGGAAGATGTTTTCAAAGGCACACTTTCAATGCATACTTGTGGTGCCCCATTATTTCCTATTGCAACTTATAATGATGTCATCCAGAGAGCAGCTACCAGCGATTATGAATGCTGCTGGCACCTTAACTTTTGGCTACAATCATTGGAAACAACAGAGGTAGCTTAATGATTTTCTACCCAAACAGTTTCCATAAACAGAGCTGTAAAATTGCAATCACCAGCTTGCTGTTAGGGAGTGCCCATTTCTGGGCAGCTGTGGGCCCCTCTGGGGAAAGCGGCCACATTGGAGGAAGTTCACTTGAGCCTGGATGTGAACAGTTGGTGGCCAGGATTCTGCATCCATCTGTTCAGAACAGAGTCGGGCACATTATTTTTTTCACACACCCAAGTAAGGCTCAGGAGAACAAGTGACAAGCCAGTTAAAGTCTTCTCTTTACCTAGTTCTATTTAGTATCCAAATGAATCCTGTAGATCCATTTTTCTGGCTAGAGTTCCAAGAAGAAGCAAAATACTTTTTTTTGTTGTTTGTTTGGGCTTTAGCAAGTCACTTTGTATTCCACATAGCAAGCCCTGCTCACGGAAGTGTACATTCGTACAGAATATCCCTCATTGGAAAGGCTCCATCAATGCTGCTGCACCTTACTTTCAAAATAGAATGTATCCCTAATACAGATTAATCATGACCTTCAGAAACCAAGGCTTCTCAATAGGGTGCAGTGGCAATTCGTTTGGATTATTGCTATAATGGATTCAAATAATTGCTAAGTTTAAAATTACAGGCAATGAAAAGAATGGCACCTTGGTCTTTAATTTATATGAAATTCACTTATATTTGATATGCATACACATATTTGATATGCATACACATAAAAATATGGCAATAAACAATAATTTCTACCCTCATAAAGATAACATCGTGCCTTCCATTGCAGATTTGAAAGCTAGCTTTATGCTAGTGTTTGTCTTTTTATTGGAAATACTTTTAAGACTATTACTTTGGCACTTTTTAACTATAAGAATATTACTTTTTGGCACTTTTTAACTATCACAGTTGTTGAAAAGGGGAAATATTGATTTCAAAATGTACCATGATTTCTGTTTGAGAGATGAAATTGTACTTCAGAAAGAGAATTTGAAAAGAGTATAGAACAATTAGGATTGTTCTGTTGGCATTTAAATGCACTTGAATTTCTCTCTAACTTTGTGACCTCATCATAATAACCTTTTAAGTGAATTGTTATCATGATTGACTTACAGGTAACTATTAATTTGTATTGAAATAACTAAAGCATTTAGTGCTTCTAAAACGCATGCTTAATAACAGCCATAAGAAGACTTTTATAGCCACATACATTAACAATTGCTATTAGATGCTAACAATTATTAGGATAGTCTATCATAAACAGATTTTAAATGCATTTTATATGAAAATTGGGAACTAGAATGTTATCATTTTCCATGCAACACAATAAACATGAATAATTTCTTCTCAGACTAGGGAAACAGGCTCCCATATGTATCTTCATTCTCATTCATACTTTGATTAAGCAAAGATTTATAGAATACCTAGTATGTGGGGCGCCTGGGTGGCTCAGTCGGTTAAGCGGGCGACTCTTGATCTCAGCTCAGGTCATGATCTCATGGTTCCTGAATTGAGCATTGGGCTCGGCAGTGAGCGCAGAGCCTGTTTGGGATTCTCTCTCACTCTCCCTCTCCCTCTGCCCCTCACCCCTTGCACGTATGCGCAGTTCTCTCAAAGTAAGTAAACATTTTTAAAAATGTTTTAAAAAATAAAATTCCTGGGGCGCCTGGGTGGCGCAGTCGGTTAAGCGTCCGACTTCAGCCAGGTCACGATCTTGCGGTCCGTGAGTTCGAGCCCCGCGTCAGGCTCTGGGCTGATGGCTCAGAGCCTGGAGCCTGTTTCCGATGCTGTGTCTCCCTCTCTCTCTGCCCCTCCCCCGTTCATGCTCTGTCTCTCTCTGTCCCAAAAAATAAATAAACGTTGAAAAAAAAAATTTAAAAATAAAAAAAATTAAAAAAAATAAAATAAAATAAAAAATAAAATTCCTAGTATGTGCGTATTCAGTCTACATACTGGGGAAGAGAGTGGTAAACAAAACATTCTTGTTCCTGCCTTTGTGTAGGTTAAGGTCCACTGGCGGGAGACTGACATAACCAGTCCCACAATGAAATACATAGTTCTAAACCAACGAATGCTCTGAAGGAAAAGAACACTATATTGGCAAGGGAACAACAGAGGAGACTCAATTCCGACTGAGGTTAGTGGTTAGGTAGGCTTCCCTGAGGAAGTGGCTACTAATCGGAGGCTTGGAGAATGTGTAGTAGTTAGCATTCCAGGGCACAGAGAAAAGAATGTACAGTATTTGATGTAAGAAATATCTTGGCAATGTCAAGGAATGCAAGGACAGCCTGTGCCTCTGAAGTGAAGTGAGCATAAGAAGCAGAAGGGAGGTGGGGCAGAGGAGTGACTGGCGATGAGGCAAGACAGGAAGAGAAGAGCAAAATCGTACAAGGGTTTAGGGGCCTTGATAAAGATTGTGGATTTTGCCCTAAGCACAACGGGAAGTCCAGGAAGGTGTGATATGATTTGACTTACAGTTCAATGGATCTCAATCAAGTCCTTGCACTTGCCGACTCTTAAATTATAAGGCCTTTTCCATCCTTATTCTTCCTAAATTCTTTATGATCCAGAGACTCTTGGGGTTTCCTTGGAGAATTTCAGGGTATCTGTGTAGCGAAAATTATTTTCATAATGCTAAAATATTATTTGCCTTTCACTCACATTCTCTTACAAACATACATCAATTAATTGAATGCAAAAGCAGATAGGAGGATTTAGCTGTGTTCTATTAAGCCAGGAACTAAAAATAGCAGTAGAACTCTTCTCAATAATTTTGTGCTTGAGAAGATGTAGTACTTTTTCATAAAAATCTTATTTATGTTAACAGGTAATGAGCTTATTACTGTTATTTTACATGCATCAACACATAAATATTTAATTTCTGTCTGTTTTAACTTCTGCCACATAAATATCAATAGAGATAACCCACAAGACAATAGCATTTTGGGGTCTTCAAAAATTTTGAAGAGTTTAATAAAGGGGTCCAGAGACAAATGCTAACCATTGATCTTCTTTTCTTTTTAAAATTTTTTTTTATTTATTTGTTTTTTTAAAATGTTTTAGTTATTTTGAAAGAGACAGTGGGATGGGGCGCCTGGGTGGCGCAGTCGGTTAAGCGTCCGACTTCAGCCAGGTCACGATCTCACGGTCCGTGAGTTCGGGCCCCGCGTCGGGCTCTGGGCTGATGGCTCGGAGCCTGGAGCCTGTTTCCGATTCTGTGTCTCCCTCTCTCTCTGCCCCTCGCCCGTTCATGCTCTGTCTCTCTCTGTCCCAAAAATAAATAAACGTTGAAAAAAAAATTAAAAAAAAAAAAAGAGACAGTGGGAAGAGGGGCACACACAGAGAGAGAAAGAGAGACAGAGAGAGAGAGAGCGAATCCCAAGCAGGCTCCAAGCTGTCAGCACAGAGACTGATGTGGGGCTCAATCTCACGAATAGTGAGATCATGACCCGAGCTGATGCCTAACCAACTGAGCCACCCAGGCGCCCCTCTTTTTTTATTTACAGTTTATTTATTTATTTGGGGGGGGAGGGGCAGAGAGAAGGAGAGAATCCAAAGCAGGTTCTGTGCTGTAAGCACCGCAGGGCTTGATCCCATGAACTGTGAGATCATGACCTGAGCTGAAACCAAGAGTCAGAAACTTAACCTACTGAGTCACCCAGGCACCCCTGATCTTCTTTTCTTAAAACTGGGTGTGGTTTCCCTCTTATTCAGTGTCTTTTACTCTTTCTAAAGCCTCAATCCTTAGATTCACAATAAGGAATTGATTTTTATATTGCAATCCAGAATGATCACTTACAACTGCTGTGTGATGCATTTTGAAATTATCTATTCTATTCCAAACAAATCAATTGCTTTCTTAACCCAGTAACCCACACTTGGAAAAAGTGCAGATGATCTCATCCCATTTCCTGGTTTCAACAATTACTTCTAGTTAGGTATCTCCCAGATCATAGCTCTGTCCCCACATTCCTCCTGGGCTCCATCTCTAACAGCTGGCTGGATAGGTCTCACTTAATATTTCACAATTATCCCAAACTCAACTTGTTTAAAACTGAACTGATCCCTAATATATTTTTAAATAGGAAAAATGTGACATTACAAAAGCATATAATCTCGAGACGCCTGAGTGGCTCAGTCGGTTAAGTGTCTGACTTTGGCTCAGATCATGATCTCATGGTTCAGGAGTTTAAGCCCCACATTAGGCCCTGTGTTGACATCTCAGAGCCTGGAGCCTGCTTCAGATTGTGTGTCTCCCTCTCTCTGCCCCTCCTTTACTTGTGCGTTCTCTCTCTCTCTCTCTCTCTGTCTGTCTCAAAAATAAATAAACGTTAAAAAATTAAAAAAATAAAACAAAAGCATATAATCTCATGTTTCTATAAATTGACTAAAACTAAGATATTTGCAAATGGATGCATGGCGAAAGGACCAGGAAAAACTAATCATAATAGTTGATAGTGATTCACAGGCTTGCAAGTGGTCTTAATTTTCCTTTTTATATTTTTATGCTTTATTTTCCATAATAAACACGTATTAATTTGTGAACAGAAAGCTATTATTAAAAATACAACAATATAACTAATTTTCCTTATAATTCTTATTCCTACTCTTGCCTTTCATTTTAAAAGTATGATTGTATTTATCTCAAGATATGCTATAAACATACTTTCTCGGTAGTAATCATTTTAAAAATGCAGATTCCTCTAGGACCACTTTGTTTTACTACCAAAGGAATTCCAGTCACAGGATGAGCATACGCAAGACTCACCTATCACCACAAAGTAGTTTCATCAGTTTTCTAAGATACCTGACATCTTGGTTAAATTTCTAGATGCCACAGCCCTACTGCAACTCTCTCTGTCTTGAGACTGTGTAGGGTTTATCCCATAGACCATCAGATGGACCCTCGGGTAGAGTGGGGACAGTCTATCCTTTCATTCATATACTATTGTAAATAAAGCCTAAAGATTCTATAGTTGAAAACACTCCTGCATCTGCCCAGGATCCTTTCTTTCTCCATCTCTAGCTGTCTACTTGTATTTATCAGACTCCTGTTCAATTACTACCTTTTTCCAAGAAGTGCTCTCCGAAATGCTCTCTCCTCTGAATTGCTAAAGCACTCATCCTCCCTTTACCCTTATCCCATTCTCCTTTGCGTTAGAGTTATTTATTTAGATGCTTATTTCTCCTGTTGTACTTTTATTTCTCTGAGGGCAGGGACATATCCTACTATGTATCTTGGTTATATACAATAGGTCCTTTAGAAATAATTGGGGGCAAGTTTTGAATTTAATAACTTTATAGCTAAAACAAAGGATTAAACTAATGAGAAGAATTAAGAGAAGTATGTAATATGTTCTATTTGATCAAGTTTAATTAGAATTCAAGTTTCCTACCTCATACTGGAAATTTTTTAAAAAATCTGGTGCCTTGGTTTAACACCACCCTTACTTGGTCCATGCCATAGGAATGTCTAAGAGGTCACACTGTGTTTAAAAGAGATTCTTTCTA
Organism: Lynx rufus; assembly: GCF_022079265.1. Lineage (NCBI taxonomy): Eukaryota > Metazoa > Chordata > Mammalia > Carnivora > Felidae > Lynx > Lynx rufus. Next base: position 19,242,165 of record NW_025814833.1, read on the forward strand.
TGTATTTAGTAAATTAGGCTTCTTGGATGTGATGTCAGTTATTTATGGCTGAGTAACAAATTGCCCCGAAAGTTCATAGCTTAAAACAACATTTACCATTCTTGGGGCGCCTGGGTGGCGCAGTCGGTTAAGCGTCCGACTTCAGCCAGGTCACGATCTCGCGGTCCGTGAGTTCGAGCCCCGCGTCAGGCTCTGGGCTGATGGCTCGGAGCCTGGAGCCTGTTTCCGATTCTGTGTCTCCCTCTCTCTCTGCCCCTCCCCCGCTCATGCTCTGTCTCTCTCTGTCCCAAAAATAAATAAAAACGTTGAAAAAAAAACAACAACAACATTTACCATTTTTCACAATTTTGTGATTTAGGTGGGAATTTTTTTCTGCCGGTCTTCTCAGGGATCACTCAAGTAGCTGCATTCAGTTGACAAGGCTGGGTACATCGCGCATGGCCTTACTCACATGTCTAGTGACTCAGCTGGGGTGGCTGAAACCACTGAGGCATCGAGGTCTCTCTCTCCATGTAGCCTTTCTCCAGGAGATCTCATATCCTCAGTATGAGTTAACTATTGTTGTATGACAATGAAACTTAAGCCCTAAAAGGCTTTAAAACTTAGTGGCTTAAAACAACGACAGTTTATCATTTCTCAGGATTCTGTGAGTTAACTACGTATTTTCTCTGCTGGTTTTTCCTTGGCACATTCATGCGGCTTCATTCAGCTAGAAGTTTGGCTGGGCTGAAAGGTAAGAGGTGGCCTCACTCAGTGCATCTGGCAATAGGCACTGGGTGTCATCTGGGTGCTTCGGTGTTAGTTCTTCTCCATGTGGTCTCTCATTGTCCAGTAGGCTGCACCAGCTGCCTTATATGCTGGTGTCAGGGCAGTGTTCCAAGGTGGCAAAGATAGAAGCTACAAGGCCTGGAAAAGCCTAGGTTCCAGAACACACACAATGTTACTTCTGTTGTGTTCTATTGTTCAAAGAAAATCAGGCCTGGAGAAATAAACTGTTTGCCTTTTAGGGAGCTGCAAAATATTATGGCCATGCTTTTTTTTTTTTTTGTACCATAGGCACAATTTAAGATATGACTCATTACAAATTCAGTGTTCTATTGGGTTGTGGTATAGTTAAAATTACAGTGTAGGTGATATATTTTTTTTTCATTTTTTCTTCTTCATTTTTTAAAATAAATTTTTTTTGAGAGAGAGAGCGCATACACGAGCAGGGGAGAGGGGCCGAGGGAGAAGGGAGAGAGAATCTTAAGCAGGCTGCACACTCAGCATTGAGCCTGATGCAGGGCTCGATCTCACACCTGTGAGTTCATGACCTGAGCCTAAATCAAGAGTCGGATGTTTAACTGACAAAGCCACCCAGGCGCCCCTTCTTCATTTAGAAACATTTCTGTCCCATTCTCATTTTAGTTTCTCTTTCTTGTTTCTTTTTTGATACATAGGAAATCCATGAATGCTTTCTCACTGCAAAATATTTAAGGAATATAATAATAGCAAACTCTTACACAGTAAGCTTATACTATGTGCCAGGCTTTATTTTGAGTGCTTTACATACATTGCCTCATTTAACCCTCACGAGTCTTTGAGCTAAGCAATAATAACACCACCATTTTGCAGATAAGGAAACTGAGGCACAGAGAGGTTAAGAAATTTGCCAAGGTCACATAGCTAGTAAGTAGCAGACTCACTAAGTTCTCTGACCTCAGAGTATATACTTTTAAGCACTCTGCTATAGCTCTCCTTAGTCTTCTTTTTTAGTTTATTTGTACTTTATTTTTTTAAACTTACATCCAAGTTAGTTAGGATATAGTCCAATAAGGATTTCAGGGGTAGAATCCAGTGAGTCATCACCTACATATAACACCCAGTGCTCATCCCAACAAGTGTCCCCCTTAATGCAGCTTGCCCATTTAGCCCATTCCCCCACCCAACACCCCTCTAGCAACCCTCAGTTTGTTCTTTGTATTTAAGAGTCTTTTATGTTTTTATATTATTTTTGTTTCCCTTCTCTTATGTTCACCTATTTTGTATCTTAAATTCCACCTATGAGTGAAGTCACATGATATTTGTCTTTCTCTGACTAATTTCGCTTACATAATACCCTCTAGTTCCATCCATGTAGTCGCAAATGGCAAAATTTGATTCTTTTTGACTGCTGTAGCTCTCCTTAGTCTTGCCCCTACTTTCACACTGTCAACAATTTGGTATGCATTTCTTTAGTTCTGGTTCTACACATGTGTGTATATAAATAAGTATGTTATATGCATTTCCCTTACCTAAATTGGATCCCATTGTATGCAGGATTCTGAAACTTGCTTTTTCTACTTAAAAATATAGCAGGTAATGTATCAGTACCTATAGGTCGTTCTCATTTTTTAATCAACTGCATAGTATTCCATTTTGCGGGTGTACTATAGTTTATTTAACCATTTTTTTAAATTTTTTAATGTTTATTTTTGTGAGACAGAGACAGAGCATGAGTGGGGGAGGGGCAGAGAGAGAAGAAGACACAGATCCGAAGTAGGCTCCAGGCTCCGAGCTGTAAGCACAGAGCCCGAATCGGGGCTCAAACCCACAAGCCGTGAGATCATGACCTGAGCAGAAATCGGACGCTCAACCGACTGAGCCCCCCAGGCGCCCAGAAAATTTATTTTCTACTGATGGACACCCAGGTAGTTTCCAATTATTTCCTTTTACAAATAATGCTGCAATAAACATTCATGAATTCATTCTCCTTTTTTTCATTATAAATCTTTGTGCACTTCTATGAGAAATTCCTTAGAAGACGTTCCTAGAGTAGACTTAATGGATTAAAGACTGATACTGCCAAATGTCCCTTCAAAAAGCCTGTAGCAGGAGTGTCTGAAAGTGTCCATTTCCTTTATACTCGACAGCATCGCACATCATCACCCATGTTAAATCTGACGGAGAAAAATATCTCACAGATGTATTAATATATATTTGCTTGATCACTTGTAAGATAGAAATTTTTTAATATAGAATTTGTTTTTAAAATTTCTTTTGGCACTTTCTGATTTTCATAACAGATTATTTCCCTTTTTTTTCCCCATGGATTTGTTGGAATTCTGATATTACTCTTTTGCTGTATATATCGCCGTTATCTTCTCTCAGTCTATCACTTGATGTTACCAAATCTGTCGGTTATTTCCTTTATGGAGTCTGTGTTTTGTATTTTGCTTAAAAAGACTACCATGTACTGTTTAAAAAGAATCCATTCTTGGGGCACCTGGGTGGCTCAGTCTGTTAAGTGTCTCACTTAGGCTCAGGTCATGAGCTAACGGTGTGTGGGTTCGAGCCCTGCATCACGTTCTGTGAGACAGCTTAGAGCCTGGAGACTGCTTTGGATTCTGTGGCTCCCTCTCTCTCTGACCCTCCCCTGCTTGTGCTCTATCTCTCTGAAAAATGAATAAACACTAAAAAAATTTTTAAAAGTATCCATTCTTTTATTCTATTTTTTTCAATACTTTTTAAAAATCATAACTCTAAAGTTTATTTTTGCTAATGATTTCTATTAAGGGTACAGCTTATTTTTTCTTCTCAATTTGATTTGACACTTGCCCCAAAATCTTTTATAACAGCTGCATCTTTTTCTAAATAATCTAAAGTTCACTATAAATCATATTGTAATAACATTGTATGGTGAAAGATGGTAACTATATTCAACATGGTGAACATTGTATAATGTACAAAATTGTCAAATCACTATATTGCACACCTGAAACTAATATAACATATGTCAACGATCCTTCAATCAATCAATTTTATTATCAATAAAATTAACATACATCTTTTTTAAAATATTCAGTTCTACTCTAGTGATTTGACTGACTTTCCCTGAAATAATACCATGCTATATTTACATTGTTTTATAGTATGTTTTGACATCTCTCCAGTGAGGCATTCTCCTTCCTCTCTCACTCTTCTTGTTTTTATTTAGTTAGGTAAAAAAAATATTTTTGTACATTTTTCACCTGTATGAACTTTGGAGAAGATCTTTCTCCTACTCACATGTTTAAAATAATGACCCTATCTCTCTATCAGAAATGCTATGGAATATTAATCATGGATTTGGATTTTTGTTCTATGAAAATTAAAATATAAGAATGTATTTCCCAAAGGAAAATTATCTGATTATGTGTAACACTAAGGAATAACCTTCTGTCAGAGAGTCCACATGGGAAATCCACAGAGAAATTAGGTAAGGAGACTCTATGAGACATATGAAGAGGGTCAGATCCTTACCTTGAGTGAAGGGCCTAAGAGCTAGGACATATAAGACAAGCTTCTTGCTCTCCTTGTCCTACTCAACCATACCTAATTGAATCAATACATGTTTCAAATAAACAACTTTTGAATGGAGTCACTCACAGTTCAACTTTCATTTTGCTCTCAGCAGGGATTGATCCTGCTACCCACTTGTCAGTCCAGGAGCTCCAAACTACTTAGATTTGTCTTTCTACCTCTAGGAGACTCATCCCTTTACCAAATGTCAAGTAAACCAAACACTAAACATCTAACAGTTTGTCACTCTTTCTCCCTTTCCTTTTGTTCATCAAATCTGAAGGGAAGGAGGAAGAAAGAAGGACAAGTAAAACTCTATAAGAGACATACAACCCTCTGGTCATGGCAGAATCTTCTAGAGAAATGTGGAAGGGTTTACTAGTTATATCATTATGCACAATTGTTGTTTTAACTGCTTAAGTCATGCTTCCTTTCATTATACTTGGTAGTACTCACTGTGTACCATTAGCCAGTTATTGGTTGGTAAGTATAGTCAACTCGTACACTGAAACCTTAGAATCTCCTTACACTCAGGAGTAGCCTATTTAAGTTTAGTCTCTACAACTGCCCCACGAGCAGAGCAAACATGGTCTATCATCTGTTAGTTTTCAATATGCCTCTTTTCTGAGTAATGTAAAGATGTTGCACATTGTTCCTTCACAGGAAGGCTGCCAAAATTATTAATATAATTTCTTTGGAGGGAAGGAGGAGAAATTGTTTCCCTGATGTCTGTGTAAAATTTAAATGAAAATGAATGTGATTTGAGTGTTAGTATTCATGGCTGCTAGTTCTTCTCTGTTAATTTACATTTATATTCTTAATGTCTAGGTTGAGCCTAGGGAAATTTAAAACTCAATTTCATTAATGCTATAACTTCCATAGGAATCTCAATATGCACAGAAGTTCCTAGATTGTGGAGTTATTGGATGAGACTCTAGCAGCTAAGCATAATTGCTGAGTGGTTTATGATAGTTAAATATGTATTGTCGGTTTTGATTTTCAAAATTCCTCCGGGCCTAAACCCAGTGTCCAAAAAATTTTAAAAGCACAAAGCTAATATAGTATTAAATTTTGACATCTTTAAAATAGAAACATTACATTTCTGAACCAGTGCCCATATCTGATTCATTATGGTTTAAGCTAGATCATGTTTCACATTTGCAACTATTACATTGCCATACATGATGTTTGCGATTACCATGTAACTTTAGGTTTGCAGGTTTAGCTCACTAGAGCTAAGGTTTTTTTCATTTAGTTGTTTTTATTGCAAATATGATCGCTACTCCCAGTTGGTAAAGGTACTATGGATAGGAATACCTGGCCCAAACAATAATGGTTTCCCTTGAGTTCAGATGGATATAGCTTTATTTTTCTTCTTTATAAGCTAAGTGTAGGGGAGCAAACATTCTCCCCCAGCGGGCAACATCACACAGTGGAACAGAAAGGGAGGAAAAGAAGAGGGCATATATGTCCGGTTTGAAAAAGTTTTCCAAATGATATAGAAAGTAAAAAGAAAATTTATGACTAATATTTTTTTCATACCGAAAGAACTCTACTTTCTTCTTTTAGAAGACTGAAACAGTAGCTCTAATGGCTTTCTGCTCTTTGTTTCTGAAGTTGGAGCCAGGGAGAAATCTATTCAGACAAATATGTCCTTTAACAATTTCCAAGAAATAACAAGGACTCACAAATTTATTTGATTTAAAACATTATGGTCTTCTCAGTGTTTCCATTCTGTAAGATATTTTAAGTACAATTGAAATGGATTACTTTGAAAGCAGATTTAAACTAACCACATGATAGCATAGTTTAATATCCCTCCTCCACTAATAATTTTGAAAATCTGATATTTTAACAAGAAATAAATGCATGACATGCATTCAGCTGGGAATCCAAGAACATGACTTTTTTTTTTTTTAATTTTTTTTTTCAACGTTTTATTTTTATTTTTGGGACAGAGAGAGACAGAGCATGAACGGGGGAGGGGCAGAGAGAGAGGGAGACACAGAATCGGAAACAGGCTCCAGGCTCTGAGCCATCAGCCCAGAGCCTGACGCGGGGCTCGAACTCCCGGACCGCGAGATCGTGACCTGGCTGAAGTCGGACGCTTAACCGACTGCGCCACCCAGGCGCCCCAAGAACATGACTTTTTATTGTTATAAGTATTATAAGCAAAAAATGACTACATGTAAATATACATTAAAGATTCACTCATCCCACAGTGTTAAGGGGGAATAAACTATCTTCCAGCTACACACATTCAGGATATGCTGAGGGTCTTGCCTGCCATCATTCCTCAGAGCTAGTGTGTGGTGTATGGCCTCAAATTAAGGGCCCACATTATGTGCTGCCTGGGTATCTGGTGAAACCGGGAGAGCCTAGAGTGCACAAGTTTTCCTCCTCACCCTGCTCCCACAGATAAGGTCCCCTAGTTCAACAACCATCCTTATCAAGGAAACCAGGCCCAGTTCCTGCTTCTCCCTGAGGAGCACGTTTCAGTTCTCTGTTAGCTTGTGGAATTATTCAAACGCATCAACCATATCCTCCTGATGGCACCGGGAGTCACCCCCACCTTCCTGATACTACAAAGCATGCTTCCTACAGCTCCTGGTTCTTCACTGGGTTCCTGAGAAAAATCCCCACCCCATTTTGCTTAGCTCTGCATGGCATAGGGTGTCCTCCTCCTGCAGACTGTGAGTATATGTGGTTAATACGCTGCTGTTAGTCACATCTGTCCCGTGTTAGATGTCATGTATTCAGCCATCCCTGTAAGGTTGGGAATACTTTCTTCACCAATGGGATGGAGAGGAGGAGATCCAAACATGGTGCGAAGTATTGGAAAATATGTGTTATTACCAGACGTAAACAATAATAAATCTCCAGTTATTTTTCAATGTGGGGTAGGAAATGGAGGGGGTTGGGATGCCAGTGCAACTTTCATTTTTTCCCAGTTGAAGATCATGATTTTGGAAGCATTAAAAAAATACAGCGATTTATCAGGTGGTTCCATATAGCTGGTGTCAAGATAAACTGATTTTCTGGACCATGGTGTAAACCAGCATTTCCCCAATTTCTGGGATGAGATTTACTAGAACATATTATTGATAAAACAGATAATGAAGCCCCTCCTTCTAAAGATTCCCATTCAGTGGGTATGGGGCGGGGCTTGGGAATTTGTGTTTGTTTTTTTTTATCCAGAACCCAGCTGGTTCTTAACACCAGCAAAATTTGGAAAACACTGTTAAACTGTAGTAGTGGCAGGCTCAGAACAGTAGAGAAAGTGAATTTCCTGGAGACTGAAATAAAACTCACTGACTCTCGGTAGAATTTAGTTCCTTTAGCTGTATGCCTAAGTCCCCATTTTCTTAATGGCTTTTTTTCTGGGAACTTCTCTTAGCTTCTCGAGGAGGCCCACATCTCCGGTCATGTGGTCTCCACAGGCAACTCACAACATGGATGTTTGCTTTTTTGTAGGTCAGTGGAAGTGTCTCTCTGACACTTCTTTTAAAGAGCTCACCTGATTATACCAGGCCCACTTTCTTTTGATTAATTCAAAGTCAAAACTGATTAGCAGTCTACTCACAGGAGTGATATCTCAACATATTCATAGGTATAATCAGATTTGAAAGGCATACAAGTTCTGCATACCAGATTGGGGCCATCTTAGAATGCTGCCTCCTATAAATGATTCATAATCAGACTACAATTGATGGAAATAAAAAATAAGGATTGTGGAATGACACTTTTCATCAAAATGAATACCCACATGAAAATTGAAGAATCTCACTATAGAAATATGGTAAGAATATTCTATAAGATAAAAGGAGAAGAACAGAGAAATAATGTGATTTGTAAAGCATGTATACACTACCCAAATCATCAGAGAATATGGTAGATATATGTTTTAAAATACCTCTGTTGTTACATAGGCAAGACATTGTAGGGATAAGAACTTTACCTACATACATATTTTTCATTTGTTTTTATTATTTTTATTTTTTTAAACAGAGAATTGACATTTAATGAATTTTAAATTAGTAAAATAATGATAGCTTTAAAACATCATGAAGTTAAATGATAATATTATGCCTGCCCCAGTTGTCTAATGTCCTGCAAAAAATTATTCCAAACTTAGTGGCAACAAGCAATCATGTATTATGCTCACGGATTCTGCTGGTCAGGAATTTGTTTTTTGTTCTTTTTGTATATTAATTTATTTGTTTATGGTTTATTATTTTTATTATTTTTTATTAACTTGTTTTACCTATATACATATTTTTAAATTATTTTCTTTCTCGAAGTAGAAACACTTAGACATTCTTATCTTAATGTTGCTGAAAATTTAGTACCTCACTGTGAAAGGAGAAAGAACCAAATGGGAAACCTTGCTTTGGACTTTATATTTACTAACAATGCAGAACTGATTGAGGAAATCTTGGTAATAGAAGCATTCAGAGAGGATGACCCCTTTTAAATCTATAATAAACAAGAAACAAACCATAGACAATATGCCATAGGCCTTATGGAAAGTAGCATTCAAAAAGTTAAGACAAAATAAAGGTAAGATTTAATGAATACATATTCTAAAAGCAAAGAAGTGTGGCAGGTTCTAAGAGTTAAGAAGGAAATGAATCAAGAAAGACACCTCAGAAGAAAGAATTTCCAGGCCAAAACTTGAAGGACCAGACAGTACACAGGTCCAGAATCAGGGTAATGTTGGTGAAGGGGCTGAATGAGAAGAAAGGGATTTTGTTTCCAAACGAGAGGGTAAAAAATAAAAAACAGAAAAGATCCTACGACAGAATTCAGAAGAATGTCAACATGTAAAGGATGGTCAGAGAGGTACAAGAGATAGAAGGAGAGTATAAACAAAAAATAGTGTCATGGGAGCCAAGGCAAGAGATCATTTAAGAACAAGCTACAGTCTTTGAATGGTATGTCAAGTAAGTGTATCCACTGGATTTGTCAACCAGGAGACATGGAAAACTTTGGTGAGAACAGTTCACTTGCAGTGGTAGGGCAAAAGCCTTATTGCAATCTATGATAGTTTACCAAAAGGAGGCTAGGAAACAGAAATGAAGACATTGGGTGAATATACTCTAGATATCAGGAGAGGCAGAAGCTGGTGGCAATATACTCTGACCTTGGTCTTATAAAATTTTGTTTTTTTCATCCTAGGTTTTAAATATACTTGTTTTCTATCCCAGAAAAAAACATCTATAACCTAATCGGGCTTCTAAGTACTAAATAGTGGAAAACTGACCAGGAATCTGTAGATTATAGTAATGGAGTGGGTTAGATAATGGTAAGGCCATGTTCAAAGACAAAATATTTTAACAGGAGGGTGGATAAGTAAAGTTTTGAAAGCAGTAAAGGAGTTCTAGCCAATACTTATTCCAGGAACACCCATTTCACTCCACTCACCCAAAGCATGGTGATGAGTAGGTTTCCCTCCAGGGAAATTCTTAGAGGAAGCTTCCTCATCTTTGTGAGAGAACAAAAGTTTTGCTTCATGAAATGAAGAAAATGTAGGTTGCTTATCATGAAACAGATTGGCATAGTGGAAAGCACGGTAGAGGAGGAAGACTTTGGAAGGCTGGAGAGGGGAACACTATCCCCATTGGAAGAACGGGAGGAAGTTCAAGGCAAAAGAGGCTTGAGAGTTTGAGAAAGCATATGTGCTGAGAAAATTGAGGACAGGTTTCAATGGCTTTGGGTTTCTGAATAGAGTGTTAGTCTCAGGCTGTTTCAATGTTAATGTGTATATGAGAAAGATGGAAGTGAATAAAATAGAGGCTATCCTTAACTTTTGAATTCTTGAGTTTCAACCCTTCTCCCCACCTTGAGTTGACTAAGATTCACACAATGAAAACAAAAATACATTTTTATGACATCCTAGGGACTGTGACTGATGCCAGAGTGTGGATAGAACTGGTAGGGTAGGCACACGTCCAATATAATCAACAGTCGACAGAAAAGTGTGCTGCACCGACACATGAGGTGGAAAGCCTTTTAACTGCATGGGCGTATGAGCACATACAACAAATTCAAACGTGTCTGCATTGAGCAACAATTTTGGTAAAGATACTCTCTTTTTAGATTGCTTAAGAACAGGCATAGTCAAATATCAGAGGCAGGTGTTTTTCTCATGAGATTTGTTTCAGGAAAAGAATAGATAATAACTAAAGGACTGAGGGAAAGCTGCAGATTAGAAACAGGTAACTCTTTCTTGCTTATAACTTACAAGGTTCACCTTGTGATTTTTGGCCCACAAAAAGGTAGTAAATTAAGAGTTGTGTGTTCATTCTATGAAAATATTCCATATGAAGAATGGTTAACAGAATCTGCAGTGATTAGTCAAAGGAAGAGAAAGAACATAAAATAGAAAGAGCATAAAATAGTGTCGTGTGGAGAACAGATTAAGTCTAATTCTGTCCTTTTCAAAAAGCCAGCTAGGTCTAATAAGTGGAAATACAGACAGCCTGGTAAGACAACAAAATCTCAAAACCATTACAGTACAATAATGGACTACTTCTCATGCTGCTCATTATTGCTCATTACTGGCAGGGTTATACAGAGGCTGGATGTCTACCTACCCACTGTAGCATAGATGGAAACTCTCCACTGCTCATAAACTGTGCTTGGGAACTCTTACAAGTAGAATGATTTCCAATTCCTAGATTCTATGTTATCAAAATGATTTATGAATTTGGTCAGGGGGGACAGCAGTGAGGCAAGGAGTGCTTTGCCATTTTGCAAATATTCATACAGGTATTATTATTGTTATTTTACTTGTGGCATCATGTAGTAATGGAGATACATCCATCTTTAAAACAGCAATACAGAGCACATAGTGTTTTCAATGAAAGCCTATAGCTCCTTTATATTTTAATGTTGTCCTTTGAATATTGTCCCCTCCTCAGTGGGACATAGTGGTTGATTGTTTTCCTTTTCAATAGAAACAACAGATTTGTTATGAGTCATTAATTTTCTCTGCCCAAGTCTTCTTTGTGCCTTCTATATATTTATGAACCTGACTGTTCAAGTCTGCTACTTTGTAACAAAGTAAAACTAATAGATTTATACACAAGGGTATCAAAATATTGATATTTTAATCCCATTCTCCAGTCCACTAAACTGGATATGCACTATCCAATGCAAACTCTAGTTAACGTTCTGAGTGTATTCTGCATTTGATTCATGGCATACATGTGTCTTATTAACACATTTGGTTGCTACTATGCAGTCATCAAAAACTTGTTATAGATCATTGGCATTTCCCACAGAAAAGTAGAATATTCAAATATATAAACATAGAAAGAGTCCATGTGGAAACAGTAAAATATGGTGGCTGAATCTGTAGGCTATGTAGCCAGACAGACTTGGCTTAAGTTTAAATCTCAGTTGGATTACTTACTAGCTCTGTGATCTTGGACAAACTGTTTAAGTGCCCTGTGCTTAAGTGTCCTCACCTATAACATGGAATAATGAAAGAACCTGTCTCAAATTTTTGTTATGAGCAATAAATGAGATAGTACACATAAAGACAAAGTTTTAACTATTGTTATTACTGCTGTGATTTCACAACGATATGAGACCAAAGATGTTGTATGCTACAAAATAGCACGAAAAAATGTTATTATTCAATTTGAAAATAAATGTAAGAATAGTCTTTAATAAGTATATCTAATTTTTTTAATGCTTATTCATTTTTGAGAGACAAAGTGCAAGTGTGGGGGGGCAGAGATAAAGGGAGACACAGAATCTGAAGCAGGCTCCAGGCTCTGAGCTGTCAGCACAGAGCCTGATGTGGGGCTCGAACCCACAAACTATGAGATCATGACCTGAGCTGAAGTCAGAGCTTAACCGACTGAACCACCTAGGTGCTCCAGTATATTTAAAAATATACTCATTAAGGGGCGCCTGGGTGGCGCAGTCGGTTAAGCGTCCGACTTCAGCCAGGTCACGATCTCGCGGTCCGTGTGTTCGAGCCCCGCGTCAGGCTCTGGGCTGATGGCTCGGAGCCTGGAGCCTGTTTCCGATTCTGTGTCTCCCTCTCTCTCTGCCCCTCCCCCGTTCATGCTCTGTATCTCTCTGTCCCAAAAATAAATAAACGTTGAAAAAAAAATTTTAAAAATATACTCATTTATTCTTTTCATATAAAATTACTCATTCTGTTCTCCCAAAGAAAGCAGTGAATAGTTAGAAGAATATCACACTTTACTTTAGGTGTAGCTAAAACTGTCCTGGAGACAATAAAATGTAATATAAAATGTCATCTATTACATCATGTAAATCAGAAAGGTTTATTAAAACTAATGAACTGAGTTTGTTGAAACCAAGGTTATATGTTAGAAAATGTATGGTTGTTGAATTACTAGTTGCAAAGCAGTACACAATAATAATAGTATTTTCCTACTAAAGGAGAAAAAACAAACTTTGATTTGCTGTTAGATACCCAAGCTGTGATTTCTTTGATTAACATAATCTTTCATAACACAGTGAAAATAAAAATTTGTATGATTTCTCACTCTTCTTATATTGCCAAAGGAAATGTAGTTCTACAAACCACAAATGAACTGTGTTTACAATTATGAACCATTTGATGCAGAGAACAACATTATTGTTGAGAAACCTAATTTGGACAAGGCGTAAATTGGGTGACGTCCAACCAGGTCGCGTTGAAGCTGTGTGACTTAGTCCAATGTTATTAGTGTTATTTCTCTCTTATATCCAACCTTTAAAAGTTAAAAAAAAATGCACAATGGTCTGTGTATTATTATATGCAGAAGCTGCAGGGAGATGACACAGAATAAAACTATTTTTATCACACTTTAAAAGATCTTGCACATTATTTTCCCATCAGTGAGGAATGGAAGAAAGAGACCTTCTTAACAATATTTTGTCTTTCCTTTGTTTAGATTACATGATAGAAAATTGATAGAACTTAGAAAATGGAACACTTATCTAAACTGGAGCAGAAATCCTGTGAATTTTGAAAGCCCAAGTGCAGTTAAGAAATCTATGTATATACTAGAATTTGTTCTTGAGTTTGTGTACTTCTAACATTGTATCAACTTCTGAGATCCAGAGACCTTATGCGTTGTCTATATGCAGTACTGACTTTTACATTAGGTATAGTGAATAGGGCCTATAACACTTTTAGGGGTCCACAACAATGTTTTCATTTTAACTTCTTTTAACATCACAAGAAAGTTAGGAATATAATAATAATTCATATATATTAACAATAATAACAATGAATAGACAAATATTTATCTTCATATCATGCACTCAAAATATAATTTTTAGTTTCTTTTTGGAGGAAAAGACCACAAAGGCAAAAGTGTCTGTGGCCCACAGGAGTTATAATAGGGTCCTGAATGTACTTCAAGAGGATGTGGTTGGCTGAATGATGGCCCCGAAAAGATATCCATGTCTTAATCCCTGGTACCTGTGAATGTTACCTTATATGATAGCACAAAATAACTTTGAAGATGTGCTTAAGAATCTTGAGATAAGGAGACAATCCTGGATTATCTGGGTACACCTGAAATGTAATAACATGTATCAGTATAAAAGGGAGGCAGAGGAAAATCTGACACACAGAAGAGGAGAAGGCAATAGGACCATGGAAAGAGAGATGGAGTGATGTGGCCATAAGCCAAAGAATGTGGAGACACCTGGTGGCTCAGTCAGTTAAGCATCCAACTTTGGCTCAGGTCATGATCTCATGGTTCATGACTTCAAGCCCCATGTTGGGATCTTTCCTGACACCTCTGAGCCTGGAACCTACTTTGGATTCTGTGTCTCCCTCTCTCTCTGCCCCTCCCACACTTGCACTCTCTCAAAAATAAAATAAACCTTTAAAAAAGAAGTCAAGGAATGTGTGCAAATATCAGAAACTGGAAAAAACGATGAATAAATTGTCCCCTAGAACCTCCAGACCAGCATGGATCTGCCAACACCTTAATTTAGGCCCAGCAGAACTGTTTTCACAATTCTAGCCTCCCAAACCATAATAGAACAAATGTGTGTTGTTTTAAGTCACCAAGTTTGTAGTAATTTATTGCAGCAGCTGTAAGAAAATAATACAAAGGGTGCTCAGCTTTAATTTGAATTTGTTCATTCCTTAAATACATTTTCAATTTGTACTGAAAAAGAAAAATAAATGGTATGAAAGACAATGAACATTGATAAAAGAATGATCCATTTATAATTTTAGATAAAGCAAAAAATGTCATTATGCTTGAAATTGCTATAAATTATGGTTAAATGAATAAATAGCACTCATATTTTGTTAATGTTAATTAACCAATGATAAAATTTTATCTATAATTAACACAAACTCAAAAATATGCTTTATATTATCATTAATTATATCGTAACATATAGCCAAAAACACGTTTTAGAAACACTTAAGTTGAGAGCACCTGGGTGGCTCAGTCGGTTGAGCTCCCACTCTTGATTTCTGCTCAGGTCGTGATCTTGCAGTTTGTGAGGTTGAGCCCTGAGTTGGGCTTTGTGCTGACAGTGTGGAGCTGGCTTGGGATTCTCTTTCTCTCTCTCTTTCTCTGCCCCTCACTCTCTTTTCTCTCTGTCTCTCAAAAATAGACATTTATAAATAAATAAATAAATAAATAAGTAAATAAATAAATAAAAAGACTTAAGTTGATTAACTGCAAAAATCACTCATGATCATGAATACTAAATCTTTACTTAATTGCCCCTTTCTCTGCTGGAAAAAATAATATATTTCTTTTCATCACAAGAAGAATAGAAGGATACAAATTTTCTGATCTGCTGAAACTTGTGATTGAAATTAAGCCTTATGACACTGCTTACAGAAATAAGAAGGGCAAATGTCAATGCACTTTCAAAAGCAGAAGGCAAGGAATGGATTGTTAAATGGGCAGAGTTAAGTGGTCTTCTGTAAAGGGCATCTACTAAAAGAGATATGTCAAAGAAGTAGTCTTAATGTGTTGCTACAGATCTGTTACTGTAAGCTCTGTATTCAATAATATCCTTGCTTTAACATTTAATATCTTTGAATCTCAATGATTTTGAGTGAGATTGATCTGTTTAAATGCTGAATGACTTGAAAAATACTTGTCCCTTTGCTCACCTTTAAGTAAAGAGATATGTATTTTAGAGTTTATCAAGAAGTGGGGAAGTACTGCCCTCATTTTTCTAACATAATCTAGTCAATTTTCCTTTCCAAATTCACAGAACCCAATGAAACATATTGATGTGAACATTTTCCAAAGTTTCTCATTCAAAAAGTAATTCATTGCAGAAGATTGCTTTGTAATTCACAATAGTTCCTCATAGATATTTTTTCATTAATTTCTTCTTCTTCACAAGAAAACTAAGCATGTCTCCAGTGTGATTTAAATTATTTCACAACCAGGGGTGCCTGGGTGGCTCAGTCAGTTAAGCGTCTGACTTCGGCTCACGTCATGATCTCCCAGTTAGTGAGTTCAAGCCCTGCATCAGGCTCTGTGCTGACAGCTCAGAGCATGGAGCTTGCTTCAGATTCTCTGTCTCCCTCTCTGTCTGTCCCTCCCCTGCTCATACTTTGTCTCTCTTTCTCAAAAATAAGTAAACATTAAAAAATTTTTTAATTAAAACATATTATTTTACAACCAGACTATAAGAATACCTTTGCCTATAATATATATTCAGACAGAAATAGCCATTGTTGTATGTTCTAAGTAATATCTTAGACTAGGAAATTCATCATTCTAGATGGTGGAGTAGTAGGAGGACTCTATGCTTGCCCCATCCCTTGAACACAGCTAAATAAATATCAAAACTTTCTGAACCCCCAAGAAATTGATCTGAGGACTAAGAACTAGAACTAGAGGGAGACAGGAGGCCACACCATAGAATTTAGGAGGTGTAGACATGATTTGGGAGAGAAAAAGATTATGGGTGCTGCAGAAGGGAGGGAGCCCTGATCACAGAAGGAGGGGGGAGAGAGAGAGAGGAGCTTACAGGATCACACAAGAAACAACTTCCCCAAAATCAATGACTGGGATAAGGAGAGGGGTTGATTATCTTGAGGTTTTACAATCAGTGGAGCTCAAACACTGGAGATTTAGAAGTCTGGGTTGTGGTCAGTGTAGACCCTGGCAGGCTCAGTAATGCTCTAGTGGTGAAAAAGGGCAGAGACCTGGAAATGGATGGCACGATCTGAAGATCCCCTGGGATGCATTGGGAGAGACGTTTTCCCCTTCTTGGAGTGCATCTAGGAGAAGTGGCATTGCTTCTCAGGGGACAAAAGGGCTGGTGGGCACCATAGTGTTGCCTCATTCCTTAGCATAGGGGCAGAGACACCTGCTGAGGACAGCTAAGCTGAATGCTGGCTTTTGCTGTGCTTTACTCTAAATTCCAAACCCCCTTGCATTGGTGAGACTACCCTTCTGGTGCAAATCTGCACCAGCTCCAGCATGGCAAGGCCCTCCCCCAGAAGACTAGCATGGATTCATGCCATGCCAGGTCCCTAAAATTTGGAGTTTTTAAAAATTATTTTTTTAATGTTTCTTATTTATTTTTGAGAGAGAGAGAGACAGAGAGAGCATGAGTTGGGGAGGAGCAGAGAGAGATGGAGACACAGAATCTGAAGCAGACTCCAGGCTCTGAGCTGTCAGCACAGAGCCTGACACGGCTCTCAAACCCACAAATTGTAAGATCATGACTTGAGCCGAAGTAGGACACTTAACTGACTGAGCCGTCTAGGCGCCCCTAAAATTTGGAGTTTTGAGACTCAACCAGTGTCCCTGAAATAAAACACAGGTACACTGCACTGCCAGGTAGGCAGATGGCCTGGAAGAAAGGGTGAAGGCAAGGATCTCAGGGACACCTGGGTCACACCTCTCCTCACCTGGGAGGAGAGACCATATATTCTTCTGTGAGGGCTTCTCAGACAGCAGCAGGTGCAAACTCCCCTCTCTAGAGCTGAAGGAGAGGGTTGGCACCATTTTTCTCCCCCACCCATCAGCACAGAACAACTTCAGTGAGCAGAGCAGCCCTAACAGTGGGGCCTCAGCTCCTTACACAAAGCCCTGCCCCCTTGCACTGCTCTGCAGGTACTTCTTTTTTTTTCTAAATTTTTTTTTTCAACGTTTATTTATTTTTGGGACAGAGAGAGACAGAGCATGAACGGGGGAGGGGCAGAGAGAGAGGGAGACACAGAATGGGAAACAGGCTCCAGGCTCTGAGCCATCAGCCCAGAGCCCGACGCGGGGCTCGAACTCACAGACCGCGAGATCGTGACCTGGCTGAAGTCGGACGCTTAACCGACTGCGCCACCCAGGCGCCCCTGCAGGTACTTCTTTATTAGGACAAGTATACCTGAGAGCCAGAGCATTAGGCTTATCCCCCAGGAGACCAGCACCCCCACCACACACCAAATCTACTGACTAGAGTGCTGCAAAGTTTCAGCTCTAGAGGAAATAGTATCTGGCCTCTTTTAACAAACATACCAGAGCACACTTAGTTAAAACTCATCACAATCTGGACAAGGTCAAAACACTTCCCACTGCAGGCAAGGACAAACTCTTCAGAGAACTGACCTAAGGGAAAGAGCAACCAAAAAACAACAGCAGAGTGCACATGGCATACACCAGAAACACTTCTGAAGTGCAAAGTTCTGGACAGTATATGAACTCTTCTTAACAAATCCATGTATGCTCAGGAGCAGGAAACATAAAAGGCTTTATTAACACACAGAAGAAGACAGAAACTGAGACAAAATACTAAGATGGAGGAATTCATTCCAAAAGAAAGAACAAGAAAAAGTCATGGCCAAAGATCTTATTGAAACAGAAGTTTCAATAAGGGATAAGTAATATCCCTGATCCAGAATTGAAAACAACAATCATAAGAATCCTAGCTCAGCTAAAAAAGGCATAGAAGACACCAGGGATTCCCTTACTGCAGAGAAAAAAGGCTTTAAAACTATTTGGGCCACAATAAAAAATGTTCTAACCTAGATGTGAAGCCGACTGGATGTAATGGCCACAAGGATAGAAGAAGCAGAGGAAGGAATAAGTGATATAGAAGATAAAATTATGGAAAATAATGAAACTGAAAAGAAGAAGGAAAGAAAAATGTGAGATCACAAATGTAGACTTAGGGAACTCAGTGACTCCATAAAGTATAGTAATATTCCTATCATAGGAGTTCCAGAAGAAGAAGGAAAGGGGGATAGAAAGATTCTTTGAGCAAACTATAGCTGGAACCTTCCTTGATCTGAAGAAGGAAACATACAGCAGGAGAGGCACAGAGAACTCTTATCAAAATGAACAAAAACAGGCCAACACCAAGACTTATTATAGCTAAATTTGCAAAACATACAGACAAGGAAAAAATCCTAAAAGGAGCAAGATAAAAGAAATCCCAAACATACAAGGGAAGATAAATAAGGGCAGCAGCAGACCTATTCACAGAAACTTGACAGGCCAGAAGGGAGTGGCATGATATATTGAACATACTGAATGGGAAAAATATGCACCCAAGAATACTGTGTCCAGCAAGGCTGTCATTGAGAATAGAAGGAGAGATCAAGAGTTTCCCAAACAAACAAAAACTAAAGGAGTTCATGAACACAAAATTAGGCCTGCAAGAAATTTAAAGAGGACTCTTTGAGTGGGGAAGAAAGACCAAAAGTGACAAAGACTAGAAAGGAACACAGAACATATCCAGAAACAATGACTTAACAGGTAATTGAAAGGCACTAAATTTGTTATCTACCAATAATCACTCTGAATTTAAATAAACTAAATGTGCTCCAATCAAAAGACATAGGGTATCAGAATGGATAAAAAAACATGAGACCCATTTATATGCTGCCTACAAAAGACTCATTTTAGACCCAAAGCTACCTGCAGATTGAATGTGAGGGGATGGAGAAACATTTATCATGCTAAAGGACATCAAAAGAAACCCAGAGTAGCCATACTTATATCAGACAAACTATATTTTACAACAGACTGTAACAAGAGATGAAGAAGGGCAATATATCATAATAAACAGGTCTATCCGACAAGAAGATCTAACAATTGTAAATATTTATGCACCCAACTTGAACACCCAAACATATAAAACAGTTAATAACAAATATAAAGAAACACATTGATAATAATACAATAATAGTAGGGGACTTTAACACCTCACTAACAGCAATGGACAGATCATCTGAGCAGAAAATCAACAAGGAGACAGTGGCCTTGAATGACCTACTGGACCAGATGGACTTAACAAATAAATGTATTCAGAACATTTCATACTAAAGCAGCAGGATACACATTCTTTTTGAGTGCCCATGAGACAGTCTCCACAATAGATCATATACTGGGTCACAAATCAGGCTTTAACAAGTATAAAAACTTTGAGATGAATACTATGCATATTTGAGATCATACTATGCATATTCAAACCACAACACTTTTAAACTTGAAGTCAACCACAAAAAAATATTTGGAAAGACTACAAATACATGGAAGTTAAAGAACAGCATACTAAAGAATAAATGGGTCAACCAAGAAATTAAAAAAGAAATTAAAAAAATTCATAGAAACAAATGAAAATAAAAATACAACATTCCAAAACCTTTGGGATGCAGCAAAGGTGGTCATAAGAGGGAAGTATATAGCAATTCAGGAAGCAAGAAAGCAAGAAGCAAGAAGCAAGAAAAATCTCAAATACACAACCTAAGCTTACACCTAAAGAAGCTAGAAAAAGAGCAGCAAATGAAGCCTAAAGCCAGCAGAAGGGAAACAGTAAAGATTAGAACAGACATAAATAATATAGAAACACACAAAAAACACAACAGAACAGATCAATGAACTTAGGAGCTGGTTCTTGGAAAGAATTAATATCATTGATAAACCCATAGCCAGATTTATTAAAAAGAAAAGAGAAGGGCAAAAGTCCAGAACCACATGACTTCCCAGTGGAATTCTACCAAACATTTAAAGAAGAGTTAATACCTATTTTTATCAAAGTGTTCCAAAAAATAAAAGTGGAAGGAAAACTTCCAAACTCATTCTATGAAGCCAGCATTACCTTGATTCTAAAACCAGACAAAGACCCCACTAAAAAGGAGAATTACAGGCCAATATGCCTGATGAACATGGATGCAAAAATTCTCAACAAAATCCCTGCAAATCAAATCCAACAGTACATTTTAAGAATCATTCACTATGCGGCTCCTGGGTGGCTTGGTCAGTTAAGCGACTGACTCTTGATTTAGGCTCTGGTCATGTTCTCATGGTTTGTGGGATCAAGCACCATGTGGGGATCCACACAAGGCCTGCTTGGGATTCTCTCCCTCTCTCTCTCTCTCTACCCCTTCCCTGCTCATGCATGCTTGCTCTTTCTGTCTCTCTCTCTCTCTCTCTCTCTTTCAAAAAAGACAAAAAATCATTCATTACGATCAAGTGGTATTTATTCCTGGGCTGCAAGTGTGCTTCAATATTCACAAATCAATCAATATGATACACCACATTAATAAAAGAAAGGATAAAAGCCATATGATCCTTTCAATAGATGCAGAAAATGCATTTGGCTAACTACATCCATTCTTGATAAAAGCCTTCAACAAAGTACAGACAGAGGGAGCATACACATAATATCATAAAGGCCATATATGAAAAAACTCACAGCTAACATAACTCTCAATGGGGAAAAACTGTAAGCTTTTTCTCCATGGTCAGGAAAAATACAGGATTTCCACTCTCACCATTGTTGGTTAATACAGTACTGGAAGTCCTAACCTCAGCAGTCAGACAACGAAAAGAAATAAAAGGCATCCAAATGGGTAAGGAAGTTAAACTTTCACTATTTGCACATGGCATGATACTCTATGTAGAACTCCTGAAAGACTCCACCAAAAAAGGGCAGCTGGGTGGCTCAGTCGTTTAAGTGTCCATCTCTTGATCTCGGCTCAGGTCATGATCTCACGGACTGTGGGATTAACCCCTGCATTGGGCTTTGTGCTGGCAGTGTGGAGCCAGCTTGGCGTTCTCTCCCTCCCTCCCTCTCTGCACCTCCTCCACTCAGGCTCTCTCTCTCAAAATAAATAAATAAAGCTTAAAAAAAGACTACACCAAAAAATTGCTAGAACTGATACATAAATTCAGTAAAGTCACAGGATACAAAATCAATATACAGAAATCTGTTGCATTTCTATACAGCAATAGTAAAGCAGCAGAAAGAGAAATCAAGGGATTGATCCCATTTATAATTGCACCAAAACCTATAAGAAACCTAGGAATAAATTTCACCAAAGAGGTGAAAGATCTGTACTCTGAAAACTATAGAACACTTATGAAAGAAATTGAAGATGACACAAAGAAATGGAAAAACATTCCATGCTCATGGATTGGAAGAACAAATATTGTTAAAATGTCTATACTACCCAAAGTGATCAACACATTTAATGCAATCCCTATCAAAATACCACCAACATTTTTCATGAAGCTAGAACAGACATCCTAAAATTTGTATGGAGCCACAGAAGACCCGAAATAGCCAAAGCAACCTTGAGAAAGAAAAGCAAATCTGGAGGCCAAATAATTCCAAACTTCAAGCTGTATTACAAAGCTGTAGTCATCAAGACAATATGGTACTAGCACAAAAACAGACACATAAATAAATGGAACAGAATAGAGAACCTAGAAATGGACCCACAACTATATGGTCAACTAATCTTTGACAAAGCAGGAAAGAATATCCAATGGAAAAAAGACAGACTCTTTTTTTTTTCTGGACAGTGACATACAAAATGAAATTGGACCACTTTCTTACACCACACACAAAAATAAATTTAAAATGGATGAAAGACCTAAATGTGAGACAGAAACCATCAAAATCCTAAAGGAGAACACAAGTAGCAACCTCTTTGACATCAGCCATAGCAACTTCTTCCTAGATATGTCTCCTGAGGGAAGGGAAACAAAAGCAAACATGAACTACTGGGACTTCATCAAGATAAAAACTTCTGCACAGCAAAGGAAATAGTGAAGAAAACCAAAAGGCAACCTTCAAAATGTGAGAAGATATTTGCAAATGACATATCTGATAAAGGGTTAGTATCCAAAATCTATAAAAACTTACCAAGCTCAAAACCCAAAAAGCAAAAAATTCAGTTAAAAGAAGACATGAATAGACATTTTTCCAAAGATGTCCAGACACATGAAGAAATGATCAATATCACTCATCATCAGGGAAATACAAATCAAAACTGTAATGAGATACCCCTCACACCTGTCAGAATGGCTAAAATGAACAACTCAGGGGGCAAAAGATGTTGGTAAAGAGAAAGGGGAGCCCTTTTACACTGTTGATGGGAAGGCAAACTGGTACAGCCATTCTGGAAAACAGTATGGAGCTTCCTCAATATGTTAAAAATAGAACTACCCTACAACTGAGCAATTGCTCTACTAGGTATTTCACCAAAGGATATAAAAAGACTGATTCGTAGGGGCATATGCACCCCAATGTTTACAGCAGCAATAGACAAATTATGGAAAGAGCCCAAATGTCCATTGACGGATGAATGGATGAAGAAGATGTGGTATTTTTACACAATGGAATATTACTCAGCTATAAAAATGAATGATATCTTGTCATTTGCAATGATGTGGCTGGAGCTAGAGTGTATTATGTTAAGGGAAATAAGTCAGTTAGAGACAGACAAATACCATATGATTTTCACTTATACATGGAATTTAAGAAACTAAACAGATGAATATAGGAGAAAGAAAAAAAAGAGAGGGAGGCAAACCATAAGAGAAACTCTTAACTATAGAGAACAAACTAAGGGTTACCGGAGGGGAGGTGGCTGGGGGGATGGGCTAAATGGGTGATGGGTGTTAAGGGGGACACTTGTTGTGATGAGCACTGGGTGTTATATGTCAGTGATGAATCTGTAAATTTTACTCCTGAAACTAATATTACACCATATGTTAAAGAAAAACTTGAAAAATAAAAAAAAAAAGAAATTCATCATGTGTAACTATCCTATAACCCCAAGGGCAAGCACAATATCAATTTTGCTTACTGTTGTATTTCCACTGTGTAGCATAATGTATGGTTCTTATTTCTCCAATGAATGACCAAGTAAATGAGAGAAAGAAAGAAAGAAAGAAAGAAAGAAAGAAAGAAAGAAAGAAAGAAAATAAGGAAGGAAGGAAGGAAGGAAGGAAGAAAGAAACTAAGAAACTAGAAACCACTATACAGTATTAGCCACCGTGTATATTGCTGTGAAAAGATGTCAGAGGTTAAAAAACTGGACATCAACCTCTACACAGGTGGGAAAAGTGCCTACTTTTCCAATGTGATTCTAGAAGTATGGTGAAAACTCCCATGTGTCTAACAATAGTACCTACCCATTCCTTTTTAGTGTGAGCAATCCCACCATTAGAGAATCATTCCTTTGAGATGAATGGTTTGCGTTCTCCAATGTTGTTTTCCAAAATACAGACACCCTCGAGGCACATAACAATTTCCTTTCCTCTTAATCATTAACACAATGACAAGAGTTTGTTTAAATACTAGGTACTTAATATACATTTGATAAATTGAAGTCAACATAAAAAGTAATGATATTCACCAAAACTATTAAAAACCATACAAACAGCTTAGGTTAGCTCTATCTACATGTTTCCTGATTTGAGGGTATAGAGGGTATTTGTTATTTCTGAGAGTATGAAAAGAATCCTTGTCTTCATCACCTCAGGCTGCTATAACAACTACCATAGACTGGGTGGGTTAAACCACAAACATTTATTTCTCACAGTTCTGGAAGGTGGGAAGTCCACCATCAAAGTACTGGCAGTATGGGTATCTGGTGAGAACCTTCTTCCAGCTTGCCGATAGCACCTTCTTGCTGTGCCCTCACAAGATAGAGAGAAAAAGATTTGGTGTTAAAATCACATCTTGGAGGCTCCATCCTCATGACAACATCTAGACCGAATAGCCTCCAGAGGCCCTGACTCCAAATATTGTCACATTGGGGATTAGGACTTTTAACATATGAATTTTGGGGGGAACACAATTTAGTCCATAGCAACCCCATTGTGAGATCATTTCTTTTCTTGTTGTTAATTTTGTAGAGAGAGAGTGCACACACGCATGCCAGCTGGGGAGAGGAGGAGAAGGTGGGGGAGAGAGAGGGAGAGAGAGAGAGAGAGAGAGAGAGAGAGAGAGAATCTTAAGCAGTCTCCATGCTCAGTGCGGAGCCAGAAGGGGCTTGATCCCACTATCCTGGGATCATGATTTGAGCCAAAATCAAGAGATGGATGCTCAATTGACTGAGCCCTGCAGGTGCCCCGAGACAATTTCATTTTATTTTTATTTTTATTTTTGAGGGAGAGAGAGAGCACAAGCCAGGGAAGGGCAGAGAGAGACACACACACAGGCGGAGAGAAAGACACACACACACACACACACACACACACACACACACACACACACAGAATCCGAAGCAGGCTTCAGGCTCTAAGCTGTCAGCACAGAGCCTGACACAGAGCTCAAACTCATGAACCATGAGACCATGACCTGAACCGAAGTTTGACGCTTAACGGACTGAGCCGCCCAGGTGCCCTGACAGTTTCATTTTAAATGTGGTCTCATGCAATGAACACCGAAGACGTTACAGTCGTGCCTGTTTGAATGTGTTCACTGCCTACATTTTCTGGCAGAACACAGTATTCAGTAGAGAGCTTCCTTACTGTGCTTGTTTATGAATCAAGCACTTTGTTCATTTAGTAGAATTTAATATTCTTAATGTGCACTTTGATTCTTTATGCCTTTATCTTTGTTCTGAATTTCTGGGGAGTTTCCTTCTTCGGGGAACATTAGTTTTCCAGTGGATACCATTTCTGTTCTGCCTGGGGTATTCTGTTTCATCTTGTTCAAGTGTTGCTTTTGTTCAAATAGTCTTTTTGACTTGGAGGTTGTTTTAAATCAAGCTTTTTGCTCATTTTTCAAAAATCCCTTGCAGGGGGTATGGATTAACTTTTTTCTTTCCTGTCTCCCTTCTAGTAATTTTGAGTTAATCTTGGTCACACATGCTAAGCTTCTGTTTCACTGGTGCTTCTTTGATTAGTCTATAGAGTGAAAGTCTTGATAACAAGCGGGAGGATGAACATTCAAGTAGCCTCGTATTTTTGAAACAGTCATTGTTTTACTCTATAGCAAATTGAATATAATGGGAACAAAGCTATTAGTAAGACTAAATACTTCAGATAATTGAGATGAGTTCAAATAATGCATGGATATTATCGTTAGACCTTGGTATTTATCTTTATGATTTTTCCATGCAAGTCTGCAGCCTTCTTCCAGGGGAGCACCAGAAACTGCAGCTGATTGGATGGCTATTCCCAATAACCCCTCTGATCTGAAAATCTGGACTCTTTGCACTCAGACATTGGGAAAAATATTTTTTATTAGTTATATTAGCCTTGTATTGCCTGAAAAGTGACATAAATTACATAAAAGACAGGTCAGAGGGAGAAACAAAATCCTGAATGAGTTTGTTTCATGGGCTTAATGCCATTTAAAAATTATTCAAAGAGGGGCACCTGGGTGGCTCAGTCGGTTAAGTGTCCGACTTCAGCTCAGGTCATGATCTCATGGTTTGTGAGTTTGAGCCCCGCATCAGGCTCTGTGCTGACAGCTCAGAGCCTGGACCCTGCTTCTGATTCTGTGTCTCCCTCTCTCTTGGCTCCTCCCCTGCTCACACTGTCTCTCCCTTTCTCTCTCAAAATAAATAAAGGTTAAAAATTTTTTTAAAAATAAACAAAAATTATTCAAAGAAATGAACAATTAAGCAACATATTTTCGAGGAAATTCCAAGGTGTGCCATGGAGCCATAAGATATCAGAGCTGTTTCTACAGGTATGGAAATCAAGGCCCAGAGAAGTAAAGTGATGGGATTCAGATCAACCAGCAAGAAAGTTACCAATGTGGCATATTTTCCAGGTCCTCAGACCTCAAGTCCAGGGTTCAAAGTCTTGCAGGGCATCTGACCTGTGCATTCACACAAGCCCCAGTGTGCAGAAGGAACCTATACTTGGTTTAATGCTCTGCTATCACTGTCCTGAAATTCTTAATACTTTTTGAAAAAGGACTCCCTACGTTTTCATTTTGCGCTGACTCCCTCAAGTTATATGACCCATCTGGAGTCTTAGTATTAAAATATCAGAACGCTTAATAAAGTGAGACATTATGTCTATTGTTCTGTTTTATTTGCTCAAATTACTTACTAGGTGTTTCTGTTTGTTTTTAAGGATATCCAGTTTGTTGCATCTCGGAGAGTTGGTGTAGGGTGTGCCCCATGGAAATTGATTAGATTCCTCTGAAATGAATTAGGAGTGTCCTCGAGGAGGGATATGGGAAAGAAAAGGAAAGTTTATTGAGAGTCTATTCTGTGCCCGGTTCTATGCTAATCACTTTCCCCACATAATGTCTTTTATTCCCACAAGAACACCAAGCATAGTAGCTCTCCAACCTTCCCTATTCATGGGATTTTGTCCTTGTACCAGAGCAGTAGTTAAAGTCTGTTGCATGATGCATGTTGGCTTCCAGGTTCCCAGTCTCTGCTCTTTTCTGAGGCCATCTGACAACTGTGCTTTCTCCAATCACAGAGATTTCTATATAAAAGCAGCTGCCTCTAGTTTTGATACCATGATAGATCTAATGAATCAGAATCTTCATGTGTCCCAGGGGTGTCAGATATTTTGTATAAATTCTGGTGTATCTTCCTGGTGAAGAACAACAGGTAGAGTTTAACTCTTTTCATTTTGTAAATGAGGAAAAAACCCTAAAATAAATTGAATGGTTTCTATAAGGTCCATCAGCTTGTCAGTGGAAGAGTTGGAATTTAAATGTTGATTTTCTGACTCCCAACGCCCCTTTCAAAACAGTGTGCTATCTTCCTGGATGTCCTATTTGTCACTACTCTGATAATAAGCACATCACATGAAAACACTCAACCCATCCATATATTAGGGTGGTGCTTCTCAAACTTCAGTGTCTATAAAGAACCACCTGGGAATCTTTTTACACTATAGATTCTGATTCTGTAAATTTGCAACAGGAATTGAGAGTCCACATTTCTAAACAGCTCCTAAATGAGGCTGATTCTGCTGGTCTATGGATTATCTTTTGAATAACTATTATGCATTTTCTAAATTTTTTTTTTCAACGTTTATTTATTTTTGGGACAGAGAGAGACAGAGCATGAACGGGGGAGGGGCAGAGAGAGAGGGAGACACAGAATCGGAAACAGGCTCCAGGCTCTGAGCCGTCAGCACAGAGCCCGACGCGGGGCTCGAACTCACGGACCGCGAGATCGTGACCTGGCTGAAGTCGGCCGCTTAACCGACTGCGCCACCCAGGCGCCCCTATTATGCATTTTCTATAGCTTGGCTTAAGCAGGCTGAACTTCTTTTTTTTAATTAATTAATTAATTTTATTTAGATCCAAGTTGGTTAATATATGGTGTAATAATGATTTCAGGAGTAGAATTTAGTGATTCATCACTTATATATATAACACCCAGTGCTCATTCCAACAAGTGTCCTCCTTAATGCCCATCACCCATTTAGCCCATTCCCCCACCCAATATTCCTCCAGAAACCCTCAGTCTGTTCTCTGTATTTCAGAGTCTCTTATGGTTTACCCCCCTCTCTGTTTTTATATTATTTTTGCTTCCCTACCCCTGTGTTCATCTGTTTTGTTTCTTAAATTCCACATATGAGTGAAACCATATGGTATTTGTATTTCTCTGGCTGACTTATTTCACTTAGCATCATACGCTCTAGTTCCATCCACATTATTGCAAATGGCAAGGTTTCATTCTTTTTGATCACCGACTAATATTCCATTATATATATGTATATATATATATATATATATATATATATATATATATATATGTGTGTGTGTGTGTGTGTGTCATTATATATGTCTTCTTTTAAAAACAATTTTTTAATGTTTATTTATTTCTGAGAGAGAGAGCATGAATGGGGGAGGGACAGAGAGAGAGGGAGACACAGAATCCGAAGCAGGCTCCAGGCTCTGAGCTGTCAGCACAGAGCTCGACGTGGGGCTCGAACTCACAAACTGTGAGATCATTACCTGAGCTGAAGTTGGTCGCTCAACTGACTGAGCCACCCAGCCGCCCCAATATATATGTCTTCTTTATCCATTTGTCAGTGGATGAACATTTGGGCTCTTTCCATAATTTGGCTATTGTCGATAGTGCTGCTATAAACGTTGGGGTGTTGGGGCGCCTGGGTGGCGCAGTCGGTTAAGCGTCCGACTTCAGCCAGGTCACGATCTCGCGGTCCGTGAGTTCGAGCCCCGCGTCAGGCTCTGGGCTGATGGCTCAGAGCCTGGAGCCTGTTTCCGATTCTGTGTCTCCCTCTCTCTCTGCCCCTCCCCCGTTCATGCTCTGTCTCTCTCTGTCCCAAAATAAATAAAAAACGTTGAAAAAAAATTTTTAAACGTTGGGGTGCATGTTTCACTTCAAATCAGCATTTTGGTATCCTTTGGAGAAATACCTAGTGGTGCAATTGCTGTATTCTAGGGTAGTTCTATTTTTAAATTTTTTAGGAGCCTCCACACTATTTTCCAGAGTGGCTGCACCAGTTTGCATTCCCACCAGTAGTGCAAAAAGGTTCCCCTTTCTCTGCATCCTCACCAACATCATTTGTTTCCTGGGTTGTTAATTTTAGCCATTCTGACAGGTGTGAGGTAGTATCTCATTGCGGTTCTGATTTCTGTTTCCCTGATGATGAGTCATGTTGAGCATCTTTTCATGTGTCTGTTAGCCATATGGATGTCTTCTTTGTAAAAGTGTCTATTCATGTCTTTTGAGCAGGCCAAACTTCTGACATAAATCTGCAAACACAGTGCATTAATAATGACAATGATAATAATAGTGATTGCTAACACTTATTAAGAAGTCTGTTAAATATTCTATATACATCATAGAATTTAATCCCTCTAAAAATTCTACAAGGTAGTTACTATATTGGCCCTTATTTTATAGTTGAAGACATTGAAGCTCAGAGAGATTTAAGTAATTTCCACAAGATTACACACTATTGAGTGACAGCTAAGATACAAACTCTGTGTTTTCCGAATTCAATCTCATAACCGTAAAAGCTCTTTCTTTTCCTTGCAAAATGCTAATATTTAGGAAGGTGAAGGGAAGAAGGAAGAAGAGATAGAGAAAGGAATTAGTATTTATTAAGAATCTGGTATGTGCCATTGGCAGTGCTAGTTCGTTTTCCATATTATCTCACTTACTTTTCAAAAGTGCCATGGAAGCTGGGTATTATCATCTTCCTTCTCAGGATGAGAAAATCAGGTATTAAAGATATTAAGTCATTTGTCCAAGAACACATGCTCACATGGTTAGGAAATGGTGGAGTTGAAAATTGAGCAGAAAATTCATGTTAAATCTGTTAAATAATTCTGCTTCTTACTGGAATAAGTTGAGTGAAAGTTGGATTTATAATTTTGATACGCAAATCAGGAGTCTTTAACTAGAGTCCAAAATATCCTTATAGTGTTTTTGGGTTTCTTCCTACTTCTTTGAAGAATATTATTAAGGTATTGCTTCATTCTAAGGTAGTCTAGAATGGCATAGTAGACATTATTAATACTCACCCATATCCAGTTCTAGTTCTCCTCTAATTGTAAGACTATACTTCTTAGATTCCTCACATGTAGGTGGGGTCATGTTCCTATTTTATTCGTCAAGTGGCTGAACAAAGGTATGTGTTACTTCCGGACTGAAACATTTACGACATAGTGCACAATTCTCCAGCTTTCACTTCTCTTTCTTGGCAATTATGGAAATTTCTGTTAAAATGGCTGAATCAAATTATTGCAGGAGTCTAGTCAAATTATTGTAGGAATTACCGTGACATGGAGGAAAACTGTCCTGGAGAGTTGCCCTGATCCAGACTGGATTCTGTGGGAAAGGGAACTACACATTTTCTGTGTTAGGCTATTAAGATATGGTTCTTTGTGGGTGCCTGGGTGGCTCAGTAAGTTAAGCAGGTGACTTCATTTCAGCTGAGGTCATGATCTCATTGACAGCACAGAACCTGCTTGAGATTCCCTCTCTCCCTCTCCCTCTGCCCCTCCCTCACTCTCTCACTCTCTGTCTCCCAAAATAAGTAAACTTAAAAAAAAAAGGATATGGTTGTTATTGCAACATGAACCCAGCCTATTCTGATTAATATAGGTGGCATGGCATGTTAAATGAGCACCATCAGTATATGATCCTTATTATTGTCACATTATGACATCTAGAATTATCTCCCTTGTTAGGAATAAGAAAATGTATCCAGCTAT
Organism: Lynx rufus; assembly: GCF_022079265.1. NCBI lineage: Eukaryota > Metazoa > Chordata > Mammalia > Carnivora > Felidae > Lynx > Lynx rufus. The sequence continues at coordinate 19,272,849 of NW_025814833.1, forward strand.
TATAATCATGGATGATTGCTTTTGTTTACAATGAACCTACCTTAAGTTAGAAAACTTCCAAAGTGATGGAGCACCTGGGTGGCTCAGCCGGTTAAGCGTCCGACTTCAGATGAGGTCATGACCTCACGGTTCCTGGGTTGGAACCCTGCATCGGGCTCCGTGCTGACAGCTCAGAGCCTGGAGGCTGCTTCAGATTCTGTGTCTCCCTCTCTCCCTGCCCCTCCCCAGCTTGCACTCTTTCTCTCTCTCTCTCTCTCTCTCAAAAAATAAAGTATTAAAAAAATTTAAAAAAAGAAGAAAACTTCCAAAGTGAGAAACCACAACAATGTCTAAGTATACATTGATTTACTTTCACTGTTGGACATGATAGAATACAAAAACTGTGACATTTTTAATGTAATACAGTTCCATCCAATGAAAACTGAAGAAGCACATCTGTACATTTTGATAATCACTTTATTTTTGATGGAAATATTTATAGAAAGGATTACTCATCCTCTGAATTTATAGTCTACTGAATATAACTCCAATTTAAGTAATGAGACTAAGTCTTCATTAAGAGAACTCATTCTGTGATCTCTGTTATATAGCCATACTCATAGGAGCTATTAAGATATATAGCAGTTATTGTTAACTGTTAACAGGTAAAATTATGTGTGTGTGAAACACACACATATATACACACATGCATATATAAACATATATGTGTAAATATCTATATCTATATAACTTCAATGTTTTCCCCATTACTTTGGAAATGATGTGAAAAAAATGATTCAAATAGGAATACAGAGCCTGGCTGTCTCAGTTGGTAGAGTGTGCAACTCTTGAACTCAGGGTTGTGAGTTTGAGCCCCATGTTGGGTGTAAAGATCAGTTAAAAAAAGTCTTTAGGGGCACCTGGGTGGCTTAGTCTGTTAAGCGTCTAACTGTTGATTTAGACTCAGGTCATGATTTCATGGTTCCTGAGATCAAGCCCTGCATCAAGCTCTGTACTGACAGTGCAGAGCCTGTTTGGGATTCTCTCTCTCCCACTCTCTTTCTGCTCCTCGTCTGCTCATCTCCTTCTCTCTTCCTCTCTCAAAATAAATAAACATTAAAAAAATCTTTAAAAAATTATATGCAAATAATCTATTAAGAGTGATATAGTATAAAATATATATGTGTCTATAGATGTGTGTACTTATATGTGTGGGTATATATTTTTTCCTTTCATTTTGAAAATTGTGTTGAAATATTTTATACAAATTATGTTATTAACTGTGGGGTTGAATGAAATGTCACTATCAGGTAATATTACAATGCTCTGACTTTTCATATAATTTAATGTTGGTTCAAGTTAAAGAAAACTTAGTTCACAATAAAGCACATATTGTTTATATCCCTGAACCTAAGTTGGAAAATGCAAGAAAAAAATTAAAATAATGTATTAAAGAACTTAAGGTATACTTTGATTTCACTTTCTTTACTGAATAGGATGTGACACAAAGCCATAATGCTTCCTATGTCAAAAATTTTGTCCATGGAAACTCAAAGCCAATGGTGTAGATTTTTTTCAAAAGATACCTCAATTTGAAAAGACAAGGAAATAACCAACACTTGAATTTGCCTCAACACAAAAGTTTTTCTAGTATTTTCTTATGGGAACGCTTGTCACAATGCCCGCCACAGAAGTCACATATACATTGAAGGATTTGGTGCTCTGAAAAAGATTGAACTGGATTGTGACTTAGAGAAAACCAGGAAAATGCAGACAGTATTTTTGTCAAATCTGTCAAGTCCATAACTGATTTGTCTTCTAATATTTTGAAATGGGACATGAAGAAATAGAAAACTGAAATGTTTGCTGCCAGCAAGAACTGGAGCTCACATCTCTTAGTGTAGACTGAATCTGGTATTTATATGTTATAAACATTCTAATGCCATAAAAGAATCGCTGTCTGGGGAGCCTCTTTTTAGCGACTCAAATGTTGTTGATGTCTTTAAAATGGAAATTTAGGGGCACTTGGGTGGCTCAGTCGGTTGAGTGTCCGACTTTGGCTCAGGTCATGGTCTCGCAGTTCGTGAGTTCGAGCCCTGCATCAGGCTCTGTGCTGGCAGCTCAGGGCCTGGAGCCTGCTTTGGACTCTGTGTCTCCCTCTTTCTCAGCCCCTCCCTGCTCATGCTCTGTGTCTCCCTCCCTCTCTCTCTGAAAAATAAACATTAAAAAAAAATTTAAAAAAATAAAATGGAAATTTATTTGCCAAGAAAAACTTCAATAGGGAAAAAAAGGATCTTGGTAGTCTTTTATGCAACTCGAATATCTGCAAGTCTTGAGTGTACATCAGTTTTTCCAAAGTACCATGGACTGGTGGCTTATAAAAACAACAGAAGTTTATTCCCCACAGTTCTAGAGACTGGGAATTCCCAGATCAAGGTGCCAGGAGATTCTGTGTCCGGCGACGTTTGGTGTCTGGTGACAAACTGCTACCCAGTTCATAGATGGACATCTCATTACTCCCTCATATGGCAAAGGGGCAAGGCAGATCTCTGGAGTGCCTTCTATAAGGGCACTAATCCTATTCATGAGGGCTCTGCTCTCACCACCTCATCACCTCCCAGTGGTCCCACCTCCAAATACACATTGGAGATTAGATTTAGAAATTTTGGAGGGGCACAAGCGTTCACTCAACAGTAAGCCCAATCTCTACATACACCGCCATACATAAGCTAAATTGGCATCTTTGTGGTGCCCCATATACTAGCATCAGGAGACTTCTCTCCTGTCCTTTTTATTATTTTTTTTTGCTAAAGCTATAGTATTGTAGAATTTGTCAATTTCCTGAAAGTCTAAACCTTGAATCACCTTTTTTTCCCCCAAGAAGCTTTGTGGAGAAATGCAAACAGGATTCGAATTTTTTACTATATTGGTTTTTGCTGGCTTCCTGAAAAGCAAGTCCTAACACGCTTGATTGAAATATATGACGAAATAGGGCGCCTGGGTGGCGCAGTCGGTTAAGCGTCCGACTTCAGCCAGGTCACGATCTCGCGGTCCGTGAGTTCGAGCCCCGCGTCGGGCTCTGGGCTGATGATGGCCCAGAGCCTGGAGCCTGCTTCCGATTCTGTGTCTCCCTCTCTCTTTGCCCCTCCCCCGTTCATGCTCTGTCTCTCTCTGTCCCAAAAATAAATAAACGTTGAAAAAAAAAAAAAGAAATATATGACGAAATTAAATTTATTTATTTATTTATTTATTTATTTATTTATTTATTTCTTATAGAATGATAGTTCAGCTTATTTGATGATTTTTGGCCACAGGATTAAGAGAAATCTTTTCATGCAAGGTCCTGCAATTGCCATTATGATTTCCATGGAAAATAATTTACAAGTTTTATTGTTGCTGTTGTTTTTGCCAAGCTTGCTGTTCTGGAAGAGGGGATTACAAACAACAAGCTTACAAACTTGGTAAACTTGGGCAGACTCCTTCTGCTGGATGGAGCCAAGATTGCAAAGCTTGATCAATTTTTCTATAGGCAGAAATTTGAGCATGCCTAACATCATCACTGACTTCTTTTGAAGTTTCTGCTCAGGAGATGTTGAAGTTGAAGCATCGATTTATAAATGCTCCCGTAGTGAAATGGACCTCACCAACAAAGTACATTCTGACAAAAGATGGCTTTATTCGTTTGAGAACAAAGAACATACTGGGACATAATTTTAATTGGAAGAATCTTGGAGAATTCTGAGGTTCTTTTGACACATTCGCTTTCATCTGGCAAAGCTGAGTGATTTCATTTGTTATTCTACATAATTTTGTGAGTCAGAGTTTTCAGCACTTGTGGCCATCAAAAGTCATTTGGTGACTCAAACTGCATGTGTTGTCATCTAAATTTTAAACTCTTATTTGAAACAAAGACATTCTCAGTGAAATTTACTCTTCAGTAAAATCAAATTCTGCTTTCTTTGTTTTCAGAATTGTAATGTGTTTTCATGAGTGAGAGAGATACTTTAAAAACATTTTATATTGTGTTTATATGAAGGAAACAGTGTAATTATTAGCATTTTTTGGAAGAATGGCAACATTTATATCAGATTTTCAGAGGTATCTGCAAACCTGAAGAGATTAGAAACCTAACATTAAGTCATCTTGTTTTTAGAAATGATTTTTATTCAGGGGCACCTGGGTGGCTCAGTCGGTTGAGTGTCCGACTTCGGCTCAGGTCATAATCTCATGGTTCGTGGGTTCAAGCCCCCGGACGGCTCTGTGCTGACAGCTCGGAGCCTGGAGCCTGCTTCTGATTCTGTGTCTCCCTCTCTCTCTGCCTTTCCCCTGCTCACACTGTCTCTCAAAAATAAATACATGTAAAAAAAAAAGATTTTTATTCATCCAGTTGTTCCACTTGTAGAAATTTACCCTGAAGAAATAATGAGAAAACTGGACAGAAATTTGAGTATCGAGATGTTTATCATAGTACTATGTATAACAATGAAAAATTAAAAGCAACCTAAATTTGCAACATGAGGGGATTATTTAAAAATTTATGGGATATCTATATGGTAGAATATGACATAGGCTTTTAATATTATATTAAAAACTTTTTAATAACATAAAAATACATATGGTATAATTTTAATTAAAATAATACAAAAATCATGTAGTATATTTCAACTATATAAAATTTACAGAAATATTCGGAAAGATGTTTGCTGGAATGTTAGCAGTGATCATCTCAAGATGGTAGGTTATGAAAAGACCATTTCCTTTTCTTTATACATTTTTACAAAATTTTCTAAATGAGTATACATTATTTTTATAATCAATGTGGAAAACATTAAAAAGAAAAGAAATCCATACAAAAGGGTTTGGCATAGTAATCCTCTTGTAACATATATACATTCTTTTGAAAATCTTTTCAGTTAAAGAAATAATGAGCTATAAAGAAACGATAATTCTGAAGATAAATTTATTCACCCTTCAACATTAGCAGTTATTCAGACACTGAAGCATCAAGCACCAATGTTTTTTCTGGATTTTGTGACAGATATATATGAAATTTTGGTTTTTAAGAGCAGTACATTAGCAATGAATGCCCGGAACTCATAGATTTTTGTTTATTTTCAATGCAGGTTTAGGATATTTTGGAATTTGAACTTCTCAAATAATATGCAGTCAACTGCCACTGAAATATGGAAAGAAAAGTGTGGCATGTATCTATTTTTAAATCACTGCAATTCTTCCTAGAGCATTTCTACCAAAAGCACAAAGGATATAGAAATCTAAGTTAGGCACATTTGGGAATACAGAAGAATCGCAAGCAACATAGTCTCTCATCAGCTAGATATGTTCAGATAGGTAGGTAGAATTTTGCCTATGGCTATATGAGCTGTTTTGCCCCAGAGACATCAATTTCAATTCTCTCTTTGGGATTCACTGGTGTACAAAGTTCTTCAGAGGATTCTTTTTCTCACTAGAAATACTTTTTCTCCTTTACCTACCCCACCCTCTTATCCTTCAAGAATCTAAGCCATTTACTTGGAATTTCCATATAACTTGATAGTAAAAAGAGTCCAAAAACTATTATGGGAGAAACTGTATCACAAAACCGTGAAGACATTTTCTTTGTTATATAAATTTAGAGTGTGGAGATGTATCATCTGACATATATATGGCTCAATTTAAAGAAAATATAATTGATCGAAGGTGGGCATAATGATATATTAAAATTTAATTAAAAAACATGAAAAAAGACTTAACTTAAACAAATCTCATGGTAGTGTTGTCAGTGATTAACTTCAGCTCTTCAGATTCAGTTTCAATGTTAAAAATAACTTTGTCCTTCCAAAAATCTGAACTTGTAATTTTTATGGGTCACCACTGAATGACCATGGTACTTTGGTTATTATCAAAAACAAACAGAACTATAAGGAATGTGACTTGTTTGGTGTTTATGTGGCATTCAAAGAAGTCAGGCAGGATAGGCAGGGCCTACTGACTGGAGTTTAGTGTTAGAGCAATTGACTGTGGCCAGGACAGGGAGGAACAGGCCATGTGTCTGTGTGGGAGTGGGTTGGGTGTATAGGAGGTAGGTAGTGAGTGAGGTTCACTAATCTCTCAGGGAATCCAACTAGGACATTACCATGAAATGAAAATCATTCTATCATTTCTTAGAAGAGTCTCTCTACTGAGGAAATTGCTGGGGAGCCAAGTCATTTTATAGTCTAAACACACAGTCAGATGTACAGAAGTGGTACCTGAACCATGGAGGCAAAGGAACCAAGAACTAGGAATATAGAGACAAGAGGGTGAAAAGTCAAGTAAAGTTAAGGTCATTCAAAAGTCATGTCACGGTAAGTTACACTATGGGGAGGGCGAAGGATGAGATTCAATGATAGAGTAGAAAACTCCTCTTATGGATTGAAATTTATCTTGTCAAAATTCCTATGTTGAAGCCCTAAACCTCAATGTGACTATATTTGGAGACAGGCCTTCAATGGGGTAATTAAGGTTAAATGAGGTCAGAAGGATGGGGCCCTAATCTGACAGGACTGGTGGTCTTTTAAGAAGGGGAATAGTGGGGCACCTGGGCGACTCAATTGGTTAAGTGTCCTACTTCGGCTCAGGTCATGATTTCGTGGTTGGTGGGTTTGAGCCCTGTATTGGGCTGTCTGCTATCGGCAAGGACATAGGATTCTCTGCTGTCAGCATGGAGCCTGCTTTGGATCCTCTGTTCCCCCCTCTCTCTGCCCCTCTCCCGCTTGCTCTCTCTCTCTCAAAAATAAAACATTTTAAGGGCACCTGGGTGGCTCAGTCGATTAAGCGTCCGACTTCGGCTCAGGTCATGATCTCACGTTGTGAGTTCAAGCCCTGCATCAGGCTCTGTGCTGACAGCTCAGAGCCTGGAGCCTGCTTTGGATTCTGTGTCTCCTTCTCTCTGCCGCTCCCCCACTTGTGCTCTGTCTCTGTCTTTCAAAATTAAAAAAAATAATTAAAAAAATAAAACATTTAAAAAAAAGAAGGGGAATAGACACTAAAGAGCTTTCTCTCTGTGTGTAAAGGCCATGTGAGGATACAGTGAGAAGGTGGCCTTTGACAGACCAAGAAGACAGCTCTCAGCAGGAATCAACTGTGCTGGCACCTTCATCTTGGACTTCCAGTCTCTAGAGTATAAGAAAATATATTTCTGTTGTTTAAGGCACCTGGTCTGTGGTATTGTGTTATGGCAGCCTGAGCAGACTGCTCCATGAACCTGAGCAGCTGGAGAGGAGCTAAAGAGATAATTGATGCTGATGATGAACTCTTCTGAAATGCTGAGTTGGGGGCTCTTACCTCTGGCTTTACTGGTTTATTAGGGCTAAAGTGACCCAAGGCCATGTTAGGTGGGTTCTCACAGCCACTTTCTCAGTATTAGTATTCTTCCAACTCTGAGAACTGAGCACTTTTATTTTTTTTTTAAATTTTTTTTTTTCAACGTTTATTTATTTTTGGGACAGAGAGAGACAGAGCATGAACGGGGGAGGGGCAGAGAGAGAGGGAGACACAGAACCGGAAGCAGGCTCCAGGCTCTGAGCCATCAGCCCAGAGCCTGACGCGGGGCTCGAACTCACGGACCGCGAGATCGTGACCTGGCTGAAGTCGGACGCTTAACCGACTGCGCCACCCAGGCGCCCCATCTGAGCACTTTTAAAAACATTGTTTATTTTTATTTTTGAGAGAGCAAGAGAGACAGAGCATGAGTGGGGGAGGGGCAGAGAGAGAGAAGGAGGTAGAATCCAAAGTAGGCTCCAGGCTCTGAGCTGTCAGCACAGTGCCTGACGTGGGGCTCGAACCTGCAAACTGCAAGATCATGACCCTAGCGGAAGTCAGACGCCTAACCAACTGAGCCCCCCAGGCGTGATTTAAAAAATCGCTATTTATATTTGGGGGGGGGCAAAGAGAGAGGGAGAGACAGAGGATTCAAAGCAGGCTTTATGCTGACAGCAGAGAGCCTGACACTGGGTTCAAACCCACGAACTGTGAGATCTTGACCTGAGCTGAAGTCAGAGGCTTAACTGACTGAGCCACCCAGATGCCTCAAGAACTGAGCACTTATAAAATAAGTTTTTATTTATTGGATTTAAAGTGATTTTATGATAGACCTAAGGGTAACAACAAATAAAGGGATGGAGATTAAAGCAAAAGTAGATGTGCAAATAGAGAAGAGAAAATGTTGTTTGTATGTCACACAGATAGAAGGCAGCTCTGGAAAACCTGTATAATGAGCCCCATAAGAATTAGATATTATAAAGAATGACAGAAATCATTTTCTAAAGAATAGTTTTGAAATAGTTCCACTAAATGAAACTGGCACTCAAAGGAGAAGGAAAGACAATTAGTAAAGGGAAAAATTTTCCTTCCCTCTGTAGATACAAAGACACAAAGAGCTCTGTTAGAACAGCAATTACAGCAATTCTTCCCAGAACATCAGTTTTATGATTTACCAGAACCCATTCTGACCCTTAGAAGAAATATTAACACCTTCTGTGACATCAGGAATTGAGAATTCAGGGCTAAACGAATATATACTCTATGTAGAAGAGGAGTGGCTGGGAAGAATAAAGATGGTAAGGGTTCTGGCAATCTCAAAAATCATGCAGATGCTACAAAGACAATATATACTGTCTTTTATATATGAAGATGGCATTTGTGGCCCATTTAACAGAAGTGTTGTTTCTCTCCTAGACAAGAGGACACTCCGTTTTGAGCCCTCCACATTCCCCTGTGTACCTGCATTTGCTCAGTGGCTAAGAAGGGGGGTACACAGGGGCGTACCTGTGACACAGGGAAAAGAGATTTTCTCTCTGGCTACCAAACAGCCTATAAAAGGAACAGATTGGCAATCTGTAGTTTACATGAGGCAGACTAGTCCAGATTAAGAGATAGAAAGTGCACTAGTAAGAGTATTTAATAATATCATGTTTATAAGTAAACATTATCATAATATTTTACCATATCACCATTTCCTTCTCAGGCATGAATTTCTTTTAAGAACACAGAAAGTACATATTGAATAATTAATATATTTGACTAAAATTTCTTTCATCTGCATGATTTAATATATCAGCATCCTAATTTTTTAGGCTTTTCTGGCCAATGCTTTTTTTTTTGGTATTATTCACAACTTAAATAAATGTGTACATTCTATTTTCTGTGCTCCTAATAATAAATTGCTACCTTCTTATTAATTAGAAAGAAAAAATGATATTGCTTTGTTTACCACTTCTACTAGGCACAGTGCCAGCAGAGCATAAAACCCAAACAGGAAGAGATAGACCACAATATACATGGTCTAAATTTGTACTGCTATGAAATAAAGTATTATGCTAGGAATGAGGCAAGAAAAAAAAAATAAATCATCGTCACTTTTACCTCTAGGCTTTTGTGTTGAAGTAGACCACATATTTCTACAATTAGTGGAAATGAGAAGTTCCATAGTAAAAAATATTCAAATTTACTATACCAAGGCTGGTCTAGGATTTAGGGCCAGGCAAGTTTCAGACTTAATCCCTTAACATTATTTGAAAGTAGGAAGCAGCATGCAAGGCAAGGTATTTCTGAACACTGTCTTATATATATGATAGTTTTAAGAGTAGAGATTTTTTTTAAATAGACTCCACACCCAACATGGGGCTCCAACTCATGACTCTGACATCAAGAGTCAGATACTCTACCAACTGAGCCACCCAGCCGTCCCCAAGACTAAGACTTTAAACAAAAGTTCTTTACTCTGCAGCTAGTAAGCATTTTGTTATTTACTTTGCATAAGAGTACATATTGCTTTGGAACCCTTCTCATGTTTTATTTTTGTTAATGTTTGTTAATGTTTATTTATTTTTGAGAGACAGAGAGACACAGAGCACAAGCAGGGGAGAGGCAGAGAGAGAGATGGAGACACAGGATCCGAAGCAGTTTCCGGGCTCTGAGCTGTCAGCACAGAGCCAGACGCGGGGCTCAAACCCACGAACCGTGAGATCATGACATGAGCTGAAGTCAGACGCTTAACCGACTGAGCCACTCAGATGCCCTTACATTTGTTAAATGCAGAGGTTAAGATGATCTCCTGAGGACCTTTGGCCAAAAAACTAAAGACAATGGAAGAGTGCGTTAGTTATCTGGTGAGAAACAAGACAGGATATCCTCCAGAAGGCTAGTTGTTTGGGCACAGGCAAGGTAACTAGAGAGAATCCATAGGTATTTTTTCCTTTCTTCTGAAAAGACACTGTGCCTAAGGTATCTGCAAACTTTGCCAAGTGTCCCACTCTTCCAAGGGTTTATTTGATGTGCTTTGTGGCAGTTGCCTCACCTTAAATGGGACTCTAGTTTCCATGTCCTTTGGCACTTAACACATGCTTATAAATTGACTAAGTATATATGTAACACTTGTTAGAGTCTGTAAGTACAAATATGACTTGAAAAGACTATTGAAAAAGAATACTGTCTTATTGCTATTGCTCACTTTTATCCTCAGCAATCTGTCAGTTCTGATCTGGCATATTTGCCCCTTCTGTGTGCATTCAACCCTACAGCTCTTTGGTAACTACTTTTTCTTTTAAAATTTCATTGTAAAGTCTAGTGCTTTCTTTATCTGCATGGCTGATGCAATATTTCTGATTCTAGAATGTTAAACAATGGAACATATTGTTTTTGTTAGAAAGAACAAAACTTCCTTAGTATGAAAATGTAGCTTCATATTTTAAAAGAAAATAACTGATTGCGAACTATCACTTTTCAGTTTCCAGTATTTAAAGATCTCAATGGATTACAGTACTAAAATAGACAAAGTACAACCAGAATTTAAAGATTTAATAGAAATTATGAATTTTCTGGGGCGCCTGGGTGGCGCAGTCGGTTAAGCGTCCGACTTCAGCCAGGTCACGATCTCGCGGTCCGCGAGTTCGAGCCCCGCGTCGGGCTCTGGGCTGATGGCTCAGAGCCTGGAGCCTGTTTCCGATTCTGTGTCTCCCTCTCTCTCTGCCCCTCCCCTGTTCATGCTCTGTCTCTCTCTGTCCCGAAAATAAATAAACGTTGAAAAAAAAAAAATTAAAAAAAAAAAAAAAAAAAGAAATTATGAATTTTCTTCCATCAAATACCATAATCAAAACAAAGCCGTGACATCCAGTAATATAAATTAATAGCAACCCTTTAAATTTTTGTTGTTGTTGTTCTGTCACTCATTTCTCTCTACCATGTGTTAAGTTCTTGTCTTTAAAGGCTCTATGTGTTCAGATGAGAGATAATGCATGAGATAAGATCAAAGGATTTCTCTGAATTCTGGTTGAAGCCTATCTGTTATTGCCACTATTTTACCAGAAAGATTTGGGACAGAACTATGTGACTAACTGAAGGAAAACTGTGATTCTGCCCTAAAAATCATTTTTCTCAATGAATTATAAGTAGCTAATGTTTCTTTAGTGTTGACCCATCTTTCTTTTCTCCTTCTATTAAGAATTTCTTCTATCTGTAGTACACTGAATTTTCTACTTTTAAGAGTATACAGGGTGGAAGAAATTCTGTTCTGTGGAGAAGAAAGGAATCTAGCTATGGAAGGAAACTAAGTCTACTAAAAGAACAGAATTCATCCCCCAGTTAACTCTGCCAGTTTTGAAAGGTCCAAAGGTAATATTTGTGGGTTGCCTATGTGTCAAGAATTTGGTGCTTGGATTAGAGGAAGAAAATGTAACCTTTGGAATCATGATATAGAATATGTCAAAATAAAGAAGTTATGCCTTCATTTTAAATAAACCATGCCTTATCTTCTAAAGAAGTTTACAGAGGGATTTGGGAAGAAACAATCAATGTGGAAACATTTGATTCCTAGCTCTGACAGTAATTTGTGGTGTGGTTCTGGATATGAGACTCTCCATCCTATACCTCTATAGAGGTATGGAGTCAAACAAGATGATAGTCAAGGTCATTAAAACTTAAAAATCCTTGATTTTAGGAACTAGAATTCCAACTGATTCAAGTACTAGAAACAAAGCTTGTGGAGATTTGTAACTTAAATTATTGTTGTATTGGTTTGGGCAAAGTGTAGACCAAATTGTATTCATCAAAATATTACACCAATGGTATAATTTAGCATAGTTAAACTTGCATCTCTCATACAGAGTTTTGTGGGGACACTATCATTGCATAATATATTATAAACTTTCTCAGGAGAACTTCTCAGCTGATCCAAGTCTCCAGTGAAATTGAACTTCTGAGCAAATGGTCCATTGTTATAAAATGAATACTATGATAGCTTGAATTATGGAATTTAACAGATTTCCCTCTTTGTGTTGGCTACTAGAAAGCTACAGCTCATCTGTAGTACATGTATTTATGGTATGCATTTTTGTATTAACCTCCTTCTTAGGTTTCAATTTATGTTGCTATCCTTGATTAGCCTTTTTCCTTTTTTGTTCCTACAAAAATTTATACTGCCTTGTGTTATGGTATGCATTTTTCTGTGCTACCCAAGCCTTTTAGGAACAAAACAGATAATAAATAAACAGAGTCTATAAATGGATTAAGGGTATTGGTTCATAATTGCTGCTGTAACAGATGTTGTAACAAGTCTGTGTAATGGCTTAAACAATATAAATATGTTATCTTACATGCGTCACAAGTCCAACACAGATGTCACTGGGATAAGCTCAACGTATCAGCAGGACTACGTTCCCTTCCAGAGACTCTATATGAGAATTCATTTCCTTGCCTTTCTAACTTCTACAGGTTGCCTGCATTCTTTGGCTCATGGCTCCTTTTCCACCTTTAAAGTAAGCAATATCCCATCTAGCTGAAAATTCTTCTGTAGTCATATCTCCTTCTCACTACATCCTGCAAAGACCCTATACTTTTGAGGACACTTGTGATTATAGTGGGCCTACCCAGATAATCCAGGATAATGTCCCATCTCCAGTTTCTTACCCTTAATCAAATCTTCAGTCTCTCCTGCCATGTAAGGTAGCATATACACAGATTCCAGGTATTAGGATGTGGATATCTTTCGGAGGACCATTATTATGCCTACTGTAATAAGCTTGACTAATCATTAAAAGAAGGAAAAAAGGTTAACAATAAATAGTTAAATTTGTCTTCATAGTAATACTAGTCTTCATAGTAATACTACGTAAGTACTAATACATAGTAAGACATAATACATAGTACATAGTAATACATAATACATAGTAAGACATAGTAATGTCTTCATAGTAATACTGGTTAAATACTGAAATCTCACATGGCATTTCCTATGCATTAAGAATATAGTGCTTGCTGGTGGTAGGAATGTAAATTAGTACAGCCACTATGGAACACATCATTTTAGTTTCCTCAAAAAACTAAAAATAGAACTACCAAATGATCTGCAATACCATATGATCTGGGTATATATCTGAAGGATATGAAATCACTTTGTTTAAGAGATATGTGCCCTTTCATGTTCATTGCAGCATTATCATAATAACCAAGACATGGAAACAATCTAAGTGTTCACTGATGGATGAATGGATAAAGAAAATGTGATATATACATATATTTCATTTATATATATAAATGTGATATATATAGCATATATTTATATATAAGTTACATTATATATATTATAAATAAATTACATATATATTATATGTGTATATAGCATATATGTTTACACATTTACACATATATGCTATATACACATATAGCATATAAATATATAAATATATATGATTTATACACATATAATTGAATATTATTCAGCCATAAAAAATAAGGAAATCCTGCCATTTGCAACAGCATGGATGGACCTTGATGGCATTATGCTAGGTGAAATAAGTTAGACAGATGAAGACAAATACTGTATGATTTTACTTATATATGGAACCTAAAAACATTGAATTCATAGAAAAAGAGAGTGAAATGGTGACTTCCAGGGGCTAATGGGTGGAGAAAATGGGGAGATGCTGGTCAAAAGGCACAAAATTCCAGGTATAAGATGAATAAATGTTAGGGATTTAATGTATAGCATGGTGACTATAGTTAATACTGTATTGTATACTTGAAAGGTGCTATGAAAGTAAAGTTTTAATATTCTTACCATAACAACAACAACAACAACAACAACAAAATGGCAACTGATTGAAGTGAAGGATATGTTAACTAAATTTATTGTGGTAAATATTTCATCAAATGTAATGTATATTACATCATCACATTGCACACCTTAAACTTATACCATATCATATGTCAGTTACATCTCAATAAAGCTGAAGGGGCAATAAAGAATGTAGTGCTTGGGTTAGAGGAAGATAATGTGCTCTTATAAATCATTAATACTGGAATAAGAAGGATATAGGAAAGGTTGGAAGAAATTAGTAAAAAATTATTTCATAAAATTAAAATATGTATATAAAATGTGTATCAGGAAATCTTAGGTTGAGAAATAAACTGATCATTGTAGGAGCTACACTTTGTGAACATATCTGAAGGGTTGGTGGAAGTGATTTGCAAGGAAACTATTTTCATGAAGGATCAGGAAGCATCCTGGATTGGGAGCGGGGATGGGGCTCATTATTAACAAAAAGAAAATTGTGGCAAATGAGCCTTGTCCAAAGGACCACAGTTTCATATGGGCAGAGTGCTTTTGTCACTTTTATTTGTCCATTGTCTAGTCCTCATGTTCTTCTACCAGAGTTGTAAGGAGAAGAGCTGCAATAAATTCTCAAACGTCTGCTTCACTAAATCTCTGCAGGACTTAGAACAAGTAATGTGATAGACATGTTCTTCACTTGTGGTCACTATTAGAATACCTAATGTGCACAGCACCCTGAATAACAAACCACACCAGTCCTCAGAGGGCATAAAGAAGGCAAATTCCACATAGGAGTGAAATCACATGGCATCTGTCTTTTCAGACTAATTTCACTCAGCATAATAGAGTAAGATTGCATTGTGTAAAAATATGTGTACAAACAAATGGAAAAATTACTTTAAAGTATGCTTTAAACTATTAACAGTTTTTCTTTTCTAAAGTTGGTGGGAGTAGATGGGAGAGATTGTCAGTGGAGAGTATTATATTTAATTCTATTGACCAAAATATCATTTGAATTTTGTAACAGGATTATAGATGTTTCTTATGCCATTTTTAAAAAACATTTTAATGTGCTGATTTACTTCTAAAAAGGTGTGTTTTAAAACTATATATAATCCTACATAGAGATAACTGTCATTCCGAAGGTTAAAATGACACAGAAATAGAGAAATATGCATATTCAAGTAACAATGCCAATAAATAATTAATGTTAATATCTAAAAGAAGAATAAGGAGGAGGAAAAGAAGGAGAAGGTGGAGGAGGAGGAGGAGGAGGAGGAGGAGGAGGCATAAGAGGAGAAGGAGAAGGAGAAGGAGGAGGAGAAGATGGTAAAGAAGACATTATCCATTTGAGCACTTATAATGACACTTAGCAGCCAGAGAAATAAAACGGAAGAACATATTCAAGAAGATTACCTCCTACAGGATTATTATCTGGAGGGCATCTGAAAGGAACATGGTTGACACCATGTGATAATCAAGCAATGCACGCGTTCAAATTCATATGCTATATTCCTCAGGGACTCACTGAATTGGAGCAAGATGAAGGGAGTAGGAGTTCCAGAAATTCTACAAGTGCTAGCAAGGCCAGGGAAATACTTTGTTAATGTTATTGTGCCCTGATTATGACGTAAGATTGGCACGGCCTGGGAGCCCATGGATTGTAAAAGCTTTGTTAATTTTAAGAAGTGACAAACACGAAAACCAGCCTCTAGTTCTGAGTATGATATGAACTGTGTGATCTTAGGCTACTTACTCTCATTGGGCCTGTTTAGTCATTTGTAATATGAGGGAGTTGAACTAGATAGTCTCTGAGTCCTCTCAGTTTTAACTAGAATATTTAAGATGTGAGGTTAATGCATTCAGTAATACAGACTAATTGTTACCAGAGCATTGCCAAATATAAATCTCTACAATAGGGTAGAATGGCTTATAACAACTTCTACATATGCACATAGCATTATCAAGGGGGCTTAAATAGGAGGAAAACACTTGAAGACATCTCAAAAACATAATGTTGAATGTAAAACACAAGGTATATATGATAAAATTATTTTATGTAAATTTAAAAATCACACAAAACAATATCATTATCAGTACATATATAAACAGTAAAAGCCTGAAATAATAATGCAAGAATAATATATATATGACTTCAGGATAATGAAACCTCTAGAAGTTGGTTTCTGGGAAGGGAGTGAGACTTTACACATATCTATGATATTGACTTCTTTTTTTTTTTTTTTTTCAACGTTTATTTATTTTTGGGACAGAGAGAGACAGAGCATGAACGGGGGAGGGGCAGAGAGAGAGGGAGACACAGAATCGGAAACAGGCTCCAGGCTCTGAGCCATCAGCCCAGAGCCCGACGCGGGGCTCGAACTCACGGACCGCGAGATCGTGACCTGGCTGAAGTCGGACGCTTAACCGACTGCGCCACCCAGGCGCCCCGATATTGACTTCTTTATGAAGGAAGAATTAAAACAAATCATGACAAAGTTTAATACTGAAAATTGTAATGTAAAAGTACTAATATTTTGAATATTATTTTTGACTCTTTAAGATATTTTGTATAGAAAATAATAATCTTTAAAAAAATAAATGACTGTTAGTGATATACACTAAACAGGAATTGGCAAATTTATAGCCCATGGGGCCAAGTCCAGTCCAGTATTTATTTTTGTGTGAACTTTGAGCTAGGAATGGCTTTTACATTTTATTTTTTATTTTTTTAAATTTAAAAATTTTTATTTTATTCTTTTTTTTAATATGAAATTTATTGTCAAATTGGTTTCCATACAACACCCAGTGCTCATCCCAACAGGTGCCCTCCTCAATGTCCATCACCCACTTTCCCCTCCCTCCCACCCCCCATCAAACCTCAGTTTTACTCAGTTTTCAAGAGTCTCTTATGGTTTGGCTCCCTCCCTCTCTAACTTTTTTTTTCCTTCCCTTCCCCTCCCCCATGGTCTTCTGTTAAGTTTCTCAG
This sequence comes from Lynx rufus, assembly GCF_022079265.1. Lineage (NCBI taxonomy): Eukaryota > Metazoa > Chordata > Mammalia > Carnivora > Felidae > Lynx > Lynx rufus. Next base: position 19,289,903 of record NW_025814833.1, read on the forward strand.
GATCCACATAAGAGTGAAAACATATGGTATCTGTCTTTCTCTCTATGACTAATTTCACTTAGCATCACACTCTCCAGTTCCATCCACATTGCTACAAAAGGCCATATTTCATTCTTTCTCATTGCGACGTAGTATTCCATTGTGTATATAAACCACAATTTCTTTATCCAATCATCAGTTGATGGACATTTAGGCTCTTTCCATAATTTGGCTATTGTTGAAAGTGCTGCTATAAACATTGGGGTACAAGTGCCCCTATGCATCAGCACTCCTGGATCCCTTGGGTAAATTCCTAGCAGTGCTATTGCTGGGTCATAGGGTAGGTCTATTTTTTATTTTTTGAGGAACCTCCACACTGCTTTCCAGAGCAGCTGCACCAGTTTGCATTCCCACCAACAGTGCAAGAGGGTTCCCATTTCTCCACATCCTTGCCAGCATCTATAGTCTCCTGATTTGTTCATTTTAGCCACTCTGACTGGTGTGAGGTGGTATCTGAGTGTGGTTTTGATTTGTATTTCCCTGATGAGGAGCGACGTTGAGCATCTTTTCATGTGCCTGTTGGCCATCTGGATGTCTTCTTTGGAGAGGTGTCTATTCATGTTTTCTGCCCATTTCTTCACTGGATTATTTGTTTTTCGGGTGTGGAGTTTGGTGAGTTCTTTATAGATTTTGGATACTAGCCCTTTGTCTGATATGTCATTTGCAAATATCTTTTCCCATTCCGTTGGTTGCCTTTTAGTTTTGTTGATTGTTTGCTTTGCAGTGCAGAAGCTTTTTATCTTCATGAGGTCCCAATAGTTCATTTTTGCTTTTAATTCCCTTGCCTTTGGGGATGTGTCAAGTAAGAAATTGCTGCAGTGAGGTCAGAGAGGTTTTTTCCTGCTTTCTCCTCTAGAGTTTTGATGGTTTCCTGTCTCACATTCAGGTCCCTTATCCATTTTGAGTTTATTTTTGTGATTGGTGTAAGAAAGTGGTCTAGTTTCATTCTTCTGCATGTTGCTGTCCAGTTCTCCCAGCACCATTTGTTACAGAGACTTTTTTCCATTGGATGTTCTTTCCTGCTTTGTCAAAGATTAGTTGGCCGTAGTTTTGTGGGTCTAATTCTGGGGTTTCTATTCTATTCCATTGGTCTATGTGTCTGTTTTTGTGCCAATACCATGCTGTCTTGATGATTACAGCTTTGTAGTGGAGGCTGAAGTCTGGGATTGTGATGTCTCCTGCTTTGGTCTTCTTCTTCAAAACTACTTTGGCTATTCAGGGTCTTTGGTGGTTCCATACAAATTTTAGGATTTCTTGTTCTAGCTTTGAGAAGAATGCTAGTGCAAATTTGATTGGGATTGCGTTGAATGTGTAGATAGCTTTGGGTAGTATTGACATTTTAACAATATTTATTCTTCCAATCCATGAGCACAGAATTTTTTCCATTTCTTTATATCTTCTTCAATTTCCTTCATAAGCTTTCTATAGTTTTCAGCATACAGATCTTTTACATCTTTGGTTAGGTTTCTTCCTAGGTATTTTATGATTCTTGGTGCAATTGTGAATGGGATCAGTTTCTTTATTTGTCTTTCTGTTGCTTCATTATTAGTGTATAAGAATGCAACTGATGTCTGTACATTGATTTTGTATCCTGCAACTTTGCTGAATTCATGTATCAGTTCTAGTAGACTTTTCGTGGAGTCTCTCGGGTTTTCCATGTATAATATCATGTCATCTGCAAAAAGTGAAAGCTTGACTTCATCTTGGCCAATTTTGATGCCTTTGATATCCTTTTGTTGTCCGATTGCTGATGCTGGAACTTCCAACACTATATTAAACAACAGCGGTGAGAGTGGACATCCCTGTCGTGTTCCTGATCTCAGGGGGAAAGCTCTCAGTTTTTCCCCATTGAGGATGATGTTAGCTGTGGGCTTTTCATAAATGGCTTTTATGATGTTTAGGTATGTTCCTTCTATCCCCACTTTCTTGAGGGTTTTTATTAAGAAAGGATGCTGAATTTTGTCAAATGCTGTTTCTGCATCGATTGACAAGATCATATGGTTCTTCTCTTTTCTTTTATTAATGTGATGTATCACGTTGATTGATTTGCGAATATTGAACCAGCCCTGCAGCCCAGGGATGAATCCCACTTGATCATGGTGAATAATTCTCTTTATATGCTGTTGAATTTTATTTGCTAGTATCTTATTGAGAATTTTTGCATCCATATTCATCAGGGATATTGGCCTGTAGTTCTCTTTTTTATTTGCTGGTTTTTACATTTTAAAAGGGTTGTGAAAAACAAAACGAAACAAAATGGCAAAGTGACAGAGAACTTGTGGGGCCCACAAAAACTAAAATATTTATTATTTGGACATTTATAGAAAAAGTTTACTAACCCCTGGTATCTCAAATATCAGTTGTGGGTATCTCTGACTTACTGGATTATTGAAAATTTTGATTTTTTCTCTTTCTGCTTTTGTATTTTTTCCATTAGTGATGTTATGATGAGGGAAATAAAAACAGCTAAAGTGATTCTTATGTTTTTACTTTTTTAATGTTTATTTATTTTTTAGAGACAGAGAGAGACAGAGCATGAGCAGGGGAGGGACAGAGAGAGAGGGACACACAGAATCTGAAGCAGGCTCCAGGCTCTGAGCTGTCAGCACAGAGCCTGACACAGGGCTTGAACTCACGAACCGTGAGATCATGACCTGAGCCAAAGTCAGATTCTTAACTGACTGAGCCACCCAGGCGCCCTGAAAAACAGTTAAAGTGATTTTTAAAGAGGGCTTGGAAAGTGTGCTTTCTTATCAAATCGAACATTTGTTTTGCTGTCTGATTCAAACCCATAATTCCATAAAGTCTTTCTTTTGCAATTATTACAAAGGCAAACCTGAGTTCCAAATCCATTTTGATCATCAGAAATTTTGAATTAGGTATTTCCAGGTGAATGAGGTGTTAATGCTTCTGATGAGAATGATAGTGCAAAATCTCTGTCTGAGGCAAGTATATATATATATTTTTAGGAGCCTGAGGCTAGGCACCCTAGCCACTTCAGATCTCCCTGATTCTGAATTGCTGAGTTTTATCTCCATTAGGAATTTCTAAGGATCTTTTACTTTGTGTTACTGACACATGGTGAAATAGTGTTAGAATTTGTGACTACTGATTTATCTTAATGTTTTCATTTGATCCCCTATGCAAAGAATCTAAAATAGAATTCAGATAAGTTCACCTCACTTTTTTTTTTATAAATGTTTTTATTAGCTGCATTGCCCCATATCCCTGAACACCTTGCAACTTGGAGCAACGTTTTGTATGCAACACAATTAACTTCCTATATATCATGCACACATATTTAATTAAAAGAAGATTTGAACAAATGTGTACTACCCTTTCCCAGAACTTTCCAAGGGTGTATGAATTTCCTGTAAACCAATGTCTGAAATATGAAGGCAGTGAAAAATTCTTTGCCGGGAAAAGATCTGCAAAATTTTATGGGGAAGAGTGTGGCCTATGGTTAAAGATGGTAGAGTGTAGTGCAAGTATTGCCTTAAAACAATATTTTCAATATGGGTATCTCAAACGGGATACTTTATAAGCATAATGCATTTTAAATATTCCCAGATCTCAAAAATAAGTATATCTAGCTACACAAAGCCCTAGAATATAGCACTTTTCTGGAAAGTGCATGTTTTTGTAGGTTGTAATTTTGTAGATTCTGATTCTGAGGTTTGGGACATATTCATGTGGGAAATGGAATGAATGAATAAAGAGAACTGCAAAATGCTAAATGGCTTCCTCTTTCATTGATTCATTTGAGAGTTCTTCCTTGTATAGTTTCTTCTTGCCTCAGTGGAAGAACAGATTCCACAGAATTCATTTTTTACCAAGTAAATAAAAAATATTAATGTATGCATACTGGTGCAGCCTCAAAATTCTCTTTATAGGATGCCAAGTTTTAAGTGTATTTTTTTCCATCGAGCACCAATACCTTAGTTACTTTTCTCCTTTTCAAAAAATGTTTGTTTGTTTGTTTGTTTGTTTTATAGAAAGAGAGATCGGGGAAGGCGCAGAGAGAGAATCCCAAGTAGTCTCTGCACTGTTGGCATAAGCCTGATGCAGGACTCCATACCATGAATCATGAGATCATGACCTGAGCTGAAATCAAGAGTCAGAAGCTTAACCAACTGAGCCACCCAGGCACCCCTGTTTTTCTACTCTTAATTAAAAATATTTAGTCATTTCCACTCAGGTGTACCTTTTTCAAATTTTAGTCAGATACCCCATTGCTTTGATGTGTCATGCCTACTTTCCACAATCTTTTTATGTACTAAATCAGTCAGATTACATTTTGCCACACATATATTATTATTTAAATAAGGATTTCCTCATGTTAGTGGAAAATAAAAAATACTGCTTGCTCCTTCCTTCCTTCCTTTGATCCTTCCTTCCTTCCTTCCTTCCTTCCTTCCTTCCTTCCTTTTCCTTTTTAAAATAAAAGACTCAATTTTTAAAAGATAGATGATAAAATTCTAATTCAAAGGTCAATCCAGGGAGAACACTGAATCCTAACTGTTTGAAAGACACTATGATAGGCACTATTGTATTTCAGATAAGATGGCTCTGTCATGGAAATCTTCCATTAATTGATAGAATTTTAGAAATCTTTGAAAGCCAGATTAAATACACATTCTAGACTTAAAATAATAGGACGATAAATATGTGAGTATTCACTTCAACATTTATATGGACAAATTTCCATATAAGTCAAAGAAGAGATATGATCTTTGTATGTGAGGGAGGGATAACATATAAAGCCATTTCATTTACCTAGGTAGAAGGAAATGATTCAATTGTCAATTACTCAGTATCAAGACTTGCATTTTTAACATAAAACATTTTTTTCTTAAGTTTATTTACTTTGAGAGAGAGAGAGAGAGAGAGGTAAAACAGGAGAGGCAGAGAGGGTGAGAAAGAGAATCCCAGGCAGGCTCCACACTGTCAGTGCAGAGCACAATATGGCCCCTAACATAAAATATCTCTATGCTGAAAAATGAATTAAAGGACACTAATGTTAATAGTGGTTGTATCTAGGGGCTCCTGGGTGGCTCAGTCAGTTAAGCGTCTGACTTCAGCCTGGGTTATGATCTCACTGTTTCCGAGTTCGAGTCCCGTGTCAGGCTCTGGGCTGACAGCTCAGAGCCTGGAGCCTGTTTCAGATTCTCTCTCTCTCTGTCTGTCTCTGCTTGCCCCCCTCCTCCCGCACTCACGCTGTCTCTCTTTCAAAAATATAAACATTAAAAAAAGTGGTTGTATCTAACTGGCATGATTTGGGGAGTTGTTATTTTCCTTTTTACCTGCTTTTCTAAATAGAAGACATTTCTCTATTTAAATAAGAAAAAAACACAAGAGAACAAGGGGTGCTTGGGTCACTCAGTGAGTTAAGCATCAGACTTTGGTTCAGGTCATGATCTCACAGTTTATGAGTTCGAGCCCCACATCAGGCTCTGCACTGAAAGTGTGGAACCTGCTTGGGGTTCTCTCTCTTTCCCTCACTCTCTCTTTTCCTCCCCCACTTGCACTCTCTTGCTTTCAAAATAAATAAACTTAAAAAATATTTAAAAAATAAAAAAAAGAGAACAACAAAAGTCACTTAAAAATATACTTCCATTTAGGGGCGCCTGGGTGGCTCAGTCAGTTAAGCGGCCGACTTCGGCTCAGGTCATGATCTCACGGTCTGTGGGTTCGAGCCCCGCGTCGGGCTCTGTGCTGACAGCTCGGAGCCTGGAGCCTGCTTCAGATTCTGTGTCTCCTTCTCTTTCTGACCCTCCCCCGTTCATGCTCTGTCTCTCTCTGTCTCAAAAATAAATAAACCTTAAAAAATTAAAAAAAATACTTCCATTTAAAACAACTAGATGGCAATGCCATAAATATAAAAGAACATAAGAGAAAATCAAATACAACAAGGATACCAATTACTGGATACCAAATTCTGGTCTGGGAGGATACATGTACATGTGTATATATCTGTACCTGTCAATATATGGATATGATTAAGCGAGCCCTTCTCCCTTAAACATAAACAAACACTCATGCACACACACACACACACACACACACACACACACACACCTGCTCAGATCAGTATTTAGTATGCTTGCTATATTCAATTTTTCTGTATATAATCATATGACATAGTAATGGAGAACCATGCTTATCTGGTCTATTAAATAATTCTTCCTGTGCGAGAAAATAAGAACACTCACTTATTCCAGGTAGCTTAGTGTTAGTTTTTTCCTTTGGGAAATGTCCCACTGCAATTTCTGGAGCATTTTTTTCCCCAGCTAGGTAAAAGTTATGTCATGCTGACTCTATCTCCTCCGAATTTAGAATAATACTTCCCTTGTACCTTTAGCACTCGATCAAGCTTTTTATGCAATTTGGAGGTTAATATTCCCAGGAAGTCTCTTTTTAGGAGTAAGTTAGAGGCTTAGGGAGCCCACTAAGGTACTAACCCCTTCTAGCAGTTATGCAGTAAGTAGCCTAAAAACATTAATGCACCTCCTTAACCACCTTGTTCACTTCCCGGGGAGAGACTTAGGCACAGGAGAGAATATGGCCAAATATATTTTATTTTATTCATTGGGTTTATAGTGCTTATTACCCTCTAGGCACACATAAATACTCTACAAAAATCTGGTTTGGATAAAGTCAGCTCTGATCAAGAAAACGTTTGCTGATAAGGTTCAAAAACCGCTTATACTTTTTTGTTAAGATATACCTCCTTTATTTTGAAACCTCTATGAGCTAAGAGATGACAGTTACAGAATGAGATAAAGGGCTTGTTCTTCAGCAACTAAAAATGATTTTTTTAAGGTCCAGTATAAGTCCTTGATTTGAATTGAGCAAACTTCTCTAATTGCTACCAATGTGCCACTTCACATGATATCAAGAGGTTTCCTGTGGGCTTGAAAGGTTGATCTGTATTTGAATATTTGGTGTCACTGAAAATTGTCATAAAGCAGGTAGTATAAAGGGTTATCTTCCAAAGTAAAAATAATTACTTTCATTCTACATCACTGTTCTGACATATGTTCTTTTTCAAAATACACCCCCCTTTTTGTTTTTTGTTTTTGTCATTAACCTAATAATATCTTGATGAGACCAGTATGACCACCTTTTCAATTCCTTATTTAATAACATCTTTATAATCTTTTTTTATCCTTAAAATTTCCATCCAATTGCTGATATTCTTCCTCCTTATGCTTGTGTGCAAATACAATCATGACAGCTTGGTTTCTTTTTGTTAGCTGGAATTACCTGGGAATATCTGGAGTAGTTTTGCACAGCATTCTTTGTTTTCATGTTTTTATGAAGTAGTATATTAGTGGTTTGAAACTCTGTTTATCGATCAAGATTATTATCTTTTTAACACTACTCCATAAAAGAGAAACTATCTATCTGCTCAGTTTTTGCCTCCTAGAGTGGGTTTTAATAAAGGAGGTAGCATCATACAGTGGGGGGGAAATACTAGGAGATAGAAGACTTGGTTTCTGGGCCAGGTTCTATGATTGTACTAGCTCTAGGTGACTTTACACACAAATTACTTAATATCTAGAACTTAACTTGGATATCTACAAAAGGTAATAGCTAATATTAGACATTCCTATCTGATGCAATTTCTCTGATGGTCAAATAAAACAATGCCTATGAAAGATTTTTGAAAACCATAAAGAATCGGACAGTGGTTAGGCATATCTTCTAAAAGTTTTCTTGTGTAATCATTTTTGTGTTTCCCTAATTTGGAGGAATTGCCAGTTTTCATATAGTTTCATTTATCAAGAAAAAGAATCACAGAACATTTTATTATAATTAAGGCTCATGAGATTCAATCCTACCTTGTAATTGGGTGGGAAATAAACTTAATCAAATTAGCTTTAAATTTTCAATCGTTTGGTCTTACGCACATATAAGCTACTCACAGTAGTTCACTCAAATTGGCTGTTAGTGTTTAGTCAAACCAATGGGCCACAGTATATTTGCACAAGGCAGTTAGCAGAAATCAGTGTCAGTAGAGTTAATGATACATTGCTGTATCCATGAACTAGATTCTACACGATGCCATAGTGACCAACGTTTTGATCAATTTCCTAAGAAACAAAATGAAACAAAATAATACCCAGTTTCATTCTATGGCAGACTCAGGGGCCTAGAAAGATGAGGTTATAGGTAGAGAGGACAACTAGTTCAGAATGAAAGAAACCCTTGGCCTACCTGTAGTCTAGACCAATGGTTTTTAAACATAGTTGATCATCAAAATCTCCTGGAGTTTAAAAAATTATATTCCCAGATCTTGTCCTCAGAGATTCTGATTCAGTAGGTGTGGTGTGGAGCCTTAGAATCTGTGCTTTTAAAATCATGCTAGGACATTCTGAGAATCAACCAGATTCAAGATGCACTAGTCAAAGTGACCATAAGAGGCATAATGGGAGGTGTTCGCCCTCAGTGCTGTGTTCTTCAGAGACAGTGGAGTCCTTAATTTTGGGCTTTGCAATACAACTGCATCCTCTATCATGCTTCTGTATTATGAAAATAGTATCTCATTGTCAGAGATGAAATAGTACCTCTAGGATAGGTATTATCAAAAGTCAGTGTGCATTAACATCATTTAGGGAGCTTGTTGAAAATTCACATAATATGGTTCCCACTGCCAGAGATTTGGATTCAGTTAGTTTGGGAGAGGGATCCAGGATTCTTCATTTTAAACACGTACGACAGATGAATCTGATAACACACGACCTAGGACATCACAGTTTCGGAAATCCTGGCATAGGCAGCTCTCTATATCAACTTAAATATGTTACCATTGCTGTATATGATCATATTTTTAAAATAATATTTTTAGTGAATATATACATTTTCACAAAGATATAATTAACCCCTTTCACATTCATTACACTTCATTTAAATCCTTTAAAATATGGACCTCTTTGGATTTGTACAGGACAAAGTTGAAAAGTACTCTTGGATTCTATTTTTGTATCCTTAGCATTGGATACTTCAATGCAATTTTAGAAGACTAGCAAATGGATGAGTAAGGATTACCCATGTGATTATTTGGCTCATTAGAACAAAGGAAAATGCATGGGTTGTCTCCAGCACATTTTACTATGAACTAAATATAGCTCTTAGATTATCACAATATCAGCTGAAACTAGATCAACAATTCTTATACTTTAGTCCTTCTTCCTTGGATTATTGATAACTAACATACAATACATTTTCCTGTCAGTCTAGTCCACATCCTTCATGTGATTTTTGTTAACATTCTATTGTCAGGTTGAATTTGTGGGTGCTGCCTGGGTTCAAATAGTGTATAAAGAAGAAAGTGAAAACCACCTGAAATTCCATTATTTGGTGGCAACACTGAATATTTGGTGGACTTCTCCTTATATATGCATGAATATGTATCTATGTAAAACAGAACCAATATAACACTGTGTATAGAGTTTAAGCATTAAATCATATGCACTTTTCATGTCATTAGCTATTGAATTTAAACATCATTTTCAGAGTTGCTTTTTTCATTGAAAAATAACTGTGATACAATGTATTAATTTCAGGTGTACAACATAGAGATTTGGTATTTATATACATTATGAAATGATTACCACAGTAAGTCTAGTTACCATCTGACACTGTACAAAGTTGTTACGATATTGTTGACTATATCCCTTATGCTCTACATTACATCCCCATATCTGATTTATTTCATAACTGGAAGATTGTACCTCTTAATCCCTTTCTTTGCCCAACCCCTCACTTCCCTGTGGCAACTATCAGTTTGCTCTCTCCTTTTTTTTTTTTTTTCAACATCCAAAATCTTTTTAATAACAAGTCAAGGTCTGGGGTTCATTTTTGTAGCCCTGCTGGCCCTGTGGCCTCTGGTGTGCTCAAACTTCCAGCCCTCCGGCCGCACGTAGGGTTTGGTGTGGCTGCGCAGGTTTCCTGAGGCTTTGCCAAACCACTCGGCCCTTGCGTGGACCAGAGAGCAAGACTGTGCCACACAGCCCTTGGGGGAGTCCAGGGCCAACAACTGGTCAGAGGTAAGGATCTTGCCTCCAGCTTTGAGGATGTGGATCCAGGCATGGCGGCTCACTGGCAGCACGTACACCTTCAGTTTGGGCACCTCCTGGACATGCACATCCTTGCAACCACAACTGTTTTGTCTTCACAGCCAGGCAGCTTCATCTTCAGGATTATCCGGTAAAGGGACAGAAGTGGCCGGCTGGTGTGACTCATGAACAACCTCTTCAACACAACTTAGTTAAAGGTGGAGTTGGTTGGTCTGGCCAGAAACCTGTACAGCTTGACCACAGTGTCATAGAAGTCCTCCATCTGGGGCTCCTTTCGCGGAAACCTTTGGGTCCTTGTTTTGGCAGATGTCGACTCCCACTATGGCGCCTCCTGCTCCACCAGTTCCCGAAAGAGAGAAGCATTTTGTTCTCTTTCAGAATTGCATTTTAATGGTAACATAGAACCATGGAATAAATAAAAGACTAAATCTAAAATTAGGTTAGGCATATTCATTTGTGTTCACTAGTCTGTAGTTCCTATCTCAGAAAGCTTTCTTGAGTACTAAGTAACTTAATACATAATCGACACTTAGAACAGTGTCTAACATATAGCAAGTGCTCAATTAATATTGGCTATTATTATTCAAAAGATTTTTGGTCTCTCTATATTAGCAAAAATTACTAATGGCTCCGATAAGCAGATGACATTACATTTCTCCTGGTTTCTCTCATTAAAGCAGCAAAGTTGAATATTAATGAGTATAGAGAATTATGTTGTCATGCATGTTAGTCTGGAAAATATAAATTCATCTCATAAAAAAGTCAAAGGATCAAAGAAGGTTTTTACTGTTAATTGGAAACAAAGTGTCATTGGTGTCCTGATTTAAAGGGCACTCAATTATGATTAGCTAATAAAAAAAGAATAAAGAAATAAAGAAAAATAGTTAAGGTTAAAGTGAAGTTATTATTAGCCCTTAGTTCACTAAAATCTTTTCCTCATAGCCCTTGGCACCAAATAAAATTAAATATAGAAAAGTTTCATAATTCATGATGACATTCTCAGTGTTAAGACATTTTTAGATAAAAAATGCATTACTGAAAGCATACTTCAAAATTATTAGATGCAATATTTTTATAGCCAAAAGCACTTAAATTTTAAGAATTGAACAACTGGAGGACTTGATACTATTTATGGATTTAGAAAGATTTAGTCACTTTCATAAGTTAAAATTCTTTCTGTAAGCCACCTGTTCTTTCTCTCTCTTTAGAAATGGATTTGTTAAAAATATCTCAGGATTCTGACTATTCTCTAGTCTAAGGAAACCACATCAAGAGCAAAGTAGGATATGTTTCTTAATTATTGGTAAAGACTTTGGACAGGTTCATGGACACACAGTTCACTAATTTGTTACACTCTTCTAGTAACATTTGAAAAAATCGTCTGAAAAATCTCAGAATAGACACTGCCTAAAATAAAACCAAGCAACTGACCTAAGTTCAGTGAAGTACTGAGAATATATACTACCTTAAACTTTAGCTTAATGAGTCCCTTAATTAGGGAGGATATAATCTAAGGTGCTAAAAAGTCATGTGGCTGAGTATTTGAATTATTGTATGTTTACATCAATTGAACTAGAAGCTATAATTATCAATTAGGGAAAGTCCGAATTAAAAGTTCTTCTGAGGAAGTATTAATGACATGCTTTCTTTATGTGCTTTAGACACATTTATTCACACACAGTTATTCATTTCCAGAAATAAGAAACTGAGTAAATGAACCACTAAAAAAGATAATTGTTTAAAAATGTAGTATTGTCCAAAAACAACAAATAACAGTCTCTGCTTACATACAGTCTTTCTCCACACAGTATATTTCGTTTTAAGTACATCTAATATATTTTGAAGTGTAACCTTTTATTTAGTCCATTATTGTAATTTACCATTAAAATAAAACTCTGAAAATGATGTTTACAAAGAATCATAAAGTACATGGGAAAATGCATAAGAGATGCAATGTATGAGGAAAAAAAGGAAAGTGACATACAGCTGTATATAGAATATTAGCTGTAAACCTTGTTGTTTTCTCAATTTTTTACAATAAGCATATATTATTTTTAAAGTCAGAAAGCATATTTATCCAATGGAATTCTAGTCAATAACCAAATTATGGTTGGATAATTACAACACCCAACCAGTTTGTTTGTCTAATGATTCTACAAAAGTATAATTTATCATTTCAGCATTTCATATCATGGAACCCAACTTAGAAAATAATTCATTACCTACTCTTTTATATATTGATGATGATAATCAAGGCAGAAGCCCTTTATAAAATACATTTTTAGCCTTTAGCGTGACAGGTTAAACAGAAGGAAGACTTTTTTTGCTTTGTAGAGTTATTAGCTGAAACCATCAACAGTTATAAATAAGCAAGCAACATCTTGTCAAGCTGCCCATGACCTTTGATATGTTATCACATACCAAACATTGACTGGGTTTACAAAGATATACCTTAAACATTCTGCTTCCCATTGACTAAAATATATTCATTGTGCATTTCATTCTACTTCACAATTTTTGAAAATCCAGTTTAATAGTTTTTTTTACATTATAATATTTAGTTATAATTTTTTCCTATATTATAAAACCTTACATAATATAGGATTTATTTAACTTTTTATTCCTCCTTCTGGATGAGCTCTGCTGGCATTTTATTACTCTTTCACCAGGGCCATGTCTAGCTTTTTTCCATATATCTCACAGGTAAAACAAAAGTTCTATTTAAGAAAAAAAAAAAAAGACTGGCTTGCACAGTTGTGGGATTTAATTGATTGATTGATAAGAAAATCTATCTGGGGATTGCCTTGAAAAGTCAGAAGTTTCAGTATGGATTTAGACATCCTAAACTCCATTTTCAAGACAACACCTTGGAAACAATCAGTAGAATCAAGTAAATCATTATGAAAATTATAGTAATTGTGTTTTCCAGGCCTGGGTGTTTTCTTTTAATGAATTATGAGAGCAAAGCCTATTACATTATTAACCAGGAAAATAATTAAACAGTATTTTTTAAGAAGAGAAAATAGAAATCAAACCAATTTTAAGAGCACATCAATAAAAAGAACAGAGTTTGGAGCAATATATTACAAATGAACAGAATTTAGGATGTTTGTAGTTCTTTTTTGATTTAAACAGGCATTAGTTTACTTTCTAAATCCAATTTGTATTTACACACATTCACAAGAATTGTAAAATATGAAAAAGTGAAACTAGAATTTTGCATATATAAAGACACTTTTCAGATTATGATTCCAAGAAGGGGGTAGAGTGCGTATAACACTCTTGGAAAACTGTACTAACAATTTAGTAATTTGAGTAGACCCTGGCCTCAACAAACATGAAGTTAATGATTCTGCACACTCATTTATCACTTACTGAAGTTCTCTTTTCATGACATTTATGTGATTCCTAGGTATAAATTAGTTTTCTTTTTTTTAAATTTTTTTTTAACATTTTTATTTATTTTTGAGACAGAGAGAGACAGAGCATGAATGGGGGAGGGGCAGAGAGAGAAGGAGACACAGAATCGGAAGCAGGCTCCAGGCTCTGAGCCATCAGCCCAGAGCCCGACGCGGGGCTCGAACTCATGGACCGTGAGATCGTGACCTGAGCTGAAGTCGGATGCTAAACCGACTGCGCCACCCAGGCGCCCCTAGTTTTCTTATTTTTAGTTTTTAATAGATATTTCTCTGATATCTGATATTTAGCACTTTATGTATCATATTTTCAGCTCTAATTGCATTTACCGGTATACTAAAATTACACTGGCTTTGAATAAAAATACTATGTGAAAAATATGTACTACAACAATAACCATGACTTCAGAGAAAAATATGTACTACAACAATAATTGTGACTTCAGAGAAGTTAATCTTAGGGAGATGGCAGATGGTCTGTCTTCAATAATCCTTTAAGAACTCCAGGTGGGACCACATGTAGGTGTGATAAAAAAATCAATAAAAGTTCACGGTTAAGTATCTCATGTGTTCAATTCTATCTTGGGACATAAGAGGGGTAAGACCAGAGTGGAGTGGATATTGAAAACTCAGGAAACTGTCAATGTCCTCAAGATATTTACAATAGACTTGGATAAAATAGTTAATGAATGATATAAGAACCAAATTCAGTGATCAATGTGAGGTACAGAGATTGATATATCATGAAGCTACTAAAATGTAAGCTTCAGAGACAGTTACTAGAATGGATGCTTTACAAGGTCCTGGGGGGGGATAGTTTGCCAGGGCTGCTATAGCAAAATACCACAGGCTGATGACCTAAACAAAAGAAATGTATTTTCTTAGAATTCTGGAGGATAGAAGTCTGAAATCAAAGTGTCAGCAGGTCTGGTTTCTTCTTCTCTTTTTTTTTAAGTACCATTTTTCTCTTTTCTTATTTATTTATTTATTTATTTATTTATTTATTTTTGAGGGAGATGGTAAAAGGAGAGGGAGAGAGAGAATCTCAAGCGGGCTCCACACCCAGCGCTGAGTCCAAAGCGGGGCTCAATCTCACGACCGTGAGATAAGGATCAAAAGTCAGATGCTTAAACTGACTGAACCACCCAAGCACCCTAGGTCTGGTTTCTTCTGAGGCAGCTCTCCTTGTAGATAACCATCTTCTCCCTGTGTTTTCATATAGTATGTGTCTTTGTCCTAATCTCTTCTTTTTACAAAGATTCCAACCATATAACCTCATTTTTACTTCATAATTTAAAGACCTTATCTCTAAATACAGTCAGACACACTTCAGCCCATAATACTATGCCCTCTGGCCACCCACATTTATGTCCTTACCACATGCAATTTATATTCACCCCATCCCAAGAGCTACAAAAGTCTGAACCTATTCCAATATCAATTCTAATTCCAAAGTCTTATCTAAATCTCATCTAATTCAGATATGGCTTAGACTCCAGGTTTGATGCATTCTGAGGCTAAGTCCTCTCCAGCTGTGAAGCTGTGAAACCAAACAAGTTATCTGCTTCCACAATACATTAGTGGGACAGGCATAGGATAGACATTCCCATTCCAAAAGGAAGAAATTGAAAACAATAAAAGGATTATGAGTTACCAGCGGAGTCCCAAACCTAGCAGGTTAATGCCATTAGATTTTAATAATTATTATTCAGGATTAATCCTCTTTGGTTTTGATGCTCTTCCTCCTGCTCCAGCAGTGTGACAGTCACACTCCCTTGGCTCTGGGAGGTGGCCCTGCCCCCTCGACTCTGGATGTTTGCCTGACTCTTCTGGAATGGGGAAGAAGAAGGCTCTGTCCTCAGGCTTGTGTCTCCAGGGCCCATGGTAGCAGAGGCAGCTCTACTGACCTTGAACTTTCAGGGTAATTCTTCCCTTTACTTGAAACATAAAGCTTGTTTGCAGACAGATAGCTCTATTGGACCATCTTGTAGAATTCCAGAAGTCAGACAGCCTTCTTTCATCTGTGGTATCACTGAAGTCCAAAATCAACTCTGGGACAGCTTGATTCCAGACTTCTGGTTATGAAATATAATTAAATATTGCTATTTATTCACTTCTGGTCAGAGATTTTTTTTGTTCCCAACTAAATGATAAGTGATGAAATGTGGAACGAAGAAAGGAGCAAGCTTCCGTATCAGCTATCATATTAGCAAATACTTTGTCTAGAAGGGTTAAGCATGTTTGTTGGTATAGAATTGTAAATAATGAGTTTTGGTTGAAATGAAAATTTCGGCTCTTTGGTACCCTCACTTGAAAGTTGTGCAGTCTCCATTGGTATTCTCCTCAAGGTTCATGCCATGCAGCTGTCTAATAGGGAAAAGCATTTTAAAATGATTTCTTTCTGATACTTACAGAACAGAACCCTTGTATTAGTATCTTTGTATGAGTTCTAGTTTTCCATTTCACAGCAGCCAGTTTTATGTCATGTGGGGAACAAATTCAGGGTCATTCTTTTTAAATTTGAGACAGTTATCTATACTGTTTAAGTAAAATGTAAACTGTGTGGGTGCTTTAGAGTGGTTGTCAATATTGACTAAATTGACAGAACAATTACTCAACTTTCTATTTCATTTGCCTTTGTACACATAGCCACAACTCAACTGGCTCAGTTAACTTACTCGGAGGAATTCATTTTCTATGAAAAGCTAAATTCTAACATGATACAATTTAATAATAGAGTGGAAATCTTGAGAGTGGGCAAACTTTCGAAGTAAGAATAACATTAAATTTGGTACTCAGATACTTGAGGGCAATTGTGGGTTAGGTTCATTTTAACAATTTCAATGACTCAGGCAGATTTATTCATTCAACAAACTTTCATTGAGACTTCCTATGTGCTTTTCACAGTGTTACATCTAGGGACACAATTTAAAATGTCAAGTCTCAGCCTTCAACAAATTCACAATCCACTGGGAAAATTAGACAAGAAGAGATAATTATGCACAGTATTTTAAGTGCAGTCAGTAGTAGGGTTGTAGAAAATAGTGTTTCAAGAAAATTAATGTGGTTGCATTATGTAAAGTGCACTTGAGTTAAGGATATCAAATTAGTAGTATAAAGTAGGTACTATTACTGTTCCTATTCTCTAAATAAGGAAACTTCAGAGATTCAGTAATAGTCTGGGATCACCAGATTATTCCTTACTGTGTTCATTCATCAGAAACTTCTCTATGAGCCATGAATAGAGCAGCAATCAAGACAGACTGGACCCTGCCTTAAGGATCTTATAAGAGACCCAGAAGTGCTGTGGTAATTCAGAGAAAGAGATAATAGTACTGTATTTAGAATTGTAGTGGGGGCAATGGACATAAATACTAAAATTATACATTAAAAGGGCTCCTGGGTGGCTCAATCAGTTAAGTGTCCAACTTCAGCTCAGGTCATGATTTTGCAGTTGGCAAGTTGGAGCCCTAGTCGGGCTGTGTGCTGACAGCTCAGAGCCTGGACCCTGCTTCCTGTGTCTCCCTCTCTCTCTGCCTCTCCCTGGCTTGCGCTCTGTCCTTCTTTTTCTCTCTTAAAAATAAATAAACATTTAAAAATAATAATAATAACATTAAATTAAACATTAAAGAACAGAGCTGAGAGTCAAGCTGGGTTTATCCCACTTCTCTATAAGAGGTAGCTCTCCCACATTCTGGCAGAGAGTTTATGGTCAGTGAGAAGGGCTTTGTTGATGCTTATATATATATGGGACTGCAGGACTCATTGAGTTATATTGTCTGAGTGGGCATTTACTTTAAAATACTTTAGGACTGCGGCGCCTGGGTGGTTCAGTTGGTTGAGTGCTGACTTCACTCAGGTCATGATCTCGGGGTTTGTGAGTTCTAGCCACATTGGGCTTCCTGCTGTCAGCGCATAGCCCACTTTGGATCCTCTGTACCCCTCTCTTTCTCTGCCCCTCCCTAGCTCACTCTCTCTCTCTCTCTCACTCAAAAATAAATAAAACTTTAAAATACTTTAGGACTGTATAAGCAGTATGAGATGAGTAAGAGAAAAAATAATTCTAATTAAATTCCTAGGGGTGACTAATTACCATTTGAAGAGTTTTTATCTATAGCAACACTTGGAGGCTAGATAATTAACAGGTGAAGTATCTTAAATGAAACCATCACCTTAGGATTTTGTGATTTGTACAAGTAATGTTAAAAATAATTTTGATTGGAAAACATATCAGTGCTAAGATATTTGATTGGTTTGGAATAGTGCGAGAAGATTAACCTCCTTCATATGAGTGAGATGTTGAAAAATTGGCAAGCCCAAAAGTATGTTCCATGCACAACACATCTGTAGCTTATTGACCCTGCATTTCCACTTCACTGAAAATTTTACCACCTAGTATGACTACAAGGCTTCCACATCCTGCCATGTAGGGTGGAAGAATGCAACTGAATTTGTTTCAGAGTGAGCCTTTCATACAAGGTGGATCTGAGGATACAGAAAAGAACTTTTAAAAAATTGATAAATAGGTTGCTAAGAAATATTAGTACCTTAGGTGGAATTTGGTCTGAGAATTGCTTTCTCCTGGTAGTAGGCTTCAGGGTTGAAGATAGGTAGCCTCTATTTATTTTCTAATTGTTGGAGGCTGCTGATATTTACCAGAAAAACCTGACATTCACAGAGTTGCCAAAAGAGCTTAGGTCTATTTGTTACAAAGGGTAATTCATTTCCAAAGGGGAACTAGGATCAATAGTTCCCCAAATATCAAACTATCCATGATTAGAATATTGGGGATCAGTGGGAGGAAAAGAATTGATGGTGTTGAGGGTAGCTCAGTAGGCTTGCTAATTTGTATCGGTTCTATCCTCTGGGTTAAGACAGAGCAACAGTACACTGCCTTTTCTCCTGAATGCTTCATAAACATAGTGAAGGTTCATTATTTCAATTCAACTAATACTCATTCTATTTCCTACTCAGGGCATTTGGTCATTAACCTAAATATTATTCAACACTGATTGCATGTTGAAATTGAGTGATATGGACCTCTAACTTCTAATTGGTTGTAGATTTTAATTAGTACTGTTCATAGCATTGCAAATTTTACTTTTAGTTTTACAATGGTTTCTAGATCTCTCTCCCCCATCATTTGTCTTGCAATTTAAACTTTTCTTTCTATATTGCAATTCTGTAAATTGTATAATCCTAAATCTCAAGCTAATAATTAACTGTTACATTGTTCAATCTAAATATTTATTCTTTTATCCAGGAAGCTACCTTTCTTCTCAGCTTATGGAAGGGGTAGCCCTTAGATAGAGGGCTTTAGCACTCTCCTTTTAATTCTTATTATCTTAAATCTTTCATTCATGGCAATTATGATTGCCTCAACACAAAAGAAGTCTTCTCTCATTCTTTGGCTCTGAGATACAGTAATATCCTATTTCCCCTACCTTTCTATAGCTCATATTCTTCTCCCTCTCTGTGAATGTTTTCCTTGGCCATCTTCTGGTCTCATGTTTTGTAACTCTGCTGAACTACTCCCTCTTTAGGCCAGTCTCATCACTTTCTGTAGTTTCATCAAAGAGATTCATAAAGTAAATAGGTAGCACATAATGATTAGTTGAATGCTGGGAGCTGTAGGGGAGGAAAAATAATTTCCCCTCTACCTTTCTAAGCTTTTGGCTGAGACTCCATGTAATAAAAGATGAAGAAGAAAAAGAAATGGAAGTTTAATAGTATGTATACCTCATCTATAAATGGAAGATACTCAGGAAAACTGAGTAATTCCCTGAAACAGCCCAAGCTGCCACCTTAAATACCATCGCCAGCTAAAGACAAAAGAAGATGTTGGGAGGTGGGGAAGACAGTTATGGGAGGTTATCAAGAAAAGCACAGTAAACAAGAGTATAATTGTTATACAGATTTAGGTCATTACTTTCTCCATTGATAAGTTTCTAGAGATTAAATCATTATTCTCTTTCTGTTATAGAGAGGGAGACACTCTTGCAAATGAAGATTTTTCTTATACATCTGATCCTCGAAAAATATAGGTTTGAACTGCATGGGTCCACTTATACGTGGATTGTTTAAAGTAGTGTTGTAAATGCATTTTGTCTTCCTAATGACTTTCTTAACACTTTTTTCCTCTAGCTTACTTTATTATAAGAGTACAGTACATAATACATATACAAAACATGCGTTAACTGTTTATGTTATTGGTAAGTCTTCAGTCAATAGTAGGCCACAGTAGTTAAGTTTTTGAGGAGTCAAAAGTTATACATGCAGTTTTTTAAAGTTTATTTTGAGAGAGAGAGAGAGAGAGAGAGAGAGAGAGAGAGAGAATGAGAGGGTATGACTAGGGCAGGGGCAGAGAGAGAGGGAGTTAGAGAATTCCAAGCAGGCTTCTCACTGTCAGTGCAGAGCCCAATGCGGGGTGGAACCCATGAACCGTGAGATCATGGACTGAGCCGAATTCAAGAGTTGGAAGCTCAACTGACAAGCCACCCAGGTGCCCCTATACAGGGGTTTTTGACTGCAGGTTGGTACCCTTAACTTCTGCATTGTTCAAAGGTCAACTATAAATGCAAATGTTCCTTACAAAAAGGTAACTTCTACTTGGTTTTTGGAGTTTCTTAATAATAACCAGCTAAGATAATACTCATAACAAAGAGGCATATTTGGGAGTGGCAAATTCTATTCTCCTTCAGAGCCACATTGAAAGAGGAATTAGATATAGTGCTTAGGCTTCAAATCTGATATTCCTTTTTAAAAATTTTTTTAATGTTTATTTTTAAGAGAGAGAGAGACAGAGTGCGAGCTGGGGAGGGGCAGAGAGAGAGGGAGACACAGAATCTGAAGCAGGCTCCAGGCTCCGAGCTGTCAGCACAGAGTCTGATGTGGGGCTCAACTGACAAACTGCGAGATCATGACCTGAGCCGAAGTCGGACTCTTAACAGACTGAGCCACCCAGGTACCCCCAAATCTGATATTCCTGAGACATGTTAGTACCATCAATAAAATGGAAACTATAACAATTAACACTACTCAAATACAAAATATTATAAGAGAATATTATGAAAAAGTATATGGTAATAAATGGGACATCCTAAAAGAAATGGATAAATTCCTAGAATCATACAGTCTTCCAAAATTGAATCAGGAAGAAATAGAAAATCTGAATAGACTGATTACTAGTAACAAGATTGAATCAGTAATTTAAAAACTCACAAGAAATGAAAGTCTAGAACCAGAAGCCTCTACAGGTGAATTCTATCAAACATTTAAAGAAGAGTTAATATGTAATCTTCTCAATTCCAAAAAAAAAAAAAAAAAAAAACAGAATAAGAAAGAAAACTTCCAAATGTTTCCTATGAGGCCAGCATTATCCTGATACCATAACAAGGCAGACACTACAAAAAAAGAAAACTACAAGCCACTATGCTTGATGAACACAGATGCAAAAATTTTGAACAAATAAATCAAGTGGGATTTACTCCCAGGGATGCATGGAAGTTCAATACCCTCATATCAATCGATGTGATACATAACATTAACAATATGAAAGATAAAAATTATATGATCATCTAAGTAGATGCAGAAAAAATATTTGACAAAATTCAACATCAATTTATGGTAAAAATTCTGAACAAGGTGGATTTAGAGGGAACATATCTCAACATAAAAAAGTCCCTATTTGAAAAGCCCACAGCTAACATTATATGCAATGGTGAAAAACTGACAACTTTTCCTTTAAGATCAAGAACAACAAGGATATCCCCTCTCTCCACTTTTATTCAACATAATACTGGAAGTCTCAGCTGCAACCAGCAGACAAAAAATAAATTAATTAATTACAAAAAATAAAAAGCATTGAAATTGGTAAGGAAGAAGTAAAACTGTCACTATTTACAGATGACAGAGATGACATGATACTATTTTTTGAAAACCTAAAGATCCTACCAAAAAACTATTAGAATTAATAAATGGATTCAGTAAAGTCACAGGACACAAAATTACACAGAAATTGGTTCGATTTATATATGCTAATAATGAAATAGCAGAAAGAGAAATTAAGAAAACAATCCCATTTACGATAGCACCAAAAATAATAAAACACCTATGAATAAATTTAACCAAGGAGGTAAAAGTCCTGTACTCTGAAAACTGTAAGACATCGATGAAAGAAATTGAAGGCAACACAAACAAATGGAAGGATATAACATGTTCATGGATTGGAAGAATTAATATTAAAAAGTCCATACTATCAAAAGAAATCTAAATATTCAATTCAATCACTACTAAAATATCAATAGTATTTTTCACATAACTAGAACAAATAATCCTAAAATTTGTATGGAACCATAAAAGACCCTGAATTAAAGACCCTGAAGTGCCAAAGCAATCTTAAGAAAAAAGAACAAAACTGGAGGTATCACAATCCTAGATTTCAAGATATAGGACAAACTGTAGTTATCAAAAACAGTCTGGTACTGGCACAAAAACAGACACATAGATCAGTAAAATAGAATAGAGAATCCAGAAATAAACCCACGATTAATCAATCTTCAACAAAGGAGGCAAGAATATGCAGTGGGAAAAAGACAGTCTCTTCAAAAAATGGTGTTGGGAAAACTGGACAACAACATTCAAATGAATGAAATTAAACCACTTTCTCATACCACACACAAAAGTAAACTCGGAATGGATTAAGGACCTAAGTGTGAGACCTGAAATCATAAAAATCCCAGACAGTAACTTCTCTGACATTGGCTGGAGAAACTTTTTTTTTCTAGATAGGTCTCCTGAGGCAAGGGAAACAAAAGCAAAAATAAACTATTTGGACTTCATCAAAATAAAATCTTCTGCTCAGTGAAGGAAACAATCAACAAAACTAAGAGGCAACCTATGGAATGGGAGATGATATTTGCAAATGACATATCCTATAAAGGGTTAGTTTCCAAAACATATAAAGAACTCATGAAACTCAACACCTAAAAAAAACAACAACATAATCCAATTAAGAATAGGCAGAAGATATGAACAGACAGTTCTCCAAAGAAGGCATACAGAAGAAGGCCAACAGACACATGAAAAGAAAGATTCGCAACATCACTCATCATCAGGGAAATGCAAATCAAAACTGCAATGAAATATCACCTCACACCTGTCAGAATGACTAAAATCAACAACATAAGAAACAGCAGGTATTGGTGAGGATGCAAGTGCAAAGGAACACTTATGCACTGCTGGTGGGAATGCAAACTGCTGCAGCCACTCTGGAAAACAATATGGAGGTTCCTCAAAAAGTTAAAAATAGAACTACCCTCCTACAACTCAGCAATTACATTACTGGGTATTTACCCAAAGAATATAAGAACAGTAATCCAAAGGGATACATGCACCCCTATGTTTATAGTAGCATTATTTATAATAGCAAAGATATGGAAGCAGCCCAAGTGTCTATATACTGATGAATGGATAAAGAAGATGTGATATCTATATCTATATATCTATATTATCTATTTATCAAAAGAACAAAATCTTGCCATTTGCAATGACATGGATGGAGCTAGAGAGTATTATGGTAAGTGAAATAAGTCAGTCAGGAGAAGACAAATATATGATTTCACTCATATGTGGAATTTAAGAAACAAAACAAACAAGCAATGAGGTTGGGGGGGCGGCGGCGGGAAGTGACAAACCAAGAAACAGACTCTTAATTGTAGAGAACAAACTGATGGTTACCAGAGGGGACATTGGCAGGGGGAATGGGTTAAATAGGTGGTGAGGATTAAAGAGTGCATGTATTGTGATGAGCACTGGGTGATGTATGAAATTATTGAATCATTATATTGTACAACTGAAATTAATATAACACTGTATGTTAAGTAACTGGAATTAAAATAAAAACTTAAAAAAAAACAACCAAATAACCTAATTAAAAAATGGGCAGAAACCTGAATAGACAAATTGCATATGATTTCACTTATATGTGCGGTGTAAAAAACAAAACAAATGAACAACTCCTCCTTCACCCCAAAGAACAGACGCAAATAAACAGAATAAAATACAAGAGAATAAACTGGTGGTTGCCAGAGGGGAGGGAGGTGGGGGGGATGGGGGAAATAGGTAGAAAAAAAAGGCAATTAGAAGAGCTGGTATAGTAGGGAACCAGAGTAAATGGATAATTTCGTAGATGATATTTGATAGTTATTGGAATAGAAGTGAAAACAAACTTCCTGCAGGCATACAGCTTAACAGGATCAAGAAGCAAGGATGTCAATATTAACATCACTGCTCAGGGAAATTCTTGCCTAGGAAGCTAAGGTTGAAAAAAATTTATTGTTTGTTTCAGGAACTTTCTGAGAAGTTATCTATCTAAAGAGTAAGCTGGCTCAGCTAGTTGCCCTTCTCAAGACAAGATGTTACTCATCAGGGTAAATATCCCCATTCTCAGATTGCTAGATCACTCAGTGAGAAAATTGCTCACTTAATCAAATGATTACTCAACAAGACTTACTTTAAAACTCCTGCCTTGCTGGGGCGCCTGGGTGGCTCAGTCGGTTAAACGTCGGACTTCGGCTCAGTTCATGATCTCGCGGTTCATGAGTTCCATGCTGATGCCTCGGAGCTTGTTTCAGATTCCATGTCTCCCTCTCTCTCTGCCCCTCCCCTGCTCATGCTCTGTCTCTAAAAAATAAATAAATGTTAAAAAAAAAACAAACTCTTGCCTTGCGGTATACACCAATATATACATTTAAAAATCTATATCACAAATTTTGTTCAATTCTAATCAGGTCCCTACTTTGAAAGAGGTACCTTAAACCAAACCCTCAAATTTTATAAACATCTGCCTTTGCCTTTCCCCTTCCAAGATACTACTAAGACCTTGCGAAGGTAGTATTTCCACTTACTACAACAAGTAACACATTCTGCTTTGTTTCACTAACAGATTTTTGTTGGTGGTATTTTTTTAAGTTTATGTATTTATTTGAGAGAAAGTGAGAGAGCAAGCAAGGGGGCAGCAGAGGGGGGGGGGGAGAGAGAGAGAGAGAGAGAGAGAGAGAGAGAGAGAGAGAGAATACCAAGCAAGTTCTGCACTGTTAGGCACCCCCATTGGTGGTCTTTTTTTTGAGTCAGCAGTCATAGATGTGATAGTTAAAATAATGAGAATAAGGGGCTTCTGGATGGCTCAGTCGGTTAAAGCTGCTGACTTCAGCTCTGTCATGATCTCATGCTTGGTGAGCTCTTGCCCTGCGTTGGGCTCTGTGTTGACAGCACAGAGCCTGGAGCCTCCTTTGAGTTCTGTGTCTCCCTCTCTCTCTGCCCCTCCCTCACTCACACTGTTTCTCTCTCTCTCTCTCTCAAAAATAAATAAACATTAAATTAAAAAAAATAAAATGAGAATAAATGAAATTTTTAATGAATATACGTGGCATTAGACTAGAAAAGGGCCAAGGAGAACATTCAGAGAGTGAGAGGAAGAAGATGAGCTAGAGAAGACCACACATAACTACAAGAAATATGATTGTGTCATCTATCAGATCCAAGCAAGGAGAGGGTACTTTCTTGATGGGTTGATCATAAGTGTCATGTATTAAAAGTTTAGAATAGTAAGGATTAACAGGAGACTTACAAAATTGTAAGGTTTTCCTAGAAAACCTCAAATAGAACAGCTAGGCACGGAATGAATATATGGTTATTAGATGTGACCAATGGGTCTATACTAAATCTAAATGAATTTGAGAAAAGAAAGTGAAAATATGCTACCATAGATGAACGGAGCCCCCAAACCAAATTTGGCTTAGTGAAGCTTCCAGTCGAATGGAGCATTCATGATATTAGAGAAATGATATAATGGTTTGAATTATTTTGCCCAGAGTTCAACAAACCTTTCTGTAAAGGGCTTCCCTATCTCTGTTGCAACTCTGTTATCATTGTAAAGTCAAGGAAGCAGCAAATACATAAACATTCGGGAGTGAGTGGATGTGTTCCAAAAAAATTTTATTCACAAAATTAGATTGCATGGTGGATTTGGTTCATGGGCTGCAGATTGAAGACCCCTGATTTATACTAAGGAAATGTTATGAAACAAAAGAAGTATTTGGCAAGCCAAAATATATACACTATTTGTAGACATTAAATAAATGCACTAGAATTGAGCAACTAACTACTGAAAATGTTTATGAAGAGTACCTGAAATTCAGTGTCTGAAGGCAATTTTTTATTTCTCTCAAAAAAAAAATTGTAGGGCTGAGGCTGGTATCTGAACTGCATGCATTTTGATTGCCATATTGGATCATTCTACACTGAAATAAGTAGGAAGTGTAACACCATATTTTGCATTAAATGTATGCTACCCAATTAACAGCCTTTGTCAATTTAGAATTTTAATCAATGCATGCTGCTTTGCTATTCAAATCTTTTAAAAATTAGAATAGAAAAAGTTAAGGTAATTACTACAAATTAACAAGATACTTAGATTAATCCAGTGAACACTTGTAAATTCACGTTCAGACTTAAATAATATTAATCCCCAAAAGAAGTTTGGATAGCATTACTATTCTAAAAAGGGAGGTAAATGGGGGGAAAAGGAGATTGCAATGGGTGTTCCTTGTACAGCTCAACTATAGAATTAACAATTTACTTTGTAATGAATTTTAATTTTGATAATATATGAACTATGCAAGTTTCATAAACTAGGTGCTTGCAAATAATGTGGTTGTGATATCAATATTAATGTCAAAGCAGAATTAAATAAAGATACTTAGTAGTAAAATCATAAAAAGTGCTGTCAGGACGACTTTCTCATTTAATTATGAAAGTGCACTATTACAACTTTGTGCATGCCTTTGATTTACTGCAGATCACACTGTTTTGATTATTTAATCACCTGCTGGTATTTCTTATACTTTATTTTAACTTTGGATTAGGAAAAACCCCCAAATTTAAAATATATTACATTGCAAAATATAGGCTAAGTGCTTTACATTGCAACACCACATTTAGTCCTTACACCAAATCCTGTGAGGTAAGGACTATTATTATCCCCATGCTACAGATGAGAAAAGTAAAGCACAAAAAAATTATGTAACTTTCTAGTAGTAATAGAACTCTTAAGTGGCAGAACAGAAACTTGACCAAGTTCTATTTGTCTCAAGATCCCAATCTTTTAAGTGCCCTAATGTATCACCTCTAAAATTTTTTTTTAACATTTATTCATTTTTGAGAGACAGAGAGACAGAGCATGAGTGAGGAAGGGGCAGAGAGAGGGAGACACAGAATCGGAAGCAGGCTTCAGGCTCTGAGTTGTCAGCACAGAACCAGACACGGGGCTTGAACTCACAAACTGCGAGATCATGACCTGAGCTGAAGTCGGACACTCAACCGACTGAGCCACCCAGGCGCCCCAATATATCACCTTTAAATAAGACTAATTGGAGGTGGGTGTGGGGAGTGCAGCAATACAGCTAGTTAATGAAGTATTCATCACATGCCAGGTTTTAGTGCTGTACTGGATATGACAGGAAATTCTCATTTGATAACAATTAAAATATTATGTAATATGTATACCCTGTGTACTATGAGACCCTTTTGTAAGTATAGTTAATACAAACCTTCTACTGGATTCATCATTTCAACAAAATGGAATAGGATATATCAAGAAATCAGGAGTATGTCTATGAACCGTTGCATAAGACTCTGAATTCTTTGAGAGTAGGGACTAGGATCTTGTTTACCTTTGTATCTCCAATGCTAAATGTGGGGCCAGTCATAAAACAGAAAATACTGGAGGTCAAGGGGAACCAGTAGTTGACCAACCACTTACCATTGTATAATCTTGGGTCAATAATAACCCGCAAATCTCAGTTTTATTATTTCTAAAATATAGTTGGCTGCTGGATAATTATAAAATTTGAAAAAGATACACTTTTTTGAGGTTTATTTTTATTTATTTTGAGAGAGAGGGCAGGCAGGGGAGAGGCAGAGAGAAAGGGAAAGAGAGAGAATCCCAAACATGCTCACACTGTCAGCGCAGAGCACAATGTGGGGCTTGAACTCACGAACAGTGAGATCATGACCTGAGCTGAAATCAAGAGAAGGATGCTTAATTGCCTCAACCACCCAGATGCCCTAGTTTTTTTTTTCTTTATGAGGCTTGCCATCTAATGTATGGAAGGCACACCTGTAATGATACTTATCTTACCTTGCTCACAGAATTGATATGGTCATGAGTTACTGTATGTATTTGACACATTACAAATACTCTACAAAGATTAACATTGTAATTTCAATTATTTAAAGTTGTCATCCATCTATTAGTCTGGTTTATTTTGGTAGCAGGAGATAGAAATCTAACTCCAACTAGCTTAGGAGGAAAATGAATGTATCGAAATTATATAAGATAATTCCCTGAATCCAGAAAAGAAGAAACAAAACTGCAAGAACAATATAGCTCTAGGAAGCTCAGATATGTTAAGTAGGGTCTCAATGCCATGGGTCTCTTTTTTCCTCCTGCCCCTCTCTCCCTTTGGCTTAAGAATTAGTTCTTCCCAGGTTTCTTTACTTGGTAGAGAAAATAGCTTCTGACACCTCTAGAGTCATATCCTCATACTTGTTTTGATAACTATATAGTTCCTTGACTAGAGGTAAGAGAGACATTTCACCACAACCTATAGCTGAAAAATCCTGAGGAAATACTTTGCTTGCATGCAAGGATGGGATGTCCATCCTGTGCAAATCAATGAGGTCATACAATTGGGTTGCTATAATGGTTTCAGCCTGGGTCATGTGTTCATTCATTTTTATAAGAAATGGGCTTGGGAAAATCTCTTGAGTAGACAAAGGCAACAATTTCTACAATACCATAGCTTCATTTGTTCATTTTCCTCTGCTCATGCCCATGCTCCAATGTGCCATTGGATTTGATTTACAAAACTCACCTCCACACACAAAAGTATTCAGAATTTCACAATGGTGACAGCAGAACATTATATCAAGTGTGGGGCCCCTTTTGGGATCAAGCAACTTTACTACATGGGTTTTATGCACATAAAGTCTATCTTGCTTGCTTGTTCACTTTGGGAAATAGGTCCTTGCTTACTCTTTGAACATGTAGTTGCTCAAAAGTGTTCAGAAATTGTTGGAAAAAAGAACTGAAAAAAATTCCTAGATTTGGGTTTACTCATGCACATGTGCTTGTATACACATACACATATACACACCCCCCCCCTCATTCCTGAAACAAAAATGTCATTAAATAATACTGAATTTTGCAATATATTCCTTTCTTTTTATTTATTTTTAATGTGTTATTTATTTTTGAGAGAGAGAGAAAGAGCACAAGCAGGGAAGGGGCAGAAAGGGAAGGAGATAGAGGATCTGAAGTGGGCTCTGCACTGACAGTAGAGAGCCTGATGCGGGGCTCAAACTCACGAACCACAAAATCATGACCTGAGCCAAAGTCAGACACTCAACCAGCTGAGCCACCCAGGTGCCCCCATTCTTTTCTTTTTAAAAATGTTGGTCCTCATCTAATAAAGGAATACAATTTCCTTGAAATGTGACCAACTCATTCTGGTTTGCCTGGGACTTTCCAGTCCTGTGTCCCCTCACTTCTGGCAAAAGCCGGATGTGTAGTCATCTTGTCTCCATGTCTCTTTTCTATGTCATTAATTCCCCTTCTTTGCCTTGATTTATTTTCAACCTAAGCAATCTATTTCTGTGAAACCCTTTCTGATACTTCCAGCCTGAGGTAAGTGCTCCTTCTTCTCTGCTCCAATAGAGTGCTGGGTATAACTTTCACAGAATTTACCACATTGCTCCCTTGGTTGTTTCTCCCATTGGACGAGAGATCCTTAGGGCATGAGGTGAGTTTTTTTTTTTTTTTAATCTCCATTTTCTTTGTGCCTAACATAGTGCTGGGTACATAAAGAGTAATCAATAAACACTTATTGAAAAGGAAAATGAAGCACCGGATCTAAAATTGCTCTTAATCATGAGGAAACTGAACTAACCACAAATGGTCAATAATCCTTTGCTTAGTTAGAAAATCAGCTTGGACAGTCACAGCTTCCTTCAGAAATACTAAACAAATTGACCCACCCTCCAAATGTTGGGGATGAGTTCAATTAATTCCTTATTTACTAGATTCCTTATATTACCCTAGCCATCTTTCACCTAATGAGATGTGTGTTCTTTAATCTGGATATAAGAAATCCATTAAAGTCAGCAAACGATTTTCTATTGTTTTGATATCAAGTTTCCATATCATTGGACATAGTTGTAGAACTGTGATGTTACTGAAAAGTCAACACTGTTATCTTCATATTACACAATAAGACTTTTTCCTAACCATGTTGATGTCACTGAAAGTTGAGTTTGAAGGATAGAGATAAAAGATTAAAGTTTGGATTTAGACTCAGTGAAAGAAAAATAAAGTTTTGCTTAAAAATTGCCTGCCTAATGTTGACATAAAGCTGATGGATATAATCAATTTATCTAGTGTCATGAAAACATCTAGGTTGAAAGGCTTTGATTTTAGTAAGAAAAAGAAATAGTGAATGTCTTGCTTTACACCAAGGAATTCAGCTTTATGCACTGAAATGCATGATTTCATAGGCTACGAGTTGGTTTAAAGACAGACTATAAAAGTATTATTTTAGATTTCAAAATTGTTATTTATGCTATTGAAAAAATTTTTAAATACATTATATGAAGAGCTGTTTGTACAATCCTGATGCAATATAGAAATTTGCAATGGTCACCTTCTCTTAAATATTTCTAATGTTATACTCTAAGTTAGTTTTTACTAGACTATTGCAATGACTTTTGATACTGTGAAAAATAAGCCCACTGCCCCAATCAAAGGAGGGATGCAGAGACTTGGAAGCACAGTGAAGCTAAGCTTCAATCGCTTTTCTTGCAAGAGTGGGTGTCTGATGGACAGGCACACTCAGGGCAGTTACAGCAGGCAATTTATCTCCTAGTGTGAAGTCCCTCCCTTGATTCCTCATTGGCTGGGCACTACAGAGATTACAGCCTTACTGGGAAGTCATCTATGCCCATGGAAGACCGAAAAAGTAGTCTGATTTGAACAAACATACATTCCTCGAGGTGACTCAGAGACTTCAGATCTTTGGCTCATGCTCACTGCAAAGCCCGGGAAAAATAAACCTGCGAAATGGAGAGGGGAAGAAGGACCAGGAAGTGAAGTGTCTAAGGGTTTGGGACTCCATTGGTGGGAGGAGGAGTTGATACATATTTCCAATAGGTTGCAAACCTATTGGTAACCATACAGCACAGCTTTTATTTGGTATTTTTGAAAATGAATCATCTCACTTCTCGTACTAACTTCCTGGAGTTAGGCCAAGCTTCATAGGTTTGTTGGGAAAATAAGTAAAGTTATGCACCATAAATGGCTGATGGGACTAACATACGCTCTAGTTCCTAGCTTAGAGACTCCTCTTTCAGGTTCTTCTTCCTGCCCTGCTTGCCGTGCATGCCAAATTACTACTAACATGAAATGCGGAAGTAACAGACAATAAATAGTCCCCTGTGCTTATGCTCAGGACTCAGATCTCTGGAGAAGGATCTTCTCTGAGTCTGCTGGTGTAAAATAAAACTCCGATCCACCAGGATCTCTGAGTGTTGCTTGGTTTTTCCACCAGCAATCCAGCTTGGTTCCATAACAGGTTAAGAAGGACATAATCCTCCCCAGACTGTTCTCATTTCAAACATCAACCATCTGCTTGGGGGTTCCCAGGCCATGCACACTTCTGATCAATTGGCCATAAATTCAGGCTTTCCCACTACCCCCAACAAGTTCAATAAATTCACTAAAATGGCTCACAAAACTCAAGAAAGTACCACTTATGATTATACTTTATAATAATAAAAAGTATAAGATCCAAGACCAGCCAAAAGCAGAGATATATATGGAAAGAACTGGGAGGGTCCCAGATATGAAGCTTCCAGCTTCCTTTCCCAGTGGAGTCAAGATGCATCATCTTCCTGGCACATTTACATGTAACAATATATACAGAGTATTGTTAACCAGGGAAGCTTCAGTGTCCAGACTTTTTATTGGAGTTTCATCATATAGGCATGATTAATTAAATCATTGGCTATTTAATGGCACTCAACCTCCAGCTTCCTTTCCCTCCCCAGAGGTAACATGACCTGAATCCTTAAACATCTAATCACATAGTTTTTCTGTCATGGCCATCTTCTAACCTAAGTCATCTCAGTTAGCTCAAACTATATAGGAACCCACCATGAGTCACCTTATTAGCATAAACTATCAGAGCCTACTATGAATAACAAAGACATTCTTATCACTTGGGAAATTCCGAGAATTTAGAAGTTACCTCCCAGGAACTAAGGACAAAGGCCAACCAAATTTTTTGTTAAACAACTACTCATTGATAAATTGGGAGCTATTAAGATTTCTTCTGTGCTTACAGACTAGCATTCTTTATCTACGAAGTACACACACTTTGTTTTATATGTACCAAACAGAATACACCAAAAGGAAAACATTTTATACATAAGCTGTTGCAAAAACACATTGATCTATTTTTTTTTTTTTGAGTGCAGAAATAAGTCCAGGGAATAAGGATTTGGGGCCACTAAAGCTTTATTCTTAGGAGTGTGTTTCTTTTATTGTATAACTTTCAAAACAGCAAAACAGCTTCCTGAGTGCTTCACATTGTTTTATATGTGTAATATCATTTAAGGTCTTGACATACATATGGAATATGCAACTACTAAAATTGCATGGTTATAGCATTTTCCTTTTTTGGGGGGGGTTCCATCTTCTCTCTGCATGTGTATTTATTTCTTCAGTTTCTTTTATACGTTACGGGAGGAAAAATATTTTTTCCTTTACTCTTCTAAGTTACTTGGCTGAGACTCCCCTGTTCTAAAAGACAGATTAACGAGAGAAAAACAAGTGTAATAGCATGTATAACTCATGTATACATGGAAGATATCCAGAAAAATTGAGAAACATCCCAAAATGGCAGAAGCCATAACCTTAAATACCATCTCCACCTACAGACTAAAGAAAGTGCTGGAGGGTGGGAAAGCCAGTTATAAGAGGCTATCAGAAAAAGTACAGGAAACAAGGAATGACTGTTATGCAGATTTAGGTCATTGTCTTCTCCATTGATGTGTGTTTCTAGAGACTTACAGGAGGAAGACACCCTTACAAATGGAGATTTTTCATTATAAATATAAATGTTCTTTACAAAAGGGTAACTTCTACTTGGTTTTTAGAGCTTTTCCTGTATCTGCTATTTCTTAAAAATAACCAGTTTGTGGAATTTAGAAGTATGGCATAGAGAATATAGTCCATAATGTAATAATGTTGTATGGTGACAAGTCGTGACCACACTTATCAAGGTAAACATTGAGTAATGTATAGAATTGTCAAATCACTGTGTTGTAAAACTGAAACTAATATAACATTGTATGTCAACTATACTTCAATTAAAAAAAGATAACCAGCTTAAAGTAATCCTTTAGCCAAAGAAGCATATTTTGGGATGGCAAATTCTGCTTCCCTTCAATAACTTGGTTAATCTCAGAGATTTTGGAGTCAGACTACCTAGGTTCAAATTCCTGCTCTTCCATTAACTAGCTGCATGACATTGGGCAAGTTGTGTGGCCTTTCTATGTCTCAGTTTTTTTCATCTAAAAAACAAATAATAGTAATATTTACCTCACAGGTTGTAGTA
The DNA here is from genome assembly GCF_022079265.1 of Lynx rufus. NCBI lineage: Eukaryota > Metazoa > Chordata > Mammalia > Carnivora > Felidae > Lynx > Lynx rufus. The sequence goes on from NW_025814833.1 coordinate 19,323,173, forward strand.
AGGATCCAAATAATATAATAAATAAATAAATAATAATAAAAATAAATTATGTATGTGAAACACATAAAAGAGTTGTTGCAGAGTAAGATTCATTAAGTGTTGGCAATTGTACTTTCAATATGAGAATTATACATGTTTTCGATAGTAGATCAAAGACAACAATTGCTTCTATATAGCTAAAAGGTATTGCAGGATTTTTTACCATAATACCTGGGATTCGTTGTCTTGCCTCTTCGAAGAAGGAAGAGGTGGACATGAAATGAGCAGCAGGCCAAAGTTTATTAGAATATAAGATCAGAAAGGAAGAATAGTAGGAAAGCTCTCTTTATAGAGAAGGGATATTGGTAAGTGAATGCCCAAGAACTATAGGCAAGGGTGCTTGTTTTACAAGGTTCTGGTCAGCCCTCCCTCTACCCTTCCCCCTTGTTCTTTCTTGGGTTCTACCCTTATTGGCTTGATAACTCTAGGTGCTGGGTTGTTCATTCCTGATTGGCTCATTTTCATTGTATGAGGGGTGGTCTACAGCCATACTTGGGTCTTTTGTCAAATTCCTGAGGGAAACCTGATGGGGAGTAAGTGGGGTATGTTACATTCTTAAGAGGAACCTTATGCCTGAGGGGGTTTGCTGTGGTCAGAGGCTCCAAGCACTGTTCCAAAACAGGTGTTTTTCCCCACCCAGGGACCTCAGGTCATAACTTTTCCCTCTCTGCCTACTGAATCCTATCTTCTATCATAAAGGTTACTTTGAGATCAGCTAGTCTGAACTTTATTCTCTTTCACTCCTGAATGTAAGCAACAAAGCACATATTTCAGAGGTTCAAGGGAGGCAAAATAACTTGCCTAAAGTCACACAGTGAGTGGCATAGATGTGATTAAAATCCTCATTTCATGTTTCCAAGCTGAGTGCTCTTTTCCCACGCTGTACTGCATTAAGTTGAATGCAATTTATAATCATTCCAAAGTAGTACTCTCAGAAATCTTGGGTAAAAAAATTCAAAAGTGGGGCGCCTGGGTGGCGCAGTCGGTTAAGCGTCCGACTTCAGCCAGGTCACGATCTCGCGGTCCGTGAGTTCGAGCCCCGCGTCGGGCTCTGGGCTGATGGCTCAGAGCCTGGAGCCTGTTTCCGATTCTGTGTCTCCCTCTCTCTCTGCCCCTCCCCCGTTCATGCTCTGTCTCTCTCTGTCCCAAAAATAAATAAACGTTGAAAAAAAAAATTTTTAAAAAAAAATTCAAAAGTACTGATGTGCTAAACAATACTCAACCTAGGAATACCTTCTCTATGTATATGCAAAAGAGCATGACTCAATTTCTTCAAATGTGAGTTTATGTACCTAAATTTGTGAAGAGTTCTGTATATATCTTATGCATTTTATTTTTTATTTTTTAATTTTTTTGCTATGTTCCCTTAAATTGATTCCTCTTGCTCAGAACATTTTTATTTTTTCTTTTGCTTTGGTTGTTGACAGATTTATTTTCAATTCAGTACAGCTCACTGAATTGCAAAGGAAAATAATGAGTGTGAAAGTGTTAACAGTACACCCACATAGCCCTTCCACCTGGTTGCCTTATCCTTCCAAACAGACACCACCCCAAAGTAAACCATGTTGCTCAAAAACAGTGATGAAAGAAGAGTGGGAATAGTCTGTTGTGATATTCTAATTCAAATGCTATCTTGAATGTTTTTCATGGGCTGTTGTGATAAGGGCTGACATGATTCTGTGATGAACAAGGCAGCACTTTCAAATTGAAGTTTGTGGAATGCAAGTCCACTTGAGATGCTAACCATCCCACAAAGAGTTTTGGGGGGCAAATAGACAAGTCTGAGTTAGAGCTTTCTAAAAAATATTTCTGGATTTCCCAGTACCTTTCATTTGCCTTGGAACACATCTTCAAAAACACTTTGAGAAACATTACAACAAGATTTTGATAGTGAAAGGGTTCATAACTTGTAGTTTGAATGTTTTAACTGAAAATTTTGTTAAGGTAATTGTAGATATACATGCATTTGTAAAATATAGGGAGGTTCTATATATCCTTTATCCATTTTCCCCCAATGGCAATATTTTGCAAAACTATATAGTACAGTATCATAGTCAGGATATGAATAGTTACACAATCTACCGATCCTACTTAGATTTCTCTAGTTTTATATCCATGTGCATGTGTGCGTGTGTGTGTGTGTGTGTATGTGTGTATGCATGTGTGCTTAGATCTATACAGGTTTAACACATGTGTAGATTCAAGTATCCAGTCCATGAATTTTTATCAGAAAATTATTACCTCTTTATTTCCACTACTCTATTACTAAAAGATTAGCACTTTCTTCAATGATCAATGTAGGTTAAAACAAAACAAAACAAAACAACAACAAAAACCAGCACAGTTATATTAGCTGTGCCTATGACTTTTTCATCAATAGAACTCACATTATAGTGCTTGTAATTATTTCAAAACATCATTTATGGTCATCACTACAAAATTAGAATAATTGGTAATTCTGTCAATAGATCTTTTTACTTAATTCTTTAATGAACATATATTTTACTATGTATATATCCCAATTTTCAAATAGTTTGATAGCTTTATTTCATCATATTTAGTTTTTTTGTAATCCTATGTATTTTATTTATTTAAAAATATTATTTTGAGGGGCACCTGTGTGGCTCAGTCGGCTGGGCGTCCAACTTCGGCTCAGGTCATGATCTCACAGCTTCTGAGTTCAAGCCCCACGTCGGGCTCTGTGCTGACAGCTCAGATTCTGGAGCCTGCTTCCGATTCTGTGTCTCCCCCTCTCTCTCTGCCCCTCTGCCATTAGTGCTCTGTATCTCTCTGTCTTTCAAACATGAATAAAACCATTAAAAAAATTTTTAAAAAAAGAAAAAGAAAAATATTATTTTGAGAAGGAGTTCATAAGCTTCACCAGACTGTCATAGGGATCTATGTCACAAAAAGGGTTAAGAACTTCTAGTGTAGTCAGGAAAATACACACTGAAAAGAAAGACAGGAGGTTGTTTTCATTTCCATCTCTGCTAGTTATTACCTACAGAGCGTAGACAAGTATGTAAACTCCAAGTCTTAAGTTTCCTCACCAGTAAAATGAAAGTGAGACTAATCAGCTGCTATGGTTCCCTTATAGCTCTAAATTTCTCAGAAGCTTTTATACAAAAGTAAAGAAGTCATCTTTCCATTATTTTCTGAACTAGTTCAGATCTAATAAAAATAAGCTTTTTTTCTTTGAATTTGTAAAGATATATGGATAACTTGGAGCTTTTTCAGAAAAGAGCTTCAACCCATTAATTCATTCAAAAATAATCTTTATTCATGCTTTACACATTAATAGAACTGTGCACCTGGAGTTTTGGAAACACCTAAGAAGATTAAGAAGATTAATTGTTAATTAGCAATTAATTATTTCTTTGTTAACAATTGATGGACAAAACCAATCTTGGAAAGAATTGTTATCAGCAAAGAATTCCTAGAGGAAGAATTTGAATTTGAATTCAATTGAATTGAACTGGCCATTTGAGTTGACTTTTGCAAATGTCCTAAGGGAAGGGCATTCTAGACAAAACAAATGACATAAGTAAATGCACTGAGCAATGAGAGAGCATAATGCACTTGGAAAACAGCAGGCCCTTGTCTTTATCTTGTGAGAGGGTGAAAAGATGACTCTGGAGAGAGCTGAGGCCCTATTGTCATTGAGGGTCTTCTCTGCCTGCCAAGCCAGGCAAAGAGATCATGCATTTTACGGAGAAGTCAGTGGTGGCTGACAGTCTTAAGAAGGAAAGATGACTTAATCTCATTTGCAATCTATAAGGATCATTTGATACTTATCAAAGGCTGAAGGAGGAACTAAAGGGAAATAAAATTGGACATAAAGAAACTAGTTCCGAGGCTTCCAACAGTTGTTATGATAAAATAGAGGACTTGAAATAAAGATATTGTTGTGGGGGTATACAATAGAAAATGTATTTGAAAGAAATAAAGGAGGCGTCAAGAAAGGCTTCTAGGTTTAAAGCTCAGAAAATTTGTAGTTAACAAAAGTAGGAAACATTAGGAACAATAGATTGGGGTAATACGGAGGAACAAAAAGTTGATTCAAACTTAAGACAGGCTTTGAAATAACTCCAGAACACCTACATGGAAATATTCGGTAGCTGACTGGAAATTTAAATATGAAGGTTAAAAGTGAAGTTTGGGCTCACATATAGATGTGGGAGTCATCTTTATTTACATGTTAATTGATGCTACAAGAGTGGACACTGTCATTGAAAGAAATCATCAAAAGTGAAGAGAGGAAAGCAGTAGATTCCAAATTTTGTTGGCAATATATTTCATTCATAAAAAAGTTTGGCCTGTATGCATGTGTGGGTGTGTTAGTTTATGTATAATCTAAAAACTAATGTATATGTGTATATTTTATAAATACTTTTATTACAGATACCACCACAATGTCAATATTAAAAAGATGAGATAAGAATACATACACATGAAAGTTCTAAAATTTTCCAATCTCCAATGCATCATCTTGTGTACCGCCTCAGGTGTGTACACCTCACTGTGGGAATTAGTGGAGAATGGGAATAACAATGGAAAGCTGGAACCTTAAAGAATGAGTAAGAAATTGGTGGAGACAACTCGGGGAGGGTACTCCAAGTAGGGAGGGGATTTTGAGCAAAGGCATGTAGGTAAACAGTGGGAAACATAAGTATAGAGTTGCTGAAGCATAGAATGCAAAACAGGAAGTAGCAAGAGTTTATGTGGAAGAATCTGATAGAAGTTAGGTCCTTAGGGGCTTGTAGGCCATGGTAATGGGATTCGAATGCATTCTATATCTAATCAATGGGAAGCCAGAAAAGGTTTAAGGTAAGAGAATTTTTACATGTTTCTGTTTACATTTGGCTCAAATCACTAATGGGGATGGGGATTGGAGAGGGTGAGTTTGGAATCAGTGAGATAGAATGAAAGATATAGAAAATAGATCTGTGAAAATAAGTGAAATTAATTAGGCTTATTTCTCCTGGAGAATGGATGGCTAAGGAGTGACTTGGTCATAGTCTTTCAATATCAGATTTACTATGTGAAAGATTTTGTTTAGTCTGATCATTGAGAAGTGGAAAAGAGGCAAGAAAATAAAGGTGGAGAAGTTTGAGTTGGTTATCAAGCAAACTCTTGATTATTTAAGTGATGATTTATATATTTAAAGTCTTTTTTCTCTAGAGATTTTCTTGAGAAGAATGGCATTAGTGGCTACTTTAGGATAGGCAGGTAACAAATGTCAGAGGTGTGGAAGTAGGACTATTGAGATTGATTCTTTTAAGAATCTGATGACAACTCTATGAAGACTAGATTCAGCTTGAGGGCTGCCTGTTTGTGAAAACTATAGTTTAATCATTCACCTAGTTTTAATAAGGGGTCCAAATCAGTTAGCTGCTTCCAGGAGGCCCTGTTGTGCCTTGTGATACTCTGAGAAAGTGATCAACCAAATAGCAAGCACTTAATGACAATTTACTACATTCAGGGTAAAAAACAAAGATTTACCATATAGTTTCTGCTCTGTGAGAGCTGATTATCTAGTTTGGGAAAACAGGACATATGTATGAGAAACTAACAATATAAGGGAGAATATATAAGTGCAGAGATAACTTATAATTAGCCCATAAACTTCTGTTCTGTCGTTAGGTGATGCAGCACATTTAAATATCTATGTGTTACTGGAAGTTTTCCTAATAATGTCATTTCTGAGAAACTCAGGTCAGCAGAAATCAATGCATCCCTTAACAGTTAAACCTGACATATCTAGTCCTGTTATGTAAAAAGGTAAGAAGGTTAGAAATGAATAACGATGCCACTAATTCTATTTGATAATTCAAGAATTAAATTAACATTTACTCCAAATATTATTCAGTTTGAGTACAAATGGTTTATAGATTCAGCAGAATAAAGATGTTCTAGGATAAGTAATAGCTAAAAATTTATTTATTGTTCTGAAATGAGCATTTATAAGTGTTTACATTAATGCATGCTGAGATGCAGTGCAGTGTGATGGAAAGAGTACTGGACTAAGAATTAAAAATTTTCCTGTTTTACTTCTTCCCCTAATTAGTTCTGTGATGGTACTGATTAAAATACTATTATAGTAATACAATCTGTTCTTCCTAAGGCATAACAAATTGAATGAAATCATCATTACTTTAAGCCTAAGAAAAATATTGAGATTTGAAAGCCAGTTAAATGGAAAACATGATAAATGTAAAATAATGCTGATGAATGGTCTAAACAAAACCTTAAATAAAGTTCAGCTACCAAGAATGTTTGACATGGTAGGTAATATGGTATTTGGATGAATAAAAGTATTGAGATTATATGGCAAAATTGTGGGAGAAGACCATGATAATATGTAAGAACTTGACTCCTCTTTCACATAGGAAACAGAGCTTTAGAAGTGACATATACAAGCCTCCTTAAATATCACAATTGTATAGGAGGGCCATAAAAACAAGGAAGAAATAGAGAAGGATGATAGCATTTATTAAGTACCTACTATTTGTGAAAACCTCTACACTCCGTTTTCACAAGTTCTTTACCTACTAGGAAAGTAATATAGAGCAGTATTTCCCAGCCACTTGGTACCATTGTTAAAAATACAGATTCCCTGCTCTCAGCTTACTTCCTGAATGATAGTCTCCAGAGAAAAGAGCCTGATAATCTGTATCTTTTGCATGTGACCCATGTGATTCTGATGATCAGGCAATTTTAGAAAATACTGCTGTAGACTCTTAATATTCACAAAAGACACATCCAGAGACTTTGGAATTTCTCAATACTGCAAATATCACTTATAATCACTGTGATTTTCCACATAAATGTTCTATTTTGCTGGCTAAGAACCATCGCTTTCTTAGATCTTCTCATTTTTTCTTTCTCTATATTTCTATCACCAGCACTAGCAGTTGGATCTTTGAGGGTATTTTTTCACACACAAAAATTTTATCACTTTGAAGGGGATCTACTGAGCACATGAGCAAAAAGGAACTACAGATATACAGATCTTAGCCATGTACTTCTCTGGGTAGACAAGTAGAAACTGAGATATCTCACAGGTAAAAATGCTGAGACTAATCTTATTTTTCATAAGTTTATAATATAATCTTTATTAAATGTTTGTTGAATAAAATTATGTGGAAGAATAAGTCTACAATACACTTGGCAAATTTGCAGTTAATGTCATAGCCTTTTAGGTAGTGAAATGCTAAGCTGGAGGTCGTAAAATGGAAAAAGTCGCTCTCTGTAAAATCATTCTAACTTTCTGTAATGTGAGCAGGCGAATTCAACCAGGGACTCTGTGGAACCACTTTTAACATTTCCCTGACTCAAATGAATTGGAAGATGTGTCATACTGATTAAAGAAAGTAGGTATGATTTTTAAAGGTGAGTGAGCAAGACACTGATGAGAGTGTGATACACAGCATGCATTTGAAGGAAATAACCCAAATTATATTCATAGGCTAATAGGATCCTAGTTGACCATTTACATCTATAGACAGCAGCTGTGAGTGCCTAAAGTCGTCTTTCTAAGCACCCAAGTATGGTTTATCATATCTACCTATTTTATTTTCTTTATAGCACTTCCCATGCATATTTCTGTTGAATGTCTGCCTTTGGCAATATTTTATTGTTTACTCCTTATTTGTTTGTTGTCTGTGTTGACTTCTCCCATCCCCAAAACAAGATGCAAACTGCATGAGAGTAGGGACCTTGTTTTACCTGCTTTTGTTTGTTGAGCTGAATTATCAGCTCCTAGCACAAAATAGACACTTACTAAATATTTGTTGAAAGAACGAATGTCCCAAAGACATCAATTTAGTATGTTGCTGTGGCCAAGAGGTCAAGAAAATAATGAGCATAATCATGGTATATATTAAACATAAAAATATAATATTCTACTTTGTATGAAAATTAAAGATTTACTCCCATATCTAGAAGATGTGAAGAAGTGGAGAAGTTCTAAATATAAGTAACAAGTAATCAGGATGGTTGAAGAGCAAGATCTTTAAGAGTACAGTATAAAGAGTATGCTTCTTTAGTCTGAGAAGATTAAAGCTGAAGGTTATGCATTGTAAGGGAAAGGGTAAGTTTAGAGATGTTCATCAAATCTTCATATTTAATAGTTAGGAGTTACCCTTTGGAATGCCTTTATTCAATAGGCATGCATTTTATAACAGGTACTCTGCTAGATGATGGAGATACAAAGATCAACAAAATACAGTAGTTCATAGGATAGTGGGGAAAAAGCCTGATATATGGATGTCAGGGAAAGCTTTTTAGATAAGGTGATGCCTATTTTGAATTTGAAAATATGGTTAGAAGTTAGCGAGGTGGGGGCACCTGGGTGGCTCAGTACATTAAACGTCAAACTCTTGATTTCAGATCAGGTCTCGCAGGTCGTGGGATCGGGCCCCACATTGGGCTTCATGCTGACAACATGGAACCTGCTGGGGATTCTCTCTCTCCTTCTATCTTTGCCCCTTCCCTGCTTTCTCTGTCTGTCTGTCTGTCTCTCTCTCTCTCTCTCAAAAAAAAAAAAACAACTTAAAGAAAAAGAAGTTAACCAGGTGAAGAATGTTTGGAAATAGGCAGGGATTTTTTTTGTAGTTTATTAATTTTGAGAGAGAGAGAAAGAGAGAGAGAGAGAGAGAGTGAGAGTGAGAGAGAGAGAGAGAGAGAGACGGGGCAGAGAGAGAAGGGGACAGAGGATCCAAAGCAAGTTCTGCACTGATAGCAGAGAGCCTGATCTGATTGTGGGGCTTGAACTCATGAACTGTGAGATTATGACCTGAGCCAAAGGTAGACACTTAACCCACTGAGCCACCCAGGTACCCTGACAGGGAATTCTTGACAGCAGAAACAAAGGAAATACATGAGAAGCAAGAAGACATGTGTGAAGGACGACAAACAGTTGAACATTGCTTGAATTTAGCATTTGATAGGGGAATGGATGAAAAATGAGATTGGCAAGGCTAATAGAGACAATCATGTAGAGCTTAACATATTAGGGAGTTTGGACATTACTATATAAGAAATATAGACATTGAATGCTTTTTAAGCATGGTGCTTAATAATACTAACAAGCTTTGAATAGTTTGATAGTTTGGGCTGGAACCTTTTTGGTAGATAAATTTGAAGGGGAATGTATAAGAGGTTTGGAGAACAGTTAGGAAGCTGTTGTATTAGTCTAGGCAAATGATGATGGTTGTCTTGGGTAATGGTAGTGTGGATGTTAAAGTGGTGACAGACCCAAGGAATATTAAGGAGGACATAGCCACCAATTAGATATAAGGGAAGGGAAGGAGAAAAGGGAATCCAGATGACTTTAAAATTTCTGGTTTTAATGATTGAGTAGATGATGACAGATGCCAAATGATTACAGAAGAGGAGAGTATGGATTTAGAGATGAACTCAGTTGTGGTATTAATATTTCTGTAAGATATTTAGCATGCAGTCTTATGCCTGAGCAAGTGATGGAGTTTAGAGATAAAGATGTAGGAGTTATGAGTACATAGGAAATATTTGAACATTTGAGCATTACTTTTATCATCTGTGGAAAAGTGTAAAGTGAGAAGATACGAGAAATGATACAGACTCTGGGAAACATCAATACTTCCTGAGAAAATGCAAGAAAAGGAACCCACAAAAGAAAAAATTGGTTGAAGATACACTAAATTAACTACAGAAGTTTGGTGTCCTGAAGATCAAGAGTGAAGAATTTCAGGAAAGAAGGAGTTATTGTCATTACTAAGTTACAGTGAAGAGGTCCAGTAAAGTAAGGATTGAAAAATCTCCTTTGGATCTTACAAATAGGAAGCCGTTTGTGACCTTAACTGAACCAGTTATGATACAGTAGTGAGTACAGGGCCCAGAACGAAGGAATTGAGGATTTAGTGAGAAGCTAAAAGGGCAATATTTAGGATTAATAGAAGGGTGTTTCTTTCCTTTCTTTTACATAGAGTAGGTAAAAAAGCACTGGAATATCTAACTTCTAAAGCATAATACAGATTGAAAAAAATTTTTAGGTAATTTTATGACTTGCAGATCCATGGTATTTATTAATAAAAGAAAGACTGTGGGGGCATAATTAGCCTGTTAAATGGATAGATATAAAAGTCATTCCTTATGTTTTTATCATAACACTCACCCATAGGACCATTTGAAATGTGTCTGGATTGATACCAAATGAATTACTATACCTCACAGCTTTATTTGCCCTATTGACAAACAACTATAGAAGCAGGGATAGAAAAATATGAGTGCATCCTAATTTTTCTGTCAAATTAAAATGAAATCTGAGAAGGGTAATGCAACATGTTTAGTTCTCTGGCAAAGAATATTGAGAAGAAAACAACAGAAGCAAGACTACAGGCGTAGAGTAATAAATATTTTTTTTGGAAAATATAGTACACTAAACTTGACACTATAAATATGAACAATGCTGACCTAAATAGATGGATCAAAAGCAAAAGTATTCTATTAGAGCCACCTGAATTTAATTGTTAACTCTCATTAGCCAAAGAAGGTCAATTTTTGAAGTAGAACATCAGGGAGGAGTGTTGCTTTACAGGGATTTTGGCAGTTACTATAACATGTTATTAAACTTTTTGTTTTTTAGAAAAAATGCTACTATTTGTAATTTATTTGACATTTTAGTAACTTTTTTGTTGAAGTATAAATGACATACAGTATCCTATTAATTTCAGACATATACCATAGTGATTTGATATTTTTATACATTATGAAATGACCCCCATGAGAAACCTAGTTACCATCTGTCACCACACAAAGTTATTACAATATTATTGACTATATTTCCTATGCTGTACATTTTATCCCCATGACTTATTTGTTTTATAACTAGAAGTTTGTATTTCTTAATCCCCTTCACCTATTTCACCTGCCTCCCAACCCCTACTCCATCTGATAATAACCAATTTGTTTACTGTATGTATGAGCCTGTTTCTATTTTGTATGTTCATTGTGTTCTGTTTTTTTTTTTAAGATTTCACATATAAGTGAAATCATACAGTATTTGACTTTCTTTGAGTTATTTCACTTAGCATAATAACCTCTAGGTCCATCCATATTTTTACAAGTGGTAAGATTTCATTCTTTTTATGGCTGAGTAATATTGCATTGCATGTGTGTATATATAAAAATAAAAATAAATATAATCTTTATCCCTTCATCTATCAGGGGACACTTAGGTTGCTTCCATATCTTGGCTATTATAAATAATGTTGCCATGAACATAGGGGTGTATATATCTCTTTGGATCAACATTTTTGTTTTCTTCCGATGAATACTCAAAAGTGGAATGGCTGAATCATATGGTAGTTCTATTTTTAGTTTTTTGAGGAACCTCCATTCTTTTTTCCATAGTGGCAGCACCAATTTAAATTCCCACCAACACAGTACCAGGGTTCCCATTTCTCCACATCCTTGCCAACATTTGTTATTTTGTGTCTTTTTGATAATAGACTATCTGACAGGTGTGCAGTAATATCTCATTGTGGTTTTGATTGGCAGGTTCCTGATGATTAGTGATATTGAGCATCTTTTCATATATCTGTTGATTGTATGTCTTCTTTGGAAAAATGTCTATGCAGGTTGTTTTTTGATATTAAGTTGTGTAAGTTCTCCATATATTTTGGATATTAACTCCGTATTGGATATATCACTTGCAAAACCTTCTCTCATTCTGTATGTTGTCTTTCCATTTTGTTGATTTTTTTTCTGTGCAAAAGCTTTTTAGTTTGACGTAATCCTATTTGTTTATTTTAGCTTTTGTTGCCCTTGTCAGAAGAAAATGGTCCAAAAATATATTGCTAAGACCAATAATAAAGAGCTTCCTGCTTATATTTTCTTCTAGGAGCTTTATGGCTTCAGGTCTGACATTCAAGTCTTGAATCTATTGTAGTTATTTTTGTGTATGAGGTAACAAAGTGGTCCAGTTTCATTCTTTTGCAAGTTGTCTGGTTTTCCAAACACCATTTATTGAAGTGACTCTCTTCCCCATTTTATATTCTTGCCTCCTTTGTCATAGATTAATTGACCATGTAAGTGTGGGTTTAATTCAGGGCTCTCTATTCTGTTTCACTGATCTATATGTCTATTTTTGTGCTAGTATCATACTGTTTTTATCACTATACCTTTGTAATATAGTTTGAAATCTGGGAGCATGATACCTTCTGTTTTGTTCTTCTTTCTCAAAATTGCTTTGGTTATTCAGGATCTTTTGTGGTTCTATACAAATTTTAGGATTATTTGTTCTAGTTCCATGAAAAATGTCACTGCTTTTTGATAGGGATTGCATTGAATTTGTAGATTGCTTTGGGTAGTATCAACATTTTAACATTAATTCTCCCAATCTGTAAACATGGTGTATCTTTCCATTTATTTGTGTTGTCTTGAATTTCTTTCATCAGTGTCTTATGTTTTCAGAGTATAGGTATTTCACCTCCTTGGTTAAATTTATTCCTAGGTATTTTATTTTTTTAGTGCAATTTATAAATGGGATTTTTTCTTAATTTCCCTTTTTGATAGCTCATTAGTATATAAAAATGCAACTGATCTCTTTATGTTAATTTTCTATCCTGCAACTTTACTTAATTCATTTATTCTAATAGTTTTTGGTAGAGTATTTAGGGTTTTCTTTTTTAAGCTTATTTATTTATTTTGAGAGAAAGAGAGAGAAAGAGAGAGAGCAAGTGGGAGAAGGACAGAAAGAGGGAGAGGATGCTAAGCAGGTTCCATGCTGTCAGCACAGAGCCTGATGGGGAGCTTGAACTCATGAACCATGAGATCATGACCTGAGCTGAAATCAAGAGTCAGACACTTAACCAATTGAGCCACCCAAGTGCCCCTAGGGTTTTCTATATATAATGCCATGTCATCTGCAAATAGTGACAGTTTTACTTCCATTCCATTTTAGATGTCTTTTATTTCCTTTTCTTGCCTAATTGCTGTTGCTAAGATTTCCAATACTATGTTGAATAAAAGTGGTGATAACGGGTGTCCTTGTCTTATTCCTGATCTTAGAGGAAAAGCTTTCAAATTTTCACCATTGAGTGTGATGTTAACTCTGGGTTTGTCATAATGGCTATTATTACTTTGAGGTATGCTCCCTCCAAATCGACTTTGTTGAGAGTTTTTATCATGAACAGATATTGAATTTTGTCAAATGCTTTTTTCTGCATTGATCATTGCATTTCTGCATTGATCATATGATTTTATCCTTTCTTTTGTTAATGTGGTGTAACACGTTGATTGATTTGTAGATGTTGAACCTTCCTTGAATTCATGGAATAAGTTGTACTTAATCATGTTGTATGATCCTTTTAATGCATTGTTGAATTTGGTTTGCTAATATTCGGTTGAGATTTTTGCATCAGTGTTCATCAGGGATATTGACCTATAATTTTCTTTTTTTTTTTGGAGTGTTTTCATCTGGCTTTGGTATCAGGGTAATGTTAGCCTCATAAAATGAGTTTGAAAGCATTCCTTCCTCTTCAATTTTTTGGAATAGTTTGAAAAGCATAGGTATTAACTCTTTTTTAAATGTTTGGTATAATGTACCTGTGAAACCATCTGGTCCTGAAATTTTTTTTCTTGGGAGTTTTAAAATTACTAATTCAGTTTCATTACTTGTAATCAGTCTATTCAGATTTTCTTTTGCTTCATGATTCAGTCTTGGAAAGTTGTGTCTTTCTAGGAATTTATCCATTTCTTCCAAGTTGCCCAATATGTTGGCAAATAATTGTTTTCAGTAGTCTCTTAAGATCCTTTGTATTTTTGTGGTATTAGTTGTAACTTCCTTTTCATTTATGATTTTATTTATTTGGGCCCTCTTTTTCCTCATAAGTCTGGCTAGAGTTTTTTTTTTTTATTTTGTTTATCTTTTCAAAGAACCAGCTTTTATTTTCACTGATCTTTTCTATTTTTTAGTCTATTTCATTTATTTCTGCTTTGATCTTTATTATTTTCTTCCTTCTACTAACTTTGGCCTTTGTTCCTTTTATAGTTCTTTTGAGTATATATATTGTTTTGGGGGGCTTTTTCTTGTTTCTTGAGGTAAGCCTATATCGCTATAAACTTCTCTTAAAACTGCTATTGCTGGGTCCCATAGACTTTCAAAAGTTGTGTTTTCATTTTCCTTTGTCTCAAGGTATTTTTTTATTTCCTTGGATTTGTTCATTAACTCATTGGTTGTTTAGTAGCATGTTGTTTAGTTGCCATATGTGTTTGTGTTTTTCCAGGTTTTTTTCTTCTACTTAATTTCTAGTTTCATACCATTGTGGTCAGAAAAGATGCTTGAGTGAAGCATCAAAATGATTTCAATATCTTGAGGGGCGCCTGGGTGGCGCAGTCGGTTAAGCGTCCGACTTCAGCCAGGTCACGATCTCGCGGTCCGTGGGTTCGAGCCCCGCGTCAGGCTCTGGGCTGATGGCTCAGAGCCTGGAGCCTGTTTCCGATTCTGTGTCTCTCTCTCTCTCGGCCCCTCCCCCGTTCATGCTCTGTCTCTCTCTGTCCCAAAAATAAATAAAAAAAAAAAATGATTTCAATATCTTGAGTTTACTGAATCTTGTTTTGTGACCTAACGTGATCTATCCTAAAGAACATTCTATGTGCACTTGAAAAGAATGTGTATTCAGTAGTTTTAAAATGAAATGTTCTATAAATATCTATTAAGTCATCCTGGTCTAATGTGTCATTTAAAGCCAATATTTCCTTATTGATTTTCTGTCTGGATCATCTCTGCATTGATGTTAGTGAGATGTTAAAATTTTCTACTATTATTGTATTACTGTCAATTTATCTCTTTATGTCTATTAATATTTGCTTTATATATTTAGGCGTTCCTATGTTGTGTGCATAAATATTCATGAATGTTATATCTTTTTTGGATTGATTTCTTTATCATGATATAATGTCCTTTGTCTTTTCTTTCAGTCTTTATTTTTAAAGTCTATTTTGTCTGATATGGTTATTGCTACATGAACTTTCTTTTTGTTCCCACTTGCATGGAGTATCTTTTCATCCCTTTCCTTTCAATATGTGTGTGCCTTTAGAACTGAAGTGAGTCTCTTATAGGCATCATATTAAATAAGCCTTTTTTTTTTATCCATTCAGCCATCCTGTGTTTCTTAATTGGAGTAGTCTATTTACATTTAAAGTAATTATTGGTGGGCATGTACTTGTTTCCATTTTGATTATTGTTTCTGGTTGTTTTTGTAGTTTATTCCCTTCTTCCTTGCTTGGTCCCTTCCCCTTGACTTGATGGTTTTCTTCAATGTTATGTTTGGGTTCCTCTCTCTTTATTTATTTATTTTTTTTTCAACGTTTTTATTTATTTTTGGGACAGAGAGAGACAGAGCATGAACGGGGGAGGGGCAGAGAGAGAGGGAGACACAAATCGGAAACAGGCTCCAGGCTCTGAGCCATCAGCCCAGAGCCCGACGCGGGGCTCGAACTCACGGACCGCGAGATTGTGACCTGGCTGAAGTCAGACGCTTAACCGACTGCGCCACCCAGGCGCCCCCCTCTCTCTTTATTTTTTGTGTATCTACTGTAGATTTTTGGTTTAAGGTTATCACGAGGTTCACATATATTGACCTATATAAATAGCAGTATATTTTAAGCTGATAGTTGCTTAAGCTCAGACTCATTGTAAAAGCACTACATTTTTTACTCACCACCCTGCCATGCTTTATGCATCTGACACTTATTTTACATCTTTTTATTTTGTGTGTCCCTTAACTACTTATTGTAGTTAGAGTTGATTTTACTATTTTTGTCTTTTTATCTCCATACTAACTTTTAAAGTAGCTGATTTACTGCCTTTACTATATTTGCTTTCATCTGTGAGACTTTTTTCTTTCATATATTTTTTTATTTGTATTCATGGCCTTACTTTCCCACTTAAAGAACACCCTTTAACATTTCTTATAATGCCAGTGTAGTGGTGATTAATTCTTAGCTTTTGCTTGTCTCAGAAACTCTTTATCTTTCCTCCAATTGTGAATGATAATCTTGCCAGGTAGAGCATTCTTGGTTGTAAGATTTTCCCTTTC
Organism: Lynx rufus; assembly: GCF_022079265.1. Lineage (NCBI taxonomy): Eukaryota > Metazoa > Chordata > Mammalia > Carnivora > Felidae > Lynx > Lynx rufus. The sequence goes on from NW_025814833.1 coordinate 19,339,297, forward strand.
AACACTTGAATATATCCTGCCACTCCTTTCTGACTTGTAAAGTTTCTGCTGAAATATCAGCTGATAGTCTTATGGAGTTTCCCTTGTTTGTGACTATTTGTTTTTCTCTTGCTGCCTTTAAGATAATCTCTTTATCTTTATCTTTAGCCACTTTATTTTATTTTTTTTAATGTTTATTTATTTTTGAGAGAGGGAGAGAGAGAGCACAAGTGGGGGTAAGGGCAGACAGAGAGGGAGACACAGAATCCAAAATTCAAAGCTGGCTCCAGGCTCCAAGCTGTTAGCACAGAGCCCGATGCAGGGCTCAAACTCGTGAACTGTGAGATCATGACCTGAGCCAAAGTTGGATGCTTAACCAAGTGAGCCACCCAGGTGCCCCAGCTTTTGCCATTTTAGTTATAATATGTCTTCATATGGATTTCTTTGGGTTCATCTTGTTTGGGAGTCTGTGTACTTTCTGGACTTGGATGTCTGTTTTCTTTCCAAAGTTAGGGAAGTTTTCAGCCATTATTACTTCAAATATGTTCTCTTATCATTTCTCTTTCTCTTTTCTTTCTAGGACTCCTACAATATGAATGTTAGTATGCTTGATGTTGTCCTAGAGTTCCCTTATTCTCATTAAACAGAATTTTTTTTTCTTTCTGTTCTGTGTGATTTCCAGTACTCCACCTTCCAGATCCCTGATCCATTCTTTTGTATCATCTAATAAGCTGTTGATTCCCTCTGGTGTATTTTTCAGTGATTATTCTATTCTTCAACTCTGTGATTTCTGTTTGGCACTTTTTTATGTTTTCTCTTTGTTGAGGTTCTCACTGTGTTCCTTCAATCTTCTGAGTTTAGTATATTTGTGGTCATTATTTTGAACTCTTTATCAGTTAAATTACTCATCTCCATTTCATTAGGGTTTTTTCCTGGGGTTCTATTTTTTTTCTTTTTTTGGAAAATAAACTTCTTTCTCCTCATTTTGTTTGACTTTCTGTGTTTGTTTCTAGAACTAGGCAGAACAGCTACCTCTCCTGGTCTTGAAGGAATGGCATTATGTAAGAACATCCCTTGTGTTAGACTGCATGTTCTGGTGGCTTTAGCTGGTTGGCTGGAGCTGGTTCAGGCATGAGCTGCATGGGACAGGGTGTCCTGGGCCACACCATGCTAGGGCAACCTGGTGAAATTACTGAAACTGGAGTGGGAGTGGGATGGGTGTGTCCTGGGGTGTGCTTTGCCCAGGCCACCTGGCAGGACAGCTAGAGTTAGGGTGGGCATGGACCAGGGTTGTCTTGGTGCACTTTGTGTTGGAATAATTCTGATGGGACACCTGGGTTGTGCATGCGCTTTAGGGCTCCTGAGGCATGGTGTACTGGGGCCATCTTGTGACTGCTGGAGCTGGGGTGGGCACTGGTGGATGGCCACCTTAGTGGGAACAGCTGGAATTGGCACAGGCTAAAGGCTTGGGGCTCACAGGGGTGGCCCTAATTGGCAGGCCAAAGTGGTCCCAGCTCCTATCTGTCCTGTCAAGGTGGAGGGGGGAACATAAACAATGGTATTTTCCTGCACCTTCAACCTTGGGGAGTTCTAGTAGTTCCCCAACTCTTTGCACATGCTCTAGTGTTAGCAAATGGATTATCTTCAATTACAGTCTAGTTGCCCTTTAAATTGCTTTTTTTTTTTTTTTTTTTTTTTTTAGCAGTGCCCCAGGTTGGATGAGTCTGCATGAAGTCCCCTCAGTGATATTCCTCCCTAGTAGAGGTCATTGCCTTGGGAGTGGGCTTCTAATAATTACTGTGTCTCTGTTTTTCCTACTTTTCTCTATGTGATCCCTCTACTATTTCTTGTGCAGATACTGTTCAATTAGCCACTGGTTCACAGTGCCTGTGAAAGGAAATGAGTTCTGGGTCTTCCCATGTTGCTATATTGGACATGACTATTTGTAATTTCAATTGTTTTGTAGGGATTTCAGACTATGAGAAACATTAAAAATGGTTCCACATATATCATTTTCCCTGAAATTATAGTGTTTATCTTGATCAGTCTAGGTCAGGTAGGTGAACTTGTGGCTGCATGAGTCATGACATGGAGTTATCACCTAGGATGGATATATCTTTGTGGGGACACCCTATTCTAGTATATATTTTTCAGTTCTGTAGATTAGTTGCTCACTTTGGTCAGGTACATAAATTTTACCAATTTCTCAGACACTAGCTTACACTAGATTAATTCAAAAGGGATCAATGTCTAAAATCTGCTGGTTTATTGTTTACAATGATAAGCATAACTATCAAGTAGACTGCAACACTTAGCTTGATGATCATGGGGTTTCCTCCATATTTGTAAGTTATGCTGGAAGTCTATATTATCAGATGATTGGTGAACATGTAATGAGAACAACTGGAATTAATTGGCTGATTTTCATGGAATTTTGTCTGGTGCCTCTGTCTCCACTAAATCATAGATCTGACCAGGGGATTAGAAAGTTACCATCCATTCGTTAGAACACCCTTTTCATTGGATAGGTTTTAATGGAAATTCCAATTTGTACTTTCTGATTCTTGCTTTCCTATGTTTCAAAGTGTTCATTGATCTTCATTTGACTCATTTAAAAAAATATGTTTAGGCTACCTACTAGGTTATAGGCAAGATTTGCTCTTGCTTTTGGAGTGAAAGACATTTTCTTTTATAGTATGACTTTTGCACATGTATCATACATTGATTTTATTATTTTGGGTCTCAGTTCTGGGGAAATATGTCATTGCAGGCAGTACATGTAATATTAGGAGCATGGGTTTTGTGTTTAAACAATCAAGGTATTAGTTCTGGCTTCCCCACACATTATCTGTGGGCTCTTATACAAGTTATTTAGCTTTCTTAAGCCCTAATTTGCTTGTTTAAAAAATGGAGATGATACTGTTATTTAACTTACATGATTGTGGTGATGACTGCATAAGATAAAGCATACTAAGTATGCACAGCATGTAGCACATAGTAAGTACTAAAAAGTTATGTATTGTTTATTACTATATAAAAAGCATAGAAGAGAAAACTTTTTATTAGCACCATTAGTATTGTTTATAACATAAATATGTAAATGGCTATTGAAAAGATCATCAGTGAACAACTTTACTTTTAGTGTAAATGGAATCACTTCTACCTTCACTTAATATGCAACAATTATTAGTGCCAATTTGAAAATTAGAGCTGGTAACATTGATAATTGCTCCTCTTACACCTGAATGATTTTTTATATAGCTAGCAAAAACAGTACTGCTACTTATAATATTTATTTAACACTTGGCAAGTTGAATTGGTCCAAATATAAAACATTATTTTTAGGGAAAGCTGTTATCTATCTGGTTATCTATATAAAGAACTAGATCAATGTGGCTTTTTAATATTTCAAGGTCATGCCAGAATTTTCTACTTTCTTTTTATTTTCTATTACCGACCTAAGAAGCAATAATAATTATATACAAAATTGTTTACCCTCATAACTATATCCCCTTAATACGTATTTTTATTTTTCTGTATATTCCATGTGTAGTCCTAATTCTATGCTTAATTCTATGTTACTGTTTTTACTTTCATATATAGAATATGTTTTGTTTCTGATCAGAGGCAGATGATGCCTTCAGCAACCAGAAGGCAACATAGATCCTGGAAATATCACAAATGCCAGTACACACATGGTGCCTCCTTGGTGGTATTAGATGTGTAGCTCTAGTAAAGAGCATCCATGGAAATAGCTGAAATGTAGAATGCAGGTAGGTGGGGGACCAGATGACAGCTTCTAAAAACATAATGGAATGAAAGCACAAGAGGCAGTTGTCATATGAATTGAGCAATATAATTCAACTGAATATGGCAGGACAGGGTGACCTGGAATAAATCTTGGCCAAGCAGTTGATTAGTAAATAACAGAGAAACATCATTTGTCAACTTCATCTTTGTTTTCCCCCTCACTATCCTCATTGAAATTCTACCTGTTGTTCAAATCCTTCTTTCCAGATAAAGTCCCACCTTCTGCAAGAAGGCTTCTTTAATAGTAATAAGGATGATATGATGAAAATAACAATTACATATATATGAATACATTTACATATATATAAGAATATATCTATGAATACATATACATACATATATAAGAATATATATTATTTTTAGAGCGAATGAGAGAGCAAGTGGGTGAGAGGGGCAGAGGGAGAGAGAGACAGAGACAGAGAGACAGAGACAGAGACAGCAGAGAGAGAGCACGACAGAGAAAGAGAGAATCCAAAGCAGTTTCCATACTCAATACAGAGACCAACACAGGGCTCCACATCATGACCATGAGATCTGAAATCAAGAGTCAGACACCCAACAGACTGAGGCACCCAGGCATCCCAAGAATATATGTATTCTTATTTCATCTTTGCAACAACTCATTGAGGAAGCGGATCCTCAGAAATGTTAAGAAACTTGGCAAGTCATTCATCCAAAGTAGTGTTGATGACTTAAGACTTGTGGAGAATAAGGTACCTATGAAACATCCAGGTAAAGGTTTCTAGGAAGTTGTTATTTAGGTGAATCTGAAGTTTAGGATACAGAGAAGGACTGGAAAGTTGTGGGAGTCTTTAGCAATTAATAATGGTAGTTGAGAATAATGGAATAGGAGGATAAGATAGAAAGAACGTCTGAAATGATGGAAAGTGCCTGGAAAAAAAAAGGGTCTGAGGACAAGACTCAGGGAGATGTCAGTATTTAGGAGTGAATGGAAGCACACCAGGTAGCAAAAGGAAACTAAGAAGGAGCATCCATAAAGACAGGAGAAAAGTCAAGAGAGTTTGGTGTCCCAGAAGAAAAAGGAGGATTGGATTTCAAAAAGACGGTGGTCAACATAGTCCGAGGCCACAGAAATTTCAAGTTAGAAGAAACTTGGATTAAGAGAGGGGAGAGGGTCACTGGTGGAGCCCTTAGAATACTTTTTGTAGCTTTATAGGTGGAAATTAAGGTACAAGGAATGTAGACAAGAACATTATACGGCATAGAAAAAGCTTGAACATGTTTATACCATGATGGGGAAGGAGATAGTAGAGAGGAAGAGACTGAAATAGAGAAGAGAGTGGAGAGAACATGACTGAATTGAACTCCCTGAAGAGATGGGAGAGGCTGGAATCTAAATCATAGGTGAAGGAGTTGGCTTTAATGTTTAGAAGAGAAACTTTAATGTTTACTGTGAGAGCAAGTGAGGCAGGAACTATGCAAGACAGTAAGCTAAGCTTGAGGACAGTATGGCAACTGAGAAGTAAGAGAAGGAGCTGAGCAAAGGGCAGCTCCCTTCCCCCCACTGCATGATGGTAAACCTCTCTACATGGCTTGTGGTATCCTCTGGAAGCCCCCAGAAACATATGAGATTCAACATTCACAGTTCACTTTTCCCATACATATTCACAAACACGGTCTCATCATCCATCAGAGTATTCCAGTTTCAAATGCTGAAATCAGAAAAGTCCTGCCCTCCTCTTTACAGAATCATGTCTCTCATCCTCACTGTAGCCTCCTGCCCTTGATAGCCCCTTATTTTTCCAGAACATCTTGGTCTGGCTTCCCTTTCCTCCTTATCCGCTCAGCTATCACAGTGGTTCTCTTTCTAGAGCCCCTCACCAGTCTTCCCCAATGGTTTGAGCTTTGTAATCCCCCATAGCTACTAGGTTCTCCCTTTACTCATGTACAGGGTACACAACAGGCTGTGTAAGGGTGGACAGCTTTTCCCTTCTTCCCTCCTAGGTTTGTGGCTGGCCTATTAATTAAATTGATGTAAGACAGGTTAATAGGAGAAAAATTTAGTGTCATATGTCCCGGAGCTCCATAAAAATAGGAGACTCAAAGAAGTGTCCAAAGCAGCCACCTTTTATACCTTCTATATAAAGAAACAATATATTTGTGAAGAATTGAGAAGATGAGAAGGTTTGTTTTGGGGGTAGTAAATTAGTGAAGAAGTGACAAAGTTTGTTTAGATAGCCTTTTCAGCCCTAAGTTCCCTATTCATGGAGATAAAGATACCTTCTGCCCTTCTGTTTCAGGAAGGGTACTTTTCATGTGGGAGATTTATTTCCTCCTTTTAGGGGGACAAAGGAGGATTACAGTGTCCTTTCTGTACCAGTTGTTTCTTAAGTAACTTTATTTCAAAATAATAAGTATGCCAGGGTGGCATACTTTAGGGCGGCATATTCTGCTCTACCTCAGTCCTGCCTTTGAAACTTGCATGGAATTTCACAATGCAGAAGCTTAGTTGGCAGATCATTCTATTTAACTGAACTAATCTCTTAGTCTTAAAAACAGGTCAGTTCACTTAAACAACTGTGTTTCATTTCAGGAGGCAGTGATGTAGGTAGGCTCCCAAAATTAGGCCTATATGGTGTAAATATCTGTACCAGGTATGTAATAAGAAGTATTTCTATGAAAACAAAGGAAAACAATGGTTAATGGTTAGAGCAGACTAAAAAAATTCCATCTGAGTCCTGAGGAAAAGTAAAAACAATTCTAGATGTCTAGCTCAAAGCATCTTTAGATGGAGTGAAGGCAGGCAGTGGAAATTTTACAGATTTTCCTAGTTTGTAGTTTGAATGTCTCGGGTGATCTTTCTGAGTGGCCCACACAGCAATAAGACATGAAAATTGTCCATACATGAGCTGTTGTAATTTCTCTGAAGTTTATATCAAGTTGCCCAGTTTTAGCTTGCATGGCTTCAGGAAAAGGGCAGTTTTAGTTCTCAATCATTTCAAGTCAGAAATGTGGGAAAAAATTCTGGAAATGTTAGTTTGGATAGCCGTGGTCAGATATTGGAAAAAAACTGGAAGAATTCAGGATAGTCTAGTCCAGTTTACAGGTAGACAACAAAACCTCAAAGACAATGAATAAGACTAGAATCTGATATCCACAAGAGTGTGTTACAGATTTTACTGAAAACAATTTTTCTTTCTACAGTTACCTCTATTTCTATCAAAGTAAGACTAATTTGTTTGCAAAGTAAGTGTAGTCTCATTAAACTTTGCCTGATTATTTTCATAAATACAGCAAGAATAGTGACTGACCATACAGGCTCTTTTAAGTCTGTTTCACTGTTAAAAGCCTCTTGAAGCTAGGAAGCCAAGCCAAGGGTTTAATATCAGACTTGACCTGCAATACCTACACATTTGGGTTAATTCCTCTCTTCTTGAGGTTCCCCAAAATATCGTAAGTTTCCTGAACCTGCAGGAAGAAACCTTCCTTACTCACCTGATAAGGTTGCCCAGAACCCTGTAAACAAGGTACCAGGCTATTTTTCCAAGGAGATTTATTTGCTCCTTAAAGTCAGCTTTAGCTCCTTAAAGCTTTCTGGTCATATATGAGTCTATGTACATCTTTTTCAAATATGATATTCTAGTCAAAGCCTTGGTAATATAACCATTGTTTTTAATTACATTATGTTACAAGGAGAACAGATTCTTATGGAACCTATGCAAATAGCTATACTACCACAAAAATAAGAATACTCACTAAGAGTTTATGAATTCTGGTGAGACCAGGTAGGGAAAAAAATAATTGTTTTATCTTTGTTCACAAAGGTATACTTTACCAAACTGCTGATAGTTTAAGAGAAAAGAGAAAACATTTTCTTAAATTTAGAAAAACAAAACATTAAAGAACCAATAATGTTTCAAGAAGTCATTTAAATCATGTAGTCATCTTTATCAGTTCATTCAGTCCCATGTAATTAATTCCTTTTTCCTTGATCTTTTATTAGCAGTTTAACGAAGATGTCATGTTCTTCATTAGAGTTATGTAAATTCTTACCCAGTCTAGTAGTGTGATCTGAAAGTTATCAGAAACATGTACTTGTTACAGCCCCTTCCATGAGTCTCCTTGAAGATGAAGTACTTTTGCAGGAACATTTTTACAAAAGCATCAGTTAAACGACAACTGTGTATAAATGGCAAAAGACTTAAAAATGGCCATGATGAAAGATCTGATGAGAGTTCATTATAATGCAATTGACAAGAGATTTGGCTATTTCTTTTTTTTTTTTTAATTTTTTTTCAACGTTTATTTATTTTTGGGACAGAGAGAGACAGAGCATGAACGGGGGAGGGGCAGAGAGAGAGGGAGACACAGAATCGGAAACAGGCTCCAGGCTCCGAGCCATCAGCCCAGAGCCTGACGCGGGGCTCGAACTCACGGACCGCGAGATCGTGACCTGGCTGAAGTCGGACGCTTAACCGACTGCGCCACCCAGGCGCCCCGAGATTTGGCTATTTCTATGATGCACATTTTAATATGGAATATTAATAACTGGAATTAAAACAACATTACATATCAGAATTTTAGGAATTTTATATAACTTCTGTTAACACTTATATTAATAACTCATACCCATATGAATTTAACCTTAAGAAGGTTAAACCTCACTTTTTAGAATGACAATGTTCCCCATATAATTTAGCATAAACAAGCCTAATTAGTTAAACATCTCTTTTTCTAGGAGAGAGAACAAGACTTTGAGATGTTCCATGGACCCTCTGGAAATCTCAAAGTTAGTTCAAGACCCAAATGACTTCATTTTGAATTTGATTTTGGGTAGATTTTTCAGAAATATCAAATGGTTTAAAACTACTCGATTGAATAGGATTGTAGATCACTATAAAACAATACTTAATTATCCATTTAACCAAAGTGACAATTTAAACACAGGCGCAACTTAAACGCAGATACAAAAGGTTACATAGATGTAAGCAAAACTTAGCTCTTTTAATTAAACGTTGAGAAGACTCAGTTTTAAGTAATCAAAGACCTAATAAGACTGCATGAAACAGTAAATTGTTTTGATAAAGCACAGATTTAATCTTTGTTTTCTAGTCAGATTACTTAAAAGGTAAAGAAAAGCCTTTCACAATCTGTTATCAGGAGCAGATCAATAGTCCAAGAAAGCTTTGTCCTTTTAGCACATGAAAGAATATTAAGTTTTAGTTTTACATAAACATAACTACACAATTTTTTTAAATTTTTTTAATGTTTATTTATGTTTGAGAGAGAGACAGAGCATGAGTGGGGGAGGAGCAGAGAGAGAGGGAGACAGGTTCCAGGCTCCGAAGCAGGCTCCAGGCCCTGAGCTGTCAGCACAGAGCCCGATGTGGGGGTCGAACCCACGAACCGTGAGATCATGACCTGAGCAGAAGTTGGACACCCAACCCACTGAGCCACCCAGGCGCCCCATAAGTACAATTTTTATTAAAATTATTTCTTAAAGCTCTTAAAGAAAATTATTCAATTTTAGCCAGCTTGACAATCCAAGGTAAGATTTTTCCCCCCTCTCTCTTCTCAACTTTCCATATCCATTTAGTTTGTTCTTTATTCTCTTGTCATTCAGACATAACCAGATTTTATATTTTATACAAAATTACTATTTTTCCTTTAACAAAACATATATTCATACCTCATACCTATTTTAAGTCAAAGATACATCCTACTTTTTTTGCACAGAGATGTTTCCCTTACTATTTCTGGTAGCTTTAATTTTATTTATTAAATTAACTCATTAATTAATTATTGAATTAATTAGAATTTTAACCCTTAGAAACTTTAATTTCTAGTAAAACCTAAGAAGTAAGCAATTGTGAACTGTTATACCAAAATTCTTTACATTGGCAAATTTATGAATATATTTCATGATTTCCAGAAGCTTATACTTTTTTTATAGTATAATTTTTCAGTGTGGCACAGGACATATTTACTGATAGATCCAAATATCTTTAGTTTTTCTGTAATAAGAATCCAAAAGTGGATATACCTATTTCAGTAACTAATAATTCAGAATTTTATCTTATTTGGAAATGGTCTATATAGTCAATGAATTGCCATCATTAACCTAACTTATTAAAACTTTAAGGTTTAAAGTTACCAAAAAAGATTTTAGAAACTACTTAAGTAGAGATGTTATAAAATATTATTGAAAACTTTACTTATAAACTTTTACCTCCTTTACATCTATTTAAATCACATGTTTTAAATAATCATATTTAGATTACTCATGAAAATTTCATGAGACATTAAAGCAGCTAGTCATTGTCTTAAATTATTTTTCTTGCTGACAAATTTTGTAACAGAGATAACATGAGGTTATTTGATTAATAAATCCAGGTAGAATAAAAGTTGTATATCTGCATTATATTTAATGCTGATAACTCTGAAAACGTTTCTTTTTAAATTAAACCAATAACATTAAAGTAGCTTTTATTTACTGAAGAGTATTCCAGATCATGTGAACTTGACAAACATTTCAGTTAGGTTCAAATATATTTGTGAGAGCTTAGAAATATTTATTTTGATAACCACTTATTTCTCTTTAACACAACTAAATGGAACCTTTAAAAATTTAATTTTGGCAATAGCATCTTGAGGTGGGAAAATATCACATATACATGACATACATCTATAGACATACATAAACACATAGAGACTTTATAGCTTTTGTTTTAAAATTTTAGCCATGAATCAAGTACAGTAATACAAAATCACTAGTTTAATAACCATTGGATCCAAATTATGTTTCTGCAATTGGAGTAAATTGTCTACCTGCTCAGATGGCTAAAAATTTTTACTAATATTTGTGGAGAAGACTCTTAAGAATTGTATTTGTCCATGGGGTGCCTGGGCGGCTCAGTTGGTTAAGTGTCCGTCTCTTGATTTTTGGCTCAGGTCATGATCTCACAATCATGACATCGATCTCCATGCCGGGCTCCAAGCCAGCTGTGGAGCCTACTTAAGATTCTTTCTCTCCCTCCTCCTATGCCCTTCCTTGCACATGCACATGCATGCTTGTGTGCATGTTCTTGCTCTCAAAAAAATTAAAAAAAAAAAGGATTGTATCAGTCTTTGATAAGTAATCTTATGAAGGCTATGGACTAGCGTTTGGGCAAAGGAGCCTTTAAAGAAGTTTGTATATTAAAAAATTTCTTTCCTCCCTTTTTTTCTTTAGTCTCAGGTGATTGTGGGCAGTGTTTTATCTACTGGGGTGTTTACATTTCAAAAGGATGGAAAAAAATGTGTTTTCTCCTGGGAGTTTTATGGTAGATATCTCTATTATCAGAAGTGTAGGATAATTACTATTTAAAATGTTTCCTCTTTTTCTTAAGTACAGGACAGTTTTGTTTCTAAAGTCCTGATCTTTTATAATATCTACATGCATTTTGAGATGAATAGGGGAGATTTAGGGTTAGTAAGTTAGGTTAGCTTGGAATTACTTCTAGAGCATCATACTTTACATGCTCCAAGAGAAAGAAGCTTACTTTACATACCCCAGCAGGAGGAAGAATTTCTCCCTGACCAGCAACAGCCCAACCAATGAGAATTCAGCAAAACAACCTCTCCCAGCTTCCTCTTTTCTTCTATAGAAGCAGGCTCCTCTCCTCTATTCTCCAGACTTGCCAATGGTTTGTCATAGTTTGCTTGTCCTGAATTGCAATTCTTCTGCTATTACTGAATACACTAAATGTCTGGTAAAATAACTGGATCTTTTGTTTTCTAAGGTCAACATTACATGGTTGTTACAAGAACCCGCTTGAGCCCCTTGTGCTCTTTGCTTCTGAGTCGTCTTCTTCCTTTCAGTTCAGTAAGTCGCCTCCTTCATATGAGCTCCCTCCTTTTCGTTGAGCTCTCTGACTTTATTCAGGAGCTGTTCTTGTTTTTGTTGGTTTTTTTTTTTTTTAAATTTTTTTTAGTGTTTATTAATTTTTGAAGCAGAGAGAGACACAGCGTGAGTCAGGGAGGGGCAGAGAGAGACGGAGACACAGAATTGGAAGCAGGCTCCAGTTTCTGAGCTGTCAGCACAGAGCCCGACATGGGGCTTGAACTCACAAACTTGGGAGATCATGACCCGAGCTGAAGTCAGACGCTTAACCGACTGAGCCACCCAGGTTCCCCTTTTTGTTGGTTTTTTTAAAAAGATGTTTATTTATTCATTTGAGAGAGAGAGAGAGACAGCAAGAGGCAGAGAGAGAAGGAGAGAGAGAATCCCAAGCAGGCCCCGCACTGCCAGTACAGAGCCTGATGCAGGGCTCAAACTCATGAACTGTGAGATCATGAGCTGAGCTGAAATCAAGAGTTGGATGCTTAACCAACTGAGCCATCCAGGTGCCCCTTTGTTGTTTTTATGAAGGAATTGCCCTTCTTGGGGAGTACTCTTCTATTTCTCAAACCTCTGTTTTTGAGTAATAGGATCCCAATCTGCTAAATTCTCTCAGGAGGGACCTCTTTCTTTTATGCCAGTTTTATGCTTTAAAACTATGGTTCCTCTTCATGTGCGTTTTTAACTAATTAGGCCAATTTAACCAAAAATAATTTAGAACTCCAATGGCTATCATGGGGTACTTTTGATCTCCCCACACTTGCTTTTCTTAGAACCAGGGGTCTCAAATAAAAAAAACCAAATGGGAACCCTATATCAATTGGTATTTTGAGGCTTCCAAATATATTCAGGACTCTAAAATCCCCTGTTTACAAATTACCATTTCTTTTTTTAAATGTTTTATTTATTTTTGAGGGAGAGAGAGAGAGAGAGAGAGAGAACACAGGGTGGGGAGGGATAGAGAGAGCCAGAGACCCAGAATCCAAAACAGTCTCCAGGCTCTGAGCCATCAACACAGAACCTGACGCAGGGCTCGAACTCACAAACCATGAGATTATGACCTGAGCCAAAGTTGGAGGCTCAACCAACTGAGCTGCCCAGGCGTCCCTACAAATGACCATTTCTAAATTAACTGAGGTAAACAACTGAAAGAAGACAAAAAACTTCAGAGGTCTCTTTCTCCCCATCCTCTTTTATACCCTCTCTATCCCCACCTCTTTTCACCCTCCACTTCCTTATTCTAATTCTTTCAATGAACTTCCCTCTTTCTCTGAAATGCTCCTTGTTCCCTTCTCTGAACCAATTAGAAGATGCACCTTTAAAGATTTTTTTTAGTTTGTTTATTTAGGGGCGCCTGGGTGGCTTAGTCAGTTAAGAGTCCAACTTTGGCTCAGGTCATGATCTCACAGTTCATGAGTTCGAGCCCCATATCGGGCTCTTCGTTGACAGCTTGGAGACTGGTTCCTGCTTTGGATTCTGTGTTTCCCTCTCTCTCTGCCCCTCCCACACTCATGCTCTGTCTCTCTCTCTCTCTCTCAAAAATAAATAAAAATTAAAAAAAATTTAAAGTTCATTTACTTATTATTGAGAGAGAGCAAGCAAGCACAAACTGGGGAGGGGTAGAGAGAAAGAGAGAGGGAGACAGAATCTGAAGTAGGCTTCAGGTTCTGATCTGTCAGCACAGAGTCTGACATGGGGCTTGAACCCACCAACTGTGAAATTATGACCTGAGCTGAAGTCTGCTGCTTAACTGACTGAGCCACCCAGGTGCCCCTAAAACTACACCTTCAAAATTAGACCTTCTGGGGGCACCTGGGTGGCTCAGTCGGTTTAGCATACAACTCTAGGTTTCAGCTCAGGTCATGATGCCAGGGTCAGGGGATCAAGCCCCATGTCAGGCTCTGTGCTGAGTGTGGAGCCTGCCTAAGATTCTCTCTCTCTCTCTCTCTCTCTCTCTCTCTCTCTCTCTCTCTCCCCCTTAATCACACTCTCTCTCTCAAAAAAATAAATTAGACCTTATGAGGATCCTAATGCTAAGCCCTTAATTTCCCATGTCCCCTGGGCTAAGGCTGAACTACAAGCCATAGTCAAAGATTTTCCTGGAGTTATTGAAGATCCTCATAGTTTTGCCAAGGAATTTTTTAAAATTAGATTTGCCAAGGAATTTAATATAGTCATCCAGACTTACCAACCAGGTTCCTCAGATTTGTACCAGCTAGTTCACATGCTTGTTGACAAAGGCCAAGCCCAACACTGGATGAAAACAGCTAACTGGGATGATCCTGAACAAATGTCTAGAACTTTATATGAAAGACCAACTCAATGCCGTTTTATATGATCATACTGGGCAATTGCTGAATGACTTCACCTGGTAGTCCCTAGGGCTTTTCCAAACTCTGTTGATTGGAATAAGATTCATGTTTGCACTTAAAAACTGAGTGAATCTGTGTATGACTATTATAGTCACCTCCGAATTGTTTTTAAAGAAAATTCTGGCTTCCTTATGGATGTTGAATCCACTCGGGTAGCCTTCAACTCTATGTTCATTAAAGGGCTAAACTGGGATCTTTCCCTTATAGTTAAAAGGGCTAGGATGGAATGGGAAACTTCATCCACTCCAGATTCAGTTAATTTAGCAAATTGGCTCTCCTATACTCCAGAGGATTCAACTAAAAGGAAGACCAGTAAAATCCCTGATTTTCAGTTCTAACAAATGGAAGCCCCTAAACAAAATCAAACCATTCTGCCACTGTTGCAAAAAACCAAGACACAGGAAGAAAGACTGTTCTGAATGTAAGCATTCTAGGTGCCTTCAGTCCTCTAGCCTTTCCAGTGCCTTCCTAACCCCCAACTACAGAACTGTAACTACAGGGGCTTTTTCCAATGTTTCCTCTTAAATTGCTTAGAGAATTTTTATCAACATTGGAGCTACACTCTCTATGCTTGACCCTACTGTTATCAAATAAATAGTCCTTACCTCAAAGTACTGAAATGGTTCAGAGTGGGGATCTCTAATAAACTTAAACAGGTTTCTATCTCTCAACCTATTCCCTTTTGTTTAGGCCCTCCAAGAGATACTCAAAACTTTGCTTCTGAGATTCCTTAGAGAAATACAATGCTGGAGTTTTTCTACTGAAAGGGGGAGAGAATTCTAGAATTTGATACCAACCAAAATAGCCAACCAGGAAAATCAGATGACATTTCACCATCTTTTATTTGCTCCATCAAAATTTACAGTAATTGATTTCCCTGTGGATAAGGTTAGTCAGTATTTCTTTGCCTTTACTTGGGAAGGAAAGCAGTGTACCTAGACAGAAATGCCCCAGGGTTTTACCAAAAATCCTTCCTACTTCTCCCAAAACTTTTTAATTTTTTTAGAGAGAGAGAGTGAGAGAGTGTGCGCATGTGTGTGAATTGGGGAGGGGCAGAGGGAGAGAGAATTCCAAGAAGACTCTGTGCTGTTAGTGAACAACCTGATGAGGGGCTTGTTTCTACAACCGCAGGATCATGACCTGAACTGAAATCCAGAATTGGATGCTTAACCAACTGAGCCACCCAGGTACCCCTTCTCCAAAATCTTAAAAGTGGATTTAGGTGATATAAAGTTACCTGGAATCTCTACTTTATTACAATATGCAGATGATTTGTTTCTCTGCTCCCCTTCTCAGGCCTCTTTGCAGGAAGACAGCAACCACTTGTTAAAACTTTTAGTCTTAAAAGGACACAAAATCTCTGAGGAGAAACTTCAGATTGCTCAGACTCAGGTTTGATATTTGTGGCACCTGATTTCAAAACGAGGGCTGCATTTAGATCCAAAGAGGCCTCATGGCATCCTGAATTTCCCCAAACTAAGTGCTAATTACAAGGTTTTAGGCTAATTACAAGTTAGCTTCAGCCTAACTTGGCTCATGTGAAAATTGGATTCCAAACTCTCTTTCCCTCACTGTAATAATCTGAACCCTGCCACCATTCTTCCTTCCTCTATGGACAATACTCCTCATGACTGTGACTCTCTCAGATCACCTCCTGACTCCTTATGATCACTTATAGGAAACTCCTTTGTATAACATTAATTTTCCACGGTTTACTGATGGTTCTTATTTAAAAGGTGAAAATGATAAATATGCTGGGTATGCTTTTGCAACTCCTTTTAAAGTAATTGAGGCAACACTTTTGCCCTTGGCTGAATTGGCCAAACAGATGAATTGTATACACTTGGTCACACCTGTATTTTAGCCAAAGGGAAAAACTGCAAATATCTATACTAACAGTAGGTTTGTTGGAGTAGCTCATGACTTTAGAATGCTATGGAAACAGCAAGGTGTCCTTATTTCCAGTGGAGACAAAATTAGAAATGGCTTTTATGTCCAGGAATTATTAGATGCCATACTCTTACAGACACTTTGGCCAGTATCAAGTTCCCTGCACATTTTAAACTTGATTCTCTTGAGGCTAATGGAAACCACCTTGAAGATTATTTCTGCAAAGAATGCTGCTCAAAAAGGAACAACTAAATGTCTGTCTTGATCCAAAGGGATGTTCCCCCAAATGATTATCTAGAAAAATTGACTAGGGATGTCCAACAATTGGCCCCAGAAAAGGAAAAACAATATTGGAAATCTACTAAACATTGGTTCAATAAAAAAAGAAAACTCTGTGTTGGGCTAAAAGAATAATCCAGTGCTTCCAGAGACTCTAAATATCCCATTACTGATTACTATACATGCAGTGAATCATTAGTCTACTGATAAAAACCTTTATGAGCCAATACCAGTGGGTGAATATTAGCAAGGTCACAGAGTGCTTACTTTGCTTGCCCACCTGTCTAAAATATAATTCAGGAAAACCTGTCTGCACTGCTCCTCGACACTTTAAATTGCCCAGTGGACCATACGAGTTTTGGCAGATGGATTTTTTTTTTTAATTTTAATTTTTTATTTTTATTTTTCAATATGTGAAGTTTATTGTCACATTGGTTTCCATACAACACCCAGTGCTCATCCCAAAAGGTGCCCTCCTCAATACCCATCACCCACCCTCCCCTCCCTTCCACCCCCCATCAACCCTCAGTTTGCTCTCAGTTTTTAACAGTCTCTTATGCTTTGGCTCTCTCCCACTCTAACCTCTTTTTTTTTTTTTCCTTCCCCTCCCCCATGGGTTTCTGTTAAGTTTCTCAAGATCCACATAAGAGTGAAACCATATGGTATCTGTCTTTCTCTGTATGGCTTATTTCACTTAGCATAACACTCTCCAGTTCCATCCATGTTGCTACAAAGGGCCATATTTCATTCTTTCTCATTGTTTGGCAGATGGATTTTATTCAGCTTTCCCCATCTCATGGATATAAATACGTATTGGTAACGGTTTGTGTATTTTCTTACTGGACTCCTATTTTTGTGCCTAAATTCCTATTAGAAAAGATCATCCCTACCTGCAGAATCCCTCTTGAACTTCATAATGACCAAGGAACTTGCTTCAACAGGTTTGTGCTTTTTGGCCAGTGTTGCAACACTTCCGTTGTGCTTATTACCCTCAATCCTCAGGGCTGATAGAATCCACTAACAGCATTATTAGGCAAAGTTTGTAGAGATCCTTCAAATACCCTGGCCAAAAGCACTCCCATTAGTGGTTCTAAATTTCAGGTGTACCCCTTTTGGAACTCATTAACTCTCACCCTTTGAGATAATCATAGGATGACCAATGTACTTGGCTCCTGCTGCTTTTGATCCACAGTCGGTAAAGGGGGATATCCTTTAATATTGCAAAGGCCTAATTGCTTCTGTTGAAAATAACCATATTTTAGCAGAACAATCTTTCCACAGCACACTCCCCGGAGACAAAGACTTTAAATATCAACCTTGCAGCCCAGAAATTTCTCACACCTAGCAGCCCAGAAATTTCATCTATTGGAATGACATCTCCAGAAAGACTGTGTTCAACACTGATGGAAAGACCCCTATCAGGTACTGTTAACCAACTCTTGTGCTGCCAAACTTCAAAGAAAGGACCCTTGGATCCATGTGTCACACCTACAGAAAGCACCAAAACCTAACTAGATCTGCACACCAACTGATGACCTGAAAAAAAAGATTTCCAGGAATCAAAGCAAATGACAGTTGAAGGAGACAGCTTTCCCAAGATGACCAGCCCAGACCTGTATACATTTTTCTCACTGTTGCTTCTAACCTTATTTTCTCCCTTTTTTTTCTTGGCCCAATCTATTGCAGAAGAGGAAAACCTTTCCAACTATTAGATCTGTCACCAGAAATCCAATCTATTCTTCTCTATTTAAATATGATTTTTTTCCCCCTGCATCCAAGGGAAACACAAATGAGTTTGATTACAGAGCCCTGGAAAGCAGGAGGAGTTGTAAGGGAGAGAGCAAAGTGAATCCTACCACCTGTCCTTGTGCTTCTGCTAAATTCACTTCCTGGATTTCAGCGTTTACATGAGTAACATGTATACCCTGGCCCTGGAGATCAGGCCAGAGTGCTCTTGGTAAATCTTGTAAGGAAAGAGAAGTTGAAATAGGCAGCTGGATGTTTAAGGGATTTTCTGGGGAAGGTGGGGGAGTTTTATGAGCTAAGGGAATTTGCTGAGGAGACAGGGCTGGATTTTAATTTTAATTCTAATTTTTTAAAGTTTTTATTTATTTATTTATTTATTTTTTTTTTTTTATTAAAAATTTTTTTTTTCCACGTTTATTTATTTTTGGGACAGAGAGAGACAGAGCATGAACGGGGGAGGGGCAGAGAGAGAGGGAGACACAGAATCGGAAACAGGCTCCAGGCTCTGAGCCATCAGCCCAGAGCCCGACGCGGGGCTCGAACTCACGGACCATGAGATCGTGACCTGGCTGAAGTCGGACGCTTAACCGACTGCGCCACCCAGGCGCCCCTAAAGTTTTTATTTAAATTCCAGTTTTGACATGCTGTGTAATGCTAGTTTCAGGTGTACAATTAAGTGACATGGCTGGGTTTTATTTTATTATTTACTTATTCATTTCTAAAGTTTATTTATTTTGAGAGGGAGAGAGAGAGAGAGAAAGAATGAGCAGGGGAGGGGCAGGGAGAGAGAGAGAGAGAGAGAGAGAGAGAGAGAGAGAGAGAGAGAGAGAGAGGATTTCAAGCATGGGAGCCTGACATGGGGCTTGATCCTATGAACAGTGAGATCATGACCTGAGCCGAAATCAAGAGTCAGAGCTTAATCAACTGAGCCACCCAGCTGCCGCAGGGCTGGATTTTAAAAAGAGGAATTTATGTTGGATGTGGACTTTAATTTTTGTTCTAAGTCTAATTTCTGTTCTTTAACCTTGTTAAGGCAGTCCCTAAAGGTACTAATTATTCTCCTCTATATCCACTTCATAATTTGGTCTTTCCATAGGTACCTATAACAGTTGTTTAGGATGAGAACTCTTTAATTTTTTTTTCAAATGTAGAAGTTTTTCTAATTGAAAGGATTTATTATCTGGCAATGATGAGTAGGATCTTATATTAATCTCAATAGAGACTCAAACCAATAAGACTTTTTATAGCTTAACCATGGACATAAGAGGCATCCCAAAAGAGGGTACAAGCCCTCACAAGATCCAGAGGGTTCACTCCCAAAGTTAGCATAAAAAAGCAAAAACCTTTGTTGTCACCAGTGGTAAGAATGATGTAGTGAAAATGGTGTCTCCAGTTTCCCATGAAAATGTGAGATGCCTCCAGTCACAGAGTCACTATTCTGGAAAGGTACTACTGGAATGATACTTTTCCAGCACTAACAAGACAACAGTGGTTTAGACAACTGAGGCACCTTACGACAAACTCCTCTGAGACCTAGCACAGTTGGACAAAGAGAAGGTTGCCTATGACTTCATGTGTTGTATTTCCAAGACTATTTGGTTGGCCACCAGATGCAAGCCAGTACTTGTACCTTCTGACTGGCAGAGACCAGAGAGAATATTCTCACTGGTCACAAGGCCACACTTTCAGGACAGAACGAGATGAAAGCAAACCTCATCTGGTTTTTACATAAGGGACCCACCACCAAGTTTGTCTAAACAGATGCCAATCTGTTCAGAACTGTGAACTCACCAGTCTGGGAAGCATTCAACCCAATGGTTTCCCTCCTTATGACAAATGATAGGGACAAAAGAAAACAATGGCTGTCCTTGGGAGGAAAGAGAGCAATAGAAAACAGGAGTATTCGTAATAAATCTTTACCAGTCACTATACCCAAGGAACTAGTTTACACAAATATATTCTCCTGCTAAACTAAATTTAGAAAAAAAAAAGGACTTTCACCACTCTCACTTCCACCAGACCCTGTGAGCAGAGATCCAGGAGACTGATGTGGTAAGAATTCTTAGTTTCTGCAGGCTCTTGTCAGATTCCCAGGATCTCTCAGGTGCTGCAGCCCCAGATTCAGCAATGTGTGGGTAGTGGAGGGCCCCAGGTTGGATGCCAAAACTGTAGAAGTGGAAAAATTTTCCCTTCTTACCTTCTAGGTTCTTTGGCTGGCCTAATAATTAAATTAACATAAGTAGGATTTACAGGAGGAAAACAAATTTAATTTCTTATATACAGGAAATCCATATAAATATGAGACTCAAAAAAGTGACCAAAGCAGGCAACTTTTAGAACTGCAAGAAAAAAAATTGTGAAGAATTGACAAGACAAAGAGGTTTGGGTTTGGGGTCGTAAATTAGTGAAGAAGTAATAAGGTGTTTTATATTGCCTTCTCAACCCTAAATTCATTCCCTATTTCCAGTGATAAGGGTGCCTTCTACTCTTTGGGAATAGACAGGGTACCCTTCATATGGGTGATTTATTTCCTCCTTTCAGGGGCACAAAGGAGGGTTAGAATGTCCTTCTTATATCAACTGTATCTTAAGTAACTTTAACTCAAAGTAATGTGCCAAAGTGACATATTTTGCTCTCCTTCACCTGGTTCCCACTGCTGCCCCAAAGTTCAGCTTCATTCCTTTCCCCACAGCAGTAGAGCAACCGTAGCCCTTCTTTCTCTGTCCTGCCCCTTTTCTGGGTTTTGATAGATGCCAGGCATGCACCCTATTTATCTTCCTGAACAGGGGGTCCTGCAACCCCAGTCTTCACCTCAACTCTTTCTCTCCCTCCCCTAAAAGTTCTCTGACATTCTTGTACCACCCTTCCTTTTAGACCAGGAGTGTGTGTGTGTGTGTGTGTGTGTGTGTGTGTGTGTTTGAAAGTCCCATCCCAGCCCGTTATGTGCATGAGTGGCAACTATTACTATCTCCAAAGAATCTGATATGCCCCCTCCCAGTCTGGGCTCACTGTAGTACCCAGCGCTGCCGAGCGCTCTGTTGGCCTTCCAGGGGGCGCTCGGCCCCGGACCGTGCCTCCCAGAACACCTTGCGGTGGCTCGTGTGGCTCAGAACTCTGTGACGCATCATGCCATCTTTGCCCTTCACGTAGTGGGCATCGGTGTGGTGAGAGAACGTTTTTCTTTCTTTCTTTTTTAAGGAAAACAAGGGAGTGAGGGAGAAAAGAAGTCAAGGACGAGGCCAGGACTTGAAAAGGACTGAAGTAGGACTGAGCGGGGAGGTGAAGGGTGAACCTTTACTGACGGCGGCAAGGGCGGCAGCGGCTGTGAGGAGGCCGGTTAACTAGGCCGCAGCAGCCATGGCGGTCGACTTTGGGGACCACGCCAGCGGGTTCCGCCACACCGAGGTGATCAGGTTCATCAACGACGAAGTCCTCGTGAACGGCGGTGGGCCGGATTTCTACGCGGCCTTGTGTTCGCGGCCCTGGGACGAGGTAGAGGAGCGGCTTCGGACGGTCCTGGCCGACCCGCAGGTGCCGCGCGCCATGAAGAGGGCCTGTGCGTGGAGCGCGCTCGCCTTGAGCGTGCGCGTGGGAGCCAGGCAGCGGGAGCAGCAGGAGCGCCAGGTCCAGCGGCTGCAGAACCAAGCAGACGAGCGCGAGACGACTACCTCGGCCCTGGCCTCCGAGCTGCAGCGGCTGCGCGGGGAGCGCGAGTCGGCGGTCGCACAGCTGCGCTCCACACAGGCCGCCCTGCGGCAGACTCTGGTCGAGTGTGACGTGCTTCGTGGGCGGCTGCTCCAGGTGGAGAGGGCCTCCTGGGTCGTGCCGCTGGCCGGCGAGAGAGTGCCTGGGCCTCCGGCCGAGCCACTTGGGGCCATAGCATGGCCCCGGAATGCAGATGTGGTGGCCGGGGAGCTGCGCAGCAGGCTGTATTTTGAGGCCCGGGTGCCGGCCCCGGTGGCTGTCCTTTACGTGCCGGGACCCCCGAGTCCCTGGGCTCAGGCCGTACGGCCCGCTCTGCCAGTGCCCGTGCGGTACTTGCTTCCGTTCCGTGCCCCGTTCCCCGTGGGATTCCCCGTCTCGCCACCTCTGCCGCCAGTAGTAGTCATGGATGCAGAAGCTGCAGTAGTTCCACATCAGATGCCTCCTCTGGGGATCGGGCCACCTGGTCCACGTGCTGCAGTGGGCTACCAAGAGGGGATGGTCCCACGGTCGGACCAGAGGAGCTGCAGCCAGGCGGAAGGTCCTGCGATCCTCCAGAGTCCAGTCCCCCTGAGGGACATCAGAAGCCTTAGCCAAGAAGGTCCGCAGAGGCCTCAGGGGATGGTTCCTGTCAGAGATAGCTGGAGCCAGAGCCAGAGCCAGCAAGAAGATCCAGAGAACACCCAAGAAGTGGTCCCCCTTGGGGAGAGCTGGAGCCACAGCCAGCAAGAAGATCCAGAGACAGCCCAGGGGACGGTTCCGATCGGGGAGAGCAGGAGCCACAACCAGGAGGAAGGTCCAGAGAGGGCCCAGGGGGTGGTTCCTGCTGGGGACAGCGGGAGCCAGAGCCAGGAAGAAGGTCCAGAGTGGGCCAAAGGAATGGCCACCCTTGGGGATGGCTGGAGCCAGAGCCAGGAAGACCGTGCAAAGAGGGCCTGGGAGATGGTTCCCGTCGGGGAGAGCTGGAGCCACGGCCAGCAAGAAGATCAAGAGGTGCTCCGGGGGGTGGTCCCCCTTGGGGAGAGCTGGACCCAGAGTCAGCGAGAAGGTCCAGAGAACCCCCAAGGAACGGTCACCCTTTGGGGTAGCTGGAGCCAGAGCCGGGAAGAAGGTCCAGGGTGGGCCCAAGGAATGGTTCCTGTTGGGGATAGCTGGAGCCACAGCCAAGAAGAAGATCGAGAGATGCCCCAGGGGGTGGTACTTCTTAGGGATAGTTGGAGCCTCAGCCAGGAGGATGTTCTAGAGAGGCCTCAGGGGATGGTCTCCTTTGGGGATAGCTGGAGCCAGAGCTGGAAAGAGGGTTCGGAGAGGCCTCGGGGGGTGGCACTCCTTAAAGATAACCAGGGCCAGAGCCAGGAAGAAGGTCCAGAGAATCCTCAGGAGATGGTTCTCTTTGGGGATACTTGGAGTTTCAGCCAGGAAGGAGGGCCAGCAAAGGCCCAGGGGATGGTCCCCTTTGGGGGTATCTGGGGCCTCAGCCAGGAAGAAGGTTCGGGGCGATCCCAGGAGATGGTTACCTTTGGTGCCAGCAGGATGAATAGCTGGGAAGAAGATCCAGAGAGGCCCCAGGAGATGGGGGCCAGTGGGAGACACAACCAGGAAGAAGATCCAAAGTGGCCTCAAGTGATGGTGCCCCTGGGGGCCAGTTGGGACCACAGCCAGGAAGAAGGTCCAAAAAGACCCCAAGGGATGGCCCCCCTTGTTGCCAGCAGAAGCAGTAGCCACGAAGAAGATCCAGAGAGGCCTCAGGAGATGCTCTCCTTGGGGGCCAGCGGGAACTACAGCCAAGAAGAAGGTCCAAGAAGACCCCAGGGGACGGGGGACAGAAGACGCCATGGCCAGCAAGAAAGTCCAAAGAGGTACCCCCCGGGGTTTAGGAGGAGCCACAGCCTGGAAGAAGGTCTACAGAGGCCCCAGGCGACCCCCCAGGGGGACAGCCGGAGCTGTGGTGTGAGGGAAAGCCCAATGAAACAGCAGCCTCAGGGGCAGAAGGCCAAGCAACCAAAAGGGAAAAAAGCTCTGGGTTTCCTGCACCAGGAGAAGTCTGCCTCAGGCTGCGGCCCAGAGAGTTGGGAGTGCCCATGGTGTAAAGCCATGAATTTTTCATGGCTCAAGGCCTGCTATAAGTGCAAGGAAGGCTGTGTGGAAGTTGAGAGTGGAGGCCCGGACCCAGGACCAACTCACTGATTTGGGAAAGGTAAGTAAGAATGAAAACGAAAGAAAAGACCAATTTCATAAGCCCAAAGAAAAACCAATTTCATAAGACCCTCTTCTGACCAAAAAGTAACTTACTTACCTCACAGAAAATTTGCAAACCAAAATTAGCGTAGAGAGAATTAAAACAATCCATTATTCTAGTACCCAAGGTAACAACCTTTTATCATTGTGGGTACTACATGCACACATAAATGCAAATGTATTTATATACTTTTTAAAATTTACTTGAACAAAGACTGCTTTTGAGTATCATATTCTTTAAAAAGGAACTTCTCTTTTTTTTTTTTAAATTTTTTTTTTCAACGTTTATTTATTTTTGAGACAGAGAGAGACAGAGCATGAACGGGGGAGGGGCAGAGAGAGAGGGAGACACAGAGTCGGAAACAGGCTCCAGGCTCTGAGCCATCAGCCCAGAGCCCGACGCGGGGCTCGAACTCCCGGACCGCGAGATCGTGACCTGGCTGAAGTCGGACGCTTAACCGACTGCGCCACCCAGGCGCCCCAAAAAGGAACTTCTCTTAATTGCACTGACATTCACAGGTGGTGGATTCTGAATGGCTGATGCCGATTGGTGGACGCCCTGGAGAAGCTGAAGTCTTGGAGCCTTGCCCCGCCCTCCCCTCCACTCTCTTCTGTTTTCTTATTCACATGCTTTTTTCTGAAAGTGCTGTGTCTTTGGCTGGGAACAGCCATGTCTTTTTCGAGTTATAACTATACCGAGTTTCAGGAGCACTGCTTTTCCTTGGAAATGCTGTTGTTCCTTTGTACATGGCTACAGTGTTCATGTTTGCTCCTGGTTTTTATTTTATAGGTAAGGGGCTGTTTTTGTGTCTCCGAGCCCCACAGAAATTGTTTGTTGCTGAAGAAGCTGAACCTGTCCCATTAGAAGATCTTCTAAGAGTTTAAAGAAATCACACTTGATTCCTGCTGACCTGCACCTCATCGAGACCCCCATTGGCTGGAGCGGAGAGGAGTGAGAGGAAGTCGGGGAAGAGGAGATGCTTCGGCACTCCTTAAGGCGGAAAGGAGGGCAAAATGATTTTGTTAGAATTTAATTTCTCTGTTGGGACAAGGAATTAATTTGGAAGAGTTGGGGGGTGTTGTGGTGTTAAATTCTGTGATACCAAATTTGATAGATAACATTTAATTCATTACACAAATTGTTATTGATTGCCTAGTTTAGGTTAGGAGCTAGAACCATATGTTAATATTTAGGGCACACATCATAACTTTTTCATTAGATGATAGGAGAGAGCATAATTTGAGATCAGAAGTGAGTTATTTGCCTAGTATATAGCATGGGCTTTGGGTAAACCCATTTGAAGTAACATAGATATTTTGCAGTTCCAGGAGCAACATCAGAACTTTCATGAGAGGATTTACCAAACTCCTCATCTCCTTGCTCCTAGGTGAAACAAATGAGCAGTGGCAAAGATCAGGAAGGTAGCATCACAAAGTGCAGGCAGGATTTTTCTGAAAGTCTGATTTCTTTCCTTGAGAGGGAAAACTATTTTCCTTGTTGCCCTGAAAGACCAGTAACTTAAGTATCTTAAGTCACTGAGTGACTTAAAGATAGTACTTGGGGGAGTGTTACACACTTGAATCCTCAGTCTTGGCTGCCTCCATCCCAAGCCCCTTTCCAGCCAAGAATGGATGAAGAACACAGTGGATTCCAAGGACAGACATAATGCTTCTCTTGGATTAGATTAAAAATGACTGGATCAAGCACTCTTGACAATGACCCTGGTCCCCTTATCTTCCACTTGGTGTATTCTCTGCAAGGCTGTCTGCTCTTCTGAGGCAGCTGGCACAAGTGAGGAGGGAGCCATGATGGAGCCCAGGGGGTGGGAGGTTAGATCAGCCTCAGTCTGAACAAAAGATGTTGTAGTTTCCCCTGTGAGATCTGCCCAGCTCACCAAGCTCAACCTCTGCCAAGGTTTTTCTGATATTAATTAGTAATAAAGAGTGTGTACTTGCCTGCTGTATCTTCTGTGTAACGTGTATCTTGGGGAAGGTTGGCCAGAGGTGGCAGCTTAAATCTGCATCCTTCCCTCTAGCTCACTGAGGTGAAGGAAAGTTCAGTCTCATTCATTATGAGAGGGGCCCTGCCTCTTCCTGTGAATTACCCAAGAATGGGAGGGGGAAGGGGTTTTTGTGGGGCCTTCAATGCATTGTGATTATCCCTGCTACTCTTACTGTCCAAGTCCAGATGGTCCCTTGAAGGTGGGCATGTCTGCTTCTCTAGGGCGAGTGGGGTTTGGAGGTGTCTGCCAATGCTGGGAGCCCTAATGCCTAGGGTCCATTTCCCTACATGAACCATGCAGCCATTCCCCTCTGGGGCCCTCCCTTCTTCCTGGCAGGGAGTAAGGAGTGCTAAGGTATCATTAACAGTATTCTCCTTCCTTTCTCTCTATTCTATAAGTTATTCCTCTCTCCTTTAGCATGATTTGGTCCAAATAATGATTATAGAAAACCAAATGCAGGCTGGTGGAATAAACCTCCCCTGGTACAAGGGGGGAACAAAGATCTGGATGCCTTTTTGGAATGGGTATAGTGAGATGAGGGGATGAACAACAAAAATGATCCTGTCATACTGGAAATCTCTCTTATCTCAGAGATATGACTAACAGTGAGGGCCTTGGTTATCTAGGATAGGAACACAGGAATAAAAGAGAGCTGTGGGGAAACAAACTCATAACTATTTGGAGGTGGAAGAGAGGAGATACTATGATATTTTATAGATCCTTAAGTCCCCTATACATTTGGAAAGATGAGCATGTACAGATATTTTTCCTCCTGGGTCTAAATTTAGTGTTGGTGCAATACAGGAAGAGTTCAAATGGTGATGGAGAAAGAAGAGAGAGAGGCCTTGCAGCAGCTACTACTATTACTGATGGTAGGGGTGGGCCTAGTACTGCAGCCTTACAGGCACTTATGAAGGTGGTGGTGGTGGAGGAGGGATATGGGTATTTCTCCGAACAGGAGAGTACAGGGGAGGTGGGAAGAAGCTCTTCAGATTTTCTGTGGGATCTTCAGAGTGGGAGAGGCAAAATTCAGTGTGGAAGATGATAGCAATAGTCTCCTGTACTCCACATTCTCACCCATTTCATCACTTCATACCTGCTACTAGATCCTCACAGGAGCAGTGGTTTCAAACTCCCCATTTCCACAATGAATGTACCACCTATCCCTTATCCCCTTCCACTCCCACTAGCAAAGCAGCATCAGAAGGAGCGGCTCTGATAAGAGCAGTTCCTGTGGGAGCATCTGCAGCTACCATACTGGGATATGGAAAAAGTTCCTTTGGTAAGCAAAAGGAGGCAGCAGCCTCGGGGGCAGAAGGGACAGGAATGAAGGACTTAGCATTCCTTAAGATCTCTTAGGGATGAGAAAATTGTACCTGGTAAAGACCAAGGGACTAGAATGGTGGAAGTGGTAAAAAATGATTATTTTGGGGATAAAACCATGTTTCAACTGAAGGAGATGTCTGATCTGGACAAGAGCTTTGTCTTCTGATGGGGCCAGTCCTCTTTGATTTCAGAAATGCAAAGAGAGAACCAAGGAGATATTAAACAGAACAAGTAATTTTCTGAGTATGTCTCAAATTATAAATGTAGCTTAATTTCACTTGGGAAAAATTAGAAAATGCAGAAAAAGAAAAAAAAAAGATTTAACCATAATCCCACCACTGGAGTGAAGTGCCACTGTTTATATTTTTGTGTATTTAATTCCATAAATGATAGAGATAGGTGTGGTAGGTGTTTTAAACATCCTTTACATGCAATTGTATAGAATATTTTATAGCCTTATTTTTTATTGTGGTTAAAAAAAAACAACATGAAATCTTACCCTCTTAACAAAATTTTAACTGTGAAATTTAATTACATTACTAACTATAAGCACAACGTTGTACAGCAGGTCCCTAGATCTTTTTCATCTTGTGTGACCAAGTTTATATCTGTAGTCTTATTTTTAATTAATATGTTAACTAAGTTTTTTTTCCTTTCACACCTTGATGCTTGCAGGTGGAGGCCCTACCCCAGACTCATCCTTGAGGAGTCTGGCTCACACCACCTATAAATTAAACCCCAATC
Source organism: Lynx rufus (assembly GCF_022079265.1). Classification (NCBI taxonomy): domain Eukaryota; kingdom Metazoa; phylum Chordata; class Mammalia; order Carnivora; family Felidae; genus Lynx; species Lynx rufus. The sequence goes on from NW_025814833.1 coordinate 19,367,226, forward strand.
CTTGTCAGTGCCTCCCCTTACTCCACTCAGAGTCACAATGCAGTGGTACTTCATCCCAGGGGACCATGGCCAGATGTTAGGGACCAGGTTCTGGACTAGAGGCTGTGTGGGGAAGGACTGCCTGAGGCCAAAATAGAGGAGTAATGTGCAAGCACTGGAGCCAAGTCTATCGCCTTCTGGGAGGCTGAAGGCCACTGGGCAGAGACTTGGGCCCCAGTCTGACGTCTGCCAAGGTCCAAGGCTGAAGCAACACACTGTTTCATCGCACATCCCTGGGGCCAGTAGTTTCTCCTGGCAGTAGAGAAGTTTATAGAATCTGTCTCAGGAGACCATTGCTGCCGTACCTCAGCCTCTCACCGCCAAAGTACAGCCTCAAAGAATTGCTCTGTCTGACCCGGTCCAACTGCAAGTACCGAGTGATGGTGGAGCTGGCTCCTTCACCTAAGCCCCTCCATCAGGCAATGTTCACGTCTTTTGAACACAAAGAGCAACACCTACCTGCTGGGGTCAGGCTGGATGAAACACGGTTTTTCCCAGGAAGGCAAATAGGGCAGAATTGGAGCCCTCCGGATATGCTCTGTAGATATGGGTGTGTATAGGGATGTAAATTCGGGTCCAGATGGAGGGGCAGGGAGCGGATGGGCTGGAATACACTGAGGATTAAGGGTGGCTCAGAAACGGCGGCATCACCCCTGAGATGCTGCTGCAGTTATCGCCCTTCCTAGAGCAACGCGATCTCGCGGGATCTCAGGAGCTCTACGTGGGCGGGGCAGGGGAGTCCTGGGAGGAGAAATAGCTGGGTGTCTCCTGGCTGGAGCCCTCTTATCCGAGACTCGTCCCTAAGGGGGCTAGCTCAGGCCACCTATCAAGCAAACCTCACTTCTCCTTTGCGCCTTTCCCTGCCTGTGCCGCTTTGCCCCGCGGGCCCTAGGCTGGGTGTTGGGGACTGGCCCAGAGGCTGTGCAGGGGCAGAACCATGGAGGCCACAACGGGTAAGTGAATTGCGCACGCAATATATTAATTAATCCATGGACAACATCTAGAAAAAAGTAGGTGATAACATATTTCTATGAGCTCTAAATACAAGAGGCTGGGGGCAATTCATAGCTATAAGACCTGAGCAATCTGTGTGGGAGTGAGCATAAAGAAACAATGGATCATCTGACAGACCAGAAAATAGGAAAATCCTAAAATAGTCTACAAACCAAAATACTCTACAAGTATTAATTAGAAAACACAGTGCTCTAAATTGAGAAAAGCAAGTGGAAGTAGAATGAGTACAAGTGAAATGTGGTAAGGTTGAAGAGGTTGGATTATCTAGGCATGATGAGCTCTCAAAACCGCAGCCAAAGCTCCCTTCCAGTACAAACCCACACTGAGAGGAGAGACGTCATTCTGTTTCTCATTCTGTTTTTCCTTTATAATTACTTTGGAATTTTTCTCCTGTCATTTTCTGTTACCCATTTTTAAATGAAATCGGTTTTCCTGAGTTTTTAGAAGGAGGCATGGTTCAAGCAGAGCTTTTCTAATATCTCAAAGTTCAATGTATTGTTTTTGTGTGATCTTCAAAAAGCAGCTTGCTTTCTTGCAGTTCTGGAGGCTAAAAGTCCAAAATCAAGGTGTTAGCAAAGTTGGACTGTGAGGGGCCTAAGAGAAAGATCTGTCCTAGGCCTCTCTCCTTAGCTTGTAGATGGCTATCTTCTGCCAGTACCTTTTCAAATTCTCTTTCCTCTATATGTGTCTCTGTCTCTGTGTCCATATTTTCCTTCTTTATAAGGACACCAGTCAGATTAGGGCCCACCCTAATGACCTCACCTTAACTAATTTCATCTGCAGTGACCCTATTTCCAAGTAAAGTCACATTCTGAGGTTCTGGAGTTTGGGATTTCATCATGTGAATTTTTAGGGTACACAATTCAACTCATAAGACTCCTAAATGTAGTTTTTCTACTTAGGTCTCTGAATTTAAGAACAATTAAGACTAAGCTTTTGAAACTCTTTTCTAGTATAGGTATAAACTACATTTGAATTCTAGCACTGGTTATTGCTAGCTATGTGATATTAAGCAAGTTGCTTACCATTTCTGTGACTCAATCTTCCCATCTATAAAATGGGAATAATAATATGTATTGAATAGGGTATTTGTGAGGATTAAAAGAAGTAATATATGAAAACACACTTAGAACAGTGCCACCTTCAGTTTATAAAACAATTTTATAATTCTTTCCCTTAATTAGAAGAAACAATGAAACCCAACTGATAGGCATTAAACAAGCAATCTCTCTGAAAAGTTACCAAGTAAAATATAAGTATTTGAAAATGTACAATTTTAAGCTTTCTTGCTAGTGAGAGACAAAGCTTCCACCAATATTCATGACGTTTATTTTTAAAAAGAGTGTTTATTTGGCTGATGTGAATCATAGTGGTAAGGAAACAAAGTCTTGAGTTCTATTTTATCTAGGGCAATTAGCTTCAATCATTATCTCCATGGTTTAATTAAGTGAATCAGTTATAAATCAGTTGGTGTAGGTATCACCCACTGACTATACCAAAAGCTTTAAAAGATAAATCAGCTTTTCAGTTTTTATAGTAACTTCATCTCTTGGTCCTCCCTGTTTTACAAAGAAGGGAAACCATCCTTAATTTCTGAAGAAGAAAAAATGTAACCAGAAACACATTAATTTGATTCCAGCAGCTAAAATTTCTGTTGACTGCACCACAGTTTCCTTATAATTATGAGCATTGTGGTGTAGCTGGTCCACCATGCCTTTTCTTCTAACTGATCATCTTCCTATACTGTAATCCTATTCTGAGGATCAGTCTGTAGCTAAAAGAAAAGTGATTTGTATTGTTGATGTAATGGAATTACTCTGTGAGTGTAGCAAATTGGAGCTTTTTATTATAAACACTACCATAATTGATCATTTTAGCTTTAGGTTAGGGTAACTTAAATGTAACCTGTAATTTCCACAACTTGAAATCAATGGAGTACATTTATTTTTAATTAAATGGCTGCCAAAATAGAATTTAAGGGGGAAATGTGCAAATAAAAACAATAAGTACTGTATTGGTTACCTATTGCTGTGTAACAAATTACCCAGAATTTGGCAGTTCAAAGCAAAGTGCATTTATTATCTCACAGTTTCTGTGGGTTAGGAATCCAGATATGGTTTAGCTGGGTCCTCTGCTTCGGGGTTACTTACAAGGCTGTAACCAAGGTATCAGCCAGGACTTAAAGGCTCATATGAAGGCTCCACTGTGGAAGGATCCACTTCTAAGCCCACTTACCTGGTTATTGGTAAATGTGGTAGGCCGAAAAATGGTTCTCTAAAGAAGTCCATGTTCAAATCCCTCAAATGTGTGAACGTGTTATGTTACATGGCAAAAAGGAATTATAGTTGCAGATGGAATTAAAGTTGCTAATCATCTGGGTTTAAAATAAGGAGATCATCCTAGATTATCTGTGTGTATAATGGGTGAGCCATTAATGGTGGAAGTGGGAGGCAGAAGAGGAATCAATGTGAGAGTGATGTGATGTGACAAAGACTCAGCTGGTCACTATTGGCTTTGAGGATGGAAGGGGTGGGGTGTGAGCCAAGGAATGTGGTCAGCCTCTAGAAGCTGGAAAAGGCAAGGAAATGGATTCTTCTCTAGAACCTCTAGAAGTGAATGCAACACTGTTTGTACCTTGATTTTAGCCCAGTGAGATTAATTTCAAACTTCTGATTTTCAAAACTATAAGATAATAAATTTGTGTTGTTTTAAACTGCTAACTGGTGATAATTTGTTATAGCAACAATAGGAAACTAGTGCAGCAAGAATCAGTTCTTCAAGGGTTATTGGAGGGAGGGCCTCAGTTCCTTGCTGCTGGTTACCTGGAGGCCATCCACAGTCCCTTGCCATGTGGATCTCTCCGGCTTGCCTAATCAGAGCAAGAACTCAAAAAGAGCAAGAACAAGACAGGGAGGTGCTAGAAAAATGGAAGTCACAGTGTTTTCTAACTTAGTTACAGAAGTGACATCTCATCACTTTGGTATATTACATTTGTTAGAAGCAAGTCATTAGGTCCAGCCCACCATAGAGGAGAGGAGATCACACAAATTGTGATTTCCAGGAGACGGGGATCATTGGGTTTCATGTCAGAAGCTGCCTATCACAAGTACTGATAAAATACAACATTTTCCTCATGTTTAAAATCATGAGAACTTCCTGCTAGCTCACTGTTCTTACTTTATTTAGTTTTCTTTTTCATCTTCTGTAATTTCTTTTAAAAGATATTTTAAATATGCATGCATATGGATATACAGACATGTGAAGAATAAGTGAAAAAATATTAAATGTTGTGATCTCTTATGAAAGGATTTTGAGAGATACATTGTTTAAAATGTTGCTCGTCTTTTAAAGTTTTACAGTGAGCATATTTTATATGTTAAATATAAAATCAAAATTAAATTAATTTTATGAAATAATTTGAAAAATTAAAAGATAAAACTTTCCATATTTATGAATGCCCCACACTAATTTTGATATTCAGTTCTTAACTTATTTTTTGTTCAGTGCAAATCATATTCTGTAGTCAGTGAACCAAGCATCCCAATATTATATTTCACTGAAGAATAAATTGATCATAGATTTCACTGGAAAAAGAATTAAAGGAATTAGAATGAATTAAAATTTGTTATGACAAAAATAACCTCTTAACCTTTTATGAGGGATACATAGCGACAGAACTTTGAATAATAAGCTAATTCTTTTTTTTTTTTTTTAATTTTTTTTTAAATTTTTTTTTTTCAACGTTTATTTATTTTTGGGACAGAGAGAGGCAGAGCACGAACGGGGGAGGGGCAGAGAGAGAGGGAGACACAGAATCGGAAACAGGCTCCAGGCTCTGAGCCATCAGCCCAGAGCCCGACGCGGGGCTCGAACTCACGGACCGCGAGATCGTGACCTGGCTGAAGTCGGACGCTTAACCGACTGCGCCACCCAGGCGCCCCTAAGCTAATTCTTAAAATGCACACACACAGAGGTCTTACATGTGTCTAAGACCTTCAACAATTTTTTATGGTGTTTGTCATTCCCATGTTTGGTTCCATATTTAGACATGTAGAAGCAAGTCTCAATTGAAAAACCACTTTTCTCTTGATTTATTATGAGTAAGAAGATTTGTCATGAGGAACACAGAAAGTGAAGCATATGCTCTGAGGTTTCTTGAAAAAAAAAGACAACTTGGCAGTGATTCAAATGGACATCCTTTTGCCTTCGTAAGAAAAGCAAAATGAGCATATTGATTTGATTTCTTCATAATAATACTAGCAAAGAATAATTCCATCCCTGGGAAAAAAATGAGTGCTTTATAAAGCTACTCTGAGCTAAGATAATAAGAAAAGAAAAACATATTGTTATTTAGAAGAAATATATTTACAGCATGGCCCTTTGTTATATTCGTCACTTTTAAAAGAAAAATATAGTATCCATTACTAGATTGGAGTCACTCACTTTTCTTCTGCCTGCAGTTTGATTTTACACATTGAATGCTTTATGTTTGATTAAAATAATTTATAATTTTGTGTGTATATGTGTGTGTGTGATTTCATATGTGTAAAATAGATGAGACCAATTTTTTTCTGAAGCTTAAAGTCATAGCTTTTCCTGGCCAGCGAAAAGGTGACCAAATAAACAAATAACTTTATCTGCTGTGGCATTTTACAAATGCACATAACATTCGTTTTTTCTTGATCCCTTTTGTTTGCACTTGTAATATTCTGTGAGATGTTGTAAGGTCAAAATAAAATTAATACTGCCCAGTAATAATGATGAGAAAGTGACTGAAGGGATATTTGAAAATATGTTTATCATTTATAGCATGAAAGACAGCATATGATATTGTAGGAACACCTTTTATTTCCATTAAAAATTAAATGCAAACATGTGTAAGGTGACCAAGATAAGAAAAATATATATATTGGAGTATTTGTGTTTATTCATTGTTACCATTTTCTGTTAACTTTCAAGATTTATAGTTGTGGCTTTAAGCTGCACAAAACACATCACTCCTGGAAATCATTCATTTATGTATAAGTATGTACCCTTACACAGATAAAATTTGTATTTTGATCACCTAATATTTTAAATATCTATGTTTCATGATGATTCTATGTTATGATATACTTTGGTGTGCCAAACTATGCTATGATGCATTAAAGGGTCCCTTACTCCCTAGTGACTATTATAGTTGCTCTCCCAGAAGCAGTGATAAGCATGGTTAGGAATATAACAATGATTAATACCATTGATGACATGATTAGTGGAACCAGTCATTTTATTTGGGGTGCTTTTAAAAACTCTTTGTTTTGACAAGTGGCCTGCCAAAACAGACAACTCACAACAAAGAGCTTGCTCAGGGGAATTTATAAACAAACGATAAAAATTCAGCAGTGCTATGGTAATCCAACTTTTTGATGATTTACATATTTTTTCTGTTGGTTTAATGATTGAATAATCTAAAGACTATTATCTTATTAGGAATGTTCCTATGGGGATTTTTCTTTACAATTAAAAAAGCAGTTTGCCAAAATGGGCAGTATTTGAACTAATACTTCTGTTTGCCAGCCTACCAAATGAATAGAACATCTGGATGTCTGCAGCTAACTCAAATTTGCTCCCAGCAAATCAGTCTGCAGTTGAGGATTCAGGTTCCATTTATCTAACACCAAAATAAAAAATGAGAAAAAGATCTGCTACACCTTTAGTTTTTTAATATGTGTAAGAACAATTATATAAATATTTTGAAAAATTTTGTCTCTTTTAGTCTGTTAGGCATCAGAGAGATGTATTAGTTTTCATCTAAATTGGGGGCCTGGTATAGGATGGAGAGGCCTAGCAGGAGGAGTTGTGGCCTCCGCCTCTATCCCTGCTTTAATCACAGGGCTATTTGCCTCTGCTGTTCCTACATGTCTAGAGGCAAAATTAGCAATTCTCCTCCCCATAGGGTGTACATTCTGAGTCACTCACTGAGCCCTAATCAAAGTTAATGCCCAAATACTTTGACCCGTATAATTGAGAACTGACTGTATTCTTCACATTTTAAATATGAGGAAGCTCAAAAAGGTTAAATAATTTGCCTCATATCAGGGTTTTGCAACCTGGGCATTATTGACATTTTGGTCCGGATAATTCTTTGTTTTAGGGGTTATTCTGTGCATTGTGAGATGCTCAACAGCATCCCTATTCTCTACCTGGTAGATTCTAATTGCACTCACTAGCTGTGATAACCAAAAATATCTCTAGGCACTGCCAAATATTCTAGGCATGGATGGTGCAAGGTATAAAATTACCTTGTGTTGAGAACCACTGCCTTAGGTCAGAAACTTGTAAGGTAGGGAGCTAGGACTCAAACTCAAGTGTATCTGATTTAGAATCCCATGATTTTTAACATTATATGAAACTGTCCTTATCGAATGTGACATTGATATGCTCTGAACGGCAGGCAAAATAAAAGGGTATATGCTATGGGAAGTCAGGTCTAGATGCCAAACTTGACCTCACTTAAAATTACTGGAAAACTCATCATAATGGCTTCTTATGTTAGAGCTTCACACTGCTTAAGGGGAATGAATGTACAAAGTGTGAGGACTCAAGGCCCTTTTTGAAGGAAATTAGAAGAGCTTCCAGAGTGGGAACACAAGTGTGCAGGTGGTATAGGAAGAGCTTTGGGACATCTGGCCCTTTAACATTTGCTCCAAATACCCAAAGCAGTTGAAACAATTCTGCACAGTTCTGACATGAACCAAGCTACCTGGATACACCCAAACTACTTTATGTTTACTCACCAAGTGAAGGTACTGAAGGAACTGGGTAGACATCTTTATTTGCAAATGGTGGGGATATGAGGTTCTCCAGTTAATGTGCTTAGTTTTCAGAGGTAGTTATTTTTTAACCCCCCTTCCAGTCCTTGAGAAACACTAAGAACAAAATGAAAACAAGAGGGCAAATTTTGGAGCCTGGAACTCTGCATCTAGGCATCTTCCACATGATTTACTGCTCACAGTGCAGGATACAAATAAAGGCCATGCCAGCATGTGAAAGCTTAAAATACATTCTAATGAAGATCACATTGTGAGCATTGCCAAGACAGAATAAAATGCAATCAGGATTTAAATGTGGCTAAAATAATAGCTCCTTGGATTCAAGCACACTGATTAATGCCAGAGACACTTATGAGATGCTGTTGTCTGGTCATCAGTGTTATTTTTTTTGTGGAACACTTTGTACTAAAAGCAATAAAAGAGGGCTAATAAACTAAGAAGAGGATACGTTATTCTATAAAATTAACATGACTCAGGTGAAGTGCTTTAGTTACAGATGATCTATGTTCCAAGATTGACAGTTTATCAGCACAACTTATTTTGAAATATGCATACTCCAAATATTTCTGAAATATTCACCTTTCATAGCAGATCCTCTTGCTTTTCTCATGTCTGTGTGTAAATGTAAATTTTGTTCTTACTGTATACTCAGCTTTTTTTTAATTTGAGGAGCCAAAATTAGCTTTAGAGATGTCACTTGAAGGGGGAGATGTATCTAGACTTAAAAAGAACATTGAAGCATCTTGTAAGCATTCTTGACTTCAGTTTTGTAACTTAAGACGGTAGGTGAACAAACATACATGCCCATAAAGGCTGACATGTTTAAAAACCTGAGTGATTAGTTAGTGATAAGAGTACATGGTAAATGCTATTACTATACTTTGTTTGAAACACAAAACAACAATGAGCGCAACAAAATAAAATCCACTGTATATCCCCGTCATATCTCATAATACACCCTCTCTTTCTTGTGAGGTTAGAGTTGTTAGGGAGCAAGCAGAAACTTGTTTGTACTCAGAAAAACGCCTACTGAAATGACCACCCGTTGCTAGGAAATAATTGAAATTGATAAACTTGTTTGGTGTTTCTCTTTTCATATAACACTTTGATATAACTGATTTCATAAGAAAAAATACTGGTTGTGATGGAATTTCAATCTCTACTAACTATAACTATATCCCCACTATTACCATTGTGTAGCACACACACATACACAAGGGGAAAGAGCTTGGGAACTGACACCTAGATGTGAAACCTGGCTTTATATCTGTTTACATTTTTACTCTGCTTCCATCATTTGTAACATTGAGGTTTGATAAAAACAAAATGAAGAAAGTAGCTAAAATAAATAAACAATACTGTAGGAACAAAAAAAATTGGTAGATAGTATTTATGATAGTATTAATACAACTGGTAGGTTTGCTTTGTTATGGTACAGTACAAAGACTACTAGACTAAGAACCAAGAGACTTGGATTCTGATTGTGGTTCTGCCACTAATTAGCTATGTGACTGTAAACAATTCATTTAGTCTGTGACTCAACTTCTTCATCTTTAAAATGAAGCATTGGATCAGATGATATAGCTCCAAGTTCCACTCCCCTCACACATTCTTACATTTTAGTGACTTTGCCTCATATAGGGAGACCAGGTCTTGGCCATAGCCAGCCAGGTACTATTCTGTTATCATTTATAGTGAAATTAGTAGTCAAGTTTAAAAGAGTCCTTTAGGAATTAGCACAGCGTACTTGAAATATGAGCTATTACAGCATAATGCTCCACTGGTAAAATACTAAGCCTAGCAGTTCAGGCAACATGCTATATTGAACTAGTGTTCATGCCCTTATTTTACATGTTGTAAACCACATATATGAGCCAAAGATGGCCTCTGCATGTTGGCCCCCCTTTAGTCCTACACAGCAGGCTGAGATCCATTAGCCCAAATTTCCTCTGACACTAAACTCAAGTTTTTACACATCTAATTGTTTTAAACATACCCCAAATAAACAGATATTTAACCATTTAGAGTCTGCCTGCTTTGCATACCCTGTGAAACTACAAGACATGTTAGCCATCGATAAGATAAACCCTGCAACTGTAAAGCTCCTAGCCACTGTTGCCCTTTGGAGCTCTCTGACCCAAAGACACTCTGCAGTGCTGCTGAGGTACATCACCTAGACACAAGAGCACCATGTCTGATTCCCCCTCCCCCTGCCGTTCCCTTGCCCTCATCCCCTTCAGGATGGTAGCCACCACTATCACCAAAGCCTTTGGGCAGTCTCATGCTGTGAAGGAGTTCCCTGCATGCCTGAAAACCTGTCAATGTGTCACTCAAATAAAGCTTGCATGTGCAACTGCCATATGTGGGAATTAGAAACACCTAAAGGAAAAAATTTTTCAATAAAGTTTCGAATAAGAAACCATAATGGAAATTATGAAATACTTATAACTGAAGAGCAATGAAACCACTCTAAACCAGAACTTGTAGAATGAAGAAAAAGCCAGTATTTAGAAGGACATTTATAGCTTGAAATAAATATATTTGAAAAGAAGAAAGACTGAAAATTACCGAGGCAAGCATTCACTTTGAAGGGTGAGACAAAGAACATTAGTATAAAGCCAAAAAAAAAAAAATGAAGAAAATCATAAGTAGAAAAGCAGATATTAAAGAAAAGACAAAGACACAACAGAGAGGATTACAAACTGAAATACTAAGTATTTGAAATAATTATTAAAATATAGGAATATCTGGCAATATTTTTTGAACAAATAAAAGATACAATTAAATAGTATTAGAATGAGAAGGGGACCATTGTATTGTTTTGGTAGGAAATTTTGAAATTAATAACAGAATATTTTGTATTCCACTAAATGAGAAAACGAAGATGAAGTGAGAAATTTTCCAGGTGAATATGTATTTACATAATAAGATCAATTTACTCAATTATTCAGAATAGTCCTCCAAACATTAAATCTATTGAATTACTATTACAGTGTTCTTCCTTCTCAAGGTACCAGGTCCAGAAGGTATAAAAAGGCATGTTTTGCAAACCCTCCAGCTATAGATAACCCCTTTCTTTATTCAAATAGTGCCAGAAAATAGAAAAAGAGAGTGTTTCTCATAATTTTATGAGAATTTTATAACTGATACACAATATTGATAAGAACAGTAAGGGACAATAACAAGGCAGTGTCAGAAACATAGATGCAAAAATATTGAGTAGTATATTAGCAAATGTAATCCAGTAGCATATTTTTTTTTAATTAAAAAAAATTTTTTTAATGTTTTTTATTTATTTTGGAGACAGAGGCAGAGCATAAGCAGGGGAGGGGAAGAGAGAGGGGGAAACACAGAATCCAAACCAGGCTTCAGGCTCTGAGCTGTCAGCACAGAGCCTGATGCGGGGCTCGAATTCATGGAGTGTGAGATCATGACCTGAGCTGAAGTCAGACGCTCAACCAACTGAGCCACCCAGGCGCCCCAGTAGCATATTTTTAAAAGTAACTCAAGTATGTTTTATTCCAGCAATTCAGAATTGTTTAATATTAGAAGATCTATTAATAAAATTAATAGAGGAAAAGAGAAATAAAGTAGTGTCATCTTAATAGATACAGAAAAAGCTTTTAGTAAAATTAAAATAAAATCATAGAAAACTAGGAACTTCCATAACTCCATCAATAGTATCTACCCAAAACCTATTTATTAAATGTCCAAAGTATAATGTAAAGTAAAGGTATACATAATGGTGGAAGACAAGGATTCAATATTGTCAAGATATCAATTCTTAAATTTACTTATAAATTTAGTGCAATTACACTGCAGATGACAACTAGGTTTTTCATAGATCCACAGAAAAATGAAGAATTATCAAAACAATTTAAAGAAAAAGAAGTGTTCTTTGTAGCCACTAGTTTCTTAGGCATATTATAAAGATGCAAACAAAAAGCAGTGTAATATTAGGGTAAGGGGTAAAGAGATAGAGAAGAATAGAGGAAGAGAGAGAGGAATCAATAGAACAGAAATATACGTAAATAAGAAATTGGCATATGACAGAAGTGGCATTTAGATCAAGGGGGAAAGGAGGGACTAATCAATAAAAAGTTTGGTAATAAAACAAAGTTTTCGAAATAATTAGTGTTCAGTATTCATCATAGTGATTACCTCAGTTTAATTAATGCACATTTTATTATTAATGTAAAATGACTTAGTATTTGATTGTCCAGAGCATTTATCCAGGTTGTGCATTATTTTTCACTTTCCTCTTGGCCTGTTTTTTGGGTAATAATTAAACTTTAGGGCAGAGAAAGGAGAAAACAGCCAAGTACTAACATAGTGTCTGGAAGAAGTTTGAAAATCATAATTAAAATCACATTTAGTTCCTCAAAAAATTAAAAATAGACTTACCCTATGACCCAGCAGTAGCACTGCTAGGAATTTACCCAAGGGATACAGGAGTACTGATGCATAGGGGCACTTGTACCCCAATGTTTATAGCAGCACTCTCAACAATAGCCAAATTGTGGAAAGAGCCTAAATGTCCATCGACTGATGAATGGATAAAGAAATTGTGGTTTATATACACAATGGAGTACTACATGGCAATGAGAAAGAATGAAATAGGCCCTTTGTAGCAACGTGGATGGAACTGGAGAGTGTTATGCTAAGTGAAATAAGTCATACAGAGAAAGACAGATACCATATGTTTTCACTCTTACGTGGATCCTGAGAAACTTAACAGAAACCCATGGGGGAGCGGAAGGAAAAAAAAAAAAAAGGTTAGAGTGGGAGAGAGCCAAAGCATAAGAGACTCTTAAAAACTGAGAAAAAACTGAGGGTTGATGGGGGGTGGGAAGGAGGGTAGGGTAGGTGATGGGTATTGAAGAGGGCATCTTTTGGGATGAGCACTGGGTGTTGTATGGAAACCAATTTGACAATAAATTTCATATATTAAAAAAAAATAAAATCACGTTTAGGAAAACTTCTACCTTCTTTGGCAGACTAGCTAGTGCTTGTCACCTCTCCTACTGTGAACTAGAAGACCTGAACAAAATGTCTAAAAAAATCTATTTGAATACATAAGAAAGCTAACATATTGAAGAATTATGGAGTCAAGATCTGGGGAGAACAAACATCCAAACCAATTCTGCTTTGCATTAGCTTTTCCGCACAGGATATCTGCTGATATTGGAAGAGGCTGTAGAGTACCTGAGAAGCTGAGCACAGGTTACAGGGCTATCTAGGACTCACCTTATAAAATCTTTATACTTGAGGTTCAGACTCCAAAGAATTATAATTTAGATTAAGGGTAAACCAGAAATATTCTGACACTCTCAGGGATTAAAGGTATACTTCAAATAATCTCATACTCTGTAACTGGAGTACATTGATCTGCACTATTAGTTTCCTAGCCCTTTTACCAGAAGCAAATTCAAATCTTCTATGGAGAAAGATAGCATCATCCCAGACCTTTTATGATGTTAATACACAATAGCCAGCCATCAATAAAAAAAAAAAAAAGGCACATGAAGATAATGAGACAGGGTGACCAAAACCAAACAAATTAACAAAAGAAAAACAATACACAACAAAGAGAGAAACACAGAAAATTCTGATCATGAAACTATGAAACAAATATTGAAAATAACTGCCTATTAACATCAAGGAATATAAACAGGGGAAACTGAAAACTATAAAAGAGAACCAAATAAAAACTTTTAAATTAAAAAATATAATGAACTAAATTAACTCAATGGATGGGCTTAAGAGAGGATTAGATTCAGCTGAAGAGTTACTTAGGAAAATAATATATGTCAGAGTAAATGACTATACTGAAGAGGAGAGAGAAAGAATTTTTAACACACACAGAATGTAAGGGGCATAAGAGATACAGAAGTTCTAACACATTGATAATGGAGTCTCATATTGAAAAGAGAAAAAAATGAAGCAGAAACAATTTTTGAAGAGATTATAGCTGAAAATTTCCTAAAACTTACGAAAAACATTGAGCCATTGATTTTAAAAGCCCATTGAAATGCCAAACAAAATAAGAGAAAAATCACACTATAATGGTTAATTTTGTATGTCAAGTTGGGCTAGCGTATATATTGCCCAGTTGTTTTATCAAGCAACATCTAGTCTAGATGTTGCTATGAAGGTATTTTTTTTAGAAGTGATTACATTTAAGTAGATTTTGAGTAAGGCAGATTACATATCATAATGTGTGTGGGACTCATCCAATCAGATGAAGGCCTTAGGAGCAAAGACTGAGGCCCTGAAGAGGAAGGAATTCTGCCTTCAGACTGCAGTGGAGAAATTTTGCTGTAGTTTCCAAACTTTGAAGTCAGGACTACAGTATCAACTCTTACTGGAATTTCCAGCCTGCTAGCCTGCCCTGAAGATTTCACACTTACCTGCTCCTGTAGTCACATGAACCAATTCCTTAAAATAAATATCTCTCCTTTCTCTCTCTCTCATTCCTTCTTGATAGACAGGTATCTATCTATCTATCTATCTATAGATATATAGGTATCTAAGATCTATATTTATATACTCTTTCTGTGGAGGACTCTGACAAATATACACACTCAGACAGTTCTTAATAAAACTACTCAAAGGCAACAAGAGAGAGAAAATCTTAGAAGCAAACAGGAAAAGGAAGTATACATCTTGTTCATGGACTGGAAGATTCAGTATTTTAAATGTGTAAATACTCCCAAAATAGATATAAGGAGTCAAAGATTTGCAGAAATGATTAAGTTGATCTTAAAATTCATATGGATATTCAAGGGACCCTGAATGTCCAGGCAGATATTGACGAGGGTGCTAAGACTATTTAATGGGGGTAAGAATAGTCTTCAACAAATGGTGCTGTAAGAATGAATTTTAACTCCTATCTCACACCATAGACAAAAGCTAACTCAAAATGGACCTAAATGCAAGATTTAAAACTATAAAATTCTTAGAAGAAAACAGATATAAATATTCACGAACTTGCATTAGCTTACTATATTTTATATTATATATATTTTATATAATGGGATATTATTGAGCCATAAAAAGAAGGGAGATTCTAATCCATGCTACAACATAGGTGAACCTTGAGCACTCTATGCTAAGTGAAATAAACCGATCACAAAAGACAAATTCTGTATGATCCCACTTATATAAGGTATCTAGAGTAGACAAACTCATAGAAAAAGAAAGAATGGTGGTTTTCAGAGGCTGGGGAAAGAGGTGTATGGTGAATTATTATTTAATGGGTATAGAGTTTCAGTTTTGAAAGATGAAAAAGTTCTGGAGATTGGTTGCACAATGTGAATATACTCAGTACCTCTAAACTGTACACATCAAAGTGGTTAAGATGGTAAATTTTATGTTATTTATATTTTACCACAATTACAGATTTTAAAATTATAAAAAAAGGCATTATTGGAAAAGTTGATTAAATCTAAAGTCTGTAGTTTAGTAGTAGTTGTGTGCCAAAATTAATTCTTAGTTTTGATAATTTTACTATGGCTAGGTAGGACATTAACAAGCTGAGTGAAGGCATTAAATGGAATTTTGTCTTGTTTTTGCAACTTTTCTGTAAGTCTAAAATTATATGCATAAAAAGTAAATAAAAAATGAAAACGTAACTGGTGAATTTCCACACTAAATTGAGGGAAAAACCTGAACTTTTACAGCTAGATAGATTATCTGAGCACTAAAACCTTTTTTCCCTTTGGGCTTATTTCCCTTTATTTTCCTTGCACGATGACCAAAATGTTTCAAAATCCCAAGATTTCCAACAGTAGCAGCCAATCTAAGTTTCACATTCTGATAAATGATCAAGAGGTTCCTAGGTACAAAGAGGCATTATTAAACAGACCACTTCATTTTTTCCTGAGCCCATCATTTCCTTTTGCAATTTCAGTATTTTTATTCAAAAAGCAGCACAGGGTTACTACTACATTCCCATCATAGAATCAGCAGAGAAACTTGTGTCATTAAAAGGAAATACTCCAAAATCTATAATGTGATGTGCTGTTTTTTTCTTGCCAATATTTTTAGCTTTCCTTCAGTGCAAAACTACTTTGTGTTTTTCCCTGGTATTGGTAGGACTTTGGGATCAAATTTACTGATGAAAAGTTAAAAATCTTTTGTTGGAAGGAATAATTGAAGACATTTATAATCATGTCTTCAACTGATGAAAATCCTAAGTAGAGTTTTAATTTCTTGTCATATAGTGGGATAGATTTCCATTTTTACTTTTAAAGGAACTTATATAATATTAACAGTAACTACATTAGGTATTTCTCAGCAAGATCAAGAAAAAGGAGCATGTAAGTCTTTATTTCCATATATGTATTTTATGCGTGTGTGCACACACACACACGCACAAACACATGCTGTATAGAGTGTTTAATTTGGCTCCCTCTCCTCCTAAAATAAGTAAAGGAATAACAGTGGGTATATACTGCTTTTGATAAATCTCATTTATTAATGATAATTTCATTAAATATAATTTAATAGTCACAGTTCTTTCTACTTGAAGTCTCTTCAGAGTTGACTTTATAAAATAATGTGCTATTTATTTATTACATCAATTTTGTTTCAGTTCATTTCAGATTTAAGTTAGTTATACCCAAGATGGGAAGACTTACTGTAAGTCTTTTAACAATAAACTTTGAGGGGAAAGTGGGTGATGGGCGTTGAGGAGGACACCTGTTGGGATGAGCACTGGGTGTTGTATGGAAACCAATTTGACAATAAATTTCATATTAAAAAAATTAATTAATAGATTAACCCTAAATATATTCCTGTAACATTATTTTTCTATATCATTTTTGGTTTCTTCTACTTTTGACAAACCAGAATGCCAATTAACAGGTGTTCCCATACTTGATAACTGATCATTGAATTATGACCCTGAAAAACTGCAAACTGCAGGGTTACTTTTGAATTGTTGAAGAAGTAAACTATGCAGTTTTCTTTTTTCCTTTTAGGTTTTTATTTTAATTCCAGTTGGTTAACATACAGTATGATATTAGATTCTGGTGTAGTGATTCAACACTTCCGTATAACATCCAGTGCTCATCACAAGTTTACTCCTTAATCCCCATCACCTATTTAACCCATACTCCAACCCACCTTACCTCAGGTAAACATCAGTGTGTCCTCTGTAGTTAAGAGTCTATTTCTTGGTTTACCTCTCTGTTCCTGTTTTTTTTTTTCCATTTGCCCATTTGTTTTCTTTCTTAAATTCCACATGTGAGTGAAGTCATATGGTATTTGTCTTTCTCTGACTGACTTATTTCGCTTAGCATAATACTCTGTAGCTCCATCTACATCATTGCAAGTGGCAAGATTTCATTCTCTTTTTGTGGCTGAGTAATACTCCATTGTGTGTGTGTGTGTGTGTGTGTATGTACACACACACACACACGGTTAGGGTTAGGAACAGTGTGAGGGCATATGCTTATTATCCTGTAGTTCAGAGACCTTTCCAGAGGGATAACTGTAAGGTTAGGGTTATGGTTAGGGTTAGGGATTAGCAGTTAGGGTTAGGGTGAGGGTGAGGGTGAGGGTATGTGCCTGGTATCCTGCGGTTCAGAGACCTCTCCAGATGGTTAAGTTAGGGTTAGGGTTATTGGTAGGAGTTAGGGTTAGAGTTATGGTTAATGTTAGGATAGGGTTAAGGTGAGAGTATGTGCCTGGCCTCTTGCAGTTCAGATATTTCTCCAGACAGTAAAACGCTAGACCTCTTCTCGAGTGAGATTAGCCATGGCAAACATCTATGGAGGTAGGGAAGGAGGAGATTTGGTTTCTAATTAGTCTATTATTTTTCTTCTGCCTCCAAATTTTTATTTAAATTCCTATTAAAGTACATATTTTCAGTTGTAGAATATTTTGTTTTGTTAGTTATATACAACAGCCAGTGCTCATCAAAACAAGTGCCCTCCATTAATACCCATCAGGTATTTAGCCCATCCTCTCCACCTTTGCTCCAGTAATGTTCCGTTTGTTCTTTATAGTTAAGAGTGTGTTTCTTGGTTTGCCTCTTTTTTCCCCCTATGTTCATTAATTTTGTTTTTTACATGCTGCTTATGAGTGAAGTCATATGGTGTTTGTCTTTCTCTGAGTGACTTATTTTGCTTAACATAATACTCTCTAGCTCCATCCACGTCCTTGCAAATGTCAATATTTCATTTTTTATGGCTGAAGAATATTTTAATTTATATGTATATGTATATATATGTATGTATATATACACATACACACATATCACCTCATATTTATACATTCATCTGTTGAGGGACATTTGGGTTCTTTCAATGATTTGGGTATTGTTGATTGTGCTGCTATAAATGTCAGGATTCACATATCTCTGAATCAGTATTTTTGTATCCTTTGGGAAAATACCTAGTAGTACAACTTCTGGATTGTAGGGAAGTTCTATTTTTAACTTTTTTTAAAAATATAATTTATTGTCAAGTTGGCTAACATACAGTGTATACAGTGTCCTCTTGGCTTCGGGAGTAGATTCCCATGACTCATTGCTTACATACAACACCCAGTGCTCATCCCAACAAGTGCCCTTCTCAATGCCCATCACCAATTTCCCCCCCCTCCCCTGCCCCCTTATCAACCCTTAGTTTGTTCTCTGTATTTAAGAGTCTCTTATGGTTTGCCTCCCTCTCTGTTTGAAACTGTTTCCCCCTTCCCTTCCCCCATGGTTTTCTGTTAAGTTTCTCAAGTTCCACATGTGAGTGAATACATATGATATCTGTCTTTCTCTGACTGACTTATTTCACTTTGCGTAATACCTTCCAGTTCCATCCATGTTGCAGATGGCAGGATTTCATTCTTTCTTATTGCCAAGTATTATAAACCACATCTTCTTTTAATTTTTTTTAATGTTTATTTATTTCTGAGAGAGAGAGAGAGAGAGAGAGCAAGGGAGGGGCAGAGAGAGAGAGGAAGACACAGAATCCAAAACAGGCCCCAGGCTCTGAGCTGTCAGCACAGAGCCCGACGCAGGGCTTGAACTACAAACCATGAGAACATGACCCGAGCTGAAGTTGGATGTTTAACCAACTGAGCCACACAGGTGCCCCAAACCACATCTTCCTTATCCATTCATCAGTTGGTAGACATTTGGGCTCCTTCCATAATTTGGCTATTGTCAAAATCGCTGCTGTAAACATAGGGGTATGTGTGCCCCTATGAATCAGCACTCCTGTATCCTTTGGATAAATTCATAGTAGCGCAGTTGCTGGATTGTAGGGTAGTTCTATTTTTAATGTTTTGAGGAACCTCCGCACTGTTTTCTAGAGTGGCTGCACCAGTTTGCATTTCCACCAACAGAGGAACCTCCATACTGTTTACCAGAGTGGCTACACCACTTTGCATTCCTACCAACAGTGTAAGAGGGTTCCCCTTTCTCTGCATCCTCACCAACATCGGTCTTTTCCTGGGTTGTTAATCTTAGCCATTCTGACTGGTGTGAGGTGATATATCATGGTAATTTTGATTTGTATTTGTCTGATGATGGGTGATGTTGAGCATCTTTTTATGTGTCTGTCAGCCATCTGGATGTCTTCTTTGGAAAAATATCTATTCATATCTTTTGCCCATTTCTTACCTGGATTGTTTTTATGGGTGTTGAATTTGATATTTTTTTTATAGATTTTGGATACTAACCATTTACCAGATATGTCATTTGCAGATATCTTCCTCCATTTTGCAGGTTGCCTTTTCATTTTGTTGATTGTGTTTTTGCTGTGCAGAAGCTTTTTATCTTGGTAAACTTCCAGTAGTTTATTTTTGCTTTTGTTTCCCTTGCCTCAGGAGAACATGTCTAGTAAGAAGTTGCTATGCCCCATGTCAAAGAGGTTACTGCCTGTATTCTCCTCTGGGATATGCATTTTATTTTTAACATCAAGCATACTTTATTGGGGCTAAAATCCTTGAAGATTGGTGATCTGTGCATGGCAAATATGGCAACATTATATTAGTCAAAATAATTAAAACGAATATGCTATCTTTTAGTCATTTAAAAACAGCAACTAATATTTGTTGTAATCACTGACTTCTTTGTCTCTTTCCCAGAAAAACTATGAAGCAATGTTATCTATCTCTGGATCCTTGGCCCTTAAGAATAGTTTATGATTTTTAGTAATAGTGGTAGTAGTTAGTCATGCCAGCAGCAGTAATGATAACAAGTAGCATTTATTGAGTGTTTACTATATGCCAGGCCCTGTTTTAAGTATTATACCAGTATTAACTTATTTAATATCTCAGTAGATATATGGGGTCTGTACCATTTAATATTCTCATTTTAAAGATGAAGAAAGTCAGGCACAGAGAAATTCAATAACTCTCCTAAGGTTACGCATCTTATAAATTAGAGTCAGGACTGAAACCCAGGCAGTCTTGCTCTAGAGCTTATGCTCCCTCTATTTTATGGTTACTCTTAAAGGAAATTCCCTACAATAATTATGTAAAGCTCCATTAATTTCTTCTAGTATTAGTAGAATGTATCATATTGCTTTAATCTTTTTATTTATCTTTTAACTCATGTATTATTCATTCAACAATTACTGAATGCCTACTCTGTTGTAGGCATTGTGCTGTGTACAAGACAGACATAGTTGTGGTTTTCATGAAATTTAAATTATACTTGGGGAAACAGATACTAAATATATATTTCTGTAATATATTATTTAATTATAATTTTAATGAAATATGGCTTATTTTAAAACTACCTCAGTCATAAAATGTCTCAGCATTCCTCAGTCAGATGCCCTCTCTGCCTTCTCTGAATCCCTCCAATACTCTACCACTGAAATGCTAGGGAGTATAGTTTGCCTTATATTGCAGCCAGTTGGACATTTGCCTTTTATTATATTCTAAGGGTCAAGTTCACTGACAATAGAGATTACTTTTTACTTATCTATGACTGGTAGTGCCCCATATAGTATCTTTCCCCACAGTTTACAGAGTATGTCCTCATATTTGTTGATTGCTTAAATGAAGGCAAATTAAATCTGCTTGTGTTGTTAGAACAATGAAGATGATGAGTGAACCACCTTCAAAATAAAACAATTTTGATTTACTCTCATATCAATTACTTAAGTAGTTTCAATAGGGTCAGATTGGGACCAACTCTTGTACTTGCTATCTGAATTAGCTGAGCTTAATAAAAGCAGAATAGGCACTAAATTAATGGATTGACACTGTAGTGTTTGTTCTCACCATGAGAATCATTGTCAAAGTACACAGAATTTCTAAGAAGGAACCATTTCTTTTTAAAATAAAATATTTCCATGTCCTCTTGAATCTACTGTTATTTTATTATTAGTAAAATAAAGAAATGGAAAGATTGGAAGCATCCATCCTTAATTTAAGCAAAGCAAAAAAAAGAACTTCTTTATGGTAGCACACAGCTAGAGGTAGCTTGGTGTGTCAGTGAAATGACACCAAAGAAGGCTTTTGTGTTTAAAACATAAAATAGGTGCTTTAAAATTCACTATTAAGAATTACATATTCTCTGTTTTGAAAATAGGATATATGGATAAGCATTGTATATAAGAAGCTGAGGTTGTGGTTGGAATACTTATCTATTTGTTGGGAACACTGTTTTTTCCAATGATGTAGATGAAGCCTTTCTATGACCCAATTACTTACATTAAAAATAAAAAGAAATTGCTCATTAGCTTTGTTAATAAAAAAGTTAGATATTTATTTATAAATGAATAATGATATGTAACTTCTAAGAAATACTGAATTTACTGTTTTGTCCCATTTCTAACTAGAGCACCAGATAATGGATAAAGCCACATGTCAAACAATTTCTAATACAATAGCTGCTGAATAGCATCTTGTTAGATTATTGAAATGATCTCTTCTATGTAACATATATGCATGGTTGAATAAAATGCATTTTATTATTCATATGAGATACCTTTACTTAAAATAACTGTATTTTAGAAAATTTAAAAAAGTAACGTGATACAGCTATAGGAAGATTTTGGAAGTTTCTTTTTTTAATGTTTATTTATTTATTTATTTATTTATTTATTTATTAATATGAAATTTATTGTCAAATTGGTTTCCATACAACACCCAGTGCTCATCCCAGCAGGTGCCCTCCTCAGTGCCCATCACCAATGTTTATTTATTTTTGAGGGAGAGAGAGACAGAGTGTGAGTGGGGGATGAGCAGACAGAGAGGGAGACACAGAATCAGAAGCAGGCTCCAGGCTCTGAGCAGTCAGCACAGAGCCCGATGTGGGGCTAGAACTCACGAACTGCAAGGTCATGACCTGAGCCAAAGTCAGATGCCCAACCAACTGAGCCACCCAAGTGTCACAAATTTTGGAAGGTTCTTAAATAAAATAATAAAATAATAAAATAATACACATGTTAGAAACAGGGTTGTGGTTTATAGTTTCTTATGAAAAATATATTTATATGTATAAATTACAAGATGTGTGTGCATATATAAGTAAAGGTAAAATTTCAACCTTAATTTTTTTAAAGTTTATTTATTTATTTTGAGAGAGAGAGTGTGTGTGTGTGAGCAAGGGAGGGGCAGAGACAGCGGGAGGGAGGCAATCCCAAGCAGGCTCCACCCTGTCAGCGCAGAGCCTGACATGGAGCTCGATTCCATGAATTGTGAGATTGTGACCTGAGCTGAAATCAAGAGTCAGACACTTAACTGACAGAGCCACCCAGGTACCCCTCAGCTTACTTTAAAACAGCCTGTTATATAAAAATACAGGTTTAAAAGAAACAGAGTAGGAAATTAAGAAATAATCACAAAAAGGTTTCAAATGAATACCAGGTATTCTACTATATAAAGCTGGATGATCATAATTTAAAATCTCAGCTTCTGGTATATGGTATTTCTGTGTATATCCTATTTTCAAAATGGAAAAATTTTAAATAGTGGATTATAAAATACATATATCCTGTTTTTAAGAACAAAATGCTCTTTGATGCCATTCAACTGTCATGGCAAGCTACCCTGTTTGCTACTATAAAAAAAAAGTTCTTTTGAATTTAAATCTGGTAGAACATGTGCAATGCACTATTTGTACTATGTACTATTCCTTTGTGGATAACAAAACTTAGAGATGGCGTTCTTTTGACATAATTCAGTTCACAAAAATATAATTTAAACACAAACATTTAGAAATGCCACTATTTTGGGGCACCTGGGTGGCTCAGTTGGTTGAGTGTCTGACTTAGGCTCAGTTCATGATCTTGCAGTCTGTGAGTTTGAGCCCCATGTCGGGCTCTGTGTGACAGCTCAGAGCCTGGAGCCTACTTCAGATTCTGTCTCTCTCTCTCTCTCTCTCTCTGCCCCTGCCCCTCAAAAATAAGTAAACATTAAGAAAAATTTAGAAATGCCACTGTTTCATATAATGAAAAATGTCTATATAATCCAGTAATGAGAACTAACTATAGCATAGGGCAGAGGTAGGCAAAATTTTTCTGCAAAGGACTGGATAGTAAATATTTAGGCTTTGCATTATATATGGTCATGATAACATCTACTCAACTCTGCCATTTTGTACCATGAAAGTAGGCCTAGATAATATGAATAAGCTTGGCCACATTCAGATAACACTTTAATAAAAACATGTAAAAGCAGTCATGTTGCAACTGGGTCATAGTATGCATACCTGTCTGTACTCTGTGTATCTCCTAAGCCCTCTCACTAAAGTGCAGAATGTTAATCAATGAATTAATGGATAGGAAAATGAATAAGTAAATGAATAAACTACTAAACTGAAGTAGACTAAAATTAAAGACTAGAACATTCTGTGGCAAAGTTGGTTAAAATAGAAAAGGGAAGTATAAGTGCTTTTATTGCTGTTAAAAACAACATGACAAGGCGCCTGGGTGGCTTAGTCAGTTGGGTGTCCGACTCTATTTTGGCTCAGGTCGTGATCCCAGGGTCATGGGATCGAGCCCCACGTCAGGCTCCACACTGAGCATGGAGCCTGCTTGAGTTTCTCTCTCTCTTTTTCTCTCTCTCTGTCCCTCTGCTCCTCTCCCCTGATCACTTTCTCTATCTCTCTCTAAAATAAAATTTAAAAAAGACCATGACAAACATGCCTTTGGATGCTAGAAGATTCTAATTTGACATAGTACTTTTGAAATCTCTTTTAATTCCACTGGAATTAAAATAATATTTCCAAATAATTCTATCTGTATTCTACTAGTCAAGAAGCATGGAAGTGACATTAATAAGATGGCAGAATAGTAAGCACCAGACCCTTTTTACTTTCACAGAGACACCAAGTAAACAATACATGGACTGTTTCCCTTTGTGAGAAATCAGAAACCAAGTAGAGGCTCCTGTATTCCAGGCAACTGCAGAATCATCCACATTGAAGCAGTAGGAAAATTTGTGGCATTTTACTGCCATATTCTTTCTCCCTGGCACAGTGCCACACCGTTGGGAGGAAGAGTGGAACATGCATCCAACATTCCAGCTTTTTTAGGGGTGATCCAAGAGATAGGTGTCTTTCTAACCTGTCTCAAGTGTTGATAGGACCTGACATACCCTAGGTGCCTGGGGGCACTGAGACCAAAATAGAACTGGGCTTCATGTTGCTGTTCCAGAGGATCTGTTGTAAATTAGACAATACAGCTCAATGGGCTTTCACTCAGGGGGAAAAGAGTGGAACGTTTATACACTGTTATGGTTTTTTTTTAATAGCTACACAAGGGACTGGTTTCTGTCTTACCCAACTTAGGATGTAGATGGGACACAGCATATTCTAGATGCCTGGGAGCCACTGAGAACAAAAAAGAGGTGGGTGGTATGTTGCTACTCTGTGGTCCGAAGGGACCATGGTATAGCAGACAAACACTAGAAGGAACAGGAGATTGCAAGCTCCTGAAAAAAGAAACTGGCAAATTCCTCTAATGAATAATTTACACATATAAGTTTGGAGAAGACACATCCACAGAAAAGGATTGAGAGGCCCTCAGAATCTGTATCCAGGCTGATTGGTGAACGTCTTTCCCTGTACAAAGTCAGTCTAAAAATCCTGTGAGAGGTGGCTGTTTTTTTTCAAATGTATGGATACTGATACAGAGTTAGATAGAACATGAAGAAACAGGGAAAAATTGTCCAAAGGAACAAAATAAATTTCCAGAGCCTGATTT
Source organism: Lynx rufus (assembly GCF_022079265.1). NCBI lineage: Eukaryota > Metazoa > Chordata > Mammalia > Carnivora > Felidae > Lynx > Lynx rufus. The sequence continues at coordinate 19,392,256 of NW_025814833.1, forward strand.
TGAAGAAATGGAGTTATGTGAATTACTTGAATATAAGAATTAAAAATAACCATTGTGAAGATGCTCAGTGAACTCAGGAAATCATTGCATGAACAAAATAAGAAATTCAACAAAAAGAGAAAATGTACGAAAGACCAAAAAGAAGGTTTAGAGCTAAAAAATGTAATAACTGAAGAATTCACTGTAGGGGTTCAGGAACAGATTTGATTAAGCAGAAGAAAAGATTAATGAACTCAAAGACAAACCAATTGAAATTATCCAGTTAAAAGAGCAATTCTGAAAATTTTAAAATTAAAAAAATTTTAAAAATTGAAAAAAAATGTTAAGAAAGCCTAAGGGACTGATGAGATACCACATTACAGGAGTCCCAGAAGGAAAAGAGAGAGGAAGGGTCAGAAAGCTTATTTAAAGAAATAATGGCTAAATTTTTCTAAATTTAGGGGAAGGAACTAGGCATCTAGATTCAAGAATACCACTTGACCCTAAAAAAAGACCACAGTGAGGCATATTATAATTAAATTGTTAAAATTCAAAAACAAAGTGTTTTGAAAACAGCAAGATAAAAGCAACTCATTATGTAGAAGGGAATCTCCATAAGACTATCAGTGGATTTCTCAGCAGAAAATTTGCAGGCCAGAAGGACGCAGGATGGTCTATTCAAAGTGCTGAAATAAAAATACCTGTCAACCAAGAATATCAGTCTTGGCAAAAATGTCTTTTAAAATGAAGAGATAAAGACATTCCCAGACAAACAAAAGCTGAGGGAGTTCCACTAGATCTGTTTTACCAGAAATGCTAAAGAGAGTCCTATAGGTTGGAATAAAAATATATTAAACAGCAACACGAAAGATATAAAAGTATAAACTCATTGGTAAAGGTAAATATATAGACAACTACAGAATACTGTAATACTGTAATAGTGATGCATAAATCACTTTTAACTCTGGCATAGAAGTTAAAAGAATAAAAAATAACTACTTATAAAAATATATTAATGAATAAGCAACAAAGATGTAATATATAATATATGTAGCATAAAGTTTTGGAGGAGGAGAGAAATAAAAGTATAGTTTTTGTATGCAACTGAACCTAACTTGTTATCAGCTTGAAATAGATTGTAACTGTTATAACTGTAGGATGCTTTAGGTAATCCCCATGGCACACTAAGAAAATACCTATAGAAATAATAGAAAAGGAAAAGAGGAAATAAAGCATGCCACTAAAAGAAAATATTAGTGAAATGCAAAGGAAGATAGCAAGAGAGGAAAAGACAGACAAAGGAACTACAAGACTAACAGAAAACACTTGACAGAATGGCAATAGTAAATAATAATAAGTAGTAAATATTTTCCCATCAATAATTAATTTAAATATAAATGGATTAAACTTTCCAACCAAAAAACATGGAGTGGCTGAATGAGTAAAAGTCAAAATCCAAGTGTATGCTGTCTACAAGAGATATTCCATGATATTCTATAAGTATGGAAACCAAAAGAAAACAGGCTGTATTTACATCAAAAAAAGTAGACACTAAGCCCAAAACTGTCATAAGTGACAAAGAATGGCATAATATGATAGAAGGGTCAGTTCACCAGAAAGATATAACAATTATAAATATCCATGCATGCAACATCAGAGTACCTAAATATATGAAGCAAACATTAACAGAACTGAAGGAATAAATAGATAGTAACAATAATAGTAACTTTCAACATCCCACTTTCAATAATAGAACATACAGAAAAAAGGTCAATAAGGAAACAGAGAACTTGAACAATACTAAAGACCAAACAAAGCTTACAAACATGTAAAGAGTATTTCACCCAACAGCAGAATTCACACTCTCAAACACACATAGAGCATTTCTCCAGGATAAATCACATATTAGATCACAAAACAAGTCTTAACAAATTTAAGAAGATTGAAATCATACCAAGTATCTTTTGCAACTACAATGAAATGAAAACTAGAAATCAAGAGCAGAAAGAAAACTGGAAAATTCACAAATTTGTCAAAATTAAACAACACACTCTTGAACAACCAATGATTAAAAGAAGAAAGAAAAGGGAAATGAGAAAATATCTTGAAATAAATAAAAATGAAAACACACCATACTTAAACTTATGGATACAGCAATAACAATAGTATAGCAGTAAGTTTATAGCCATATATGTCTATAATAAAAGAAGAAAACTCTAAAATTAACTCTATACTTCAGGTATCTAGAAAAAGAAGAACAAACTAAGCCTAAAACTGATGGAAGGAAATAATAAAAGAGCAGAAGTAAAGGAAATAGAGAATAGAAAAACAATGGAAAAAATAAACTGAGTTGGTTTTAAAAAAGATAAAATTGACAAAGTTTGACTAAGAAAAATAAAATCTCAAATAAAATCAGAAATGAAAGAGGAGACGTTACAGCTGATGGCACAGAAAGAAAGAAGCATTAAAAGAGACTAACTACTGTGAACAAATTATATGTCAACAAATTGACCAGCCTAGAAGAAATGGATAAATTCTTAGAAATATATAACTGTGAAGACTGAATCATGAAGTAGAAAATTTGAGCATTCCTAAAACTAGTAAGGAGATTCTATCAGTATTCAAATATCTCCCAACAGAGAAAAGCCTGGGACCATGGCTTCACTGCTGAATTTTACCAAACATTTGAAGAAGAATTAATGCTAGTCCTTCTCAAACTCTTCCAAAAAATTGAAGAGGAGGGAATACATCCAAACTCATTCTATGAGGGCAGTATTACTCTGATATCAGAGCCAGAAAAAAACACTAAAGGAAAGGAATACTACAGGCCAATATCCCTTATGAATGTAGATGCAAAAATTCTCAATAAAATACCGGCAAACAGAATTCAACAGCATATTAAAAAAGGATCATACAGCATGACCACATGGGTCATGTGCTGGCATGCTCTGTGATGGCAACAATGGTTTAACACATGAGAATAACATTTTTAAGTTCTAAAAATCTACAATTTCTTTCTGCCTCAACATCCCAACAAACAGGCTGTGAACAGCCTGTCCAGGTGACTGCACCAATGTGATAAGGCTGGCCCTTGGCTCAAGTTCCCCTTCTTTCCCTTTCCTGACTGTGACTTAGTGACATTCAAATGCACCAATGAAATCACCTTATTTCTTTTGCCTGTGTAGTCTACCCAGACTCCCAGTTAAAGCGTTTGCCCTTTAGTTCTTGCTCTTTCTGTTAGCTCCTACACCAAGTGGGAATATATCAAACTAGAAAGTTTCTGCATTGAAAAGGAAATAGAGTGAAAAGGCAACCTATGGGATGGGAGAAAATATTTACAAACCATATATTTGATAAGGTGTTAATGTCTAAAATAAATAGGGAACTCTTACAGCTTAACAGCATAGAAACAACCTGATTAAAAAATAGGCAGACAGATGTCAGGTGATATCTCATTGTAGTTTTGATTTACATTTCCCTGATGGTGAGTGATGTTGAGCATCTTTTCATGTGTCTGTTGGCCATCTGGATGTCTTCTTCAGTGAAATTTCTGTTCGTTTCTTCTGCCTACAATGAGATATCACCTGACACCTGTCAAAATGGCTAAAATAAAACACAACAGAGACAAGTGTTGGTGAAGATGTGGAGAAAAAGGAACCCTTGTGCGCTGTTGGTGGGAATTCACACCAGCCACTCTGGAAAACAGTATAGAGGTTCCTCAAAAGTTAAAAATAGAAGCACTCTGTGATCCAACAATTACACTATTGGACATTTACCTCCAAAATACAAAAATATGAATGCAATGGAATACAGGTGCCCTTGTGTTTATAGCAGTATTATTTGCAGTAGCCAAATTATGGAAGCAGCTCACATGTCCATCAATAGATGGCTGGATAAAAAAAGATGTGGTATATATACACAATGGAATATTACTTAGCCATAAAAAGAATGAAATCTTGCCATTTACAATGACATGGGGGGATCTAGAGAGTATAATGCTAACGGAAATAAGAGAAAGACAAATACCATATTATTTCACTCATAGGTGTAATTTAAGAAACAACACAAATGAGCAAAAGGCAAAAAAGAAGAGAGAGAGAGGCAAACCAAGAAACAGACTCTTAGCTATAGAGAACAAACTGATGGCAACCAGAGGCAGGTGGGTGGGGGAATTGGTAAAACAGATAATGGGGATTAAGGAGTGCACTTGTGATGAGCACTGAGTGATATATGCAATTATTGATTCACTATATTTTACACCTGGAACTAATATAAACACTGTATGTTGACTATACTGGAATTTAAAATAAAATAAGAAAATTTAAAAATGGGCAAACAACTTCAATAGACATTTTTCCATAAAATAGGTACTAATGGCCAACAGATATGAAAAGATTCTTGACATCACTAATCATCAGAAAAATGTAAATCAAAAGCACAATAATATATCATCTTACACCTGTTAGAATGGTCTTTATAAAAAAAATAGAAAATAATTGTTAGTAAGGATGTGGAGAAATTGGAACTTTTGTGCACTGTTGGTGGGGATGTAAAATGTTGCAGCTGCTATGGAAAACAGTGTGGAGGTTCTTCAAAACATTAAAAACACAACTACTGTGTTATCTAGAAATCCTTCTGGCTATTCAAAAAAACTGAAATTGGGGTCTTTTTTTTAATGTTTATTTATATTGAGAGAGAGAGAGCAAGCACATGCCTGAATGGGGGAGGAGGAGAGAGAGATGGAGAGAGAAAATCCCAAGCAGTATCCATGCTGTTAGCATGGAGCCTGATGTGGTGCTCAGTCTCATGAATCGTGAGATCATGACCTGAGCTGAAATCAAGAGTAGGGTGCTTAACTGACTGAGCCACGCAGCCACCCCTGAAATCGGGATCTTGAGGGGATATTTGCACTTCCATTTTCATTGCAGCAATATTCACAATAGCCAGAAGGTGGGAGTAATCTAAACGTTCACTGATGGATAAATAAAGAAAATGTGGTATATACATATGATGGAATATTATTCAGTTTTAAAAAAGGAAATTCTGTCATATGTGATAGCCTGGATGAATTTTGAGGACATTATGCTAAGTGAAATAAGCCAGTCACAGAAGGGCAAATACTGCATGATTCTATTTATTTGAAGTATCTAAAGTAGACTCATCAAAGTGGAAAGTGGAATGATGATTGTCAGCAACTGGGAGAAGGACAAAATGGAGAGTTTCTTTCAATGGATATCAAGTTTCAGTCATACAAGATAAAAAATTTTAGAGATATGGTGTACAACATTGTGCTTACACTTAATAATACTGTATTGTACCCTTGAAAATTTAAGAGGGTAGATCTCATGTCATGTTTCTATTTATAATAATAATAATAATAATAATAATAATAATAATAAACAAGGCTTGCATGGATTACTGAAATGGACCATTATTTCTTGTTTTTGACTTCAAATAGGTGAATGTTTCTGTCATGTAAATGTTTTTGGAAAACCAAGGCAAAAGTTTAAAAAGAGCATATTTCCTAAAAAAAACAAAAAGAGAGCCTTCCTCCCTCCCTCTCTCTCTCTTTCCTCCTCCTCTCTTTCTGACTACCAGAACCTTTAATATCTACAACCACAGAGAATAGAGCAAATGTCAGACTTGTCTCTTTTGCAGAGAAACAGAAATCCCTGTAGTGCATACTATTTAAAATATGCTATTTAAAATTTTCATGTTTTTTTTTCAATTTTGAAAATCAGAATCACTTGATTATAGCAACGTCACACATCACCATTCAGTATTGCACACATGACAAGCTTGACATTTTAAAACGAAATTCTTTTGAATCATTTAGCAGTGAGAAAAGCATATAAATAATTTCTGAGTGACTAGAATATGTATTTTAGGCCAAATTCACTATAAAACAGTGGCACATTTTTTTCAAAACTCTCTAAAATAAAATGGAGAGTTAGGCTAAGAACAACCATGAAAACTTTTACCTTCACAAATCTTTCTGTGAGAAATAAAAGCCTTAAAATTGTATGCTTATAGTCTATTGCCTTTTTAGCCTTAATTACAGCATTCATGGTAACACTTTATTTTCTAACATGACACACATTTAAATGTGTTTTTACATTAATTCCCTTTTATAACCAGAGTTATTTAAGAAACAGCTGTGATAACAAATGTCCCGAAAGTAAGTATTGACAACACAATTTAAGGGAAATGAGACTGGCAAAGCAGTATTTGCACTGTTAGATTCAGATCTTCACTTACGCAACTTCTAAGCTATAAGAGTGTATGCTATGTCCATTATTTATATTGTTCAGACATGATCTCTATAATAACAATATGTGCATATTTTATGTCACTAGGATATTTATTTGTTTGATAACACTTCACTGTAGGCCTAATTGTGTACTAGGCACAATATTAGAGATACGGAGATGAAATAGAAAGTCAGAGTCTTCAAGATACTTGGTTTAGAGTCATTACAATTCATGTATAAGCTAATTGTTTCAAGTGACAATTGATAATGAAGTCTGTAATAGACTTGTGACACTAATACCTAAATAAGAGCAGGTATAATAAAAACGAATGAAATCTTGCCATTTGCAACAATGTGAATGAAGCTATGGAGTATTATGCTAAGTGAAATAAGTTAGAGAAGGACAGATACCATATGATTGCATTCATATGTGGAATTTAACAAAAAAGGAGCAAAGGGAAAAAAAGAAGAGAGGCAAACCAAGAAACAGTCTCTTAACTGTAGAGAGCAAACTGATGGTTACCAGAGAGGAGGTGGGTGAGGGATGGCTTGAATAGGTGATGGTGATGAGGGAGTTACACTTGTGATGAGCACCAGGTGTTGTATGGAATTGTTGAATCACTATATTGTAAACCTAAAACTAATATTACACTGTGTTAACTGGAATTTAAATAAAAACTTAAAGAAATAAGTAAGAGCAGGTATAATAGAGGGAATGATTTTATAATTGTGCTCCAGAACTTGTAGGCGTTCATTCAACAAACATTTATGGTGTTTAAAGTTCTAGAAAGGATGAATGAATATATGAGATGCAGTCTCTACCTATAAGAACTGCATAATGTAGTGAGGGTCAGGGAGGAAATGCTCGCATAAAAAATAAGCATAATACAAGATGGAATAAAATAAGTTGAAATCAGTTTTATAATGATGGTATAAAAAGCTGCTGTAGAGTGTAGAGGAGGCATGATTAATACCAAGTTGATGGGAAAAACTTTGTGGAGGGGATGAAATTTCAATTGAGCCATGAAAATTGCCTTTTTGATAAAAAGAGAGGGAAGAAATGGGATTCCATATTAGAGTCATGACAGAAGTGGTCAGGTCTGAAAAGACATGGCTTACTATGGCTAGAGCATAGGATGTGTGTTAGGATACAGATGAAACTAGGAGGTTCATTTAAAGCCAGAAGGTGACAGACCCTCAATATCATTGATAGGAAGTTTGAATTTCATTTTGTAGGCAATGTGGTTATGGGTGGGTGAGACAGAGCAGTGAAGGTTTTTGAATTGTTTCTAAAAATGTTATTTCTAACCCCTTTTTGGTCACTTCAAAGTACTAGTGCTTTATGGACTAAATGTTTTGAATATGCTCCAGCAACAGTTTTATACAGCAAATGCTTCTTTGATCTCTTTGCATTTTACACCAACATTCCATACCTCTATTACAATATTCATTTCATTTTGCCTTGTATTATATTTTGCTTTTTTAACACATGTATCTCCTCCATGCTGAAGATTCCCTGAAGAACAGAAACCATGTCTATATATTCATTTATAGTTTACCTATAATATACATTTATTAACAGTACCCACTTCTCTGGGTTATTGTAACATTAAACAAAGGAAAACACCTGGGAGTCTAAAGGTATAGTGGCTAAAAGTTTGAACTCAGGGACCCAGCTGTATGAGTTTAAATACCAATTCTCTCACTTACCAGCTGTGGAATCTTGAACAAGTTATTTACTCCTTAAAAAAAAGTTTTATTGAAATATAATTTGTCATACAATTTACTCATTTAAAGCCTACAATTACAATTAAATTGCTTTTTGTATATTCACAGGTAAGTGCAGGAATCACCACAGTCAATTTTAGAATATATTTTCATTTTCATTGCCACAAAAAGAAACTCTCAAATCCTTTAACTATTATCCCAATCCTGCTCCACTCTCCTCCCTGGGCCTAGCCATAAGCAACCACTATTCTACTTTCTGTCTCTGTAGATTTCCCTGTTCTGGACATTAGATATGAATGGAATCATACAATATGTAGTCTTTTGTGACTCGCTTCTTTCATTCAGCATAATGTTTTCAGGACTCATCCATGTTTTAGCATGAATTACAGTTTCATTCCTTTTTTTTAATTTATTTTTTTTAAATTTACATCCAAATTAGTTAGCATATAGTGCAACAATGATTTCAGGAGTAGATTCCTTAATGCCCCTTACCCTTTTAGCCCATCCCCCCTTCTACACCCCCTCCAGTAACCCTCTGTTTGTTCTCCATATTTATGAGTCTCTTCTGTTTTGTCCCCTTCCCTGTTTTTATGATTTTTGTTTCCCCTCCCTTATGTTCATCTGTTTAGTCTCTTAAAGTCCTCGTATGAGTGAATTCATATTTGTCTTTAACTAATTTCACTTAGCATAATACGCTCCAGTTCCAACCATGTAGTTGCAAATGGGAAGATTTCATTCTTTTTGATTGCCGAGTAATACCCCATTGTATATATATACCACATATTGTTTATCCATTCATCCATCGATGGACATTTGGACTCTTTCCATACTTTGGCTATTGTTGATAGTGCTGCTATAAACATTGGGTTGCATGTGTCCCTTTGAAACAGCATACCTATATCCCTTGGATAAATATCTAGTAGTGCAATTGCTGGGTTGTAGGGTAGTTCTATTTTTAGTTTTTTGAATAACCTGCACACTGTTTTCCAGAGTGGCTGCATCAGCTTGCATTCCCACCAACAATGTAAAAGAGATCCTCTTTCTCCACATCCTCGCCAATATCTGTTGTTGCCTGAGTTGTTAATGTTAGCCATTCTGACAGGTGTAAGGCCATATCTCATTGTGGTTTTGACTTATATTTCCCTGATGATGAGTTTTGTGGAACATTTTTTCATGTGTCGGTTGGCCATCTGGATGTCTTCTTTGGAGAAGTGTCTCTTCATGTCTTTTGCCCATGTCTTCACTGGATTTTTTGTTTTTTGGGTGTTCAGTTGGTAAGTTTTTTATACATTTTGGATACTAACCCTTTATCTGATATGTCATTTGCAAATATCTTCTCCCATTCTGTTGGTTGCCTTTTAGTTTTGCTGATTGTTTCCTTTGCTGTGCAGAAGTTTTTTGTCTTGATGAGGTCCCTGTAGTTCATTTTTTCTTTTGTTTCCCTTGCCTCCGGAGACATGTTGAATAAGAAGTTGCTGCAGCCAAGCTCAAAGAGGTTTTTGCTTGCTTTCTCCTTGAGGATTTCGATGGCTTCCAATCTTACATTTAGGTCTTTCGTCCATTTTGAGTTTATTTTTGTGTATGGTGTAAGAAAGTGGTCCAGGTTCATTCTTCTGCATGTCGCTCTCCAGGTTTCCCAGCACCACTTGCTGAAGAGACTGACTTTATTCCTTTGGATATTCTTTCCTGCTTTGTCAAAGATTAGTTGGCCATACATTTCTGGGTCCATTTCTGGGTTCTCTATTCTGTTCCATTGATCTGAGTGTCTGTTCTTGTGCCAGTACCATACTGTCTTGACGATTACAGCTTTGTAGTATAGCTTGAAGTCTGGGATTGTGATGCCTCCTGCTTTGGTTTTCCTTTTCAAGATTGCTTTGGCTACTCGGGGTCTTTTCTGGTTCCATACAAATTTTAGGATTATTTGTTCTAGCTCTGTGTAGAATGCTGGTGTTATTTTCATAGGGATTGCATTGAATATGTAGATTACTTTGGGTAGTATTGACATTTTAACAATATTTGTTCTTCCTCTTTAGGAGCATGGGATCTTTTTCCATTTTTTTGTGTCTTCTTCAATTTATTCATAGGCTTTCTATAGTTTTCAGTGTATAGATTTTTCAGCTCTTTGGTTAGATTTATTCCTAGGTATTTTATGGTTTTTGGTGCAACTGTAAATGGGATCGATTCCTTGATTTCTCTTTCTGTGGCTTTATTGTTGGTGTATAGGAATGCAGCCGATTTCTGTGCATTGATTTTATATCCTGAAACTTTGCTGAATTCATGATTCAGTTCTAGCAGTTATTTGGTGGAATCTTTAAGGTTTTCCATATAGAGTATCATGTCATCTGCAAAGAGTGAAAGTTTGACCTCCTCCTGGCTGATTTGGATGCCTTTTATTTCTTTGTGTTGTCTGATTGCAGAGGCTAAGACTTCCAATACTATGTTGAATAACAGTGGTGAGAGTGGACATCCCTGTCTTGTTCCTGACCTTAGGGGGAAAGCTCTCAGTTTTTCTCCATTGAGGATGATATTAGCATTGGGTCATTCATATATGGCTTTTATGATCTCGAAGTATGGTCCTTCTATCCCTACTTTCTTGAGGATTTTTATCAAGAAAGGATGCTGTATTTTGTCAAATGCTTTCTCTGCATCTATTGAGAGGATCATATGGTTCTTGTCCTTTCTTCTATTGATGTGATGAATCATATTGATTGTTTTGTGGGTATTGAACCAGCCCTGCCTCCCAGGTATAAATCCCACTTGGTCGTGGTGAATAATTTTTTTAATGTATTGTTGGAACCAGTTGGATAATATCTTGTTGAGGAGTTTTACATCCATGTTCATCAGGGAAATTGGTCTATAGTTTCCATTTTAGTGGGGTCTCTGTCTGGTTTTGGAATCAAGGTAATGCTGGCTTCATAGAAAGAATTTGGAAGTTTTCCTTCCACTTCTGTTTTTTGGAACAGCTTCAAGAGAATAGGTGTTAACTCTTCCTTAAATGTTTGGTAGAATTCCCCTGGAAAGCCATCTGGCTCTGGACTCTTGTTTTTTGGGAGATTTCTGATTACTAATTCAATTTCCTTACGGGTTATCGGTCTGTTCAAATTTTCTGTTTCTTCCTGTTTCAGTTTTGGTAGTGTATATGTTTCTAGGAATTTGTCCATTTCTTCCATATTGCCCATTTTATTGGCATATAATTGCACATAATCTTCTCTTATTATTGTTTTTATTTCTGCTGTGTTGGTTGTGATCTCTCCTCTTTCATTCTTGATTTTATTTATTTGGGTCCTTTCCTTTTTCTTTTTGATCAAACTTGCTAGTGGATTATCAATTTTATTAATTCTTTCAAAGAACCAGCTTCTGGTTTCATTGATCTGTTCTAGTGTTTTGTTTTGCTTTTGGTTTCGATGACGTTGATTTCTGCTATAATCTTTGTTATTTCCTGTCTTCTGCTAGTTTGGGGTTTTATTTGCTGTTCTTTTTCCAGCTCCTTAAGGTGTAAGGTTAAGTTGTGTATCTGAGATCTTTCTTCTTTCTTTAGGAGGGCCTGGATTGCTATGTACTTTCCTCTTGTGACCGCCTTTGCTGATTCCCAGAGGTTTTGGGTTGTGGTGTTATCATTTTCATTGACTTCTGTATACTCTTTAATTTCCTCTTTAACTTCTTGGTTAGCCCTTTCATTCTTTAGCAGGATGTTCGTTAGTCTCCAACTATATGTTACCTTTCCAAATTTTTTCTTGTGGTTAATCTCGAGTTTCATAGTGTTGTGGTCTGAAAATATGCACGATATGATCTCAGTCTTTTTGTACTCACTGAGAGCTGATTTGTGTCCCAGTATGTGGTCTATTCTGGAGAACACTCCATGTGTACTGGAGAAGAATGTATATTCTGCTGCTTTAGGATGAAATGTTCTGAATATATCTGTTAAGTCCATCTGGTCCAGTGTGTCATTCAAAGCCATTGTTTCCGTGTTGATTTTTTGATTAGATGATCTGTCCATTGCTGTGAGTGGGGTGTTGAAGTCCTCTAATATTATGGTATTACTATTGATGGGTTTCTTTATGTTTGTGATTACTTGATTTATACATTTGCGTGCTTTCACATTTGGTGCAAAGATGTTTACAATTGTTAGGTCTTCTTGGTGCAGAGACCCTTAATTATGATATACTGCCCTTCTTCATCTCTTGATACAGTCTTTATTTTAAAGTCTAGATTTTCTGATATAAGTATGGCTACTCTGGCTTTCTTTTGTTGACCATTAGCATGATAGATGGTTCTCCATCCCCTTACTTTCAATCTGAAGGTGTCTTTAGGTCTAAAGTGGGTCTCTTGTAAACGGCATATAGATGGATCTTGTTTTCTTATCCATTCTGTTACCCTGTGTCTTTTGATTGGAGCATTGAGCCCATTGACGTGTAGAGTGAGTACTGAAAGATATGAATTTATTGCCATTATGTTGCTTGTAGAGTTGGAGTTTCAGGTGGTGTTCTCTGGTCCTTTCTACTCTTTGTTGCTTTTGGTATGTATGTGTGTATGTTATGTATGTATGTATGTCTTTATATTTTCATCTTTTCTCCCCTCAGAGAGTCCCCCTTAAAGTTTCTTGCAGGGCTGGTTTAGTGGTCACAAACTCCTTTAATTTTTGTTTGGGAAAATGTTTATCTTTCCTTCTATTTTGAATGTCAGCCTTGCTGGATAAAGAATTCTTGGCTGCATATTTTTCCGATTCAGCACATTCGATATATCCTGCCACTCCTTTCTGGCCTGCCAAGTTTCTGTGGATAGGTCTGCAGCAAACCTGATCTGTCTTCCCTTGTAGGTTAAGGACTTTTTTTTCCCTTGCTGGTTTCATGATTCTCTCCTTGCCTGAGTATTTTGTGAATTTGACTATGATATGCCTTGTTGGTGGTTGGTTTTTGTTGAATCTAATAGGAGTCCTCTGTGCTTCCTGGATTTTGATGTCTGTGTCTTTCCTCAGATTAGGAAAGTTTTCCGCTATGATCTGCTCACATAACCCTTCTACCCCTATTTCTCTCTCTTTCTCTTCTGGGACCCCTATGATTCTGATGTTCCTTTTTAACGAGTCACTGATTTCTCTGATTCTTAAATCATGCTCTTTTGCCTTAATCTCCCTCTTTTCTTCAGCCTTGTTATTCTCCATAAGTTTGTCCCCTATATCGCTGATTCTCTGTTCTGCCTCATCCATCCATGCTGCCGTGGCATCCATTCGTGATTGCAGCTCAGTTCTAGCATTTTTTATTTCATCCTGACTAGTTTTTACTTATTTCATCTCCGCAGAAAAGGATTCTAATCTATTTTCGACTCCAGCTAGTGTTCTTATTGTCGTGATTCTAAATTCTGGTTCAGACACCTTGCTTGTGTCTGTGTTGGTTAAGTCTGTGGCTGTCGTTTCTTCCTGCTCTTTATTTTGGGGTGAATTCCTTCGTTTTGTCATCTTGAAGGGAGAAAAGGAATTAATGAGGTAGAAAAAATTAAAATTAAAAAAATTAAAACTAAAACATTAAAATTAAAAAATTAAAAACACACACACGCACACACAAAATCGAATAAATGATGCTAGATCCTAGGTGTGTTTTGGTATGGGTGTTGAAAGTGGCTTGATAGATTAGGGAAAAAAAGGGGAAAGAAGAAAAAAAAGGAAATCGTTTGAAAATTTGGAAAAATGAATACACTGAGGTAGACTAAAATGAAATGATGCAAGTAAAATAGAATTTGAAAAAATTTACACAAAAGTAAAAAATATAGAAAAAATTAAATTATTTTTAATAAGAATTAAAAATAGAAATGAATTTTTTCTCTTTCTGTATTCAAGAAAAAGCAATGAAATGAAAAAGAAAATAAAATCATATTTAAGTTGAAAAAATGAATACACTTGAGTAGACTAAAATAAAATGATGGAAGTAAAGTAGAACTTGAAAAAATTTACACAAAAGTAAAAAAAAATATAGTAAAAAATTAAAGAAAAATATTTTTAATAAAAATTGAAAATAAAAATGTATTTTTTCTCTTTCTGTATTCAAGGAAAAAAATGAAGAAGAGATAAAAAGAAAAAAGAAAAAAATAATGAAAGAAAATTTAATAGATGGACCTGGTAACAGGCTGAAATACGACTGGACCTAACAGGCTGAAATACTACTGAAATTATTTTGTTTTCCCCTAGAAGTAAGACTATAAAGCACTTTATAGTTCATAAACTAAGCAGGCAGTGAGACTTCCATTCTTGAAGAGTGAGGTTGGCCTAGTTGGAAGGGGATTAGTGTAATGGCTCCATTATCCACTAGATGGCGCTGCTAACCTACTGGGGTGGATTGTTTTGGCGCTTGTAGGTGAGTATGTGCATGCACAGAAGCGGTGAAAGCGGAGTCACCCAGCTACCCAGTCTCTAGTATTGGAACTCTGTTCTCCCCATCATCAATCACGCACCTGTCCTTTGTCTTCAGCTTTCATCCACTTCCTGCTTTTACACTGTCCGTGACCAAGCCTCAGGTAGTACCTCTCTCCCGAGTTTTGTCTCAGATGCGGCTGTTTTCCCTTCTGCTTACTTCTGAGGGACTGCGGCTTTGCCCTGTTCCGCCCCTCTGGGGAGGGTCTCACTGAACAATAGCTGAATGCCGGCCGCACCCAGGAAAGTTCGTGGGACTGTGTTGTTGCCAATGCCCAGAGACTGATGCCTGGTGCCCCCCCGGCCCAGGAAAAGTTCGCAAGATAGTGTAGCAGCAGCGTTTCAGGGATTATGGAAAATCACAACACACATCTGGCACCAGGCTTCCCCCTTAACGACCTTGTTCCAGCACCAGCAGATGTGGCCATTCTCTGGGGTCTGCTGGGCCCAGGTTGCCTCACAGCCTCTAGCAAATGTCCTTCCAGCAGTGGAACCGCTTTTCCCTGTGTGGCCCGAGAAACTCCCGGACCTGACTCTGCTCCTGAGGATTTGCCCTTGCCACCAGAGCACCACCAGGTGTCGAGCTGTGGAGTTGCAGACTCTGCGCTCCCCCTGTTTACAGTCTTAATGGAATTTAAAACCCTCTCCGTTCTCCTTTCTCCCTTCTCCCTTTTAGCTCAGTCCCTGTGGCTGTTTCCAATTTTCCATTTTCTCTCCAGCTGCTTTTGGGGAGGAGCACTTTTCCTGTATTCTCCCCATTGTGTCCGTCCTCTCTCTCCACATAAAAGCACCTCCCTGCCCTCTGTGGCTTCTCTCTCCCCAAGTTCACCTCTCGGCACTGCGTACCTGTTGAATTCTGTGGTTCAGGTTGTGCAGATTGTTGTGTTACTCCTCAGATCAGTTTTCTAGGTGTGCAGGATGGTTTAGTGTTGGTCTGGCTGTATTTCATGGATGCGAGACACACAAAAGACTTCCATGCTGTTCTGCCATCTTTGCTCCCCCCCTAGTTTCATTAATTTTTATGGCAGAATAATATTCCATTGTATAGATGTGTCACATTTTGTTTATCCATTTGTTAGCTGATGAGCATTTTGTTTTTTTCCCATTTTTGGGCCATTATGAATAATATCGCTATAAATATTTGTCAGTAAGGTTTTGTGTGGGCATATGCTTTTATTTATCTTGGGTATATAAATAGCTAGCAGTGGAATTGCTAGGTCATAGAGTAACTGTGTATTTGATCATTTGAGTAAATGCCAGACTTTTCCAAAAAGACCGTACCTTTACATGGTTCACCAGAATTGCATGAGGGTTTTAAGTTCTCTACATCCTTGTCAGCTCTTGTTATTATCTGACTTTTTGTCCAGCCACCCTAGTGGATGTGAAATGGTATTTCATTGTGGCTTTGATTTGCATTTGCCTGATGATTAGTGATGTCATTTATATTTCTTCCTTGCAGAAATGTCTATTCAAGACCTTTCCCAATTTGTAATTGAGTTATTTGTTTTTTATTATTGAATTATAAGCATTCTTGATATATTCAAGATACAAGTCCCTTATCAGATATATGACTTGCCAATAGTTTCTCCCATATTGTGGGTTATCTTTTTTACTTTCTTATTGGTGTCCTTTGAAGAACAAAAGTATTTTTTGTTGTTGCTCATGCTTTTGGTATCATGAGTTCCTTAATCCTGATGTTTTCAATATTCTCATCTATAAAAGAGTAATAATTATGCTATCTCATAGGACTGTTATAATTAAATGAATGTAAGCACTTAGAATAATACAGGACAAATAGTAAATACTTGTTGAATGTCATCTGTCATTATTAATGTTATTTTTAGGATTATTATTTGAAACAACTAAAACAGTACCTGGCACATTATAGGAACTCAGCTCTCATTATGTAACAATAATTCCCTGTATCTGATAAATAACAAAATATGCATTGGGCAGAAAATACATGTAAATATTTGGGGAGGAAAGATTTTTAGGGATACTAGATCTTAAGACATTATAGGCCCATTTTATTTAAAAACAAAGATTAATAGGACACAGTTCTAAATATTTTATCTAAAGTTGTTTATATTAAAAAATCAAGCTGGGACAATGATGAATTGTTTTATATTTTCCTTTAATATAGTTCCTTTTATTCTGTCTTTACTTCTGACGTGGGTGATCATCAGGGATAATTTGGATTTTATGATAATAGAGGAAATTGGCAAGTCACTTGTGAAATATTATGGCAATAATGGCTTTGTACTAAAGATAAATCCTTTATCTTCTCCAAAGTAATATGATGTGTCAATAAATGTAAAGTAAAAATGACATACATATTTGTTAAGCCAACAACGTTTAGGGAAGCTTGCCATGCATAATAATAAGACAATTTTAATAATTTTCATTATCAACAAAAGAAGTTTGGAAAATGTATCAAAATTCCTTTTTGTTTTTCTTCTGTTTTAGTCCTAAGCATGTGTGCTATATAGATAAATGTTCATTCAAATGACAATATGATTGTGTCAATATGAAAAAAAATTCATAACCAGGAGAAATGTGCATGTAAATTATATACATAGGAGAGAAGAGGGAAATGAAAGATCCATAGCTAAAGAAGCAATTGGGGCTCTCATTAAAGTGAGAGCAATTATTAACTCATTGATTAGTTATGTTAGTATTTTCTTTTGTCCACTACAATTTTTACGTGCCCATCACAAGTGTCCTTGTTTTTTACAACATTATTTGCTATCAGTGACAGTGTTTCTGAATATTTCAACCATGTGAAATTTGCACACTTGCTTTCTCATTCTGGGATCGTCCTATAATTAGGGTTATCAGAATGGCCTTGAGGAGACTTCTTGAGCTTAGGAGTGATTATTTCTCTCTGTTTAGTAATGGTTTACTACAGGGCTTTGGTATCAGGGAAAGCTGAATTTTTGGAGTGACAGGAATCTGTTTGTTACAGGTTTTAATATTGCTGACTGGACAGGGAAATGACTGAGACTGTCCTTGCTCATGTGGGAATCTATCATGAAAGCATTTGATGAAGGCCTTGTTGAGAAAAGGACTCTCTGCTTTTGCCTGTCTCACTAGGGAACTTTGAAGATGTTATTCATAGTCTGACTCCATTTTACAAGCAGAGAATCAAGAGGGGGAAACAAGCTTTTTTCACCTAAGTTGATAGGACATTTGTTAGCTTTTTATTTGCTTTAAGTTTTAGAGATTAAAACAGAGGGCTTGGCCTAGTGTCCCTCCTTCCCATAATGGAATTAATTTTGCCACTCAGTTATTTTATCATTTGCTTTATTTTTTCTTTTATTCATTCATTTATAGAAGTGTTTCCAGTTCTTTAACTTTCATGCTTTTTTTGTTGTTGTTAAAGATTGGGGCTTTTGTTTTCTTCAAGTTCTTATTTAAATTCCAGGTAGTTAGCATACAGTGTAATATTAGTTCCAGGTGTAGAATTTAGTGAGTCAACAACACCATACATCACCAGGTGCTCATCACAAGAGCACTCCTTTCATGCTTTTTTTGAATGGAAAAGAGGAAGTACCAGCACAACGGGTAGAGCTTCAAATGAGGCTTCTTTCCCTTTGGCTCTTTCTACAGATACACTTTTATAATACTAAAATGCATCTCTTTTCCCACTTTGAGGTGGACTTCAAGAAAGTTTCCAGCTCTATGCCTAAAGTCACATGCTTTGACAATTTTGTGAAGTTGGAGGCTAAAATATCCCCATAATTTGGACCCCCAAAATAAGTCAGAAGAACTGCTAAGTAGATTATTCTTTTTTATCTCTTTCATAAAAATTTATTAATTGAGACCTTCTTTCACTCATTGAAGATACAGAGATAAGTAAGTGATCTTCTCTGCCATCAAGGGGCTTTTGCTCTAATAGGGGAGATACATGTGTAAATAAGCACAATGGATGATTAAAATTTTTTTTTAATGTTTATTTATTTTTGAGAGAGAGAGAGAGCGGGGGAGTGGCAGAGAGAGAGAGAGAGAGAGAGAGAGGCAGACAGAATCCAAAGCAGGCTCCAGGCTCTGAGCTGTTAGCACAGAGTCTGACACGGGGCTCGAACCCACAAGTTGTGAGATCATGACCTGAGCTGTAGTTGGACACTTAACTGACTGAGCCACCCAGGGGCCCCAATGCAATGGATGATTTAAGTGCTATGATAAAAATATGTGTAAGTATAGTGGGACACAAAGAAGGGAGTGGAGAGTATTATCTGGGTAGGGGATAAAAAGGACAGGAAAAGATTTCTAGGTAACATGCTTTTCCCCTTTACAGAATACCATCTTATTATCTGTGCTTTTCCCCTTTACAGAATACCATCTTATCTGTATGGCAAATTTCTACTACTGCTCTTAGAGTCAACTGAGTTTTTCTGTCTTCTAGTAAAATTTCCCTGACTCCTTCCTGCTCTTCTCCCGTCTTTACATTCCCAGCTGCCCTTTATAAACCTCCATTAAAGTAATGATCATATTGTATTGGAAGTTTATATTTACTCCTTCCCCTATCAACCTTAACTGTAAGCTCATTGAAGGTAAGAATCATGTTTTCAAACCATGTATCTACTAAATCCTGACCACGTATAACGAATAGGAAGTCAATAAATTTGTATTCAGTAGTTCAAAGACTTAAATACCAACATTGCTTCAGCTAAAGCCCTTAAAGTTTGGCAGATTAAAGACAGCTACAAATTATTTGATATTCTTCTCTTTAAATCTGAGGTGGTTTATGATTGTTTTGACTAACAAAATATGATGGCCTAACCATTAAGAGGGATTCCACAATGGTTTCTTAGAACCCTGAAGTGTCGTGTAAAAAGTCCAACTCTATAGGTAGCAAGATCAGTAGGAGAGCTCTTGAGACAACATGAAAAGGGAGAGGGGCCCAGCTACGCCCAGCCTTCTAGCCAGTCCTGCCAGGTTGCCAAGCACGTGAGGGAAACTATCTTGTACCTTCCAGATCACTTCAACTACTAACTGAATATTAAAGTTATCCCAGTCAACAGCACATGAAGCAGAAGAATTGTTAAGCCAGAACTCTGTCTGTATTCCTGACCCAAAATCATGAGATAAAGTAAAATGGTTGATATTTTAAATTACCAAGTTTTGGGATAGGTTGCTAATTAGTAATAGGTAATTAAAAGGCCGAGTCTCTTCAATCATATATTTTTTCCAACATTTAAAAATTTGAAAAATTTCAAACGTGGGAAAGTAGAATAATATGGTGGTCACCTGTTTACCACCATTTTACAATAATAATTTTGCCATATTTGCTTTACCACACATTTATCTATCTTACCATTCCTCTATTGATGCATCAAAATACCTTATTTTCTGATGCATTTCAGGATAAGTGGACATCAGCATAGTTCATCCCTAAACATTTCAGCATGAATATCAGTAGCTAGAGTTCAATATATGGTTATATATTTTTTTCTTTTGAGAGAAAATTGACGTACAATGAGATACACAGATCTTAAGTGAACATATGGTAAATTTTAAGAAATGTATACACTTGTGTGACTTAATCATGATGATAACTTCATGAAGATACAGGATATTAACATTACCTCAGAAAATTCCTGCATGTCCCTTCTAAGTCAGTCTCCGCATCTAGCACCCCAGGAAGGCATTTGCCTGATTTTTTTCTACCATAAATTTAGTCTGTTATTGAATTTCATTTAAACATTATTGTAGATTTTCTACTCTTTTGTGTAAGGCTTGTTTCATTGAGATCAGTATTTTTGAGATCCATCCATGTTGTACTTATCAGAGGTTTATTCCCTTCTATTACCGAGTAGAATTCTTTTGTATGAACATATTTCAGTTTGTCTATTTTTCTGGTCACAGACACCTGAGTTGATTCCAGATTTTAGATGTTGTGAATAAATCTACTTTGAACATTATCTTAGGTCTTTTTGTGAACATGTATTTTCCTTTCTCTTGGGTAAATACCTAGAAGTAGAATTTCTGGGTGATAGCATATGTTTAGTTTTATAAAACAACAACAAGAACAACAGCAACAACAACAACAACAACAAATGCCTGATGCTTTTTCCTTTTTTTTCAAAAAAATTTTTTCTAGTGTTTATTTATTTTGAGAGAGAGAGAGAAAAAGAGAGAGAGAGAGAGAGAGAGACAGAGACAGAGACAGAGACAGAGAATGGGTGGGGGAGGGGCAGAGGAGGGAGACCAAGAATCCAAAACAGCCTCCAGACTCAGCTGTCAGAGAGCCGGATGCGGGCTGAACTCATGAACCCTGAGATCATGACCTGAGCCAAAGGCAGCGGCTCAACTGACTCAGCCACCCAGGTGTTCCCTGCCTGATTCTTTTTCAAAGCAGTTATTGTAATTTACATCCCTAATAACACTGTATGAGAGTTCTGGTTACTCTACATCTTTGTCAACATTTGATGTTGTCAAGTCTTTTAATTGTATTTGATGTTGTCAAGTCTTTTAATTGTATCTATTCTGGAGAGTGTGTAATGGTGTATCATTATGGTTTTAATTTGCATTTGCCTGGTGATTAATGATGTTGAGCATTTTTTCATGTTCTTATTGGCCACTTGTATATCTTCCTTGGTGAAAGGTCAAAGTCTTTTGCCTTTTAAAAATGCTTTTTGTCTTTTTGACTTACAGGTGTTCTTTATATATTCTAGATGAGTCCTTTATCATGTTATGCTGTGTAAATATTTTCTAACAGCCTGTGTTTTGGGCACTCATTTCCTTAATTGGGTCTTTCAGCAAGCAGAGTTCTTAACGTTCAATGAAGTAAAATTCATCACCATTTTCTTTTATTATTACTGCTGTTTGTGTCATGTGTAAAAAACCCTTGCTAACTCTCAAGTCACAAGAATTTTCTTCTGTATTTTCCACTAGAAATTTTATAGTTTTAGTTTTTCTTTGGATCTATGGCCCATCTTAAATTAACTTTTGTGTGTGATGTGAGGTAGGTTGTTCTAGCAACATCTATTGGATTGCTTTGGTGGCTTTGTCAAGATTCAATAGACCATATAATGTGGGTCTAGTTTTGGGTGCTCTTTTCTGTTGCCTTGATATATTTGTTTATTCTTATGGCAGTATTCTATTGTCTTGATTCCTGTAGTTTTATAGTAAATGTAATTAGGCAGTAGAAGCCCTCCAAATTTATTCTTTTGTAAGATTGTTTTAGATAATCTAGGTCTTCTGCAACTCCACATAACTTTTACAACTTATCAAAGTCTACAAAAGGCCTGGGGTAATTGTGTGTGTGTGTGTGTGTGTGTAAAGAGAGAGAGAGAGATGATACATATATAGAGAGATATGTAAATATGTAGATGTATAGATATATATATATATAGAGAGAGGCATATAATATCTATATGTCATATCTATGTACAATTCATAAGCCTTAGGTTTATAGATATAAAATATTATATGTATGTATAAATAAATACAACTTTGGAGGAATTGGTGTCTTTAGCATATGTTGTCTTTCCAATCCATGAGCATACTAGATCTCTCTATTTTTTAAGATCTTTAATCTCTCCAAGAAATATTTCATAGTATTCAGTGCAGAGGTTTTGCATATCTTCTGTTAAATTTATTCCCAAGATGTTTTATGACAGTTTTTGAATAAAATTGCCCTAAAAATTTCATTTCTAAATGCTACTAGTCTATAAAAGTGAAACTGATGTTTGTACATAGCCTTGTACCCTACAATCATGCTAAATTTACTATTTAGTTCTAGTAATCCTTTATGCTAAGGTTGTCATACGTATTACATCTGTGTATGTTACACATCTTGCAATACAATATTATAATTTTGCTTTAAATGGTCATATACATTTTGAAGTAATGAAGACAAAAATTTTTTTACATTTACTCATATATTTCTTTTTCTAGTGTTCTTTATTACTTTCTGAAGACTTAAAATTTCTATCTGGTATCATTTCCCTTCAACCTGATGGATTTTTAAAAAATGTTTTTAAAGTTTATTTATTTACTTTGAGAGAAAGCGAGCACAAGTGGCGGGAGCAGAGAGAAGAGAGAGACAGAATCCCAAGCAGGCTCTTTGCCATCAGCTCACAGTCTCGATATGGGGCTCGTACCCACAAACCGTGAGATCATGACCTGACCTGAAACCGAAGGTCAAATGCTTAACCCACTGTGCCACCCAGGTGCCCCTGATGAATTTTCTTTATAGCAATTAGTTTTGTTTTTGTTTATGTCAGAATGTCATTGTACTATCTTCTGCCTTCATTGTTTTTCATGAAAAATCAGCAATAATTTTAAAAATGTTTCTTTCTGTATAATTTATCATTTTTCTTGTTGTTTTCAGGATTTTCTATTTACATCTTCTTTTTTAAAGAAAATGACATGATATGCCTGGTATGTTTTCCTTGTATTAACTTGTAAGAGGTTTTCTGAGTATTGTGAGTTTCTACACTTATGTTTTTCACCAAATTTGAGAAACTTTTAGTTATTTTTCTTCAAATGTTTTGTTTTCCCTACCCATTTTATTTCTTTCCTCTCTCCTTGTGGTACTCCATTTACATGCATGTTTAATCATTTGATATTATCCCTCAGGTTTATTGAGACTCAATAATTTTTCTCTCTGTTCCTTAGATTGGATAATTTCTATTGATCTATCTTTATGTTCGTTGGCTTTTTCTTCTGTCATCTTCTATCTGATAGTAATAAATCCATTTAAGTGAATTTCTTTCTCAGAAATTATATTTTCTTTTCTCAATTTCCCTTTGGCTTTTTAAGAATAGTTTTCTGTGTCTTTGCTGGGATTTTTCTAGAAATAATTTCTTGCAAACATATTTTCCTTTAGGTTTTTGAGCATAGTTACAATGGCTACTTAAAATTCTTATGTGCTAATTCCAATATCTGGGTCATCTTGATATAGTTTCAATTGATTCCCTTTTCATTTGTATATGGGTCACATTTTCTTGCTTCTTTATATGTCTAGGATTCTTAGATTATATCCCAGACATTATAAATTATACAGTCCAGAAATTCTAAATTCTGTTATATTCTTCAGCAGGGTACTGATTTTTGTTGTTTTTGTTACAACAGGCAGTTAACATTGCTGGACTCATTCTCCTTAACTCTGTCTCTCCTGTGTTGGCCAGGAGTTGAAATCTCTGTTTAGTTCTTTTAGCCATAGTTGGGATGCTTACAATTTGTGTCACACCTATGTAATTCGGAGTTCATTTAGATATATAGGAAGATTTTGTACACTTAGGGACTCCTCTCTGTGGCTCTCTTCTTTATGAGATACTGCCTTCACTTTCCAGCTACTCTCATTGCTCCTAAGACTCTTATTTGATTCAAGTCGTAAGGGTTTTGGGTTTTCTATTCAATTTTATCTACCCCAGATGGGACTGCCTAGGGCTTTCCTTCAGGCAAAAAGCTCTAAAATATGGAAATTCAACCTTTGCCCTTTCCTTCTTCTAAGTGTAATTTCTCTAAAGTATCTGCTTGCTTCTGCTTATTCTCCAGTGTCTTCAGACATTTTTTCCCCCAAGGTGTTATATGTAGAATTGTTGGCCTTGTTATAATTAATCTTCCATTATCAGACAGGGATCATCTAAACTATGAGATTTTAGAATATATAAATAAGATAGTGAATGGTGCTAGCTGATTCCTAATGTATATTTTGTTGACTGTTGTGCAAATATAACTTTATTTCAGACTTAGTATAGCATGGATTGGATATTTATAAATATGTTACATATTTATATTTATATACCTAATATACTTATTCTAATATTTTTGATTTCTTATGTTTGTCCCCTTTTTATTATGTATTTTACAGAAGAGAAATTGGTATTATATTTTGACTTGTATCTTTTTTATGATTTTTTTAATGTCTATTTATTTATTTTGAGGGAGAGAGGGGCAGAGAGAGAGAAGGAGAGAGAGAGAATCCCAAGCAGGCTCAATGCAGAGCCTGACATGGGGCTTGAACTCAGGAATCTGTGAGATCATGACCTGAACTGAAATCAAGAGTTGGATGCTTAACCAACTGAGGCACCCAGACACCCCTTAACTTGTATCTTTTTCTTTCAGTAATCTGATGTTTCTAAAATTGACTATATTTTTGATTGCTGGACAGTTTTTCTGCTAAACAAGGATGAGTTTAGATACATTAATAATTATAATTTTAGGTGCAAAAATTAATATGACCATAGATGATGTTTACTACCCATGACAAATTTTAAAAAATTAATCAAATCCATCTCTCTTACGAAAGTGAAATAGCAAGTTCAAATGGTTTGACTTTTGACATTATGATGTTGTCAAATTGGTTTTAAAAAACAACGATGATATATTTAGCATGGCACTTTGCTACAGTTCGTATTTCAGTTCTATATTTGTGTAATTGAGTGTATGATTTTTCAAATAATTTCAAATACACTGTATATTATACATTTCTAATATACTGTAAACAGGATGTTTTGTTTACAGCTGTTCAGATCCACTAAATCTGTAGCAAATCTGTAGATTTGCTTCCTCAGCTAGAGCAGGAACTTACTGGCTATAACTCCCTGCCTTGTTCAATAACTTCCAGTAATTATCAGGAAGAAAATGCAATAAATTTATGTAATAGACTGCCCCTTTGCTATAATATACAATCAGAGGCGATCAATGCTTCTTACAATAAGGAGAAGAATTACAACTGTGTTTTATTTTATAGCTTTGGTAATACAGCTTTGGAAACCACCAGAGGGAGTAGAGTTAAACTTCAGTGGTCAAATTCCATTGCGGTGAAACATAGCCTAAGGCTGACATTTTACAAAGTAGCAACACAACAAGGGATTGTGTACTTCTTAGCAGACTATTTTATTTGTTCACCCAGCCAGCTAGTGGAAGACCTCCTGTATTGCTGCTCTTTTTAGTTCATATGCCTGGAATAATGAGAATCTCTATGCATATAATAAATAATATCAAGTTTAACCTTTGGCCATATCCTTACAAGAAGGGAAAGATAGACATAGTTGGTAATGAAACCTCCAGTGTTGCAGCAACCCACGATGACTTGTTCATTACAAACTTATATTTGTTACGGCTTTAAAAATATACTTTTATTGTGGTTTAAATCAAAGGGCACTTTTGAGTCCTGCCTAGTTATGCTTAAAGTATAATTACACGCTACATATCTTGGTAAGTAAATGAAAGCCTTTTCTTAGTTATTTGTTATAAATTTTACTTTGCCTGTAGCTAAGTGAAGGCCAGGCCTCTAAAGTGTTTCAAGTATAATGCACAGTGAATATAAAACAGTCCATTAATTGGGATAATAGGTCCCAGCATGTAATTGCATTTCTTAGGTGCTATGGATAGCAACTGAGTGAAGTGGTATTTATTCAAGGTTGTTAGTCACCCGTGGATAACTTTATTTGTCCACTGATGCTTAAATAAATGCGTCATCCATCAGTAAGAATATTTATGAAGAAATTTATAACAAAAATCATTATTGCATCTCAAATTATGTAAGGAAACAGTATATAAAAGTTACTGAAGAATGCCACAATAAAGTCTTGCCAATGCTCAGGTTACTTGCTTTTATGTAGGTGGACAGTAAAATATAGTAGAAACTCAAGAATAAATGTGAACTAAACATGATTACTCTGCTTTATATTGTGCTATCCAGCAAAATATCTGTTAAGACATGAAGTAAACTTTATCAGCAATTTGTAGCCCCATGAACTTGCACAGTTTTTTGAGAAAAAAAGAATTCAATGACTGTCAGTCTCAAATAGTGTCTGTGAGAGGCTTTATTTACAGTTGTAAAATTATTTCCTTTGGGTTTTTTTTAATGTTTTTTTTCTTTTTGACAGAGAGAGAGAGAGAGAGAGAGAGAGAGAGCGAGCACGAGTGGGGGAGGGGCAGAGAGAGAAGGAGACACAGAAACCAAAGCAGGCTCCAGCACAGAGCCTGACGCAGGGCTTGAACTCCCGGACCATGAGATCATGACCTGAGCCAAAGTCAGACACTCAACTGACTGAGCCACCCAGGCGCCTCTCCTTTGGTTTTTATTTAATAGGTTGTTGGCTGTTTTGAAGGTGTTAAAAAACACATGTCCCATTTTATTATGGGGAGGCCTCCACATCTCATTCAGGAAAAGTCAAGAGGGAGTCCCAGAGCTCCATTAATTCAGGATAAAATTACCTTCTTTCCCCAAAAATGATTGGCAGGACTAAAGGAGAGGGCCCAGGACTTCAACTGATCCACCACCCTTCTGGACCCCTGAGTATTCTAACTTCACTTCCATCATGTGTTCTGAGATTATCTGGATGAGCACCATGATGTCCTCTGTCCTGTTTACAACAGTCTCTCTGAAAGGCCTCCGGGATTCCTAGAATCCTGGATCATCCTATTCCTGACTGTGTTCCCTGTGAGGCTATCTGGTCTGTGAGGCAACACTTCCACTTTCTCTACCATATCAGTTACTATTTCTTTGCTTTATCCTTCTCCATACCATCTATCAACTTTTCATTCATTAAATAATTATTCATTGGTCTATTCCCTGTCATAGTAGATGCACTAAAACTATTTCTTGAATGGCTGACTGAATGAATCTTTTCCCTTTTTTTGATGCAAAGTAGACATTTCTAAAATTAAAATGGAGAAAGTGTTCTATTGGAAGAGAAGTACTTTATGGAGCTCCAAGCAACATCTTCTTGTGCTATTGGATAATTCTGGGAAACAGAAATATTACTCCTTCCTGTGCCAAGAATTTTTTGTACCTGTTTATTACTGACCACATCATTCCCATAAGTATGAAAATGGTTTTGTTTATTGACTTGGGAAGATTTTGCCCCTTCTGGTGTTCCTGTTAGACTATAATAATTAGTGCTGCCTAGGTTTTCCTCAACTTTTGTTTATGTATAATCCTTCATATAAGTTTGGATGTATATAATGTATCATGTAAAGACTACTTGGCCCAGGAACTTTTTTTAATGTTTATTTTTGAGAGGGAGAGAGAGAGAGAGAGAGAGAGAGCGAGCACAAGTGGGAGAGGGGCAGGGGTGGGGGACAGAGGATCCAAAGCAGGCTCTGTGCTAGAGCAGAGAGCCCAATGCAGGGCTTGAACTTGAAACCATGAGATCATGACCTGAGCTGAAGTCGGACACAACTAACTGCACCACCCATGTACCTCTGGCCCAGGAACTTTTAAAATTTGAGTTGA
This sequence comes from Lynx rufus, assembly GCF_022079265.1. Classification (NCBI taxonomy): domain Eukaryota; kingdom Metazoa; phylum Chordata; class Mammalia; order Carnivora; family Felidae; genus Lynx; species Lynx rufus. The sequence continues at coordinate 19,419,811 of NW_025814833.1, forward strand.
TATACTGTAGGAGCTTCTTGATTCAGACCAAAATTTTAAGTTGGCCCCTTTTCAATTTCATTAAGCCTTTAGTGTATTTTCATGAGATCATAAAGCTATTTGTCGGAGAACTGAAAATTGAGAAAAAAAATCTGTTAAGGGTTATATCAATTTCACTGGCAAATTCACTCTTATAAATGGGCCAGTGTTCTAAAAGTCTTGGCATTTTACTTTCAGCTACAAAGAAATATGAGACACAAATTAATCACTTTATCCTTAAAACCCTCTAGATGCATTTTGTTTTAGAAAAGAGACATTTACTTATTCTTCAGGTTTTTCTTAAACACTTTTCTAATGACAAAGAATACATAAGTGGTATAACACTGCACAGTAGGACAAATAGAAGACTTAAAGACTTAGAAGACAGAAATTACTAATTTTGAAATCAGAGCTCATTGATAACCTAGCATAATATCAGTGTTAACTAATATTGATAGGTGTTTATTAACTTTAATATTTCTGTGTATTTTCCATAACAAATCAGGAAGAAGCATTGTGTTTATGATATAATACTTTTCTAACCCTTTGATCCACAATGTCACATTTTTGGAAAATATAAGTTATGCTGTTTTTTAGAATCTTATTTAGCATGGTCATTAAAATGAGAATAACTGTTTTTCAGGGATTCAATATGAATTATGTGTTCTTAATGCCATTTTATGACTAACAGAGGAGTACATTCATGTTTAGTTTTATGGTTGAAAAGGGTAATGAGTTGAAATAATGAAAATAAGATGCTCTGCAGGCTTCTAATGTGGTATACCTAAAGAAATTTTCAGGAGAAGACTGCATCTCTTCTGTCCCCAGATAATCTTTGGGAAAAAACAGGCAAGTAAAAATTGTGTTTAAATAATATATTGATATCTCCCATCTTAGTATAACTCTTTCTCTATAGACCTTCATTCCATTAGCAAGCTTTTAAAAAATTTCCTTTGAAACATGTTGACTTAAAATCTACTTTCTTAAGAAGCACCAGTGAAAGGCTTTGAAATGGAATTATCTTTTATATTGTATATCCCTATTAATATTTAGGCATCAATTTAAACTTTGTATTATACACTTGTCTTCATAGTGCTATCTGCATATGGAATGATTCCAGTTATATTAACATGTACCTAATACTGATTAGAAATTCTGCTTATAGTCTTTTCAGAGATGTATCATTCAGACCCTGCAAAGAAGGATTTATTATCTCAGCTATCAGCAGTTCTAGGTAGTTACTCACCTGCAGAGAATCACCTGTCTGAAATCATATTCTTCTAGGGGCAGCCCATAGCCAATGACTGACTGAGGTGGGGTAGAAAGGCCCCGTCATTGTGGCCCACCATGGCCTAAGTCCAAAAGGCCATATATGCTACAGAGCTCCTGGTCAAATTGACCAAAAATGGTAGGTCTGCATGACAGTTTGACTTTACCTTGTGTCCAATTCTGCTTCCTCCCTCTTCCTTCCAAACATTAGAATTTGGTTCCAGAGGCCCCCAACCTGCAGTATTATGTTTTTTATACCTCTCAATTGTCTTCCTAATCTGATGAGACCTCTGATTTCTTCTGTGTATAGATTTTCTGTGTATAGATTCACACAGTCTTCTCATCCTTTTATTACTAATATTACAACCCAAAAGATGACTTGGCCTTCAACATATGAACTATCATGAGAGTCACATCTGCCAAACCTCTTTATATATTCACCATAATGGTGATCCATAATTGTTAAAATAGTGTATAAGCAAAAGTAAGTCATATGACCTTTGATCATTCCTTCACCTCTTCCTGACCATATCCCACTACCCATCTACTACTTTCACAAAATGAGTAGAAAGGGAAAATGGTGGAGTTTCCTCAACTCCAAGGACCAGTATCTCCAAATAAACACAGAAACGTGAATGAAAACTATCAAAATCAATTTTTTTTGGAACTGGAAAATAAAGTTTTATAGCAATCAACAATAATTGAGTCAAGAAAAAGGCAGCTTAAACATGGAAGTAGAGCTTTCTGGTGTTTCACTGAGATTTACCCCATTCTCCTCCCTGGTACACCAATTGTCTTTTTAAAAAAAAAATTTTTTTAACGTTTATTTATTTTTGAGACGGAGAGACAGCATGAACGGGGGAGGGTCAGAGAGAGAGGGAGACACAGAATCTGAAACAGGCTCCAGGCTCTGAGCTGTCAGCACAGAGCCCAACGTGGGGCTTGAACTCACGGACCATGAGATCATGACCTGAGCCGAAGTTGGATGCTTAACCGACTGAGCCACCCAGGCGCCCCACACCTATTGTCTTGAAGCTAGCACTCATATTCTTGGTGTGGGTACCTGTTTTCAGAGGTAGCAGAACTTGTGTTTGTCTGTTTTGACCTGTCTGAGGTTTCCCTAAAGGCCTGACACAAGGTGCTTGATTTCTGGTCTCACATTTAGGTCTTTAATCCATTTTGAGGTTTTTTTTGTGTGTGGTATAAGAAAGTGGTCCAGGTTCATTCTTTCGCATGTAGCTGTCCAATTTTTCCAATGCCATTTATTGAAAAGACTATCTTTCCTCCACTGTGTATTCTTTTTTCCTCCTATTGTATATTCTTGCCTCCTTTTTCATAGATTAATTGACCACATAAGCATTTATTTCAGGACTCTCTGTCTTGTTCCATTTATCTGTATGCCTATTTTTGTGCCAGTACCCTACTGTTTTGATTACTGTAGTTTTGTAGTATATCTTGAAATCTAGGATTATGATACCTCCTGATTTTTTTTTTCCTTTTCCTCAATATTGCTTTGGCTATTTGAGGTCTTTTGTGGTTTCATACAAATTTTAGGATTATTTATTCTAGTTCTGTGAAAAATGCTATTGTTCTGTAGATTACTTTGGGTAGTATGGATATTTTAATGATACTAATTCTTCCAATTCATGAGCATGGTATATCTTTCCATTTGTGTTGTCTTCAGTTTATTTCAACCATGTTTTATAGTTTTCAGAGTATAGGTCTTTCATCTCCTTGGTTAAGTTTATTCATAGGTATTTTATTCTATATGGTGCAATTGTAAATGCGATTGTTTTCTCAATTTCTCTGATACTTCATTGTTAGTGTATAGAAATGAAACAGATTTATGTATATTAATTTTGTTACTGCAACTTGACTGATACCATTTATTAGTTTTAACAATTTTTTGGTGGAATCTTTAGGGTTTTCTGTATATAGTATCTTGTCATCTACAAATAGTAACAGTTTTACTTTTTCCTTACCAATTTGGATGCGTTTTTTTTTTTCCTATCTGAGTGCTACAACTAGGACTTCCACTACTATGTTGAAAAGTGATGAGAGTGGACATCCTTGTCTTGTTTTTGACCTTAGAGGAAAAGCTTTCAGTTTTTCACCATTGAGTATGATGTTAGCTGTGGGTTTTTCATATAGGGACTTTATCATGTTGAGGTATGTTCTGTCTAAACACACTGTTACAAATTTTTATTGTGAACAGATGTTATATTTTTCTTCATCTACTGAGATAATCACATGGTTTTTATTCTTCCTCTTCTAATAACATACACTTAACATGAAAACCTAATGACTCAGCAGGCACTTTGGGATCTTGGATGCAGGTAGAATGACTTAGGTCAAAATGATACTGATCCTGTTTTGGGATTTTTTTGGAAATTGAATTTATTTGCTGAAAATTTTTAAAACTTTTTTTTAATGTTTATTTATTTTTGAGAGAGAGAGAGAAAGAGACAGACAGAAACAGAGTATGATCAGGGGAGGGGCAGACAGCAAAGGAGACACAGAATCTGAAGCAGGCTCTAGGCTCTGAGCTGTTGGCCCAGGGCCCTATGCGGGGCTTGAACTCACAAACCAAGAGATCATGACCTGAGCTAAAGTTGCATGCTTAACTGACTGAGCCACCCAGGCACCCCAATTTGCTCAAAAATTTAATAAGCCCTTAGTAGAGTCTCCTTCACTTGTCCTTTCTTACTCTTATGTAAGCAGAAGACCAAAATTACAAATGCACAGTCCCTCAAAGCATTCTGGTTACGTTAGCTTTTCAATAGCAATGACTTAGATAACAATATATGAAGTAATCCCACAAGGAAAAGTTAAATGTGATTTTGATAATCAGGATGCCCTAGTATAAAAAGTAGGAGTTTGAAACCCTTTTGGATTTGTAACAACATATTGTTATTTTCTGTTTGTTGCCTTTCTCCTAAGAGAACCTACAAAGCATTTGTTTATTACAAAAATTATGTTTATGTTTGAGAAATTTTTGAAATATAAAAATGTATAAAAAATAAAATGTACATCAGCCATAATTTCACTTTATTTCTCTGTGGTCTTTTTGAGGTTGAACTTCATATACAATGTTGCATATGTTCATGTTTTAAAAAATGAACAGAATAAAGGATTTTGTTAACATTGGGAGACTTTTGTCATTAAACTACATGGGATGTTGCAGAATTAGGGGTGAGACTTATAGAGCAAGAGCTTGGATCAGGATATGATATGTCAGAGCTTTTAATTTAAAATTTAGGTTTTGGAATGTAACATTTGTTAACTGTTTTATATTTCATTGTCGGTGGAACTACAGGATCAGAAAAGTAAGTGTTTATGTAAGCCAGTATGTCTCATCTGTTTTTTATGGATGAAGACCCTGTTTTTTTACTTCTATTTTACTCCTATTCAATTCATTTCTATTCTATTCTTTGTGGACCAAATGATCGTAATTTGCTTTTGGATTCATATGCCAGTTACAATAAATAACTTCTTAATTGCGCAGAGTCTACAATATACAGATTTGGACCCAAATTACTAGGTTAGTCTGTGCCAGCAAGCAGGACTGCCCTTCACCCAGTCTAGGAAAAACAGGCAAGTAAATACTTATTTATTAAGGAAAAAATACAGGAATGAATTGTGAAGGTCTCTATTCTCCAGCATTGGGTTTGGGGCTGGGTATTTTCTGATTAGATATGGATCATGCTGAAAAAAAAAAGCACTCTGAATGGGGAATAATTTGTAGAGTCATCTATTTGCACATTTAGTAGAAAAGCAATCATTAGGAATTTATTGTGCACTTATGGTGTGCTTAGAATTCTGCTAGATGCTATGTGAGGAGAAAAAAATCATGAAAAAAAAGTCAGTATCCTTCATTTCTCAATTTCCCAATTCTAAATTCCTCAATCAATCAAACTAACACCCCCTCACTTGGCAATAATTTATATTAGTGGTTTGGGTGAATTTATTTATTTTATTTTATTACAAACTTCAGAAACCACACTAGTCCTAGAATAAAGTGAAAAGTAAAGTGGAACTGTCCCAGGTTCAGACAACTGAAGGAACTCTTATACAGGGGCAGCAGGGCAGAAGGGAAATTCTGTGTAATCGCAAGAGCACCCAGCTGTTGTATAGTGGGCATTAGAAAAGTGTTGTAGTTAAATCAGAAGTGTTTCCAGGGAGGGAACTCACAATGATTCTCATATTTGTTTCTTGCTCCAATGCTGGTTTTGTAAGAGGGATGAAGGATTTGACTAAAAGAACTGGGAGTATTCACCTGCTGTGGGAGTATCATGTTGCCATCTGAAGTTCTAGTTAATGCTTGCTGCAAAAGTTGTGATGCAATTTCCTAGAAATAGCTGTAGAGACCGATCAAAATTTCCAAAGTTTAATTTCACTTTGGTTTTTTGCTGCCAGGTTTCAAATTGAAAGGAGTAGCCCAACCCTGAATCTAATTTTTAAAAGACCTGGGGAAATCTTTTTTTTTAATGTTTGTTTATTTTTGAGAGACAGACGGTGAGAGCCAGGGAGGGGTAGAGGGAGAGTGAGGGGGACACAGAATCCAAAACAGGCTCTAGGCTCTGAGCTGTCACCACACAGCCCAATGTGGGGCTCGAACTCATGAACCGTGAGATCATGACCTGAGCCGAAGTCAGATGCTTAACTGACTGAGCCACCCGGGTGCCCTGAGCCTGAGGAAATGTTAACACTCCAATAGATAGCTCATAAAAGTATTAATGAAAACATTAGGCAGAGAGCCTTTCTTATTTAGGGTGCTTAGTTATTCTAGGTAAAATAAATTAATTACACTATAGTGGTGAAGAAAAATTACAAAAAAATTTTGAATTCATAAATTGAGGTAAGGGATTAGTAGATTGTATGGTTCTTTCTAACATCTGTTATGGGCTCTTATATTCATTGCATGGATCTGTTGCTTATTAGGATCTGTGGGCATGTGTAACAATAAGAGAACAGAGAAATGGTGCTTGCCTATTTATAAAGACCTTTTCTCACTTGCTCTCATTCTTACAAATGCACATTTTCCGCTGTTTAAATAAAACTCCAATTTCTATTTAAACACGTGTTTGTGCATTATCCACCTGCTATCTTGCTCTTTTAAGTCATTTACCTCCTGTCTCATAGGTTCCTTAGGAGCATTTTGGGAAGTGGTATTTAAACTCCTCTACCTTTCTCTCTTTTTAATTTTACTGCCTTTAATTCTCATGACTCACAATTTTAGTCTGGGATAAGGAAGATCGCGTAGCCTACATTTCTCAAATATGACTCTTTTGTAAATCATTTTCCCACATGATCCATATTTACCCTGATACAGCTTGTACTTCTTCCAAATGAAATTTGTCTCCAGCTCCCTCCTGTTTTCCATGCCTAACAGAGGACAGGCTTTCCTGAAAGCATAGCCATTTGGTATTTATTTGTGCTTATTGGTGACTCCATGAAAGGGTGTGTTTTAATCACTTATTTACTCCATTGGTGAAGAAGGCATTCCTGCCCTAGGGTTATGAGCATGGCTAAACACATGACACCCAACACTGGACTGAGAAGATTGACAGTAGTTGTTGGTCACATATGCATACAGCCCAGGGAAGGAGGGCACATAATATCACATAGTTCCCCGCAGAAGCTGTATTCAAGAACAGAGTAAACAGCCTCTGGCTGTAGGAGGCAGATTTTGTAGTAGAGTATTGTGTTCCCCTGGTTTCCATAGGTGGATATGCTTAGCTTGTTTGAATAATTATGTGGGCTGGCAAGGAACTGAAATCCACTATTCAGGGCTAAGCAGGAAATGTGCCTGGTCTCATCTATAAGGAGGATTGTTTGACTATGGGGCCTTATCTGTGGGAACATACTAAGGAGGGAGACTTGTAGTTAGACCATTTGAGGCCCTCCCAATTTTGTCAGATGTCAAGACAGCACAGCACACAATATTGGGTCTTAGTTGTAGTCCTTACACAACAATTGATCCCTTGATAACTTGACATCAATTTAAACCTAGGTGATGACTAAGACTTCCAGGGAATAGGTGAAGTGCCTCCTTAGGAAATCAAGTAGGCTCTTGACCAAATGGTAGAGGACCACATGGTGAGTGAACTTTAGATATGTCCCTGTTTAAGGCCAGTTAAGGCAATTGGGAGATCCGTGTGGCATTGGAGTAGGGAGTACATGTGCCTATGTGGTGTGAATTTAAACCTTTCAATGCCTGTGGAAATAATTGATATAGGGGTCCATTTCACACTTTTTAACTTAAATGTGAATTGTTTGAGGAACCCATTATTCCTCAATTAAACTACTTTCTTGGGGCCTGTGGGGGCGGTGGAAGTGCCATTGAATGTCTCCTTCAGGATCTAAGCTTTGTGTATTAGAAGACATGAAATGAGTGTCTTGATCACTATCAGCAATGTCTGGAGCTCTGAATTAAATAAGGAGTGTCTTGTATTATGGGCTTAATATCATAGAGATATCTGTTACCTTGATTTATACTTTGGTTATCTATGGGGCAAGAGATTCCCAGAGTTCTTTAGCCCAGAGGAGACAACTCTTAGGCCATTGCCTAAGAGTTGAAAAGAATGTGTAGTGGCCAGGGCATCTAGTGCTGAAGTGACTGTATGAAGTGTGGTTAGTTGTGTTGACCTTTGGGTCTGGTCCCCCATCAGGGAATCTGGGTAAGGGATGAAAAAGCAGCAACTCCCTACTAAGCTCCACCACTTGTATCGTGGCCATACTGTCCATAAAGTGTATGAACTTCCATTACTGTACACTCAGTTGATCCCAAGGGACTCTCTGGGTAGCCAAGGGGTCTGGAAGAGGGGTGACCCCTCTGGCACCATGGTCTCTGGCAAGGGACTGAGAGGAGGGAGTAGAGTTCACTCCTTCCTGCAGGTAGGATGTGCCAGAGGGACCAGGTTTGACTCCATTCTGTACCAGGGAGGCCTTTGTAGTCATGCTCAGCTTTCAAGGTGCCATTTTTATACCCCAAGGCATAATGGTCAGTTGAGTGCAGAGGTTTGTGGGTCCAGGGCCTGTAAGAGCCTAAACTTCTAAAAGAGCCAAGTGGATTGCCAGCAATTGCTGCTTTGATGATGTGTAACATGTAGCCTAGGAGAGCAGTTTCTTGAATCAGAAATCTGTGGGCAACTTGGGTGGTCTGGAGACTCTGGGAGGCATGAGAGGAGCTTGCTAAAGCCTCTAAAATAAGGCCTGTTCTTTGGAAATCTGGACAGATTCTAGAACCATTTTTGGAGGGGTGCCGTATATAGTAGGCTGGTTTGCAAGTAACAGCATAAGTGACATTAAATAAAATTTTTGAATGAGGAATATGTTGCCTCTAGAGCCCCCAAAGACCTAAAAGATGCTGGCCTTTTTTTTTTTAACATTGAGGATGCAAAGAAGATCAATAGTTGTCTCTTAACAGTGTTAGGGATGGAACGACTCTTAGTTTACCAAATAATTTTTAGGAGTTTAACCTAAGTATCATGGCAATGGCACTGTATGTGGGACAATGGTCCATCCTTTTTTGTGAGCCCTTTTATGTTTCTATGTTTTGAATAAATGTGGCAAATTAATTTTCTCCTACAAGGTTGTCATCCATGTAATGTCATACCTGTACTCATGGAGAAAGGTTGATATGATTAAGATATTGCCTGTAAACATTGTATGTGATGGCAAGGCTGCTGAGGTACCCCATGGGTAGGCAAGTATCATTTCTCTTTGGATGTGAAGGCACACTATGACTGAAAGACTGTTGAAATAGGCACCAAACAGAACACTTCTGCGAAATCTATAATAGCAAAATACATTTCAGTTGCTGGTTGGATGGAGTTAGTAATTTTGATCATGTTGGGTATTAGCTATGAAGGCCCTAATGGATGAGACCACGGCATTAAGGTTGTGTTAATGACTGTGAGGTGCCATTCATTCTACACTTAATAACATGCAATTGGACAGTTGAAAGGAGAAACTGTGGGGATCATTACCCATTCACTAAATAGGTCTTGTATGCTGGGTTTCAATCCTTTAAGCCCCTGTTTAATTTATATTGGGCCATATTACCTATCGTAACTGGGGATATGATTCATGGAATCCTATTTTCTCAACCCAGTTAGTGTCAAAGACTTAATTTATTACCTGTTGTGTCAGAGTGTCTGTATTCACTATGGGTTTGTCCTAAAATTAGGATATTGGTGTTATAGTGCTAATGGGTGCTATCACCATGAGGGAATTTAGGCTAAAGAATAGTTCCAATAGCTAATGTGTATATTATATTAATTATATTATATACCTTTTTTTTTAAATTAATGTTTATTTTTGAGAGAGAAAGAGACAGAGTGTGAGTGAGGGAGGGGCAGAGAGAGAGAGGGAGACACAGAATCTGAAGCAGGTTCCAGGCTCTGAGCTGTCCACCCAGAGCCCGATGCGGAGCTCGAACTTACCACAAGATCATGATCTGAGCCGAAGTCAGACGCTTAACTGACTGAGCCACCCAGCGCCCCTATTATGTTCAGTAACTTCTCTAAGATTACAGGATATGCCATGTTTAAATTTAGTGAGATATTCAAGTATAATTGTAAGATGAGCCCCAGTATTGATTAAGGTCATGAAAGCTTGCCAATTGGTACATTTCAGAAGCTATTAAAGTTAATTCAGAACCTATGCTGCAGAGGTGGAAAACCCAATCAGCAGTGTTGTATCTTTTTTCTTGTGTAAATATTTTAGTAAATTTTGAATTTCTAACTGTGTCAATTGTGGACCTCTGTTTCAGTTGTTTCTCTCCTGTATCCAGATTTTTTTTCCTTCCTATTTCCTTGCTCCAATTATATATAACTCAGGAGGCATTCTCTCTGTCTGCTTGTATTGTGAATGTGTTCCTCCAGAGAGCCTTAAATCAATATTGTCAGGGTTAGGGACCTTCCCCATGGTGGTGGGTGCTTTACAGGTTTAAGGACCCCAGAGTTAAGTCAGGCTTGAATTAACCCCATCACTGTGCCACAGGGTGTCATGGGTGTTTCCCCTATAACCTTGAGGACCAGGATCTTTGTTATTACAGTCACAGGCAGTAGCAGCAGAGGTATTTAAGGGTTCTTGTGAACTATTAGGAGTGTGGATCTCAATGTATGACTTAAAGGCTATTTTTTCCCCTTTTCTCTTTGTATGAATTACCTCAGAATATATTGGACTTTTAGCCATGTGAAATCACCAACTTCAGTTTCTGTCTCCATCTGATGACCCATAGTGCAGACTTTCTGGTTGGTTTTGGGGAAAGGTTTGAGTGCCCACTGGTTCACTTCATAGGCTGTCTCTTCCTTCTCCAGGGAGTTTCAGTCTCCCTGGGTCAGGATATATATATAGTAATTTTGTTTGTGCACCAGGTAGAGGCCGTTAGGCCCTGTAATTTTAGCCCTTTACATTATGGTAAGCAGCAGCACTAAGCAAAGCCTGGGCACACTGGCTGGAGGTTTGTATTGGGGGAGAGATTAACTTACCTTCTTTGATGTTTCTGGAGGGACTAACACCAAATACTCCTCCTTTTCTCAGCAGCAGCTGGGTCATGGACTGCAATAAATGTGCACCTTGATTTCTTTGAGGGTCAGAGGAACCCACACGCAAGGGAAATAGCAGCATAGGAGATGGACAAGGCTGCCACTCTGCCTGAACAGCTAAGACTCTTGTTAGACAACTGAGTGCTATGATTACTTCTCCCCAGGTTGGTAGGTCTCTTTCTTTTACACAACCTAAGAAATAAAGATCCATTCTTGGGCCCATCCTAGGGGTGCACAGTCACAAACAATATCTATATTGGTGTCCCGAGAGAGTACCCTAGAAAGCTCTCCCCAGAGAGCTCTCGCCTTACCTCTGGTAAGCAGAATTCAAGTGCTGAATGGTTAAGGTACTGTGTTATCACCACCTTTATAGGCAAGAGCCTTAGAGACCACTTCCCAAACACAGGTTGAACCCAGCAACACATCATGCTGGGGTATAGTCAGTTAACAGCAATTTTCATTTTGAGGACAAGAGTATTTTAGGATGGAGAGAGAGGGTAACATACAAAAAACACAACAAAATGCTGCTCAGACCAAAGCACAAGCTTGCCAGCAATTGGCAGTTCCATTCTAGGTGGCCTTCACCATATCATGGAGCCAGTTACTTAGCCAAGAAGAGTTAGGTAAAGTTAACCAGGTATTTTTGATCATGGTGGGGCCATTTTGTTCATGATGCCCATTGTTTTCCTATTCATATCATGTATGAGGGAGTGATTTCTGTCTTAAGTTTATGGGAGCTGCCAAACACATGACACTGGATACTGGGAAGATCAGATGGACCATAGTTTGTTAGTCACATGTATTCATAGCCAGGGAAGAGGGTACAGTATACAATACAGGGCTGCGTGGTGATTGTACGTGGGAATAGAGTAAACAGTTATGGGCTGTGGGAGGCAGGCTTTGTAGTGTCAAGAGGATGAGGTGACACCTAGTACCTATAGGAAAATTGGCTAATTTAAGTAATTCCCATGGGCTTGCAGGCAACTGAAACCCACTACTTAGGAACAAGGAGAAACTGCATCTGGTCTATTTGATAAGGAGGGTTGTTTGGCTTGATACTTAAAATCCTCAGGAAGAGAGTGGGGAGGAGTACATAGCATTAGGCCACTTGAGGCTCTCCCAGTTTCACCCGATGTCAAGGTAGCACCTTATATAGGGTGTTAATTTTAGGCCTTTCACCACAGTGTGTAAACAACCAAAATGGGCAATGGAAAAGGAAAGGGTCAAATAAGGAATTGTGAAAAGAAGTTTGTTGACCTGATATTTGACTTATTGAGCAGGTGAAGGCCTGCGTACAATACTTTTGTAGGTATTAACTGAGCTTCATTCCTTCCATCCAGGCAGAAATCTGGGATGATTGTGGAGTTGGATACAGCTGTCCATTTTTTTCCTGGTCCAGCTGAGTTGGATTAAATTAGGTGGGCTCAGAATATAGTGTTCACTCATGACATTAAAATTGAGAGCCCAGCACTTAGTCTAACAAAAACATCAAATCAAATGAACTGGTCTTGGGAGGAAGTAAGTTTTGGTACCCACTCATTTAGGTATCCTTTCTCTGGAACTTTCTCTTCCTGACATAATGTCCATATTCTGTAACCTAAGGCTTATAGCTGCTATGATTAACTCCACTTAACTCTCATTAAATGTTGCAGTCCCATCTCTTTTCTCCTGTGGACAGTCTTTCTGGCCTTCTGAGGTGACAATTAGCTGAATTTAGGAATCAATTTGTGCTGATGTGCTAATAAGAGAAGGCAGTGGGTCCTCCTTCCCTTCCCAGAGGGCATATGTGCATTTAAATTGTGCTTTGCAGAACACTTTCTCTAACTCTGTTAATCACATGAAGAATTAGTACTACTCTGTGGTTAAATAACCAGGCTGTGGTCTCAAGCTACTGGATTCAGACCTGGATCTATAATTGCTCTTATGACCTTGGAAAAGCTGCTTAATGCTTTCTGTGCTTCACTTTCCACATATGTAAAATGAGAGTGATAATAGCTAATATTTATCAAGCAGTCAGTATGTGCAGGTGCTGTGCCTACATAATCTCATTTGATTCTCACATTTCTATGAAGTAAGTAGCATTATTACCCCTGTTTTTACATATGAGAAAACTATTAGTATGTCTAATCTGAAGATCTCATAGTTAGAATAATAATAACTAACATTTATTGAGCACTTACTGTGTGCTAAGAATTATACTAAATGCTCTGTACACATCTTCTAGTTTAATCTTCACAACTGCTGAATACATTTTCTGAATTATACAGCAAGTCAATTCTCCTAGGTTGAATTTCCTCATTAGCAGAACAGGGATAATAATAGTACTCACCTTTTAAGGCTAAGATAGCAGCCTACAATCTCATAAAGCTGCTCTAAAGATAAAATGAGGTGATGTGGATAAAGCGCAGCTTAAGCACATAGTACATGCTCAATAAATAGTAGGTACTATTTTAGTTCTTTGGTTTACTTTCCCTAGGAAGGAGCTGGATGTGGCAGTGGTTACTTAAAGCTACCTGTTATACATAACATTTTGTTCTCTAATTGCCTATCTCAGCACAGATAAGCATTCCTCTGACATGCCTACTAATCTGAAAGAGTAGCCACAGCTCACAACTTGCATATGAACCATTTACTTGTATAGTAGCTACTACATTTTCATAATGGATGCAATTATTATTTGATAGCAAATTTTACAGAAAATAACTGAAAATATATACCTTGTGAGTATTCTGAGAATGAGCCGTGGCACTGGTAGGATGTTGATGCAAGGATTCATTGGACCTACTGTGACATGTTACTCATGCCACCCAATCATATGTGAGTGATACTTGAGTGCTTACTATCTGCCTGATGCCATATTAAGATGTTTAACATAATTAGTGTTTATGTTTTCTCTCAGTCATTCTGTGAGCTAGGTGTATCACTTTCTATTTTACAGAGGAGAAAATGGAAACTTAATTAGATTAAGTAATTTAACCAGTGTTACAAAGCTTGTAAGTGGCTAGTAATTCTGTAACTTTCAAAAGCCCAAGCAACTACTTCCCTTTCACCCATTCTACTTTTTGCTTGATTCTGATCTACTTTGCCATTTATAGTATGTGCCAGTATGAGCTCTAAAAAATAAGTAAAATTCTCATTTTCTTTTTTACGAAAGAAACACAATAAGAAATTTCCTCTCAGGCTCTGAGAATAATGTCAAAATTCATTTTTCAGCTTATGAATTATGAATCATAAAAGGGATAGCAGATTTTTGTTGTTCTGTAGTATCAAGATTTCATTTAGTATGTCTTTTTTTTATATATATGAAATTTATTGACATATTGGTTTCCATACAACACCCAGTGCTCATCCCAAAAGGTGCCCTCCTCAATACCCATCACCCACCCTCCCCTCCCTCCCACCCCCCATCAACCCTCAGTTTGTTCTCAGTTTTTAACAGTCTCTTATGCTTTGGCTCTCTCCCACTCTAACCTCTTTTTTTTTTTTCCTTCCCCTCCCCCATGGGTTCCTGTTAAGTTTCTCAGGATCCACATAAGAGTGAAGCCATATGGTATCTGTCTTTCTCTGTATGGCTTATTTCACTTAGCATAACACTCTCCAGTTCCATCCACGTTGCTACAAAGGGCCATATTTCATTTTTTCTCATTGCCACGTAGTATTCCATTGTGTATATATACCACAATTTCTTTATCCATTCATCAGTTGATGGACATTTAGGCTCTTTCCATAATTTGGCTATTGTTGACAGTGCTGCTATGAACATTGGGGTACAAGTGCCCCTATGCATCAGTACTCCTGTATCCCTTGGGTAAATTCCTAGCAGTGCTATTGCTGGGTCATAGGGTAGGTCTATTTTTAATTTTCTGAGGAACCTCCACACTGCTTTCCAGAGCGGCTGCACCAATTTGCATTCCCACCAACAGTGCAAGAGGGTTCCCGTTTCTCCACATCCTCTCCAGCATCTATAGTCTCCTGATTTGTTCATTTTGGCCACTCTGACTGGCGTGAGGTGATACCTGAGTGTGGTTTTGATTTGTATTTCCCTGATAAGGAGCGACGCTGAACATCTTTTCATGTGCCTGTTGGCCATCTGGATGTCTTCTTTAGAGAAGTGTCTATTCATGTTTTCTGCCCATTTCTTCACTGGGTTATTTGTTTTTCGGGTGTGGAGTTTGGTGAGCTCTTTATAGATTTTAGATACTAGCCCCTTGTCCGATATGTCATTTGCAAATATCTTTTCCCATTCCGTTGGTTGCCTTTTAGTTTTGTTGGTTGTTTCCTTTGCTGTGCAGAAGCTTTTTATCTTCATAAGGTCCCAGTCATTCACTTTTGCTTTTAATTCCCTTGCCTTTGGGGATGTGTCAAGTAAGAGATTGCTATGGCTGAGGTCAGAGAGGTCTTTTCCTGCTTTCTCCTCTAAGGTTTTGATGGTTTCCTGTCTCACATTTAGGTCCTTTATGCATTTTGAGTTTATTTTTGTAAATGGTGTGAGAAAGTGGTCTAGTTTCAACCTTCTGCATGTTGCTGTCCAGTTCTCCCAGCACCATTTGTTAAAGAGGCTGTCTTTTTTCCATTGGATGTTCTTTCCTGCTTTGTCAAAGATGAGTTGGCCATATGTTTGTGGGTCTAGTTCTGGGGTTTCTATTCTATTCCATTGGTCTGTGTGTCTGTTTTTGTGCCAATACCATGCTGTCTTGATGATGACAGCTTTGTAGTAGAGGCTGAAGTCTGGGATTGTGATGCCTCCTGCTTTGGTCTTCTTCTTCAAAATTCCTTTGGCTATTCGGGGCCTTTTGTGGTTCCATATGAATTTTAGGATTGCTTGTTCTAGTTTCGAGAAGAATGCTGGTGCAATTTTGATTGGGATTGCATTGAATGTGTAGATAGCTTTGGGTAGTATTGACATTTTGACAATATTTATTTTTCCAATCCATGAGCAGGGAATGTCTTTCCATTTCTTTAAATCTTCTTCAATTACCTTCATAAGTTTTCTATAGTTTTCAGCATACAGATCCTTTACATCTTTGGTTAGATTTATTCCTAGGTATTTTATGCTTCTTGGTGCAATTGTGAATGGGATCAGTTTCTTTATTTGTCTTTCTGTTGCTTCGTTGTTAGTGTATAAGAATGCAACTGATTTCTGTACATTGATTTTGTATCCTGCAACTTTGCTGAATTCATGTATCAGTTCTAGCAGACTTTTGGTGGAGTCTATCGTATTTTCCATGTATAATATCATGTCATCTGCAAAAAGCGAAAGCTTGACTTCATCTTTGCCAATTTTGATGCCTTTGATTTCCTTTTGTTGTCTGATTGCTGATGCTAGAACTTCCAGCACTATGTTAAACAACAGCGGTGAGAGTGGGCATCCCTGTCGTGTTCCTGATCTCAGGGGGAAAGCTCTCAGTTTTTCCCCGTTGAGGATGATGTTAGCTGTGGGCTTTTCATAAATGGCTTTTATGATCTTTAAGTATGTTCCTTCTATCCCGACTTTCTCCAGGGTTTTTATTAAGAAAGGGTGCTGGATTTTGTCAAAGGCCTTTTCTGCATCAATTGACAGGATCATATGGTTCTTCTCTTTTTTTTTGTTAATGTGATGTATCACGTTGATTGATTTGCGAATGTTGAACCAGCCCTGCATCCCAGGAATGAATCCCACTTGATCATGGTGAATAATTCTTTTTATATGCTGTTGAATTCGATTTGCTAGTATCTTATTGAGAATTTTGGCATCCATATTCATCAGGGATATTGGCCTGTAGTTCTCTTTTTTTACTGGGTCTCTGTCTGCTTTAGGAATCAAAGTAATACTGGCTTCATAGAATGAGTCTGGAAGTTTTCCTTCCCTTTCTATTTCTTGGAATAGCTTGAGAAGGATAGGTATTATCTCTGCTTTAAACGTCTGGTAGAACTCCCCTGGGAAGCCATCTGGTCCTGGACCCTTAGTGGTTGGGAGATTTTTGATAACCGATTCAATTTCTTTGCTGGTTATGGGTCTGTTCAAGCTTTCTATTTCCTCCTGATTGAGTTTTGGAAGAGTGTGGGTGTTCAGGAATTTGTCCATTTCTTCCAGGTTGTCCAATTTGTTGGCATATAATTTTTCATAGTATTCCCTGATAATTGTTTGTATCTCTGAGGGATTGGTTGTAATAATTCCATTTTCATTCATGATTTTATCTATTTGGGTCATCTCCCTTTTCTTTTTGAGAAGCCTGGCTAGAGGTTTGTCAATTTTGTTTATTTTTTCAAAAAACCAACTCTTGGTTTCGTTGATCTGCTCTACAGTTTTTTTAGATTCTATATTGTTTATTTCTGCTCTGATCTTTATTATTTCTCTTCTTCTGCTGGGTTTAGGCTGCCTTTGCTGTTCTGCTTCTATTTCCTTTAGGTGTGCTGTTAGATTTTGTATTTGGGATTTTTCTTGTTTCTTGAGATAGGCCTGGATTGCAATGTATTTTCCTCTCAGGACTGCCTTTGCTGCGTCCCAAAGCGTTTGGATTGTTGTATTTTCATTTTCGTTTGTTTCCATATATTTTTTAATTTCTTCTCTAATTGCCTGGTTGACCCACTCATTCGTTAGTAGGGTGTTCTTTAACCTCCATGCTTTTGGAGGTTTTCCAGACTTTTTCCTGTGGTTGATTTCAAGCTTCATAGCATTGTGGTCTGAAAGTATGCATGGTATAATTTCAATTTTGTAAACTTATGAAGGGCTGTTTTGTGACCCAGTATATGATCTATCTTGGAGAATGTTCCATGTGCACTCGAGAAGAAAGTATATTCTGTTGCTTTGGGATGCAGAGTTCTAAATAGATCTGTCAAGTCCATCTGATCCAATGTCTCATTCAGGGCCCTTGTTTCTTTATTGACCGTGTGTCTAGATGATCTGTCCATTTCTGTAAGTGGGGTGTTAAAGTCCCCTGCAATTACCACATTCTTATCAATAAGGTTGCTTCTGTTTATGAGTAATTGTTTTATATATTTGGGGGCTCCGGTATTCGGCGCATAGACATTTATAATTGTTAGCTCTTCCTGATGGATAGACCCTGTAACTATTATATAATGCCCTTCTTCATCTCTTGTTACAGCCTTTAATTTAAAGTCTAGTTTGTCTGATATAAGTATGGCTACTCCAGCTTTCTTTTGGCTTCCAGTAGCATGATAAATAGTTCTCCATCCCCTTACTCTGAATCTAAAGGTGTCCTCAGGTCTAAAATGAGTCTCTTGTAGACAGCAAATAGATGGGTCTTGTTTTTTTATCCATTCTGATACCCTATGTCTTTTGGTTGGCGCATTTAATCCATTTACATTCAGTGTTATTATAGAAAGATATGGGTTTAGAGTCATTGTGATGTCTGTCTGTTTTATGCTTGTAGTGATGTCTCTGGTACTTTGTCTCACAGGGTCCCCCTTAGGATCTCTTGTAGGGCTGGTTTAGTGGTGACAAATTCCTTCAGTTTTTGTTTGTTTGGGAAGACCTTTATCTCTCCTTCTATTCTAAATGACAGACTTGCTGGATAAAGGATTCTCGGCTGCATATTTTTGCTGTCTAGCACCCTGAAAATCTCGTGCCAATTCTTTCTGGCCTGCCAAGTTTCAAAAGAGAGATCAGTCACGAGTCTTATAGGTCTCCCTTTATATGTGAGGGCACGTTTACCCCTTGCTGCTTTCAGAATTTTCTCTTTATCCTTGTATTTTGCCAGTTTCACTATGATATGTCGTGCAGAAGATCGATTCAAGTTACGTCTGAAGGGAGTTCTCTGTGCCTCTTGGATTTCAATGCCTTTTTCCTTCCCCAGTTCAGGGAAGTTCTCAGCTATTATTTCTTCAAGTACCCCTTCAGCACCTTTCCCTCTCTCTTCCTCCTCTGGGATACCAATTATGCGTAAATTATTTCTTTTTAGTGTATCACTTAGTTCTCTAATTTTCCCCTCATACTCCTGGATTTTTTTATCTCTCTTTTTCTCAGCTTCCTCTTTTTCCATAACTTTATCTTCTAGTTCACCTATTCTCTCCTCTGCCTCTTCCATCCGAGCCGTGGTGGTTTGCATTTTGTTTTGCATTTCATTTAAAGCGTTTTTCAGCTCCTCGTGACTGTTCCTTAGTCCCTTGATCTCTGTAGCAAGAGATTCTCTGCTGTCCTGTATACTGTTTTCAAGCCCAGCGATTAATTTTATGACTATTATTCTAAATTCACTTTCTGTTATATTATTTAAATCCTTTTTGATCAGCTCATTAGCTGTTGTTATTTCCTGGAGATTCTTCTGAGGGGAATTCTTCCGCTTGGTCATTTTGGATAGTCCCTGGTGTGGTGGGGACCTGCAGGGCACTTCCCCTGTGCTGTGGTGTATAACTGGAGTTGGTGGGCGGGGCCGCAGTCAGTCCTGATGTCTGCCCCCAGCCCACCGCTGGGGCCACAGTCAGACTGGTGTGTGCCTTCTCTTCCCCTCTCCTAGGGGCGGGATTCACTGTGGGGTGGCGTGGCCCGTCTGGGCTACTTGCACACTGCCAGGCTTGTGATGCTGGGGATCTGGCGTATTAGCTGGGGTGGGTAGGCAAGGTGCACGGCGGCAGGGGGGGCAGGCTTAGCTCGCTTCTCCTTAGGTGATCCACTTCAGGAGGGGCCCTGTGGCAGCCGGAGGGAGTCAGATCCGCTGCCGGAGGTTTGGCTCCGCAGAAGCACAGAGTTGGGTGTTTGCACGGAGCCAGCAATTTCCCTGGCAGGAACCGGTTCCCTTTGGGATTTTGGCTGGGGGATGGGCGGGGGAGATGGCGCTGGCGAGTGCCTTTGTTCCCCACCAAACTGAGCTCTGTCGTCCGGGGGCTCCGCAGCTCTCCCTCCCTTTGTCCTCCAGCCTTCCCGCTTTCCGAGCAGAGCTGTTAACTTATGACCTCCCAGACGCTAAGTCGCGCTTGCTGTCGGAACACAGTCCGTCAGGCCCCTCCGCTTTTGCAAGCCAGAGTCGGGGGCTCTGCTTGGCCGGCGAGCCGCCCCTCGGCCCCGGCTCCCTCCCGCCAGTCCGTGGAGCGCGCACCGCCTCGCCGCCCTTCCTACCCTCTTCCGTGGGCCTCTCGTCTGCGCTTGGGTCTGGTGACTCCGTTCTGCTAATCCTCTGGCGGTTTTCTGGGTTATTTAGGCAGGTGTAGGTGGAATCTAAGTGATCAGCAGGACGCGCGGTGAGCCCAGCGTCCTCCTACGCCGCCATCTTCCCTTCTCATCATTTAGTATGTCTTAAAGAGTATTCTGAATGGAAAGTTAGACCTGTGAAATAATATTTGAAAAAAACAGGTCATCCAAATATGTTTGTATATCCAAATAGGTATTGTATCATCTTATTAGAAGTTTATAATATCCACTAATGTTTTAAAACATTTGAAAAGTCTTGCAGTAAAGGAATCTTTAATTATGTGTGATTTGTGATTTTTGTCTTACGTTCTTTTTGTTCCTTTTTCCATTTCTGCTTTCTTTTGTATTAAATAGATATTTTCTGTTGTATTATTTTAAATCCCTTTACATTTATTTCACTATTTTTTTGAATTATTTTCTTAGTGGTTGCCATATAGATGACAATTGACATGTTAACTTAAAACTTTCATTTTAATACAAACTTAATGTTAAAGATATAAAAAAGATTTGCTCCTGTATACTTCCATTTCCTAATCTCTCCCTTGTGCTTTTATTGTCATACAAATTACATTTGTGTATATTCTGTGCCTATGAAACAAATTTGTTATTATAGCTTCATGCAATACCTTAATTTCTTCTTTGTTTTTAAATAATAATTTTGCTAGATATAGAATTCTTCACTGATAATCCCTTTCCTTTAGCACTTAATAAGTCATCCCACTGCTTTCTGACCTCAATGGTTTTTTTTATGCCATTGTTTCTCTAAATGTGTTTTTGTAACTCTTTCTCTCCTTACCTCCTGGGACTCTCCTCATGCATATTTTGATACTTTTGATGCCATCCTACAGGTTTCTTAGGCTGTGTTCATTTTTATTCATTCCTTTTTCTTTTTTTTCCTGACTGGATAATTTAAATTGACATATCTTCAAGTTCAATTATTCTTTCTTCTGCCTTCTCAAATCTGACTTTGAGCTTCTCTAGTGATTTTTCTTCATTTTAGTTATTGTACTTTACAATTCAAGAATTTCTATTAGACTCTTTTTTATATCTTTTTATTTAAATTTTGTCTTTGGTGAGACATCATTTTCATACATACATTTAGTTCTCTAAACAAAGTTACCCTGACTATATTTAAAATAGCTGGTTTAGAGTCTACTAAGTCAATGTCTGGGCTTGTTCAGGGTTAGTTTTTATTGATTGCTTTTTTCCTGTGAGTGGGCTATATTTTCCTATTTCATTGCATGTCTTGTATATTTTGGTTGAAAACTGGCCACTTTAAAAAATATATGTAGCAACTCTGGATATCAGATCCCCACTCTCCTCAGGTTTGCTGTTTTTGCTATTAGTTGTTTGCTTGCTTAGTGATTATTGTGGATTGATTCTAGAAAATCTTTTTTGTTGCATGTAGACACAGAAGTCTCTTTGATTAGCTTAAAAGAAGACTGTTTGATTAGCTTAGTGGTCAGCCAATGATTGGACCAATATTTTCTTAAATGCGTAGAGCTAATAAGTTTCTCAGTCTTTGCTAAGAGGCTCTGTATGTTTGTTGAGGCATGCCTTTAACACTCGGCCATACGTTAAAAATTCTACCTTAGTCTTTATTTCCTGCTGTTGCAGAACCTCATGGTCATTCAGTGGTGAGAGAGAAAGGCCTTCCCAGATCTTTCTTCAGTATGTACACAACTCCAGGCAGGCACACAGCTCTACACACATGGACTTCTGGATACCAGGAATAATTCATGGCTTTTTAAAGCTCCTATGAAGATCCCATTCAAAACTTCTACTTTTAAGCTTTTTGGATGATCTGTTGTTTGCCCCAACTGGTATTCATTGCCCTAGGCAACCATAATTGCCTGTAATTGTCTATTACCAAGGCCCTTGGGCAAAATCTTTCACACTGAGTAAGTTCCTAAAATAAGGACATTCTCATAAATTGGATCTTTCAGAGAATAGCAAACAGGTCAAATAATGATAATTCTATGAGAAAGGGGCTTAGAAGGATCTCCAACTCCATATTGCCTCTACTGATTCCTGCAAGGTATTTGTTTTTCACCATTATTGTGGGCTGTTGGTTTTCAAGAGTACTGCTGATCTGGGAGAGGAGCAGATGAGAATAGGGTAAGTTTAAAACATCACAAAGCTTGGTGTTATTAGTGAAATTCAGCTGTTTTTGTTTAATAAACACTTCTGTGTTTCTGACAGATTGGTTAATTTTCAGGGTTCTGAAAAAAATTGATTTGACAACTTTTTGTCAGTGTTCTCATTGCTTTAATCAAGGAGCAGTTTTTTAGAGGTTCTTACTGTGTCATATTTGCTTATGTCCTCTTACTACATGATCTTGACCTATTAGGCCTGTTCTTATATCTAGTTAAGCTAACCAACAATACACTGTGAGAATGTTTGATGGCCTTTTAAATTTGCCTAATACTCTTTTGACACGGATATGAAATACAGAATGGTCATTGGGTGTTTCTTAAATATAGAAAAAATATTTATTTGAGCTTTGCATGTGAGAATCAAACACTAAAGGTTTTTTTTTTATAAATTAAAGTGACATAATTTTCATTACCATAATGTCTTACTATGAGATTGGTTTCCCAAAGATAGGTACTCATATGTGTGGAATTTAGATTTTTAAGGTTCATAACATGAAGTCCCAAGAAATGATTGGGAAAACATTATACTCTTAACTGCCTCAAGATGATCTATGAGCAATTAGTGATATCCATACATGGTATTTATAAATGATATCTACATATAATGTCTATAAATGATATCTACATATAATGTTTATATACCTGTGTATAGTATCATTATATAGCATTTATATATAAATCTATTAATCTATAAATATAGTCTATATATTTTATCTGTAAGATAATTGATTTGATAAAATATGTTCTGTGAATAACCTAAAAAAGAGGGATAAGTGATTTTTTAACATTGTAATGCAAAAGGGCATCCTTTCCAAACTTGTAATTCCATTACATTTTCAACTATAATTTTACAAAACATGAGAAACTATAAATAAAACAAAATTCTTTAATGGAATGATTATGTTGGAAGGCCTGGATTTGAATTTAAGGAATATACTTTTTAAGATATTAATAACTGCTTGTGAGTGATGAGTCTGATGTCTCTCTCTTTTAAAGAGTAATAAAATATGATAGGTAATCAGAAGTCTAAATTTTACTTAGAGTAGATAACTAGATGACACATCATCTTGATGATCACAGTAAAACAAACATGTATCTCCAAAGGAACTGATACTTAAGCTCTATATACAGTTTTTTAAGGCTATAACAGTACTGTTTACCAAAAGTAATATCATTAAAAATGAATACAACCTTAAAAGAGAAGTGACCATATTTCTTACCTAGCTGAAGACTTAAAGGAAAAAAAAGGTTACCATCAATATTTTTTCCTGTTGTAACATCACACATTGCAGTGTTACAAATAGGACTAAAGTATCGTGTATTGATTGTTTTTTTTTTTTAAGATGGATATTCAGTGAATGATATACAGGATGTCTGTGCTTTCCATTGTGCTTTTGGGGTTAAGTAAAGTAAGTTTGTGAGTTAAGAAAGTAAAACTTGGTAAATATAAAAAAAGGGAAAATTCATGATAGCTGTTAAATTATTTGCATCTTTTTTTTTTTTTTAATTTTTTTTTTCAACGTTTATTCACTTCTTGGGGACACAGAGAGACAGAGCATGAACGGGGGAGGGGCAGAGAGAGAGGGAGACACAGAATCGGAAACAGGCTCCAGGCTCTGAGCCATCAGCCCAGAGCCTGACGCGGGGCTCGAACTCACGGACCGCGAGATCGTGACCTGGCTGAAGTCGGACGCCCAACCGACTGCGCCACCCAGGCGCCCCAAATTATTTGCATCTTAAAGAGTTTATGGACAATGTAAGGGGAAAGATTGCCATTGTTTCAGGAACTTTGTAGAGAAACATTCATATTTACCTTTACACAAGCAGTATCAGACAGTATTGTGAGGTCAGTAGATGTTTTTCTTCGGCGGGCCGTCTTTTCCTTTCTTGATTTTTTTCCCTCACTTTTAGCATCCTCATCACTCTTCCAGGGTTTTCAAGTTAACTCCTCCTTACTCTTCCTGATAGGGAAAAACAAGTGAATATTCTTAACACTAAGGTATTGAGAAATTATTGTTTTTCTCTTCCAAAGGCACTTGCATCTTAAGCAAATGGACATTTTAACAGCTGAAGTTATGGTATCAATAGCCAACAAGCAGAGAAAATGATTCTGTTAGATGATTTCTTTCTAGAACTCCTTGAATTTCAGTGCATAGTTTAGCATCTACTTTTTTAATTGTAAGAATCTACAGGTTCTAAAGGGAATGTTGATTTTCTCCAAGGATACATGCATATGGACCCAAGGAAATCATGGAATGTATTTTCAGCGGAAGTAGGCAAATATGTGGGAAGTCATTTCTGAAGTTGATAATTGTACAATAGAACAACCTTTGTTCTAGCAGAATAGACAAAGGTTTTATTCAAGATTTTTTTGAGAATAGATTTCAAAAACAATTGCTTTAGATATTTATCAAATAGTTTCCCAAAGCTGTAAAGAGAAAAAATATTAAAAATAATCACTTGCTTTCAAGGCTATTATTAAATATTTTATATTTTTAGCCTTTAAGCAAAGGAAAAAGAAATTTTTTGTGATTTCATGATAAATGTGATGAACTCAAAACAGAATAATAGAGGTGTGACTATTTCTATTTAAGCAATTAAGCTAATTCTTAATTCTTACTTGGAAGTATAGTTTATAAACTATGATCCATATACTTGAATATTTCACAAAAAGCAAGGTTTCAAAGTACTGTCAGACAACTAATTAACAATATCCAAATTTATTCATTTTCAAACTTCCATATTTTATTAAAACCAGGTTTTCTAAGGTATACTTACAATAAAATTCTTCCCATTTGGATGTACAGTTTAATGGGTTTGAGTAATTTGTAACTATGTTTGTTGTTCATACTACCACGAAGGTCATGTAACCACCATTGAAATTAAGTTGTGGAATATTTTCTCCATTCTAGAAAGTTCCCTTATTCCCCTTTGTAATCAATCACATAACCTATCCTGTCCCCCGATCTGGCTTCTAAATTTTTACTTCTTCCATAATGTCATATAAATGGAATAAGTCTTTTGTTTCTGGCTTTATTCACTTAACATAATGCTTTTGAGCTTTACCATTGTTGCATGAATCAACAGTTTGATTGATTTTATTAAGGAGTAGTGTATTTTATTGATGTATCACAGTTTGTGCATCCATTCAACAAGTGAACGATATTTGGGTTATTTCCACTTTTTCAGGGTCTATATAAATATTCAAACATAGGCCCTTGTGTGCACATGTGGATACATACTCAGGGCAAGGATTGTTGAGTAGGGTGGTAAGTATGAGTATGTTTTACTTTATAAGAAGCTGACAAACTTATCCAAAATGGCTTTACCATTTTGCATTTCTGTCAATATTATATTGAATTTAAATTTCTCTATACTCTCTCCAGCACTTGTTATTTAAAAAATGGCTTAGCTATTCTAATACGGCTGTAATAATATTTTCTTGTAGTTTCCATTTGCATTTTGCCAGTAATTTTGAGCACATTTTCATATGCATTTTGAACATCTGTGTATTTTCTCTTTTTTTTTGACATGTATGTATTTTCTTTGGTGAAGTGTCTGTTCACATCTTTTGTCCATTTTATTACTGAATTTTCTGTTTTCTTATTACTGAGTTGTATGAATTCTTTATATATTTTGGGTAAAAGTCCTTTGTAAGACATATATGTTCAAATAGTATCTCCTAATGTGTGGCTTGTCCTTTTATTTTTTAACATCATCTTTCAAGGATCAGAAGTTTAAAATTCAAAAAATATTTCTTTTATCATTTGCGCTCTTTTGGTGACTTTTCTAAGAGATCTTTGCTTAACCTAAGGTCACAAAGATTTTCTCCTATGTTTATTCTTTAAGTTTTGTAGCTTTACGTCTCATATTTAGGTTTATAATCCATTTTGAGTTAAATTTAGTAAGATGGTACAAGGTAAGTGTTGTATGTTTTTTTTTCAATGTGAATATTCAGTTCTTCCAGCACTTTTTTTTGAATTTTGTATATTTTCTACTTTTTAAATTTTGTTTTTCAGTAATTAATTTTAAAAATATATTTTAATTTTTAATTTTTAAAAGTTTTTATTTGAATTCCAGTTAGTTAATATACAGTGTAATATTAGTTTTAGGTATATAATTTAGTGATTCAACACTTATATACAACACCCAGTGCTCATCACAGCAAGTGCACTCCTTAATCCTTATCACCTATTTAACCCATCCTTCCCACTCACCTCCATTCTGGTAACCATCATTTTGTTCTCTGTCATTAAGAGTCTGTTTCTTGGTTTGCCTCTCTCTTTTTCCCCCCCATTTCTTAAATTCCTCATATTTTTTTCTTAATTTCCTTTTTGTTTGTTTTTCTTAAATTCCTCATATTTTTTTCTTAATTTCCTTTTTGTTTGTTTTTCTTAAATTCCTCATATGAGTGAAATCATATGGTATTTGTCTTCCTCTGACTGACTTACTCGCTTAGCATAATACTCTCTAGCTCCATCCATGTCATTGCAAATGGGAAGATTTCATTCTTTTTTATCACTAATATTCCATTGTATATCTATACCACATCTTTTTCCATTCATCAGTTGATGAACATTTGGGCTCTTTCCGTAATTCCAGCACAATTTATTGATAAACTTCTCTATTCTCTATTGAGTACTTGGTCAAATTTTTTGAAAAGCAATGGAGCTATGTGTATGAGTGTATTTCTGGACTGTGCTTTGTTCTGTTGATTAATATGTCTCTCCTTATGTCAACACTGTACTGTCTTGATTCGTCTAACTTTATAGTAAGTTTTAAAATCTGGGACTGCAAGCCCTCCAACTTTATTATCACTTTTGGGAGTCTATTCTAATGTTTATTTATTTTTGATAGAGAGAGTGCAAACAGGGGAGAGTATAGAGAGGGAGACACAGAATCCGAAGCAGGCTCCAGACTCTGAGCTGTCCGCACACAGAGCCTGATGGAGAGCTTGAACTCACGAACTGTGAGATCATGACCTGAGCTGAAGTCAGATGCTCAACCGACTAAGTCACCCAGGTGCCCCTTTGGGGAACTATTCTAGGTTCTATGTTTTTCCATATAAAGTTTAGAATTAGCTTTTTCATTTCTACTAAAAAAAAGAAAAGCCTGTTGAAATTTTGTGTGTGAGTACATTGGATATATAGATCATTTGGGGAAGAATTGACATTTTAAACAAATTGAATTTTAAGAGTCATTAAGCATGATATATCTCTCCATTTATAGGTCTTTAATTCTCTTACCTATGTTCATAGTTTTTAGCATACAAATATTTTACATATTTTATTAGATATATCCTTAAATTTCATGTTTTTAGATGTTATAAATAATATTTTTTGTTGAATAAATTTCTATTACCTATTTTCCATTATTTATATATAGAAATATAGTACACTTTTGTACATTGACCATGTATCTTAGTCTATTTGGGCTGCTATAATAAAAATCCCATAAAGTAGGTGGCTTATAACAGGAATTTATTTCTCATAGACCTAGGGGCCAGAAGTCCAAGATCAGGGTACCAGCATGCTTGGGTTCTGGTGAAGTCCCTTTTCCATGTTGTAGACTTATGACTTCTCTCTGTCTTTACATATTTGAAGGGGCTAGGGTACTCTTGGGCTTTCTTTTTTTTTTTTAATTTATTTTTGAGATAGAGACAGACAAAGCATGAACGGGGGGGGGGGCGGTCAGAGAGAGGGAGACAGAATCCGAAGCAGGCTCCAGGCTCTGAGCTGTCAGCACAGAGCCCGACGCGGGGCTCAAACTCACGGACCGTGGGATCATGACCTGAGCCGAAGTCGGACGCTTAACCGACTGAGCCACCCAGGTGCCCCAGGCTTTCTTTTATAAAATCACTGTTTCCATTCATGAAGGCTCCATCCTCATGACGGAAGCACTTCCCAAAGGCCCTACTCCCTAATACCATCGCATTGATCATTATGTTTCAAGATATCAATTTTGAGGAACACAAATATTCAGTCTATAGCACTCTGTATCTTGTGACCTTATTTTTAAAAAGGTTATTTTGTGTTTATTTTTGAGAGAGAGAGCGAGAGAGAGACAGAGTGCGAGCAGGGGAGGAGCAGAGAGAGAGGGAGACAGAATCTGAAACAGGCTCCAGGCTCTGAGCTGTCAGCACAGAGCTTGATGCAAGGCTCAAACTCATGAACCATGAGATCATGACCTGACCTGAAGTCGGACGTTTAACCAACTGAGCCACCCAGGCGCCCCTCTTGTGACCTTATTAAACTCATTAGTTTTAGTTGTGTTTTTGTAGATTACTTGGAAAATCCCATCTATGGGATCTTAAATAAATAAAGACATAAATAAATAGAGTCTGTAAATAGACTTTTATTTCTTTTTCTCCAGTCTGTGTCCTTTTTTAGCTATTTTTCTTGCTTACTGCACTGACTAGAACCCATAGTACATTGTTGAATAAAAGCAGTGAGAGTGTATATCCTTCACTTGTTCCCAAATTTAGGAGGAAATAGTTCAGTCTTTCTCCACTGAGGATGATTTCAACTGTAAGTAATATCTAGCTCTGGCTCTAGCTCTGTGTATGTGTCTATGTCTATCTATGCATCTATGTCTATCTACCTACCTATATCTCTGTATGTCTATGTCTATTATGCATCTATATCTATATACCTACCTATATATCTATATGTCTATGTCTATTATGCATCTATATCTACCTACCTATATATGTATATATGTCTATGTCTATTATGCATCGGTATCTATCTACCTATATCTCTATATATCTATTTTGTTTATATATATCTATATATCTATATATCTTATGTTTATATATATAAATATATATGTATATATATATTGTGTTTATATATATATATATATATATATATATATATATATATATATATATCTTGTGTTTATATATATTTCTCTGAGGAAAATTCTATTTTAGTTTAGGTGATAGTGAGGAGAATTAACAATGATAAGATGGCTATCCACAATAGAAGCAGGAAGTATCCATTCTAGAATTCTAGCTCCTATCAGAAAATCAACATTCTGTTGTTCAGTATAAAATATTTATTTTTTATTATTAAAGTAACACAAATTTACGCTAAAATTTTAATTAATTGGAAAGCTTATTGAGTATAAAATAAAGGTGCTCTCACTCACCCCAACCTCCAAAAATCATATCTCACAATGTAAGTACTAATAATTTTGAGCAAGAGTTACAAACTGAAGCCTACAGGACAAATCTAGCCTGCTTCCTATTTTTTTATGGCTTAAAGACCAAAATATTTTTTAAATTTATAAATGATTTAAAGCAATTAAATAATATTTTATGGGGTACCTGGGTGGCTCAGTCAGTTAAATGTCCCACTCTTGGTTTTGGCTCAGGTCATCATCTCCCAGTTTGTGAGTTCGAGCCCAGCATCAGTGTGGAGCCCATTGGGGATTCTCTCTCTCTCCCTTACTCTCTGTCTCTCCCGTTTGCTCTCTCTCTCTCTCTGTCAAAATAAATAAGTAAACTTAAAAAGAAAAGAAATATTTTATGCCACATGAAATTACAGTAAGTTCAAATTTCAGTGTCCATAAATAAAATTTTGTTTGAACACAATCATGCTTATTCATTTACACATTGTCTGTGGCTGCTTTCATGCTACCAGTGATAGAGTTGTGTAGTTGTGATATGCTACGTGGCCTAAAAATTCTAAAACACATTTTGTCTGATCCTTTACAGAAAAAAGACTGCTGACTCCATATTGAATGTACAGTGTTTTTCCTTATGAGCTTTTTTTTCTGCATATATATATAACACATATATATGCACATTTTTGTTTTCCATAAAAATAGGATCATACTACTCACATTCTCCTGTAACCAGTTCTTTTCACTCAATGATATGTATATCTTTACATGTCAGTTGTAAATAGTCTCATCTTTTAAAGTTGATTCATAGTATTCTAATACATCATAGTTTAACCAGTCTTAAGAGTGTTTTAGTTGTTTCAAACATTATTATTATTATAAACAATGCTATAAGTATTATACATATATATGTTCACTTGTCTGCTTATTTTCTTAGGGTAAATTTCCAAAACTGGAATATCTGGGGCAAAATTTATATATACTTTATACTTGTAACTTTGATATATATATATTTCCCAAATGAACTTCACCATTATTTTACAGTATGCACTTTCGTTAATAACATGTAGAAGCACCGGCTTTTGTGCAGTGTCATCATCAATCTGTATTATCGTTAATTTCTTATATATATATTCAATAATTAAACATAAAAATATATATTACAGTATGCTATTGTAATATAGATGTTATATATTCTAATGTTATAGATTGTATATATATCAATATCTTTCATATTTTTGGCAAGATATATTTTTCTTTTATAAATTGCCTTTACATGGATTTTCCTAATTTTTTCTGTCTTGATTATTTTGTTATTTTTAAAAGATCTTTTATAAAATAAAGGAACTAACCATTATCTTTCATATTTAAATTGATTTTTAGAGGGTCTGCTGGCTAATGCACAGATACAACCATCAAATTGAAGATGACCAAGTCACACTGAAGCCAGGGATTCATATTCCTATAACAGTTGGTTAGCTTATTTTATAAGTTGCTGTCAGTTGCCAAGAGCCAAACTAGACAGGATAAAATGTGAAATGATTTTACAAGTTTGTGTGAGCGGCAATGTTATTAAAACTATATAATTAAAATATATAAAGATAATTATTATAATATCTATTTATCTAACTCTCTAAGATGCCGTGATAGTTAACATTTAAATAGTTAACATTTAAAAGTACTTTTGGATTTATTGAAGAGTGTTTTCCCTTTTTTAAATTTTTTTTAAATGTCTATTTTCTCTCACTAGAGACACAGAGCATGAATGGGGGAGGGGCAGAGAGAGAGAGGGAGACACACAATATGAAGCAGCCTCCAGGCTCTGTGCTATCAGCACAGCTGATATCAGCTGATAGCACAGAGCCTGACATAGGGCTTGAGCTCACAACAGTGAGATCATGACCTGAGGGAAGTCAGAAGCTCAACTGACTGAACCACCCAGTCACCCCATGTAGAGTGTTTTCTAAGGATAATCTGTTCACATGATGCTGTTCACATGTTTACAAAAGACTAGCCAATGCTTGACACCAATCAGAAGAATACAGGACCACTATACATGTTGCAATATGACTAAAATTAAAAAGATTTATAAAACCAAATGTTGGCAAGGATGTGGGGCAATCATGGTTCTCCTGTATTGTTGGTTAGGGTGAAAAGTGATACACACCTTTGGAAAAGGGTCTGACAATTTCTTAAAAAGCCAAACATAACCCAGCAATTTCACTGCTAGATACTTACATGAGAGAAGTGAAAGAACATGCCTACATAAGGACTTCTGCAAGAATATTCATATAAACTTTGCTTATAATACCTCTAACTAAACTAGAAACATTCAAAATGTCTGTCAAGGGAATGTATAGACAAACTACCGGATAGTCGTATCATAGAAATGCTACTCAGCAACAAAAATAATCAATTCGCCATCCATTCATGATTAAAACCACAACCAATTGGTTGTAGAAGCAACCTACTTCAACATAACAATGGCCATATATGATAAGCCCACAGCTAACATCATACTCAATAGTGAAAGGTTGAAAGCTTTTTCTCTAAGATCAGGAACAAGACAGGGGGTGCCCACTCTCACCACTCCTATTCAACATAGTACTGGAAATTCTAGCCAGAGCAGTCAGGCAAGAAAAAGAAAGAAAAGCCATCAGAAGTGGAAAAGAAGAAATAGAAATAAAATTGTTTCTATTTGTAGATGACATGATTTTATATATAGAAAATCCTAAGATTCTACCAAAATATGGATAGATCTAATCAATAGTTCAGTAAAGTTTCAGGATACAAAGTTAACATGCAAAAATCAGTAGCATTTTTCTACACTAACAATGAATTATCTGAAAAAGAAATTAAAAATCCTATTCCTAATATTATCAAAAAGAATAAAATACTTAGGAATTTTTTTTTTTATATATGAAATTTATTGACAACTTGGTTTCCATACAACACCCAGTGCTCATCCCAAAAGGTGCCCTCCTCAATACCCATCACCCACCCTCCCCTCCCTCCCACCCCCCATCAACCCTCAGTTTGTTCTCAGTTTTTAACAGTCTCTTATGCTTTGGCTCTCTCCCATTCTAACGTCCTTTTTTTTTTTCCTTCCCCTCCCCCATGGGTTCCTGTTAAGTTTCTCAGGATCCACATAAGAGTGAAACCATATGGTATCTGTCTTTCTCTGTATGGCTTATTTCACTTAGCATCACACTCTCCAGTTCCATCCACGTTGCTACAAAAGGCCATATTTCATTTTTTCTCATTGCCACGTAGTATTCCATTGTGTATATAGAAATTGTGGTTTATATACTTAGGAATTTTTTAATGCTTGTTTATTTTTGAGAGAGAGAGAGAGACAGACAGTCGGACAGAGTGCGAGCCTGGGAGGGGCAGAAAGAGAGGGAAACAATCTGAAGCAGACTCCAGGCTCTGAGCTGTCAGCACAGAGCCTGACATGGGGCTCAAACTCCTGGACCATGAGATCGTGACCTGAACTGAAATCAGACACTTAACTGACTGAGCCACCCAGGTGCACCAAGAATAGTATACTTAGGAATAAATTTAATCAGTAAGATGAAGCTCTCTATACTGAAAACTACACTGATAAAAGAAATTGAAGACACAAATAAATGAAAAGATATCTATGTTCATGCATTTGAAGAATTAATCTTGTTAAAATGTCTATACTGCCCAAAGCCATCTATAGATTCAGTGCAATCACTACCAAGATTCCAATCACATTTTTTACAAAAATAGAAAAAAAAAAGTCCTAAAACTTGTTTGGAACCACAAAAGACCCCAAGTAGCCAAAGAAATCCTGAGAAAAAAGAAAAAAGCTGGAGGAATCACACTTCTTGGCTTCAAACTGTATTATAAAGCTATAGTAATCAAACACTATGATACTGGATAAAAAGACACATAAACCAATGAAACAGAATTGAGAACCCAGAAATAAACCCGTGCATATACAGTCAACTAATATTTGTCAAGGGATTCAAGAAGACCCAATGGAGAAAAGATAGTTTCTAATAAACAGTACTGGGAAAAGCAGATATTCACATGCAAAAGTGAAACTATACCCCTATCATATACCACTCACAAACATTAACTTGAAACGAATTATAGAATTAAATGTAGGGCCTGGAATAATACAACTCCTAGAGGGAAAAATAGGGTAGAAGCTCTTTGATATGGGTCTTGGCAATGATTCTTTTGGGTATGAAACTTATAGCACAAGCAACAAAATAAATATAAACAAGTGGGAATATATCAAACTAAAAAATTTCTGCACAGGAACAGAAATGATCAACAACCTGAAAAGGCAACCTACAGAAAGGGAGAAAATATTTGCAAACCACATATTTGATAACAGGTTAATATCCAAAATATATAAGGAACTCCTACAATTCAATAACAGAAAGCACAAATAATCTAATTAAAAAATAGCCAAACTGTATGATCAATTAATCTTCAACAAAGCAGGAAAGAATATCCAATGGGAAAAAGTCTCTTCAACAGATGGTGTTAGGAAAACTGGACAGCAACATGCAAAAGAATGAAGATAGACCACTTTCTTACACCATACACAAAAATAAATTCAAAATGGCGTAAAGATCTAAATATGGGACAGGAAACCATTAAAATCCTAGAGGAGAACACAGGAAGTAACCTCTTTGACATTGACCATAGCAACTTTTTTACTAGATATGTCTTCTGAGGCAAGGGAAACACAAGCAAAAATAAACTATTGGGACTTCATAAAAATAAAAAGTTTCTGTACAGTGAAGAAAAAGAACAACAAAACTAAAAGGTAGCCTACGGAATGGGAGAAGATATTTGCAAATTACATATCTGATACAGGGTTAGTATCCAAAAGATATAAAAAACTTAACACCTCAAAAATGAATAATCCAATTAAAAATGGACAGAATACATGAATAGATATTTTTCCAAAGAAGACATCCAGGTGGCTAACAGGCACATGAAAAGATGCTCAACATCACTCATCATCAGGGAAATACAGATCAAAACTACAGTGAGATATCACCTCATACCTGTCAGAATGGCTAAAATCATCAACATAAGAAACAACAGGTGTTGGCGAGGATATGGAGAAAGGGGAACCCTATATAGTGTTGGTGGGAATTCAAACTGGTGTGGCCGCTTTGGAAAAAAACAGTATGGAGTTTCCTCAAAAAGTTAAAAATTAGGCACCTGGGTGGCTCAGTCAGTTAAGTGTCTGACACATGGTTTTGGCTCAGGGCATGATCTCATGGGTTCATGAGTTTGAGCCCCACATTGGGCTCTGTGCTGACAGTGTAGAGCCTGCTTTGGACTTCTCTCTTTCTCTCTCTCTCTCTCTCTGTATCTCTCTCTCTCTCTCAAATAAATAAACATTAAAAAAAGTTCATAAAATGTTAAAAAATGGAACTGCCCTATGATCAAGCAATTGCACTACTAGGTATTTACCTAAAGAATACAAAAATACTAATTCAAAGGGATACATGCACCCCAGTATTTACAGCATCAGTAGCTGCAATAGCCAAATTATGGAAACAGCCCAAGTGTCCATCGACGGATGGATGTATAAAGCAGTATATGTATACACACACACACACACACACACACACACATGCACAGTGGGATATTACTCAGGCATAAAACCGAGTGAACTCTTGCCATTTGCAATGACGTGGATGGAGCTAGGGAATATAATCCTAAGCAAAATGTTAGAGAAAGGCAAATACTATATGATTTCACTCATATGTGGAATTTAGGAAACAAAACAAGCGAACATAGGATAAAAAAGAGAGGCAAACCAAGAAGCAGACTCTAACAAACTGATGGTTACCAGAATCAAGGTGGGTGAGGGGATGGGTTAAATAGGTGATGGGGATTAAGGAGTGCACTTGTTGTGTTGAGCACCAGGTGTTGTATGTAATTGTTGAATCACTGAATTGTACACCTGACACAAATATTACACTGTATGTTAACTAACTGGAATTTAAATAAAAACTTAAAAATAAAACTTTAAGATCCATCAAAAAAAAAAAAAAAGACCTGAATAGACATTTTTTTCCAAAGAAGATACTCAGATGGGCAACAGGTACATGAAAAGGTGCTCAACATCACTAACCATCAGGGAAATATAAATCAAAACCGCAGTGAGATATCACCTGACACCTGTTAGAGTAGACATTATTAATAAAATGAGAGACCATTATTTGCAACCATGTGGAGAAAAGGGAACCTTAGTACACTGTTGGTGGGAATGTAAATTGGTATAGCCGCTATGGAAAACAGTGTTGAGTTTCCTTAAAAAATTAAAAATAGTACTGGGGCGCCTGGGTGGCTCAGTCGGTTGGGCGTCCGACTTCGGCTCATGTCATGATCTCAACAGTCCGTGTGTTCGAGCCCCGCGTTGGGCTCTGTGCTGACAGATCGGAGCCTGGAGCCTGCCTCGGATTCTGTCTCCCTCTCTCTCTCTGCTCCTCCCCTGCTCATGCTCTGTCTCTGTCTCAAAAATAAATAAAAACATTAAAAAAAATTAAAAATAGTACCAACATATGATCCAGCCATTCTACTTCTGGGTATATACTTGAAGGAAACAAAATCACTCTCTCAAAGAGAGATTTTCACCTTTATATTCATTGAAGCATTATTTATAATAGCTAAGACATGGAAATCATCTAAATGTCCACGATAGATGAATGGATAAAGAAAATGTAAGAAAAAATATATAGGTATCGGGGAATATTAAGCCATAAAAAGAAGGAAATCCTAGCATTTGCAGCAATACGGGTGGGTTTTGAAGGCATTATGCTGAGTGAAATAAGTCAAAAAGACAAATGCTCTATGATCTCACTTATATGTGGAATCTAAATAAACCAAAATCATAGAATTCAGAGAAGAGATTGATGTTGCCAGAACAGGGGTGTGGGGTGAGGGAAATGGTTGAAGGTGGTCAAAGATACAACCTTCCAGTTATAAGATAAATAAGTTCTGGGGAGATAATGTACAGCATAGTGACCATAATTAGCAGTATTGTACTGTATGTTTGAAAGTTGCTCAGAGAGTAGATCGTAAAACTTCTCATCACAGGAAAAATTTTTTGTAACTATGTGAGGTGGTGCATGTTAACTAAACTGATTGTGATAATCATGCAGTAGACACATATTGAATCATTATCTTATAAGCCTTATACGATGTTATATGTCAATTATATCTCAGTAAGCTAGGGAGGTGAAGATACACAAAAACAAAAAAACTAACTTCTGATACAAGTGACAACGTGGATGAATCTGTATGATTCCAAGTATATGAAGTTCTAAAAGAGGAAATATAGTTGTCTCTTGGGTGTGGTGTCAGGAATTGACTGGGGAGGGTTACTTGGGAACTTACTGAGGTGGTAATGTTTTATACTTTTATAGGGGTTTAGGTTATGCAAATATATTCATTTTTCAAAACTCAGCAAATGTGTATTTAACATTTGTGCATTTCATTGGTTGCTAATTTTACCTTGAGAAACTAAAATATAAACAAATAAAAAATTCTAGTTAATGATATGCATTATAAAATAGGGGAACATATACTGATGTCTTTATTTTTAAATGTGAGTAAATGAAGTGGATTTATGGTTTGATAGATGTTGAACATATGAATAGATGCATAGTTGAACAAATAAAAATGTTAATGGTAGAATCTGGGTGATTGATAATACAGGTGTTCACTGTACAGTTCCCTCAAGTTTTCTGTATTTTTGAAAATTTACATAATGTTCAAAAAAACTGAATAGGAAAATAGATACTGAAAACTTCATGGGAAAGATCCTACCCTTGTTTAATTAAAATTATGGCAAATCTGCACCTGGAATCCTGTGTTATGATTACTGCATATCGGATTGGATATTTGGAACTGGAGATAGTCTGTAAGAGTGCTATTAAAATGAGGAGGTTGATGTGGACTTCCAGAGAAATAAATAGAAAATCAGGACTTCCAAGTTGTAATAGCAAAAGTTGAAATGATACATAGTTGACATCTATAAAATAATGAATACATGGATACGGTTAACATAAACTTGTATACCAAATCTTGATGGGTGAACATATTTTAACAAGTAAATTGAGGAAAATATGGTTAACCAGCAGATAGTTGGTGAATGGTATGTATTATGCCAAGAAGTAATATTGTAAGAAATATGAATGTATTCAGACACAGTTAAGGTAAATCTGTGAATACCAGAGCTAGATGTGGCTACTTCAGAAAGTCAAAATTTGACATCAGGCATGAAAAACTGAAGTGTAAGCAAGGTTGGTTTATTTGTTTGTTTTTGTTTATATTTTTCACTAATATCCTTTTGATTCCTAGAGCAATAATGAACACATAATAGATGCTAAATTGTTGAATGAATGAAAATATTTTTAAGTAATAGAATATTGAGATGGATAAACCAGGGCTATGGCCTAGTATAGTAATTGCTATCCCATTATATTTTTCCTTTGAGTCATTATCTGGTACATCCCTGTCGATAGACAGAGGGAATCATAACATTGTGGTATTATTTGAAGAGTACCAGACGAGACACATTTAAAAAACAAAGTCTTAGCTGCAGAAGTTATAACGAGTTTCTATCATAATGAATGCTTTTGTTTAATGTTGTAAAGATTGATCTTAAAAAACACTCCTTAAATAAATGGTTTTGTATCCATTTAATCATGATGTAGACCGTATAAGCTAGACCCTCTTATGATTCTCATTTTATAGATAAGGTGCCTAGTAGTACCTGAAATAATTTATCAGATACTTCTAGGGAAAGCGAAGTCCTCCCCTAAATAGAACTGGGAAAATGAATTTTGGTTAAGCGTAGAGAGATGGAAGAAAAATGGCCAATATATTTGGTAATGCAGTTAGAGTTAAAGCCCAGGTGAGATAAGTCAATGAAAATAACTAAATAGTAGGCTTATATAAAAGGGCGATTCAAGTAAATATAGGAAAACTATTTTTATTACTATATTTAATTCCATTGTTGTCTTGATGGCATTTACATCTGAATATAAGACAAGTCAGGTAATTTCTTAAGTCTTTTTATCATTTTTTTCCTAAAAAATCAATTCATTATAGCCAAAAAAATCACCATATTTATCAAGTGAGGCAGATGAAGCACTTTATAATAATTAAAATCATACTATATGTATGCAGAATGTTTCTGGGTAAACTTATGATATCTGAAAAAAAGCCCAAATTGTCTTAGAACAATATGGAAAATAATGCTGTGTGGTCATAAAAACTATATATGGTAACTTTTGTTCATAGGAATAAAAAAATACAAATATGCTTTAAAAAACAAGAACAACAACAAAAAGCATCCAAGGAGATTTTTATGTCATATTAGTGCTTCCCAATTAAAAAAAAAATCCTCATGATATAAACCTCTCAGAAAAGTAAGGGAGGGAATGCCCCGAACTTGATAAAGACAATCTACCAAAACCTATAGCTAACAGTTTACTTATTGGTGAACGACTAATGCTTCCCTAATCTGAGATCAGAATGAACGCAAAGATGTATGTTCTTACTATTCTTATTTCACATAGTGCTGAATAATCTAGGCCGTATATAAAGGAATAAAAGGCATACAGATCAAAAAGGAAGAAGTAAAACTGTCCCTATTTTCAGATGACATGATTGACTATGCAGAAAATCCCAATGAATCTACAATAAAACTTTTTGAATAAGTGACTTCAGCAATGTCAGCAGATACCAGATAAACATACAGAAATAAATTGTATTTTTATATACTAACAATAAAAATGTGGATATCAAAATTAAAAACCGTGCCATTTACAATTATCCAAAAAATGAAACATTTCAGCATAAATTGATCAAAACATGTACAAGACTTGCATATGGAAAACTACCCAAAAATGATTAAAGTAAGATCTAAATAAGAGAAAGATATACTGTGTTCATAAATTGGAAGACCCAACATAGTAAAAATGTCAATTCTCTTCAAATGTTTCATGCAATTCTTATCAAAGTACTAGGAAGATTATTTTTGTAGATATAGACAAGATTATTATAAAATTTATATTAAAAAACAAAGAAACTAAAATAGCTGAAATGACTTTGAAAAAGAATACAGTGGAAGGAATCAGTTTACTTGATTTCAAAGGTTACATAGCCACAGTAATCAAGACTGTGGTTATTGTGGAGGGATAGATACGTAGGTCAATAGAACAGAATAGAGAACTCAGAAATGCGGTCATACAAATAACATCAACAATTTTGGAAAAGGTGCAAAACAGATTAAATGGTTAAAGGATAGCTTTTTCAACTAGTAGTGCTGGAGCAACTGGATAGTCTTAGGCAAAAAAATGAAACTTGACCTAAACTTCACATCTTTTTAAAAAAAATTTTTTTTCAACGTTTTTTATTTATTTTTGGGACAGAGAGAGACAGAGCATGAACAGGGGAGGGGCAGAGAGAGAGGGAGACACAGAATCGGAAACAGGCTCCAGGCTCTGAGCCATCAGCCCAGAGCCTGACGCGGGGCTCGAACTCACGGACCGCGAGATCGTGACCTGGCTGAAGTCGGACGCTTAACCGACTGCGCCACCCAGGCGCCCCAGTAAACTTCACATCTTATACAAAAATTTTCTCAAGGTGGATCACAGAATAAAATGTCAAATATAAAACTATAAAACTTTCTGGAAAAAAAGAGAAAATCTTTGGGTCTAGGGCTAAGAAAGAGTTCTTAAACTTGATACCAAATTCATTATATAGGAAAAAAAAATTGATAAATTGGTCTTCATCCAAATTAGAAGGTTAAAATCCAAAGAAGGCCCATTTAAAATGAATAAAGAAGTTACCAAACTGAAAGAGAACATTTGCAAACCACATATTCAGCAAAGATTATTCTCTAGAATCCATAAAGAACTCTCAAAACTCAACAGCTAAACACCCCAAAGAATCCATTTAGAAAAATGAACAAAAGACATAAAGAGACATTGCACCTAAGAACATATACATATGGCAAATAAACATATGAAAAGATGTTCAATCTCATTAGCTATTAAGGAAATGCAAATTAAAACCACAATGTGATATTATTAGAAACCTAATTATTAGAAATAAATTAAAAATCACAATCCCGAATGCTGGTAAGAATGTAGAGAAACTGGCCACTCATACATTCTGGTGAGAATGCAAAATAGTCTAGCCATCCTGGAAAACAAGTCAGCACTTTTTACAAAGCTAAACGTGTGCTTTCCATACAACACAATAATTGCACTGCTGGGCATTTATCACATTTAAATGAAAAATTATGTTCACACAAAATCTGTACACAAATATTTATAGCAGATTTATTCACAATAACCCTAAACTGAAAGTGGTCCAGATGCTCTTCAATAGGTGAATGGATGTATAAACTGGTACATTCATGCCATGGGATACTATTCAGCAATATAAAGAAAGTAATACTAATTTATGAAACAATGTTGATGAATTTCTCAAGAATTATGCTGTGTGAAAAAAACCAATACAAAAGAGTTATATACTGAATTATCCCATTTACATATCAACCTTGATATGATAAAACTACAAATGGAGAACAGATTAACGGTTGTTGACATGGGAGGAACTGGAAGGAAGAGAAGTGGTTGTGGCTACAAAAGGCAACGTGAAGGATCCTTCTAGTGATGGAAATGTTCTGTATTTTGACTGTACTTACATCAATACCTTGGTTGTAATATTGTTCTATAATTCTGTAAGATTTTGCCATGGAAGGAATTAGTTAAATGATATGTGATGTCTCTATTTTTTCTTACAATTGTATATGAATCTAGAATAATCTCAAAATATTTAATAAAAAAACCACCCTGTAATCTTGCTAGTACCAAGTTTTACCTCCTGCTGCAAGCAATTAGAATAATAAATAAGATAAAAATAGTTTCAGATATTCTACAATAGAGAGCTGTTATGGAATGAATTGTGCCACCCCATTTATATGTTGAAGTCCTTACCAAAAAATGTAACTATATTTGGAGATAAGATCTTTAAAGAAGTGATTAAGTTTAATTGAGGTTGTTAGGATGAGTCTTAATGCAATTTAACTTGTGTCCTTATAAGAAGAGGAAATTTGGACATACAAAAGGGACAACAAGGATGTGCATACAGGGAGAAAAGTTCATGAGGGGACATAGTGAGAAGGCAGACATCTGAAAGCCACAGAAAAAAGGCCTTAGGAGAAACCCAAATCACTGGTATCTTGATCTTGGACTCCTCGCCCCCAGAACTCTGAGAAAATAAATTTCTGTTGTTTAAGCTACCCAATCTGTTGTATTTTGTCATCACAGCCCTAGCAAGCTAATGCAAGAGCCCATGACTGATCTTTTAAGGATGGAAAACAAATAAGCCCTGTGATTGCTTTGACTTTCTTCCTCAGGGCACTTTCCAGACAGTGGCACTGGGAGGCATACCCAAGAACATATTCATCTGAATGATTTAAAAAGATAGATATCAGAATTTGGGTAATCCAAGGTGGTGGAATTTTCAGGGAAGAATACTGTAGAGTACAAAGCTAAATAGAAAAAAAGAGCTCCAGAAATCTACTGGACAAAGGTGGAGGGGTCTCAAGTTTCTGTGCCTAGGGCCTCCAGTGTACTTTTTGTTACATAACAGTGGTGACAGTAGACATCCCTGTCCTGTTCCTGATTGTTGAGGTAAAGCTCTCAGTTTTTCCCCATTGAGGATGATATTAGCTATGGGTTTTTCTTATATGACCTTTATTATGTTGAGGTATGTTCCCCCTTAACCTACTTTCTTGAGGATTTTTTTTTTATCATGAATGGTTGTTAAGTGCTTTTTCTGCATCTATTGAAATGGTCCTATGGTTTTTATCCTTTCTTTTATTAGTGTGGTATATGATATTGATTGATTTTGAATATTGAACCACCTTTGCAACCCAGGAATAAATCCCACTTGATCATGATGAAACAGTGAAGCCATCTGACCCTGGACTTCTGTTTGTTGGGAGATTTTTTAAATTAATGATTCAATTTCTTTGCTGGTTATTGGTCTGTTCAAGTTTTCTATTTCTTTCTGTTTCTGTTTTGGTAGTTTATATGTTTGTAATAATTTGTCCATTTCCTCCAGGTTGTCCAGTTTTTTGGTATATGGTATTTCATAATATTCTCTAACAATTGTAGTGGTGTTATTTTTCCTCTCTTATTTGTGATTTTATTTATTTGAGTCCTTTCTCTTTTCTTTTTGTTAAGTCTGGTTAGAG
Organism: Lynx rufus; assembly: GCF_022079265.1. Taxonomy (NCBI): domain Eukaryota; kingdom Metazoa; phylum Chordata; class Mammalia; order Carnivora; family Felidae; genus Lynx; species Lynx rufus. Next base: position 19,462,345 of record NW_025814833.1, read on the forward strand.
GCTTATCAATTTTATTGAATTTCTCAAAGAACCAGCTCCTGATTTCATTGATCTGTTCTTTTGTTTTTTTAGTTTCTGTATCATTTATTTCTGCTCTGATCTTTATTATTTACTTACTTTTGTAGGTTTTATGCTTTGTTGTTTTTTTTTATAGTCCTTTAGATGTAAGGTTAGGTTGTTTATTTGAAATTTTTTTTTGCTTTTTAGGTAGGTCTGTATTGCTATACAGTTTGCTAGTAGGACCACTTTTGCTGCTTCCCAAAGATTTTGGGCTGTTGTATTTTAATTTTCATTTTTTTTTAATTTTTGAGAAAGAGAAAGAGAGAGAGAGCGAGCGAGCAAGCCCAAGCAGGGGAGGGGTAGAGAGAGAGGGAGACACAGAAACTGAAGCACATTCCAGGATCTAAGCTGTCAGCACAAAGCCCTATGCAGGGCCCAAACTCATAAACTGCGAGATGGTGACCTGAGCTGAAGTCAGATGCCCAACCAACTGAGCCACCCAGGTGCTCCTCATTTTCATTTGTTTCTCTGTATTTTGAAATTTCTTCTTTGATTTCCTGGTTGACCCACTCATTGTTTAGTAGCATGCTGTTTAACCTCCATGTATTTGTGGTCTTTCCAAATCTTTTCTTATGGTTGACTTCAAGTTTCACAGTGTTGTGGTCAGAAAAGATTCATGGTGTGATTTCAGTCTTTTTGTATGTGTTGAGGCCTGTTTTGTGACCTCATATGTGATCTGATCTGGATAATGTTCCATGTACACTTGAAAAGAATGTATATTCTGCTGTCTTAGGATGAAATACTATGGATATATCTGTTAAGTCCATCTGGCCCAGTGTGTCATTAAAAATCATTGTTTCCTTGTTGATTTTCTGTTTAGATAATCTGTCCATTGATATTAGTGGGGTATTAAAGTTCCCTGCTATTATTGTATTTATGTCAACTAGTTTTTTTATGTTTGTTATTAATTGATTTTTATATTTTGGTGCTCCCATCTGCGTGCATATATATTAGCAATGATTATATAGTGCCTATCTTTGTCTCTTTTTACAGTCTTTGATTTAAAGTCAATTTTGTGTGATATAAGTATTGCTACTCTGGCTTTCTTTTGACACACATCTGCATGATATATGTTTCTCCATCTCCCTTTTTTTTTTTCATTTTAAAATTTTATTTATTTATTTATTTGTTTATTTATTTTTCTCAAGTTAGTTAACATACAGTGTAGTCTTGGCTTCAGGAATAGAATCCAGGGATTCGTCACTTACTTATAACACCCAGTGCTCATCCCAACAAGTGCGCTCCTTAATGCCCATTACCCAATTTCCTCACCCTCTGCCCCCATCAACCCTCAGTTTGTTCTCTTCATTTAAGAGTCTCTTATGGTGCCTCCCTCTCTGTTTTTATCTTATTTTTCCTTCCCTTTCCCTATGATTATCTGTTAAGTCTGTCATATTCCACATGTGAGTGAAATCATGTGATATCTGTCTTTCTCTGACTTACTTATTTCACTTAGCATAATACCCTCCAGTTCCATTCACGTTGTTGTAAATGGCAAGATTTCATTCTTTTTCATTGCTGAGTAGTATTTCATTAAAAATACATACCACTTCTTCCTTATCCATCAGTTGCTGGACATTTGGGCTCTTTCCATACTTTGACTATTGTTGATAGTACTGCTATAAACATTGGGGTGCATGTGCCCCTTCGAATCAGCATTGTTTTATCCTTTGGATAAATTCCTAGTAATGCAATTGATGGGACATAGGGTAGTTCTATTTTTAATTTTTTGAGGAACCTCTAAATTGTTTTTCAGAATGGCTACACCAGTTCTCATTCCTACCATTAGTGCAAGAGGGTTCCGCTTTCTCCACATCCTTACTAACGTGTGGTTTCCTGAGTTGTTCATTTTAGCCATTCTGACAGGTGTGAGGTAGTATTTCATTGTGGATTTGATTTGTATTTCACTGATGATGAGCAGTGTTGAGTGTCTTCTCATGTGTCTGTTAGCCATCTGGATGTCCTCTTTGGAAAATTGTTCATATCTTGTGCCCATTTCTTCACTGGATTATTTGTTTTTTGGGTATTGAGTTCGGTAAGTTCTTGATAGATTTTTGATAGTAACCCTTTATCCAATATGTCATTTGCAAATATCTTCTCCCATTCCATTGGTTGTCTTTTAGTTTTGTCGATTGTTTCCTTTGCTGTGCAGAAGGTTTTTATCTTGATGGGGTCCCAAAAGTTGATATTTGCTTTTATTTCTCTTGCTTTTGGAAACTTGTCAGGTAAAAAGTAGCTGTGGCTGAGGTCAAAGAGGTTGTTGCCTGTCCTCTAGGATTTTTATGGCTTTCCTGTCTTATGTTTAGGTCTTTCATCCATTTTGAGTTTATTTTTGAGTATGGTGTAGAAAGTGGTCCAGGTTCATTCTTCTGCATGTTGCTGTCTTGTTTTCCCAACACCGTTTGCTAAAAAGACGGTCTCTTTTCCACTGGATATTCTTTCCTGCTTTGTCAAAGATTAGTTGGCCATACATTTGTGGGTCCATTTCTGGGTTCTTTATTCTGTTCCATTGATCTGTGTGTCTGTTCTTGTGTCAGTACCATACTGTCTTGAAGATTACAACTTTGTAATACAGCTTGAAGTGCAGAATTGTGATGCCTCCAGCTTTGGTTTTCTTCTTCAACATTACCCTGGCTATTTGAGATCTTTTCTGGTTCCATACAAGTTTTACGATTGTTTGTTCTAGCTCTGTGAAGAATGCTGGATTGCATTGAATATGTAGATTCCTTTGGGTAGTATCAACACTTTAACAATATTTGTTCTTTCAATCCATGAGCATGGGATATTTTTCCATTTTTTTGTGTGTGTCTCCTTAATTTCTTTCATAAGCTTTCTATAGTTTTCAGTGTATAGATCCCTCACCTCTTTGGTTAGGCTTATTCCTAGGTATTTCATGGTTTTTGGTGCAATTGTAAATGGGACCGATTCTTTGATTTCTCTTTCTGCTGCTTCATTATTGGTGTATAGAAATGCAACTGATCTGTATACATTGATTTTATATCCTGCAACATTGCTGAATTCATGTATCAGTTCTAACAGTTTTTTGGTGCAGCCTTTTGGGTTTTACACATAGAGTATCATGTTGTTTTGAAGAGTAAAAGTTTGACTTCTTTGCCAATTTGGATGCTTTTGATTTCATTTTGTTGTCTCATGGCTGAGGCTAGGACTTCCAACACTATGTTAAACAATAGTGGTGAGAGTGGACATCCCTGTTGTGTTCCTGATCTCAGAGGCAAAGCTCTCAGTTTTTCCCCATTGAGGATGATATTAGCTGTGAGTGTTTCATATATGACTTTTATGATGTTATTTGGACTTTCTTGAGGGTTTTTATTAAGAAAGGATGCTGTATTTTGTCAAATGCTTTTTCTGCATCTATTGAAAGGATCATATGGTTCTTATCCTTTCTTCTGTTAATGTGATGTGTCATGTTGATTTATTTGTGTATATTGAATCAGCCCTGCAGCCCAGGAATGAATCCCACTTGATCATGTTGAATATTCTTTTAATGTAAAGTTGGATCTAGTTTGCTAGTATCTTGTTGAGAATTTTTACATCCAGGTTTATCAGGGATATTGGCCTGTAATTCTCCTTTTTAGTGGGGTATTTGGTTTTGGAATCAAGGTAATGTTGCCTTCATAGAATAGGTATGGAAGCTTTCCTTCCATTTCTATTTTTTTGAACAGTTTGAGAAGAATAGGTATTAGCCCTGCTTTAAATGTCTGGTAGAAATCCCCTGCAGAGCCATCTAGCCCAGGACTTTTGTTTGTTGGGAGATTCTTGATAACTGATACAATTTCTTTGCTGATTATGGGTCTGTTCAAATTTTTTATTTCTTCCCATTTGAGTTTTGGTAGTCTTCAGGAATTTGTCCATTTCTTCCTGGTTGTCTAGTTTGTTGGCATATAATTTTTCATAGTACTCACTATGAAATTGTTTGTATTTCTGTGGTGTTGGTTGTGATCTGTCCTCTTTCATTTGTGATTTTATCTTTTGGTTCCTCTGTCTTTTCTTTTTGAGAAGTCTGGCTAGGGGTTTAAAATTTTTGTTTAATCTTAAAAAAAAACTTTTAGCTTCATTTATCTGTTCTACTGTGGTTTTTTTTGTTTCAGTATCATTTATTTATACTCTTTATTATTTCCATTTTCCTGCTGGCTTTGGTCTTTGGTACTCCTTTTCTGGCTCTTTTAGGTGTAAGGTTAGGTTATTTATTTGGGACCTTTCTTGCTTCTTGAGATAGGCCTGAATTGCACTTTATTTTCCTCTTAGGACTGCCTTTGCTGCATCCCAAATAGTGTGGACTATGATGTTTTCATTTTCATTTGTTTCCATATATTTTTAAATTTCTTCTTTAATTTCCTGGTTGACCTATTCATTCTTTAGTAGGTTGTTCTTTAACCTCCATGTATTTGGGGGATTTCCAAATTTGTTCTTGTAGTCGACTTCAAGTTTCATAGTGTTGTGATAAGAAAATATGCATGGTATGATCTCAATCTTTTTATACTTGTTGAGGGCTGTTTTGTGACCCAGGATGTGATCTGTTTTGGAGAATGTTCCATGTACACTCACGAAGAATGGGTATTCTGCTGCTTTAGGATGAAAAGTTCTGAATATATGTGTTAAGTCCATCTGATCCAATGTGTCTTCCAGAGCTGTTGTTTCCTTGTTGATTTCCTGCCTAGATGATCGGTCCATTGTTGTAAGTGGAGTATTAAAATCACCTACAATTGTGGAATTATTAGCAATGCATTTGTTTATGTTTGTGATTAATTTTTTATATACTTGGATTCCTCCATGTTCAAGGCATAAACATTTACAATTGTTAGCTCTTCTTGATGGATAGACCCCTTAATTATGACATGATGTCCTTCTATCTCTTATTAGTCTTTGTTTTAAAATCTAGTTTTTCTGGGGGCACCTGTGTGGCTCAGTCGGTTAAGTGTCTGACTTTGGCTCAGGTCATGATCTCATGGTTTGTGAGTTTGAGCCCAGAATCAGGCTCTGTGCTGACAGTTCAGAGCCTGAAGCTTGCTTCTGATTCTGTGTCCCCCTCTCTCTCTGCCCCTCCCCCGCTCATGCTCTGTCTCTCTCTTTCTCTCTCAAAATGAACATTAAAAAATCTTTAAAAATAAGTAAAATAAAATTTAAAAAATCTAGTTTGTCTGATATAAGTATGGCTACTCTGGCTTTCTTTTGATGTCCATTAGCATGATAGATGGTTGTCCATCCCCTCACTTTCAATCTGCATGTGTCCTTAGGTCTAAAATGAATCTCTTCTAGGCAGCATATAGATGGATCTTGTTTCTTAATCCATTATGATACTTTATGTCTTTTGATTGGGGTATTTAGTCCATGTACATTCAGAGTGATTATTGAAAGATATGGATTTCTTGCCATTGTTTTATCTGTAGGTTTTGTGTTTGTGGTGATGTCTCTGGTCCTTTGCTGCTTTCTACTCACAGAGTCCCCCTTAGGATCTCCTGCAGGGCTGGTTTAGTGATCATAAACTCCCTTAGTTTTTGTTTGTCTGGGAAAGCCTTTATCTCTCCTTCTATCCTAAATGAAAGCCTTGCTGGATAAAGGTTTCTTGGATGCATATTTTTCCTATTCATCCCATTGAATATTTTCTGCCATTCCCTTCTGACCTGCCAAGTTTTAGTGGACAGATCTGCTACTACCCTTATATGTCTACCCTTGTAGGTTAAGGCCCATTTGTTGCTAGTTGTTTTCAGAATTCTCTCTTATCTTTGTATTTTTCCAGTTTTACTATGATATGCCATGGAGTTAACCTGTGCTTGTTGATTCTGAAGGGAGTTCTCTGTGCCTCCTAGACTTGGATGTCTGTTTCCTTCCCCGGATTATGGAAGTTCTCAGCTGTAATTTGTTCAAATAAACCTTCTACCTTTCTCTCTTGCTCTTCTTCTTTTGGAGCTCCTATGATACGGATATTGTTTCATTTCATGGAATCACTTAGCTCTCTAATTATCCCCTCATAATCTAGTAATTTAATTTTCCTCTTTTTTTCAGCTTCATTATTTTCCATAATTTTATCTTCTATTTCACCTATTCCCTCCTCTGTTTCTTCTGTTCTCACTGTCACTGTATCTAGTTTCTTTTGCATCTCATTTATAGCATTTCTTAATTCATCATGACTAGTTCTTGGGTCTTGGATCTCTGCAGCAATAGATTCTCTGCTGTCTTCTATGCTTTTTTCAAGCCCAGCTATTTATCTTATGACTGCTATTCTAAATTATTTTCAGATAAATTGTTTATATCTGTTTTGAGCAATTCTCTGGCTGTCATTTCTTCCTGAATTTTCTTTTGGGGAGAATACTTCTCTTTCATTATTTTGGCTAAGTTTCTGTCTTTTGTGTATTTTAATAGCTTGTTATCAGTCCTGCCCCTGCAAGTACTACTGTGTTAAAAAGGGGTCATACACTGACCAGAGCCTGGCACCTCAGGATGTGTTTTGGGTGTGTGTTGCATGCACTCTGTTGTGCTTTGGCTGCTCTATCCCATTGGTCAGTCCCTGTTGTGCTTTGGCTGCTCTATTCCATTGGTAAGTCCTCTGCAAAGCTCCTCCTTGCTTGTAGTGGTAGAGTGTGTGGACCTTCAACCAGGTGTGCTTTGATTTGTTTGTTGAAGCAATGCTGAAAAAAAAGGAAAGGTGGGGATTGGGGAAAGCCTGATCCCATACAAAGAGAAAAATGAAAAGGGAGAAAAGAAGACCAAGCAGAGAATTAAAAAAAAAAAACAAAAAACCACACACAACTATAAGGCTAAATCCAGAGAGAGAAAGGAAAATAAAAAATAGAAAAGGTGTAAAAAGAATAGAGTAAAAATGTCTGATTAAACAAACAAACAAAACAAAAAAAGATTTATATAGGAACCTCATTCCAAAATTAAAAAAGAGGGTTGAAAGAAAAAGAAACAGAAAAGAAGAGACTAACAGACAGGTAGACAAACAGACAAATAGACAAACAGACAAAAATAAAAACAAAAAAACAGTTGTCTGTTGGTTCCTTGGACCTGTGGCTGTGCTGGTCTGGAGGAGAGGCTGTCTGGTTCTGTTAGTGTCAGTCCTGCTCCAGTAGATAAGCAGTTACCAGGCACAGAAGGGCAGGGTTTGGTGTAAGTGTGTCCTTCCTCCACTGGGGGGCTGGTGTGCTGCTCCCTGAAGTCCCACTCTGTTGATGGTGGGGAGAAAAATGGTGACATCCCAATTTCTCCTCCCTGGACCAGGTATCTCACCAAACAATGGTGTTCAGACAGCCCTCACAGAATAGTGTAGGTGGTTGGCTTGCCCTGTTTCACTGTTCTAGGCACTCGGCTGGGATTCAAAACCTGATGTCTTAAAGGACCCTGCACCCTGTGTAGACCCTGTTCTGGTGTAGCACCACTGACCCCTGCGGATAAAGGGGCTTTGGCTAGCACCTGCAGGGTCTTTTGTCCTTGGGGAAGCAATTAACCCTCTTCCCACAGTACTCGAGGAAGGGGACTGTTCTCGCAGTGCAACCCTTAGGTCACTACAACACCCCAGGGCCGGCTCCTTCACTCCCAGGTGCGCGCGCGCGCGCGCACACACACACACACACACACACACACACACACACGGCCCGGGCTTCCATCTGGAGAAAGTCACATGGTTTTGGAACCTCTGAGTTTCAGCTACTAAGGTTGTTTGCAAAGTAGAAACTGACACTGTCCATATTTATCATTCCCCAGTCCGTGGTCTGGAGAGGTTTTCCTCTTGTGCTAAATAGGTACCAAAGCCCTCTCTCTTTCTCTCCCTTTAGTCTCTGCACAGAAAGGGTCCCATCCTCTCCATGTCTACAATGTTTTATCTCCCCCAATTCTCATTACATGCCCCTCGATCCTGCCAAGCTGTCTCCCTCCACCTGTGGAGATTCTTCTGCCATTCTGCAGATTGATTGCCTGGGTGTTCCAAGTGATATGACTTCAATACTGCTGTGTTTGAGCGATGAGGAAAATCTCGGTCCTCCTACTTCTCTGCCATCTTAACTCTCTCTTCCCATCCCCCTTACTTTCATTCTGCAGGTGTCTTTAGGTCTAAAATGAGTCTCTTGTGGGCAGCTTATGGATATATGGGTGTTGTTTTTTTATCCCTTCTGATACACTGTGTGTTTTGATTTAAGTGTTTAGTCCATTTATATTCAAAGTAATTATTGTTAGATATGTATTTTTTGCCATTTAATCACTTGTTTTCTTTTTTGTTGTTTCTGGAGATTTTCTCTAATTTTTTCTCATCCTTATCATTTCTAGTCTCTCCTTTACACAAAGTCCCCTTTAATATTTCTTCTAAGGCTAACTTCAGATTCTTGAACTTTTTTAGTTTTTGTTTGAGGAACTCTATCTCTCCTTCTCTTCTGAGTGATAGCCTTGCTGGATGGAGTACTCTTGGCTGCAGATTTTTCCCTTTCAACACTTTGAATATATGATGGCAGTTCCTTCTGGCTTGTCAGATTTCTTTTGAGAAATCTCCAGCTCACTTAATGGTTTTCCCTTGTAAGTTAAGGACTCCTTTTTTCTTGTTGTTCTTAAGATTTTTTCTTTATCCTGATATTTTGAAAATTTAATTACAATATTTTTCGGTTTTGACCGGCTATTGTTGATTTTTGATAGGAGTTCTCTGCTTCCTGGATGTGGATTTCTGTTTCCTTGCCCAGATTTGGGAAGTTTTCAGTATTATTTCTTCAAATAAATTTTCCACCCCTTTTCTCTTTCATCTTCTTCTGGAACTCCTATAACAGGCATGTTATTATGTTTGATGGAGTCACTGAGTTCCCTAAGTGGGTTGGTGGTGCCAGCACAATTTGTGTTGGGCCACTTTCCTATGTCAGACCTCCTGACATGCTGTGGTGACTGGGAGCTGTGTGCTGGGGCAGCCAGGGATGTGAGGCTAGGTACAACATGTGGTGATGGCTGGGTGCACCTGGGCCCGGTGTTCATAGGTGCCTGGGGGTACCTGGCTGGTTGTGGCATGGTGGCAGGGCTGTGCACTGTGGCTGTGTGCTGTGTGGTGGCAGGGTTATTCCTGTAGCGGCTGTGCATTAGGCAGGTGTCCAAGACTTGTGTGTAGCTTTAACAAAATTTTCCCTCAGCCCAGGACTTGGGCTAGCAGCCTTGGAGTGGGTGAGTTATCAGGAGGACTTGTGGGCATGATCGACTACTAGCAGGTTAGGCAGCAGGTGTCTGTGAAGCCCCACCTCCTACAGATGGCCCTGTGTTTATGCTGGGTGGGGGGGCAAGGGAAGAACATGGCACCTGCTGGCTCCCTTGTTTTCAGAGAAGTCCATCACCATGGTTCGAAATCAGTATGAACAGGTTTGTCTACCATTTGCCTCTGGCATTATGTAACTGCTGTTTTTATGTTGCCTCTCTATGTGGGCTGCTGTGTCTTTAAGGGTGGCAACCCAGATATCACTTGCCATCCCAGCTTGTGCAGTGCTGAGTCAGCTGACTTTTAAAGCTCCAGTCTCCAAGTCCCATTTGCTTTACAAACTCATGGTATTTAGCCCCTCTGTTTTGCAAAGCCAAAAGTTATGGGGATTAGACTTTCTTGTGTGAACTCCCTGGTGCAGGGGCTCATTTCTCTGCCTTCTCTGTGTGTGCAGCTTTCTCTCTCGTGTGGGCCTCTGCCTTTCTGACTTTCCTAACCTTTCAGATGCAGCTTCTTCTATATATTTAGTTTTGGAGTTTGTTCTGCCATTCTTCAGATTGCTCTCTGGTTTATTGACTTGGATGTGGATAATACCTAGTTGTAAACATGGAATGAGTTGTGCTCAGGGTCCTCCTATTCCACCATCTTTCCAAGTCCTTCCTTTGTACCATCTGTAGTAGCTATATACTTTTGATCCAAGTAAAAAGGCTGAATTTTTTTCTTGCTGGTCAAAAATGCTGTGCAATGATGAAACATTACTCTGTTTCTTGATGATTTACAGCTATATCAGAATAGTCTTCATCATTGTCTTTTTGCAAGAAGTTTTCTATTTGCAAGAAGGTTTCTACTAGCTTCTGTGTAAATGTTAATATTTTAGGCAGTTGTACCAAAGCAGACATTTTGAGTACATTAAAAAAAGAAAATAAATAGTTTATGATTTTATGAAAATCTAAGCTAAATATAAAGCCTGTTAATGATTATCTGGAATTAATACATAGTAGAAAGCATGAGGCAACATCCTTAATCTTTAGAAAGCACATGTTAATTAGGGAACATCTTTTTTAAAAAGAAAATATTGAATTCAATACAACAAAACAGAAGCATTCTTCAAAACTGAAATAAAAATAATAATGATTTATTTTCTAAGCAGACTTGTAAAAATTAAATTCTTATTACATGAAGTTGGGTGAAAGGCACCATGACTTGAAAAAGAATACATTTTTAAAGAAGTGCAATAATATTCTGTTTTTTATCTAATTTTACAACAGTTTTATGGGGAGCAACTATAAACCATTTAATTGAAAATAAAGGAACTCAAGTAATTTATTTTTGCTTATTTTTATTGTGACTTACAGCTTTAGGAATATTAGAACAAAACCCATCTGTCAGGTGAATGTAGACATTGGTGGTATACAGTTACAGGCATGCTTATGAAAGAAACCAATAAACATTGTTACAAATGTAAAATTTATATCAGTACTTGGGATATCCAAAATGCTATAAAATTTGTAAAATAAAGCTTATAGGAAAAAAACCACTTTTTTTCCACCAAATGACACTCACTATCAAGAAAGTGAAAAGACAATCACCAGAATGAGATAAAATATTTACTAATCATATATATGATAGAGGTTTAATATCCAGAATATGTAAAGAACACTTATAATTCAACAATAAAAAGACAAAGAACCCAATTAAATATGGACAAGGAATTTTATTAGATATTTCTCCAGAGAAGATCTAGAAATGGCCAACAAGCACATGCAAAAAAGTTCATCATTATTAGCCACTAGGGAAATTCAAATTAAATCACTTTATACCCAATAGGATGGCTGTAGTGAAAACAACAACGACAACAACAGTAGCGATCAGAAATAGAATGTCTTGGCAAAGATGTGAAGTAATTATAACATTTGTACAATATTGTTGGTACCGTAAAGTGGTTCAGCCATTGTGGAAAAGAGTTTGATGGTTCTTCAAGAAATTAAATGTAGAATTACCGTATGAATCAGCAGTCTCACTTTTAGGTATATACTTGAAAATTGAAAACACATGTTCACATAAAAATTGTATATGAATGTTATTACCACTATTATTCATAATTGCCAGAAAATTAAAGCCATTCAAATATCTATCAACTGATGGATAGCTAAACAAAAATGTGGTCTGTCCATTAAATGGAATATTAATCAGTTATGAAAAGGAATGAAGTACAGTACATGTTGCAACATGTATGAATCTTAAAAACATTATGATAAGTGAAGGAAACCACACAATGGGTCACATTTAAAAAAAAATTTAATGTTTATTTATTTTTGAAAGAGAGAGAGAGAAAGAGACAGAGTGTGAGTAGGGGAGGGGCAGAGAGTGAGGGAGACCCAGAATCTGAAGCAGGCTCCAGGCTCTGAGCTGTCAGCACAGAGCCTAACGTGGGGCTTGAACTCACAAGCCACGAGATCATGACCTGAGCCGAAGTCAGATGCTCAACTGACTGATTCACCCAGGCACCCCAAAGGTCACATATTTTTTGATTTAATATATATGAAACATCCAGAATAGGTAGAAACAGAAAGTAGATTGGTGATTGATGAAGGCTGTGAGTAGGGAGAAATGGGGAGTGTACTTAATGGGTGGGTACAGGGTTTCTTTTCTGGGGGATGAAAATGCTTTGGAAATAGAGGTGATGGTTGTACAATATTGAGAATGTACTAAATGGCACTGAATGCCACCTTAAAAATGGTCAATTTTTATTATGTGAATTTTATCTCAGTAAAAACATTGGGAAGAGTTTATTCCTATCCACTTAAATCAGGTAGAAGCACACTTTGGATTCATACTTTAGATAAAATTTGGTAAATTACACTGATTAGATAAAAGTAAAATAATGTTCTTCTGGGTAGAGCTGTTTGATTAAGTAAGTTTGGAAAACTTGAGTCCTGGATTTGTCACTATTGAGCTGTGTAATCGAAGAAAAGTCATTTATCTTCTTTCTGCCTTTATAGTTTTACCTGTTAGGCTGAAAGAATTGTAGAGAACAAATCATTTTCCCTTATGTGAGTGATTTTATGTATGTAGGGAAAGGGGCATTGTGGTTGCCACTTGAAAGGATGAGTAACGTGAAGAGCTTCAGAAGATAGTCCAGAAAATCAATTCAAGATGTAGGAAATAGAGACTAAAGCATCGTGAAGGAAGAAGAGAAGCAAAAGAATACATCTGAACCTGCGTTTCTTTGTGTGGGCATTTGGTGTGATTGGTATTAGCTGCAAATGGGATTAGAGAGTGCCAAAGCTGAAGGAAGACTGAAGTTTGGAGAAGGATGGTGGAGCGTTGATGCAAAGAACTGCACTAACCATTCAGATCATCTAGGAAAATATTTTGGGGCCTTGTTGAGAATTCCCTCAGAGATTACTTCCCCTGAACCTTCATTCTCAGCACAAATTCTTTTGAGAGTCAAATGTTAGAATACCTTTTCTCCTTTGTCATTTCAATTGCCATTTTAATAAGTTATCTCAATATTCTTCATTTTGACCTGACTTAGCCAGGAAGGTAAGGATGAAATCACCCCCAAAGGAATTTATTTATGCATGAGCTCAGTTGTAAAGTGGATCACTTATTTTTACCCAACTGCTTTCCTCTCTTTCGTGGAATAGTGTTTGAAATAGTGTCTGAAATTTTCTATAAATGTTGTATATATGCCCAGAGGCTATTTATAGCATTGGGTGCATTTATGAATCAAAGAATAAATAAACACCTCCTTTCTGCTATTTTGAATATCTGCAATCTCATTTCCTATTCTAATCTTGTGGAGTGTTGTACTGTGCTTTCAAATAGCTTCTGGGTCCAGACCCAGAGGTGACTACATTTCAGTGGAGGATGACATGATTGAAGTGTATATTTAGGAGATGTGATCTTGTAATCATTTTCTTAATACAGATTTCCAATGAAGTTAATAGGAGATGTGTACATGGACTGATTGCAGATTTTGGCTCATTATATACTTTTTGAAGTGATTTAGGATACTTTGAGATGAAAAGTGGTATATAACTATAATACTCCAAAAAATTTTTATTATGGTATCCTTCAAACAAATTGCAGTAGAGAACATTTTGCAAAGATGGGCAATAAAACTTTCATTAAATAATAAGAATAGAAGAGAAAGATGAAGCAAAATAAGGAAAGGAAGTAGAAAGGACAGCCTTGAGCGACATTATAAAAGAGGTGGATATATATATATATATATATATATATATATATATATATAAAACTGTAAATGCTTATTAGCAGTATTAATGATACATTAGTTCTGTTGGGTTAGGAATTTATTTTAAAAGAATGTCTAATGCCAAATATTCATATTCTATTTAGGTATATTGTGTAAAAGAAAAAAATTTACAATTTAACCTAAACAGAGCCCTGAGTTACCCAAATTAGTTGAAAAAAAATGTTTTCTTCTGCCTGTAAAAACGTAGAGGAAAAAAAAATCTTGTTTTGCCAAGAAACTTCCCAAATCTACTTCAAATTGAATTGTACTTTTAAAGAAAAGTAGATATGCAGGAATACTTCCAAAGGATGAGTTACTTTAGGCAGACTAGAAAACATGATAAACTCCAGGCCAGATTCCTTTTTGATTCCACATAAAACAAATTTGTAATGAAGCAAAGAAACTCTGGGATTAGAGTAGAATGAACTAAGATACAAAGCAAATACATAACAAATAATAAATTTTTCAGAAGTAAAAACAAAACAAAGCAAAACTTTAAAACAAGACCAGCATCATTTACCCAAAGGATACAAAAATGCTGATTCGAAGGGATACATGCACCCCAGTGTTTATAACTGCATTATCAATAATAACCAAATTATGGAAAGGACCAAAATGCCCATCAACTGAAGAATGTATAAAAAAAGATGTGGTGTGTGTGTATATATACACCACACACCATGGAGTTTTATTCAACCATAAAATAATGAAATCTTTTTATCTGCAACAGCATGGATGGAGCTAGAGAGTATTTATGTTAAGCGAAATAAGTCTGTCAGAGAAAAACAAATACCATATGATTTTACTCATATGTGGAATTTAAGACACAAAACAAATAAACATGGGGGGAGGAAAAGAGAGGAAACCAAGGGGCAGACTCTTGGCTGAAGAGAGCCGACTGATAGTTGCTGGAGGGGAGGTGGGCAGGGGGATGAGTTGAGTGGGTGATGGGTCTTAAGTTAGGGCCCTTGTGATGAGCACTGGGTATTGTATGTAGGTGATGAACCACTTGTTTCTACATGGGGAACTAATATTGTACTATGTTAACTAACTGAAATTTAAATAAAACTTGGAAAGAAAAAAATAAAACCAGCATGAAAGGAAAAATATCCTTCAAGAAAATTACAATACTCAAAAATTTTTTTCACTTCTTTTTATTCTTTATTATTTTTTTATTTGAGAGAGAGAGCATGCATGAGTGGAGGAGAGGGGCAGAGGGAGAGAGAGAGAAAGAGGGGGGGGAGAGAGAGAGAGAGAGAGAGAGAGAGAGAGAGACTTAAGCAAGCTCCACGCCCCTTTGCACTTCTCTTAAATGTGAACTGTATCCATCTAATTTTCCACTGCCTAAGGAAACAATACAAACTATGAAGGTCACTGATAAATGAAAAAAAAACATACTCAAGTAATGTATTTACTATCATAAACTCACCCCATATACACTTGAATTATTTGAATTATTTCATAAAGAAAAAAATCAAAGTTTACATTTATTATTAATCCAATAGTGTTTCAAAAAAATAATTTTAGGGGCACCTGGGTGACTCTGTCGATTGAGCAACCAACTCTTGATTTCAGCTCAGGTCATGATCTCACAGTCATGAGATGGAGCACTGTATAGGGCTCCACATGATCTTGGAGACTGCTTGGGATTTTCTCTCTCTCTCCCTCTGCCCTTCTCACTGCTTGCTCTCTCTCTCTCTCTCTCTCTCTCTCTCTTTCTCTATAAGAAATAATAATTTAGAAAGAAATTATTATGACATAATGTTAAATTTTATTACTGGAGATGATTCCATTAAGGTAAAGCAAGGGAATGTTGAGTAATTTATAACTCTGTTGCAATTTATATTCTTCATCAAGACACTTCTTTATTTAAATAGAAGTGTATTTAGACTGGATTTGTTACTGACTTTTTTTATATAAATGTTTATAATTTTTGAGAGAGAGAGCAGGAGCAAGGGAGGGGCAGAGAGAGGGGTCAGAGGATCTGAAGTAGGCTCCGTGCTGACAGCAGAGAGCCCGATGCAGGGCTTAAACACACGAAACAGGAGATCATGACCTGAGCTGAAGCTGGACATCTAACTGACTGAGCTGCCCAGGCGCCCCTGTTACTGACTTTTTAACAGGTTCAAAGAGTTTGATTTTCCAAGGCTTTAGACCATTTGCACTTCTACTCAAGTCCTCATTTTCTACATCTGTAAAGTGGAGGTTGCATTAATATTTCTGAGGCGCCTTTTAGATCCTGAGATTTTCTAAAAGAGCCCCTTTTATATGTATTGGTGAAGATTTAGACTTATGGAAGATTATCGTAATGTAAAATCTTGTTGGTGCCTGTACTGTATTATTGTCTGTATGTTGTGTTCTGATAACATTATACTATTGCATTCATCAAATCAAACACAGGGAGAAGAAAAACAAAGTTAACACTAAGATGTGGCAGGCAGTGCATGAGTTTTAACGGTACTATCAAATGAGTTGAGCAGTGAAGATTTCAGACTAGGAGTCCACCAAAAGTACACACAAGGAGAAGGAAAATATTTACTCTTCCTTCTGTTTTAAGGCATTTTATCTTGGTGGCATGATACTCAATATACATCATTTGACAATGTTGAAGAAATAAGAGACAAACTGCATTAGCTAATTAACTTACTTATGGCAAAACAAAAAACATACAGACTACTTGAGCACTTTGTTGATCTCTGTACTATTTTTTTAATTTAATTTTTTAAAATTTATATCCAAATTAGTTAGCATACAGTGCATCAATGATTTTAGGAATAGATTCCTTAATGCCCCTTACCCTTTTAGCCCATCCCCCTCCCACACCGCCTCCAGTAACCCTCTGTTCTCCATATTTATGAGTCTCTTCTATTTTGTCCCCCTCCCTGTTTTTATATTATTTTTGTTTCCCTTCCCTTATGTTCATCTGTTTAGTCTCTTAAAGTCCTCATATGAGTGAATTCATATGATATTTGTTTTTCTCTAATTTCACTTAGCATAATACCCTCCAGTTCCATCCACGTAGTTGCAAATGGCAAGATTTCATTCTTTTTGATTGCTGAGTAATACTCCATTGTATATATATACCACATCTTCTTTATCCATTCATCCATTGATGGACATTTGGGCTCTTTCTATACTTTGGCTAATTGTTGATAGAGCTGCTATAAACACTGGGTTGCATGTGTCCCTTCGAAACAGCACACCTATATCCCTTGGATAAATATCCAGTAGTGCAATTGCTGGGTTATAGGGTAGTTCTATTTTTAGTTTTTTGAATAACCTGCACACTGTTTTCCAGAGTGGCTGCATCAGCTTGCATTCCCACCAACAATGCAAAAGAGATCCTCTTTCTCCGCATCCTCGCCAACATCTATTGTTGCCTGAGTTGTTAATGTTAGCCATTCTGACAGGTGTTAGGTGGTATCTCATTGTGGTTTTGATTTGTATTTACCTGATGATGAGTGATGTTGAGCATTTTATCATGTGGGGGTTAGTCATCTGGATGTCTTCTTTGGAGAAGTGTCTATTCATGTCTTTTCCCATTTCATCACTGGACTATTTGTTTTTTGGGCGTTGAGTTTGATAAGTTCTTTATGGATTTGGGATACTAACTCTTTATCTGATATGTCATTTGCAAATATCTTCTCCCATTCCATTGGTTGCCTTTTAGTTTTGCTGATTATTTCCTTTGCTGTGCAGAAGCTTTTTATTTTGATGAGGTCCCAGTAGTTCATTTTTGCTTTTGTTTCCCTTGCCTCTGGAGACGTGTTGAGTAAGAAGTTGCTGTGGGCAAGATCAAGGAGGTTTTTGCCTGCTTTCTCCTGGAGGATTTTGATGGCTTCCTGTCTTACCTTGAGCTCTTTCATCCATTTTGAGTTTATTTTTGTGTCTGGTGTAAGAAAGCGGTCCAGGTTCATTCTTCTGCATGTCGCTGTCCAGTTTTCCAAGCACCACTTGCTGAAGAGACTGTCTTTATTCCATTGGATATTCTTTCCTGCTTTGTCAAAGATTAGTTGGCCATACATTTGTGGGTCCATTTCTGGGTTCTCTATTCTGTTCCATTGATCTGAGGTCTGTTCTTGTGCCAGTACCGTACTGTCTTGACGATTACAGCTTTGTAGTATAGCTTGAAGTCTGGGATTGTGATGCCTCCTGCTTTGGTTTTCGTTGTCAAGCTTGCTTTGGCTATTTGGGGTGTTTTCTGGTTCCATACAAATTTTAGGATTATTTGTTCTAGCTCTGTGAAGAATGCTGGTGTTATTTTGATGCGGATTGCAATGAATATGTAGATTGCTTTGGGTAGTATTGACATTTTAACAATATTTGTTCTTCCTCTCCAGGAGCATGGAATCCTTTTCCATTTTTTTGTGTCTTCTTCAATTTCTTTCATAAGCTTTCTGTAGTTTTCAGTGTATAGGTTTTTCACCTCTTTGGTTAGTTTTATTCCTAGGTATTTTATGGTTTTTGGTGCAGCTGTAATTGGGATCGGTTCCTTGATTTCTCTTTCTGTGGCTTTATTGTTGGTGTATAAGAATGCAGCCGATTTCTGTGCGTTGATTTTATATCCTGAAACTTTGCTGAATTCATGATTCAGTTCTAGCAGTTATTTGGTGGAATCTTTAGGGTTTTCCATGTAGAGTATCATGTCATCTGCAAAGAGTGAAAGTTTGACCTCTTCCTGGCCGATTTGGATGCCTTTTATTTCTTTGTGTTGTCTGATTGCAGAGGCTAAGACTTCCAATACTATGTTGAATAACAGTGGTGAGAGTGGACATCCCTGTCTTGTTCCTGACCTTAGGGGGAAAGCTCTCAGTTATTCCCCATTGAGGATGATATTAGCGTTGGGTCGTTCATATATGGCTTTTATGATCTCAAGGTATGGTCCTTCTGTCCCTACTTTCTTGAGGGTTTTTGTCAAGAAAGGATGCTGTATTTTGTCAAATGCTTTCTCTGCATCTATTGAGAGGATCATATGGTTCTTGTCCTTTATTCTATTGATGTGATGAATCATATTGATTGTTTTGTGGGTATTGAACCAGCCCTGCCTCCCAGGTATAAATCCCACTTGGTCGTGGTGAATAATTTTTTTAATGTATTGTTGGAACCAGTTGGATAATATCTTGTTGAGGAGTTTTGCATCCATGTTCATCAGGGAAATTGGTCTATAGTTTCCATTTTAGTGGGGTCTCTGTCTGGTTTTGGAATCAAGGTAATGCTGGCTTCATAGAAAGAATTTGGAAGTTTTCCTTCCACTTCTGTTTTTTGGAACAGCTTCAAGAGAATAGGTGTTAACTCTTCCTTAAATGTTTGGTAGAATTCCCCTGGAAAGCCATCTGGCTCTGGACTCTTGTTTTTTGGGAGATTTCTGATTACTAATTCAATTTCCTTACGGGTTATCGGTCTGTTCAAATTTTCTGTTTCTTCCTGTTTCAGTTTTGGTAGTGTATATGTTTCTAGGAATTTGTCCATTTCTTCCATATTGCCCATTTTATTGGCATATAATTGCACATAATCTTCTCTTATTATTGTTTTTATTTCTGCTGTGTTGGTTGTGATCTCTCCTCTTTCATTCTTGATTTTATTTATTTGGGTCCTTTCCTTTTTCTTTTTGATCAAACTTGCTAGTGGATTATCAATTTTATTAATTCTTTCAAAGAACCAGCTTCTGGTTTCATTGATCTGTTCTAGTGTTTTGTTTTGCTTTTGGTTTCGATGACGTTGATTTCTGCTATAATCTTTGTTATTTCCTGTCTTCTGCTAGTTTGGGGTTTTATTTGCTGTTCTTTTTCCAGCTCCTTAAGGTGTAAGGTTAAGTTGTGTATCTGAGATCTTTCTTCTTTCTTTAGGAGGGCCTGGATTGCTATGTACTTTCCTCTTGTGACCGCCTTTGCTGATTCCCAGAGGTTTTGGGTTGTGGTGTTATCATTTTCATTGACTTCTGTATACTCTTTAATTTCCTCTTTAACTTCTTGGTTAGCCCTTTCATTCTTTAGCAGGATGTTCGTTAGTCTCCAACTATATGTTACCTTTCCAAATTTTTTCTTGTGGTTAATCTCGAGTTTCATAGTGTTGTGGTCTGAAAATATGCACGATATGATCTCAGTCTTTTTGTACTCACTGAGAGCTGATTTGTGTCCCAGTATGTGGTCTATTCTGGAGAACACTCCATGTGTACTGGAGAAGAATGTATATTCTGCTGCTTTAGGATGAAATGTTCTGAATATATCTGTTAAGTCCATCTGGTCCAGTGTGTCATTCAAAGCCATTGTTTCCGTGTTGATTTTTTGATTAGATGATCTGTCCATTGCTGTGAGTGGGGTGTTGAAGTCCTCTAATATTATGGTATTACTATTGATGGGTTTCTTTATGTTTGTGATTACTTGATTTATACATTTGCGTGCTTTCACATTTGGTGCAAAGATGTTTACAATTGTTAGGTCTTCTTGGTGCAGAGACCCTTAATTATGATATACTGCCCTTCTTCATCTCTTGATACAGTCTTTATTTTAAAGTCTAGATTTTCTGATATAAGTATGGCTACTCTGGCTTTCTTTTGTTGACCATTAGCATGATAGATGGTTCTCCATCCCCTTACTTTCAATCTGAAGGTGTCTTTAGGTCTAAAGTGGGTCTCTTGTAAACGGCATATAGATGGATCTTGTTTTCTTATCCATTCTGTTACCCTGTGTCTTTTGATTGGAGCATTGAGCCCATTGACGTGTAGAGTGAGTACTGAAAGATATGAATTTATTGCCATTATGTTGCTTGTAGAGTTGGAGTTTCAGGTGGTGTTCTCTGGTCCTTTCTACTCTTTGTTGCTTTTGGTATGTATGTGTGTATGTTATGTATGTATGTATGTCTTTATATTTTCATCTTTTCTCCCCTCAGAGAGTCCCCCTTAAAGTTTCTTGCAGGGCTGGTTTAGTGGTCACAAACTCCTTTAATTTTTGTTTGGGAAAATGTTTATCTTTCCTTCTATTTTGAATGTCAGCCTTGCTGGATAAAGAATTCTTGGCTGCATATTTTTCCGATTCAGCACATTCGATATATCCTGCCACTCCTTTCTGGCCTGCCAAGTTTCTGTGGATAGGTCTGCAGCAAACCTGATCTGTCTTCCCTTGTAGGTTAAGGACTTTTTTTTTCCCTTGCTGGTTTCATGATTCTCTCCTTGCCTGAGTATTTTGTGAATTTGACTATGATATGCCTTGTTGGTGGTTGGTTTTTGTTGAATCTAATAGGAGTCCTCTGTGCTTCCTGGATTTTGATGTCTGTGTCTTTCCTCAGATTAGGAAAGTTTTCCGCTATGATCTGCTCACATAACCCTTCTACCCCTATTTCTCTCTCTTTCTCTTCTGGGACCCCTATGATTCTGATGTTCCTTTTTAACGAGTCACTGATTTCTCTGATTCTTAAATCATGCTCTTTTGCCTTAATCTCCCTCTTTTCTTCAGCCTTGTTATTCTCCATAAGTTTGTCCCCTATATCGCTGATTCTCTGTTCTGCCTCATCCATCCATGCTGCCGTGGCATCCATTCGTGATTGCAGCTCAGTTCTAGCATTTTTTATTTCATCCTGACTAGTTTTTACTTATTTCATCTCCGCAGAAAAGGATTCTAATCTATTTTCGACTCCAGCTAGTGTTCTTATTGTCGTGATTCTAAATTCTGGTTCAGACACCTTGCTTGTGTCTGTGTTGGTTAAGTCTGTGGCTGTCGTTTCTTCCTGCTCTTTATTTTGGGGTGAATTCCTTCGTTTTGTCATCTTGAAGGGAGAAAAGGAATTAATGAGGTAGAAAAAATTAAAATTAAAAAAATTAAAACTAAAACATTAAAATTAAAAAATTAAAAACACACACACGCACACACAAAATCGAATAAATGATGCTAGATCCTAGGTGTGTTTTGGTATGGGTGTTGAAAGTGGCTTGATAGATTAGGGAAAAAAAGGGGAAAGAAGAAAAAAAAGGAAATCGTTTGAAAATTTGGAAAAATGAATACACTGAGGTAGACTAAAATGAAATGATGCAAGTAAAATAGAATTTGAAAAAAATTTACACAAAAGTAAAAAATATAGAAAAAATTAAATTATTTTTAATAAGAATTAAAAATAGAAATGAATTTTTTCTCTTTCTGTATTCAAGAAAAAGAAATGAAATGAAATAAAAAAAGAAAAAAAAGGAAACCATTTGTAAATTTGAAAAAATGAATACACTTGAGTAGACTAAAATAAAATGATGGAAGTAAAATAGAACTTGAAAAAATTTACACAAAAGTAAAAAAAATATAGTAAAAAATTAAAGAAAAATATTTTTAATACAAATTGAAAATAAAAATGAATTTTTTCTTCTTGTATTCAAGAAAAACGAAAAAGAGGTAAAAAGAAAAAAAAGGAACGAAAGAAAATTCAATAGATGGACCTGCTAACAGGCTGAAATATGACTGAAATTCCTTTGTTTTCCCCTACAAGTCAGACTATGAAGCGCTTTATAGTCCATAAACTAAGCAGGCAGTGAGACTTCCATTCTTGAAGAGTGAGGTTGGCCTAGTTGGGTGGGGCTTAGTGTACGGCTCCGTTCTCTAGTAGATGGCGCTGCTAGAGCCAATCTCTAGTATCGGAACTCTGTTCTCCCCATCATCAATCGCACACCCGTCCTTTGTCTTCAGCTTTCATCCACTTCCCGCTTTTACACTGTCCGTGAGCAAGCCTCAGGTAGTACCTCTCTCCCGAGTTTTGTCTCAGATGCGGCTGTTTTCCCTTCCACTTACTTCTGAGGGACTGTGGCTTTGACCCGTTCCACCCTCTGGGGAGGGTCTCACTGAACAATAGCTGAATGCCGGCCACACCCAGGAAAGTTCGTGGGACTGTGTTGCTGCCAATGCCCAGATACTGATGCCTGGTGCCCCCCCGGCCCAGGAAAAGTTCGCAAGATAGTGTAGCAGCAGCGTTTCAGGGATTATGGAAAATCACAACACACATGTGGCACCAGTCTACATTAACGACCTTATTCCAGCATCAGCAGATGGGCCCAGTTGCCTCACATCCCCTACCAAATGTCCTTCCAGCAGTGGGACTGCTTCTCCCCGTGTGACCCGAGAACCTCCGGACCGCAGTCTGTTCCTGGGGATTCGCCCTTCCCACCAGAGCACCACCAGGTATCGAGCTGTGGAGTTGCAGACTCTGTGTTCCCCCTGTTTACAGTCTTAATGGAATTTAAACCCTCTCCTTTGTACTTTCTCTTTTCTCCTTTCTCCTTTCTCTTTTCTCCTTTCTCCTTTCTCCTTTCTCCCTTTTTAGCTCAGTCCCTGTGGCTGTTTCCGATTTTCCACTTTCTCTCCAGCTGCTTTTGGGGAGGAGCGCTTTTCCTGTATTCTCCCCACCTTCTCTGTCCTCTCTCCACAGGTAAAAGCACCTCCCTGCCCTCTGCAGCTTCTCTCTCCCCAAGTTCACCTCTCGGCACTGCGTACCTGCTGAATTCTGTGGTTCAGGTTGTGCAGATTGTTGTGTTAATCCTCATATCAGTTTTCTAGGTGTGCAGAATGGTTTTAGTGTTGGTCTGGCTGTATTTCATGGATGCGAGACACACAAAAGACATCCATGCTGTTCTGTCATCTTGACTCCCCAGCATCTGTACTATTTGATTAGGGGTTTAGAGTTGTACTTAGAGCAAAAGACAGAAGCTGTTTTGTGAAATAGACGTGGCACAAGAAAGCAAAAGTACAATGAAGTGCAACAGAAGTAACATAGCTTAAATCACAGCTGTGGCTGACATTACTGCTGCCTTCTCAACGTTCCCAGTGCCTAAAATAATGACTTCCTACAGATAACACAAACACCTGGATGGGCACACTTGTGTGCCTATGCATGTGTGGATACACATGCAAACCATATATACCTCTGCTTTGCCCAAGCTTTTAACCAGCTACTTGTGCATTAGAACAGTTGCTTTGAAACATAAGCATCTATCTACTTCTGTTGGAACAGGTCTGTTTGTAATTACAGAATCATGGCCTTTGCTGGATGAAATATTCATGTGCACTCTATTGCCAAACTGCACTTATGGCATAGTAAACTGCAAACGTTATCATATTAAAAACAATTTAGTGACATGCTTCATGCCAACTTAATAAAAAATGTCATTTTAAATATTGTTTAAGAGCACTAGTTTAATAACTTTATACACTGGACCACCACAATGTATTTATTATCTATAGTGTATTTGGAGAAACTAAAATGGAAATGAAAAGAAGTAGTTGAACTCAGTCATATAGTTCCCAAGTAATGACGAGGCATTTGATAAAGGGTCTCCATTTCTGAGCAATCCTGGAACATGGGGATGATTTGACTCCTGTGGATTGGTTCCCAAGCCCTAGACTGCTTATTTCCTGGCGCGTGCATACACTGTAGTCTCCTGTTTTTGCATAAGGTACACAAAGACGATAATGGACAATTTAGCCTATTTGAGAGTGGGGGAATATATTTATCAAAGGACTAATGCCAGGATGTGCCATTCTCCCTGTAAACTGTCTTAGTTTATTTCTGTTTCATGCTCAAAGGGGTCAAATCAAAATGTGTATGTGTGTTGAAAATTTAAAATATACTATGACTTGGAGTTAGGTGTGGAATTTTGGACTATTTGATGCAATTTTTAGTGATACTTTACCATTGTATTTTTTAAAAATGTTTGTTTATTTTTGAGAGAGAGAGAGCAAGTGAGGGAGGGACAGAGAAAGATGGAGAAGATCCCAAGCAGGCTCCATGCTGTCAGTGCAGAGCCCAATGCAGAATTCGATATCAGGAACTGGGAGATCATTACCTCAGTCGAAATCAAGAGTTGGTCACTCAACTGACTGAGCTACCCAGGCACCCCACCGCTCTTTGCTTAATGCATTTTTATCTCTCCCTCTGTTTGTTTCTTTCTTCCTTTCCTTTTCCTTTTACTTTCTTCCTTGGGAGGCATTCAAGGCTATAGAGTACGGAAATGTATATTGAGCATTAAAAATTTATAAAGGAACTATAAGTTTAAGGCTGCAGCTTGAGTTTTGAATGTGGACAGTATAATATTTTCCTATCATTTTTTTTCCATCAGAGTATCTCAAAAGGGATTATTTATGGTACAAATAAAATATTATAGTTTGAAAGGTTAATTAGATTGTCTCATTTATGAAAACTGTGACTAAGGAGCGTTTGCTGACTTAGTTACTTCAT
Source organism: Lynx rufus (assembly GCF_022079265.1). Taxonomy (NCBI): domain Eukaryota; kingdom Metazoa; phylum Chordata; class Mammalia; order Carnivora; family Felidae; genus Lynx; species Lynx rufus. The sequence goes on from NW_025814833.1 coordinate 19,487,049, forward strand.
GCTGCTCTAGACTCAAAATAAAATGACTAGCACACTCATTTTTTGGAAAAAAAATTAAAATTTGTCTTAACAAAACCCAAATAAAAATGTTATAATATAGAATGTAGTACCAGATGGTCTTTAATATATGGCAGATTGATATAGGAATGTTTTGAGCCAACTGCAAGTATGAGAATTATTGTGTTTCACTATTGACTCAACAGCTTAGGAGCCACTTACAGAAACTGTAGTGTTTAATCAATATAGTGAAATATTCCAGTATACAATTCAAATATTATGTCTTTCAACAGGAATCATATGTAACTCTGCCTTAAAAAAGTAAAAGCTAAATGGATTGACCTCTACCACTTTGGCACTAATGTAGAAAGGGTGATGGAAAAAGAGATGTCATGACTTTGTGAATGCAATAGCATACCATTTCTTGTAATAAAAAAAGAAAATGCATAAATTCAATACATATCGATAATTCTTACCCACATAATTAAACATTCACTATATTCTAAATGGATAACATTCATTTGAATGTGTTATACATTTCTTTTAAAATAACGGTATAGGGGCGCCTGGGTGGCGCAGTCGGTTAAGCGTCCGACTTCAGCCAGGTCACGATCTCGCGGTCTGGGAGTTCGAGCCCCGCATCAGGCTCTGGGCTGATGGCTCGGAGCCTGGAGCCTGTTTCCGATTCTGTGTCTCCCTCTCTCTCTGCCCCTTGCCCGTTCATGCTCTGTCTCTCTCTGTCCCAAAAATAAATAAACGTTGAAAAAAAAATTAAAAAAAAAATAAAATAAATAAAATAAAATAACGGTATAATTATTAGAAATAAGGTCAGATGGTGAAAAGTATTAGCTCTCCAAGGTTTCCAGCCCTGCCACTAACTAGCTAAGCTACCATCATCACTTTCCTTCTCTGGGTTTCAACTTCTTTATCCCCAAAAAGAATGATTTGGATCTTAACATTTATAAGGCCTCTTTCACTTACATTTATGATTTTATTCAAATCCTCTTAATATTGACAATAACTAAGTATCTGAAAATTTAGCATTTACTGCTTTACATACATAGAGTTTGTAATTACTGTAATTGATACTTACAATAGTGGAAACTGATTTTCTGCTTTTCCAAGTATTTTATACTATTGTTTTGAGGAAAATAGTTATTACGAGTTAGTATTCACACCTCAATTAGAGAAGGAATATAGAAATTTCAAAATATTTTACCAGACCTTTAGTGTATTAAGAAAAAAATAAGTAGGATAACTTAATTTGGGATACATGTTCATGTTATCAGAAGATGTATTAGCTTTCTATACTGAAAAACAAATTGTCACAAAATTGATGGCTTAAAAAACTAAACATTTCTTATCATTTTTGTGGGTCAGGAATCCAGGCACAGCTTATCTGAGTCTTTGGCAAAACTGTAATCAGGGTGTCAGCCAGGGCTGGATTTTCATCTGGGTTGACTGAAAAAGAGCTTCCAAGCTCTCTCAGGTTGTTGGCAGAATTTATTTCCTTATGGCTATAGGGCTCACAGCAGCTTGCCTCTTCAAAGTCAAAAAGAACAAGACCCTAGAGCAGTTCTGCTAGCAAGGTAGCATTTTATATAACCTAACGCAATTATGGGAATGACATCGAGTTACCTTTGACATATTTTGTGGGTTAGAAGAATGTCACCAGTCCCATCTACATTCAAAGGGAGGGGATTGTACAAAGACATGAATACGAGGAAGCAAATATGGAGGCTACCTAAAGGTTTGTTCACCACAGAAGAAATATAAAGGTGCAAATTGTGCTCCATTATAATTTCTTCCTTTCCCTCTTTCTCCTTGCCTTTTCTTTTCCTCCCTCCTCTTCCTTTTCTTTCTCCTTCTCTCACCATTTTTGTTTTGGTAAAACTGCTCATTGTGACTGAATTGTGCAGAAGCTCTATGTACCACGTGCCTCAATTACAGGTTCATATGCGGAGGACAAACGATGGCTTTCCTGCCTTACAGGATACTAGCTACTAATGCATTATGTGATAACCTGTCAAATGCTTTTACACCTGACTGTGTAATTATGTGAAAAATCCCCTGATGAAAATAAGTCCCTGAACTTGTAACCAAGTCAAAGTTTCAAGTGAAGATTGATTTATCTTGACGGCTAGTGAAGGATAATTCTCACTCATTTCATGCCTGATTCTTTTTTTTTTTTTTCAATGTTTATTTATTTTTGGGACAGAGAGAGACAGAGCACGAACGGGCAAGGGGCAGAGAGAGAGGGAGACACAGAATCGGAAACAGGCTCCAGGCTCCAAGCCATCAGCCCAGAGCCTGACGCGGGGCTCGAACTCACGGACCGCGAGATCGTGACCTGGCTGAAGTCGGACGCTTAACCGACTGCGCCACCCAGGCGCCCCTCATGCCTGATTCTTGTATCAGGGATTTAATGACCAATATTTTAAAATACTTTATAATTCTAAAAGACAGATGTTTGCTAGGAATTTAGTGACTACAGGAGGAGAACATAAGTACAGGGTGAAGCATGATCACTAACACAAGATGGAAGAAACGTTTTCTCAGACATGTCATTCATTCACACATGTTCATAGATTAATGATCCAAATGCTCTTCTGTTTTCTCGTATCCTTTTGGCCTCATTTGGCCTCTGGCTGTTTAATCTCATCAGTACTTCTATTTCTGGGTAGGCTGGGAGGGGTAAGTAAATTCAATCTCAAGCTACTTTCTCCACTCTCAAGAAAATGATGTCTAGTTACATTCTCTTATAGTTACATTCTCTTATAGTGAAATCTTGGAGTCTTCTTTCTGATGAGTTCTTCTTAGTGTTTTGTCTCTTTTACAGACTGGTGATTCTGTGCCAAAGTGATTTAGAGTAGAGTTATTCAAATTACTTTTTGATCCTGTGTTGAAGATTCTGATCATCATTTTTTCTCTGTATTGCTTTTATAATTCAACAGTATTGAAAAACTTTAAACTACATTAAAGTAGGGCATTAGCTCCACTTACATGTTGTGACTTCTGTGTGGAAGAATTATTACTTTACTGAGAAGACAGTGATATAAAATGAATAAAGCCTATAGTTGTTTATGGCAAGGTGAAACTATAAAGAGCATTAACAGAAATTGCTGTGTGAGATATAAGTGTTAATCAAACCAAATGCAGACTTTTGGTGGGGGGGGGGTTGTACATGTAAGACATTATGAACTAAAGGAAATCCAAAGGACATGAACTAATCATTTTATGAAAATAATAAATAATATTGCATATTCTTCTAATACATAGAGGCAAATGTGCTAAGGAGGATAGTGCTGCCTTGTTCACAAAGATATTTCAAATGAAAGGAAATGAGACAGGTTTCTTTCTTCCAACTGCTTCCTATAGACCTTTGAACTTCCAAAAGGGATATATTATTTTAATATTAATCCAGTTCCCTAAAGGATATATTTTCCAGTGAGATTATGCAGGATTATGTCGTGATATTTTGTTACTCAGTGAACACTTGTTGATCACCAACTATGTACAGGCTCGGATAATAATTATTTATTATTTGGGGTATTTCCATTAATTAAATAAAGAGTTTAATAATTCCTCAAAAGTGGGGTTTTAAATAGCTTGGGCAATTTTTATTTTTTAATTATTTTTAAGGAATATTTTAATGTTTATTTATTTTTGAGAGAGAAAGAGAGCATCAGCATGGGAGAGGCAGAGACAGAGGGAGAAACAGAATCTGAAGCAAGCTCCAGGCTCCTAGCTGTCAGCAAAGAGGCAGACGTGGGGCTTGAACTCCCGAACCATGAGATCATGACCTGAGCCAAAGTCGGACACAACCAACTGAGCCATCCAGGTGCCCCTTTTACACAATTATTAAATTCCATTTAAAACACCAGTCTTTGGTCTAAGCCTTTTTCTCCTTTCTCTGTTAAGTCAGCCTACTGGAATATTCCTATATTTTTATTATTTTTTCAATGTTTATTTTTGAGAGACAGAGAGAGAGAGAGACAGATTGTGAGCAGGGGAGGGGCAGAGAGAGAGGGAGACACAAATCGGAAGCAGGCTCCAGGCTCTGAGCTGTCAGCACAGGGCCCAATGCAGGACTCAAACCCACAAATTGTGAGATCATGACCTGAGCCGAAGTCGGACACTTAACCGACTGAGCCACCCAGGAGCCCCTGGAATGTTCCTATAATTTAAAAAATACATGCCAGGGGAAAAATTATGTTTTTGTGAGTAGAAATATATAACCTGTTTTTCATGCACTTGCCTATTTTGTTCAGAAATATTCACAAGGACAATATTGGTAGATTGCAGTACTACAATAAGGCCAAGTATCTATTTCCTTTTTCAGGCAGGTGTATTTCCCCCCAGTATTCATATCTTGGCCAGATAACAGTGATTATTCAGGTATTGAAGGTACTAAAAGATTTTTTCAGGTAATTAAGCAACTGAATAGAAAGGCAAGAATATTTATATTTGTTACCTACAGGTCAAGGGCACAAATAGGTGAGTGGGAAAACCTCAGCAAAATAGCATTTTAAACAATTGTTGCGAGGAATTGGCTTTTAGTTCTAGCTTCTGTAGTGTACAGTTTAAGGAAATTGGCTAAAATCTTTGAGTAATATAAAGTCTGAACTGTGAATAATTTCTGAAAGAGAATGAAAATTCCTTAATTATTATATCAGAAATTAGTTAAGTGTTTTGTGGTTCAGCAGAGACACAGAATAATGACACATGTGTAAGTACCCAGTGTCCAGAGTCTGGTATTTGTTTTTTTTTGTTTTTTTTGTTTTTTTGTTTTTAATTTTTTTTTTCAACATTTATTTATTTTTGGGACAGAGAGAGACAGAGCATGAACGGGGGAGGGGCAGAGAGAGAGGGAGACACAGAATCGGAAACAGGCTCCAGGCTCTGAGCCATCAGCCCAGAGCCTGACGCGGGGCTCGAACTCCCGGACCGCGAGATCGTGACCTGGCTGAAGTCGGACGCTTAACCGACTGCGCCACCCAGGCGCCCCTGGTATTTGTTTTTTAATGTATAGCATATATGCTTAAATTAGTACTTTGAGTAGTACTTCAATTAATACTATATATGTTCATTATCTAGTTCTGATTTTGTTCTTTTTATATTTTAGAGGTTTTTAAAAAGTTTTGAGTTTGAAGTATCAATTTACATTTTAAGAGGACATTCAGATTGGATGCCATTTTAGTTCAAGTCCTGGTGACTGTAAGAGTAACTCCTAACTGGAGCTTGTTCCTATTTGGATGAACCACTTTTAAAAAGCTCTTTATCAATGAATGATTCAGGTAGCACCTACTTGAAAAATTTAAGTATCCCAGTGTTCTCATCTGGAAAATGGGATGATTAATATTGGCTTACCTCTTTAGGTGCCTATGAACAATAACTAATAAAAATTGTTATAGGCACTTGATAAAATACTAAGTGCCATACAAATATCTGTTCAACAGGAAGAACAGCAACAGCAGCACTTTGCATCCTACTGGGTGCCCCCACTTTAAGCAAAGTAAGTTTTCTTCTCCAAACTTCTGTGTAATTTATTGCCAAGTGCAAAAACTATCTCAATTTCCTGTGCTCACTGATGCTGACATTTAACTCATTACCATGTAGAGTGTTTTGAAAGCGCTTTGATAGCTGAAGGAACTAAATATGGAGTCCAGTTCTTTTTTATTATCCAATACCCTCCACTCTTTCACACTCTTAGTAAGCAGATTTAGTATTTCTGTGAACTCTTCAGAATTGCTGATGATAAAGAAAAATAAATCTCTTGGACTCTAAATTCCTCTGGCACTTCCACCTCAGTCCCACTTTCATTTTGATCTTAGATAAAACCAGAGCTTTTAATTTTAAAAGAAATTATAACAGCTGAAATTTATTTTGCATTTCTAAGGAGTCTTTGTCATGGCTGAGAGAGGAATGTACGTTGTTTAGGCTTTAGAAAGGAGATCTCTGAAATAGGTAAAACAGTAGAGCAGAGAGGCTGAGTGATTTAAGAGAAGATTCAGAGTAATTCACTGTCTGACCTGGAGATCCCCCAGGATTTACAAGCCTTTAAACCAAATATGTACCTACAAGCTCTCTTAAGTTACCTTTCTTGGAAATCTGTATGCCCTCTATAAATTCAACTTCTGTGGAGGAGTTAAGGATCAGAGTCACCTCCTTACAAAAAATAGACTGGGTAAATATTTAGGACTGTAAAATACTAAGTTTTGGAGGAGAGGTCTACATTTTGTCTTTGTCCTTCCTGTCAATACAATTGTATAGTTACCAAACTTGTCTTCAATTGTCCCTGCCTTCTTTTCTGTATTCTTCTACATATTGGATGATGATGATGATGATTTTTATTTTTATTCTTCTTTCTCTTCCCTTATCTTCTCTGTGTGGATTTTATAGTGGTAATAACTTTTGCAACCCATAGCAGTGGATCCCATAATGGGTTAGTATTATTACATGTGTTAGTAGCTAGAATATTTTCTTCCTTTGCAAAAGTTGGGGAGAATTCACCTTTCTTTCCTTTCTATTCTAACTTGAGTCTCTCATTGTCTTGCATAAAATCTGGTCTTTTTCTCCTGATTATATATAATAAAGGGGCTCAGTGATCACCTTGATAATGGGTTTCAGTGACTGGCCTTTTATAATATAATGTTTCCTTCTGGAAAAGATGCACATATAAGGGGAGAATAGGGAGTTATTATCAAGCTACTGGATTATTACTGTCACTACTAGTACTAGTTCTAGTAAAAATGAGACCAACAGAACTATTAGTGTTAGTAATAAATACCATCTATTGAACCCATACCATATTCCATGTTACAGCAATTTCACATACTGCATTTCATTTTTATTTTTAAATTTTATTAATTTATTTACTTTTAGAGAGAGAGTATATGAACAGGGGAGAGGGGCAGAAGGAGAGAGAGAGAGAGAGAGAGAGAGAGAGAGAGAGAGAAGAGAGGGGGAGAGAATCCCAAGCAGGCTCCACACTCAGCATGGAGCCCAACACGGGCCTCCATCTCATGAGTCCGGGATCATGACCTGAGCTGAAATCAGGAGTCAGACTGTTCAACGGACTGAACCACTCAGGTGCCCCTGCATTTCAAAAACCTTACAAATGCAGGTTGCTTTAAATGATTTGCAGTGTTATTCAAAGTAAATGTGCTTTTATTTTTTATTTTTGTCCTTATTCTTTTTAAAGTTTATTTATTTTGAGAGAGAGAGAGAAAAAGAGAGAGAGAGAGAGACAGAGAGACAGAGAATGAGCACAGGCAGGGGAGGGACAGAGAAAGAGAGGGAGATAGAGAATCCCAAGTAGGCTCCATGCTGTCAGCACAGAACCCAATGTAGGGCGTGGACCCACAAACTGTGAATTCATGACCTAGGTCTAAATCAAGAGTCAGAAGCTTAACCGACTGAGCCACAGAGGCGCCCCAAAGTAAATAAAAAAATCAAACTTGAGAACTCATATTGATATACTACTACCTTAAACTAGCATTCTTAGTACTCATTTTGGCATAGTTTTGATGAAGGTAAATAAACATGCTGGCATTTTACTGTAGCCTTGCTATCTTCCTTGAGTTCATCAAAGACCAAACTGCCTCATAATGAAATTTTTGGTATTTCAATGTGTATTTGAATGGAAGTAGGAAAGGTTTCTATGTAGCAAATCTTGTTATGGTGACGGTTTTGTGTATTAATGAATGAGGATGAAATGTAAAATTTTTGATAATATTTTTATCAAATAAAAACAAGATGGAAAGGCTTCTTCTTCTTTGCATGTATAAGGATCAGGGAGTAAAAGTGTACAACATGCAGGCACCAGGGATGTTTAAAAGTGAGGAAGGTGAAGGCTGGTGTAGAATCTTATATCATTAACCAACTGTCACCTTGTCAGTTAAATTTACCTTTTTCTAAGCCTGCTCGGGGCTCACTTTGAATAAATACAGTAGCTGAAGGGAAAGCAAAAGTTCCAGCTTTCTGATTTGTCAGCTTGAAAAATGATGAGGGCAATCAAAATGGATGGGGGAGTGCATTTTAAGTAGCATATGTTTGGGAGACTGAGTATCTGCATTTTTCAGGTTTGTTAGGTAGATAGGTAATGTTATACCTCTGTTGATATTTAAAAGCATTTTTTGTTTGGTTTCTAAACACTTATCAATGGTTATGATTCTAGCAGTATTAAGGTACACCAAATGCTTTCAAATTGATTACTAGTCTAGAAGGAATTAGAAATAATCAGTCTCTAAAATGGGAAGAAAGGCAAAATAGGAGGAAGTGTCCTTTTGATATGAACAATGCTTGTTTCATAAGGAAGAGTTTCTTTAGAGTCACTAGTAAAACCATATTAACAGAGTGAATTTTGAAAACTGAAAATATATTTAAAAAAACCCTCTCATGCTTGAATAACTTATATAGATGACCCCACATCCCTTGAAACATGAAGGTTTATTACTTTGTTAGGTGTTTTCCATTATTCACCAACTAATTCAAGTTCTTTCTCCCTCTTTCCCCGGAATTCATACACCTGATATATTTAGGATTGAATTCCTTATTTGTATAACTTATGTATTATTGCACAACAAGTTAATCTCAAACTTGGTGGTTTAAAACAACAAATATTTATTATCCCATTGTTTCTTTGAGTCAGGAATTTGGGAGAAGCTTAGCTGAGTGAGTCTAGTTCAGGGTCGTCCATGAGGTTACAGCCAAGATGTTAGCCAGGACTGGAGTCATCTGAAGGAATAAGAGGTTGGAGGATTCACTTCTAAGCTTACTCATATGACTATTGGCCAGAGTCTTCAAGTTACTCATTAGAAGAAGGCCTCAGTTCCACAAAGTGTCTGGATAAGTGAATGTCTTCATAACATAGCATCTGGTGTTCTTGAGAATGAGTGATCTGAGAGAGAGAGAAAGAGGAAAAAGGAGGGTAAGAGGGACAGAGAGAGAGAGAGAGAGAGAGATGGAAAGAGGGAGAGTGTAGAAGAAAGAGACTGAGATAGAACCTGAAGTGCTTTTTATGAATAATCTTCAACTCATGCAGTGTTTTATTTTATTTTTATTTTATATGTTATTTTATTTTTATATGTTATTTTATTTGTATCACTAGCTCTAAGTCACACTCAAGGGGAGGGAAATTAGACACTGCCTCTTGAAATGAGGAAGGTCAAAGATCTTGTGGGCATATCTTAAAACCACCACATTATTAGTCACTTGTCCCTCTTGGTCATTCTTCTTAGTCATTGAGAAAGCCACTTGAACAGGTGATTTTATTTCTCTGTGGCTTCAATAGCAGCTATGGTAGTAGGTACCTGTAGATTGTTCCAATGATCTCTTTAATTCTTAATATTATTGTATACTTGATTAACAGTGCTTCCAAATAGAATTTTTAATGTTCTTTCTTGTATGTTCACAGCCACATTCAAATCAGTCACTTGTATCTATTTTCCAGGAAATGTTTTATCCGTTCTGTGTTTGGTTCCTAACATGGGTGTTGAGTATGACATTTCCTCATCCTACCAGTGGTTTTCTGTTTCACTAACATCTTTTCTGGTAACATTATGGATTAGATCTTGGTATTGAGCAGGAGGCTATTATATATGGCAAAAGGATAAGTGGAGCACTGAACTTACAGTAATTCGTTCTGTAAATAAATGTTTAATAAAGTTAATAGTATTATTTTATGAAGACGTAAAAGCATACTGTGAGTAGTTGTTTGACTTACATAACCCAGAAAAGCTACAAAATCATATAGATTTTGGGCACCTGGGTAGCTCAGTCAGTGAAGGATCCGACTTCAGCTCAGGTCATGATCTCACAGTGCGTGGGTTCGAGCCCCGTGTCGGGCTCTGTGCTGAAAGCTCAGAGACTGGAGCCTGCTTCGGATTCTGTGTTTCCCTCTCTCTCTCTGCCCCTCCCCTGCTCACATTCTGTCTCTGTCTCAAAAAATAAATAAACACTTAAAAATTAAAAAATATATAGATTTTGTCTAGAAGGGAACATGGGAATGTGTAGCCCAACCTTTTACATTTACAGATGCAGAAATGGAGTAACTTATTTTCTGGGTTAAAGAGCTTTGTAGATTATATCAAAACATTTTGTGCAGATAGGAAGGCACCAAATTATTTTTAACTAGCTGATGATAATGGCGAATTCCAGACTGTCATCAAGACTTAGGATAAAACCACTAATATTGGCTATCTTGTCTTTTTTTTTAGATGGTTATTATTATTTTCAATGTGACTGGGGGATATAATTCTTATTTAACTTATTGCATAAATCATCAATTATATTCTGCTTGAAAGATGACAATTCTATGGTTGTTTTGCATTTAAGAGTTAGTGTGCTATAGTATTTTCATATCTACTGTCTTTATTTGCACAGAGATCTGAGCAATAGGGCAAAGTGTACTACGTATTTTTTTTTTTTTAGAAAACAGAGGTCCAGTTAAGGGACCTTAGCTTTTTCTCTTTCCATTAATCCATGCTTTTGTCTTTGTCTATAAGTTATATATAGTATATTTACTGATTTATGTTCTTAATTCCTTAAAAGATTTAAGATGGCTTATAAAATTCATAAAACACAAAAGGGTTGAAACAAAAAGTAAGGAAGATGAATCAGGGCAAAATAAATATAAACTTAGAAAAATAAAACAAAGCCAGGGGTGATATAAATACAGACAATTAGTGCCACAATGTCAGTTAAGTTGCTGGAAGTGGGCCAAACATTTACTTCTGAGCTTCCTAATATTTAATGCAAAGATAGACACATGATTCACAGTGAACAGAAGATGAAAATAAACCAGTTTCATAAAGAAATACAATCACTAAGACATGAGAATATTTCCCAATGCATTGTTTATAGGGAAGATGCTATATAATATGAACAGTGTCCTCAATATCTTTACAGTAAATACAGTGAAGCATTTCATAAGATTCTTCCTTTTAAGCTCCTTTAAGATAAAACAATGACATCAATAAATACATTTTATATGAATCCTAAGTAATATGATTGAAGAATATTATTCCCTGATGGTCCAGCTTAATCTGAGGACATATTTTTGGTGAATAGAGAAATAAATGGTTTGCTTAACTTGTAGGCAATTCTCTAAAATCCCTATTTTGCTTAATCATTTTTAAAATAAATATTGGGACACTTGGGTGGCTCTGTCGGCTAAGCATCTGACTTCGGCTGAGGTCATGATCTTGGGATTTGTGAGTTTGGGCCCCACGTCAGGCTCTGTGCTGACAGGTCAGAGCCTGGAGCCTGCTTCGGATTCTGTGTCTTCCCCTCTCTCAGCCCCTCCCCTGCTCATGCTCTGTCTCTCTCTGTCTCTCAATAATAAATAAACAGTAATTTTTTTTAAAAAATAAAATAAATACTGATTTGGAATAGGTCTGAGGTATATAACATTAAGTGTGGTAATAACTAAGTATAGACGCATAAACTTTAGAAATCCATAGGGCATGGAAATGAGTTCTTATCAAGTAAAGAAGCTGAATGAGAGTTTGAAAAGACCCTTTCACCTCAGAAGAGGTGGTTTGAGAGTTGGCAAGGTCAATATGTACTGCTTTGGGTTCAGCTGTGGCACACAGATTCACAGATAATCAAAGTCCCAAAATTTGATACCATATGCAACAGTGCTCATCTGGAAGAAGGAAAGCTCAGTAAATTACCCATAATACATCTAAAATCAAGAGACATAACTTTCCAATTAACTTTCTAGTATAAACTGTTGCAAAATATATAGCAGGGGATCAAAATAAGTTAACCAATTAGATGGTTTTATTAGTTACAAGTTAGTTAAATGTTAGAGGATATTTACTAAAAATTAAGACTAGTTTTTGAATACTGGAAGCCATTTTGGTAATCATTAGCTAGGAGTGGCCCTTGTCTATTAAGCCCATATTTCATAAGTTTTCAGTCTTCTTTTTCCCTTCTGACATATCACCTTACCTCTTTGCCTCTATGGCCCATTCCATCAATGACACTCTGTTAATATTCTTACTTTTTTAAATCCAGTCTTCCTTATATTGTACCGTCCTGTTAAATATAACTTTGGCTGAATGCACCTATTTATCTTTTTGGAATCTATAGAGGGAGACTGCATGCTATTAAGAAAAAAAAAGTTTGCAAACTATTGTCAATTTTAGAATATGGTCTTGGGAGGAAATGGAATAAGGATGGAGTACATAAGGTATTTAGAGCCTTGGGAATGGGAATGTTCTGTTTCTTGACCTGTAAACATGTAGGTTGATAATCTTAATATTTTCATTATGTTTAATTCAGTTTTCTGTATAGGTGATGTATATTAATCAGGTTCTCCAGAGAAACAGAACCAATGGAATGTGTAAATATATAGAAAGAGATTAATTGATTGATTGATTTTAAGTGGCTCATAAAATTGGAGAGGCTTAGTGAATCCAAAATCTGATGGGGGAGGTTGGCAGGCTGGAGACCCAGAAAAGAGCTGATGTTGCAGATGAAGTCTGAAGAGTCTGCTGGAGAATTCACTCTTGATCAGTGGAAAGTCAGCCTTTTGTTCTGTTTAGACCTTCAGTGGATTGGATGAGGCCCATCCACATTATGGAGGGCAATTTGCTTTAGTAAAAGTCCACTGATTTAAATGTAAATCTTATCCAAAAATATTCTCTCAGAAATATCCAGCCAAGTTGACACAAAATTGACTACCACAGATGGGATGTTACATGATAAAATATTTACATCAATCACTTGTTTTTCAGAGGGGCCCTCAATGGTACCTGACAATATTTCTACACTCCTCCAGTCAACTTTCTTCCATTCTGTACAACAGCTATATCAAAACTTTTTCAGTCTCTTTTACAGTTGATTATCTCCTGCCTATTTCACAGAGAAAATGAACACCATTAAATTATCTCTCCCCATCTGATGCCTCACTGCTACCAAATCAGAAATTATATCTGCATGCACACCCTTTTCGAGAGAAGTGGTATCCTTCCTTCCTTTCAAAGCTAACCATCTCACCTGTGATCTGAGTTCCATCCTTTCTTATCTTGGTAGGATTATTTCCTCTCTTGGAAATAATTCCTTGAAATAATTCCAATTCTTGGAGAATTGGTGTGGGAGAGGTTGGGCTTCAATTCAAATAAACAAATTATCTGCAGCATTTAAGTGACACTTTCATTATACTATAGAATGTCACTCTTGTGCCACTGATTTGTTTTGTGACTTTAGACAACTTTTATTTCTCTTGACCTCAGTCTTTTCATTTTCAAAATGATGGAGATGGGTTAGATACTTTTTCTGCTTCATTCTAAAGCTAATATGCTATGTTTCTATGATTCTTTTAAAATATATTTTAGTGATAAGTGATTATAGCATTTAAAATCATATTTTCCCTCTTAGCAATTCATTATTTTATGACTCTTCCTACATGCTATTTTATCATGTTATATATTTTCCTCCTACTGGGAAATATTTCTCCTCCTTTGGTGTAACCATCATTTCCAATCTATCATTTCACCTAATGTTCTCTACTATAATATCCAGACTTACTCCTTCCCAGTGTTTACAGTTTGTCATGGTAACATGCATCTTAACCTCCCTTTCAGGCTGTGGGAGTTCAGCCATTTTTTATTGATGTTTTCTTAGATTTTGTCTGATAATCCAGAGGAATATCACACTTACTTTTAAGTGTCACAGAAAATAGATTTCAAGCCTAATAGAATCCCTGTCTTTCTATAACTCCTTACTATATTCTGTTCATCTGTAAAATGTAATAGTTGACTTTTGCTGAAATTGTCATTAAAATAAACTGGTAGATGTGTCTTTACTGTTTATCTTATGATGAATACTTACACAGTTTTCAGCTCTGTATTCTTTTAAGTGTTCTAAATCAAAATAACCTGAAAATGACAACTGCAACAAAGAAATACATTAGTTTTAGCATAATCTTTTAGATTAATATTTATAAAAATGGACAAACTTCAGATTCTACTATCAAAGTATATTAATATTAGATAGGATTGACTCATTTTCTATAATAGCTGAATATGCATGTGTATAATTTATCATGATCCGGGTCACTTTCTATCAGAGACACCCATCTCTCAATTATTTTGTATTTTATTTTCTTAGGTCTATGAATTCATTGTTTCAATTATCATTTGGTTAAGCTGCATCTTTCACATATTAATAAATCTATTAGGCCAGATATGCAATCAGTATGGTAATCAACTAATGTTACTTTGGAGTCACTGCTTTCATGTAAACCATTTTATTTCTAAGAGGCCCATATTAAAATGCAGATGCATCTTGGACAAATTATACTTTGGTGATGATGACCATGGATTGGTTATTTTTGTTACCTGTCAGTGATCAAATGGAACATCTGCTGAGGGAAGCAGGGACATATAAGTGCTGGCTATGGAACTTCACCCAAGTGAAGGAGGGAAGAATAGAAACAGTATAGGAAAGGATGTTGGGAATTGAGGAGCATTATGGATGCATCAAGGTCCCAGAGATAAGAGGTGGGATTACTATATGAACTATACTCAAAGATTTTGCTAAAAATTTTCTCCAATATGAATTCTCAAGTCTAAAACAAAAGCTCAGGACATTGTTTAATACTTCTTGCTAGTGGTCATTTAAAAATCATGTTTCATCTGCTCAGATTACCAGATGTAAAATGGAGTCCTAAAATTTTTAAGCTACCCTTGAGATTGTTGCATTTCTTTTAGAACAGAAGTCAAAGAGCATATTAAATCTCAGCCAAAGACAATAAGAACTGAGACCATCATGTTTTAGATATTTTTATTCACAGATCATGTACTTTTCATTGACAAGGGTGAGAGGGATATTTGGCAATAAATGTTTACCTTATAAAAAACTGCACTAATATTCAAACTTTCCGTAATCATGATATTTCTCACTAAGTGGTAAAAAAAAAAACCTCTGATGAGAGAAATCAGGAAATAAAACTAATGTCTGATATTCATATACTGCCCTCTCTGAGAGACAAAAGCACTTTGAGCAAAGGGTTTCATTTACAATCAAAATTATCAATGCTAATTATGTGCCTTATGGATGGTTCTATTTTTATTTTTTTACCTTCAACATAAGATGCTATAATAGTTGTCATTAACTCTTTGCTGATTCACTATTTTTTTCTCTTTGAAAATTTAAAATAGCTATGGAAAATCAAATAATCTTATCTCATATCCTAACAAACAATAATATTGTTTAGGTCCATCACTAAAATAATTTTGATGCATAAGGGTCATTACATTAAAGTAGGAAAATGGACTTAGGTCACACAATTTTTAAAGCAGTGTGTGCATTCAAATATTGATTACTTTAGTGCAAACTTAGTAACCTAATATTGTGGGAAGATGATGAAGGTTGAACACCAAGAGTACCATGAATTTGTCTTACTAGAACTTAGCTCAGTTTCTCAGCCTTAGCGCTACTGATGTTTTGGGTCAGATTCCTTGTTGTGGGGGACTGTCTTATGTATTGCAGGATATTTAGCAATGTTCATGGTATTTACCCACTAATGCTAGTAGTATACCAGTAGTATATCCCCAAACAAAAATATCTCCAGATAGTGTTGAATGTGCAAAATTTCTCCCAGTTGAGAAGCACTGGCTTAGCTGACTAAGCTGACCAGTGACTTAGCTGAACCATCTGAACCACCAACCTAATCCTTCCTTCACTAAGGACTATGATGTCCTCTGTGTATTATTTCTTCTGAGTATTTAAATTTACATATTTTTATAGCAATGTTTTTAAGTGGTCTTAGGCTGAATCACATATGGCTTTTTTTCTCTATATAAATTACATTGGTTTTAGGTATGTGGAAGATTTATTTTCTAATCTCTTCAAAATACATAATACAGTGCTTTGTGTCAAATAGGACCATCAAAAATGTTGTTTGACATTAATAATTGGTAGTCTTGGGAGATGTAGTGTTGTTTTTCTCTGCTTAGTTCAGAGTATTTTACTATTCTATTTATTTAATAAATAAGATACTTCCTGAAAATACAGCCCAGGCTGCAGTTCTAGAAATAACTTTTAGTTTATGAGGTCTTAAAATAAAAATACACCTTAAATTGATTTCAAAGTTTTTGCTCTGAGCAAACCTGTGTCCTACATAAAAAAATCATGAATAAATTAAGTATTATGATACAGCCACTAATCAATTTTCAGTCATTTTCATCTTATAAAACTAAACTAAAATAAAATAAAAAAAATCTTGCTCTGATTTCTCTATTGATATATCCTGACCTTATCATAGATTCTTTAGCCATTTTAAAAGCTTTCAGCGCAAAGGGCTTGGCTCACAGTCTGGAGAGGAGAAAGCTGACAAGTTAATCAAGCAGACGGATGATGTGGTGGCTACAATAAAAAAGGTCAAAATCATGCATTATTTCTTGAAATGTATCTACTGATTTGATGATAATGTCAAGTTCAAATCTTAAAAGCCATTTAATAGAGTACAAAAAGAATTTTTCTTAGGGCAAAGAAATTTTGACCTCATAAAGTGAAGTCTGTGACCTATTTCAACTGTTGATCAGAAGTCATTTTATTCACTTGTTAATTCATTCACTCTTTCATCCATCCATCCATCCATCCACCCATCCATCTATCAATTTTATCCTTTCATCCATTCAATATTTATTAGACACTTACTACCTTTCTTGGTACTGGAGAAACCGTGTAAAAAAAAAATCATGTTTACTACCCGTGAATAGCATATTGTCTAGATCAATATTTCCCAATACATGTTCAGAGGAATAATAGTCCTATTAGATACTAGTTATTCACTCCATATTAATATTTTTACTCATTTTCTGAAATAATTAAAAGAAATCTCAGTTTTCTAATATAGAAACTAGTTTTTTTTTTGCATGAGGAGATCTTAACATAAAGTATTTTAATATTGACCTTGAAAAATGAGAGGGTCCCGTAAATATCTGGTATAAAAGTATAAAGTTATGATGCAAATCTAATGACACTGCAATTTAGTTGGTTGTTTTCCAACTTGTTTGTGGTACAGAAACCACTTAATGTAGGAAGGAAACATGACCTTACTGAAACAATCTGAGAAATTCACTTCTCAGAATAGACACCTGTGTGGATGACTGTAGCAAAGTGGATTTCAAAAGAACTGTAGCTTCTTTCTGAAAATGAAGGCAAAGTCAGCCATTTGTAATTCATTAAAGTCAGATTTCAAAGGTTCACTTACACTTTGGAAAGTGGTAAAATGGGCCAAATCTTAATCAACGACAGTCATGATAAACATACCATTTTATAAAAAATTATAGTGGGATGAGGAAAGTATTAGAAAATATATTATTTCTTTGTGTGAAGAATATTATTTTGGTAAGTGCTTATCAACTAGCATAGAGTTGGAGATAAAGTCTTAATTTTGTGTCTTTACATTAGGTCAGTAGTTCACTTTCATTTGTACATATTTGTTGATGTATACAAAAGAGGTTAGCAGATTAGCTCAAAGTAATTTTAAGGATGAATTCATGTTTCACACAGGTATATACACAACACATAAAATCGTTAATACTGTGGATGGTTAAACTTCAAAAGTTCAGAAATTCCCTTCTCATCGGCAGTTAGATGAGCCTGATATTGATTAGGAGTTTATCTATATGGTTTCTTATCTGGAACTGTTGTAAACTCAAATTTTATTTATATAAGGTGAATGAAAATGGGAAATGTCTAGTGTTATGGGATTCTACTGGTGTTGGGGGGTGGAAACTGGTGTTTTCAGGCACATTAATTGACAATATTAAGTGTTATGTAGAATTCGGCCCTTCAAAAATAAAACCATTTTTGTTATGCTAGTGCTTATGGTGAATAAAATATATTTCTGTCTCTTTAACGACACCAGAAACTGTACCTGGTTGAAAACGGTCTGTTTTAATTGTGTTCCTAGATTTCTAATTTGTAAGACTGCTCCATACTAGTAGTTCATGGCTGTGAACACTAAGCAATTACTTTTCATATAAGACCTCAGAATGATATAGTAAACAATGGAACTATGGAGAATCATTCATATTGGAACATTTTAATTTTTTTCTCATACTGACAAAAGACCTTATTAAGTAGAATGGAAGTAAAGCAGATGTTATATTCTTGTCACTCTTCCCAAAATATCAGTCTAGGTATTAATATTCATAAGTAAGCATTTTTAGATATAATTTGTTTTTATTTAAGATTTCAAATTTGTCTTACTTTAGATTATACTTGTAGCAATGTTTTTGCACCAAAGTCAATAAGGGTAAGGGAAGATAAGACAACACTGGGACTGTCCTTGACTATCTAGGACCTATGTTTATTATAATTACAGTAAGCAACAGTATAGTGTAAGTTGCAATGTTGATTGAAGGTTTACTATATGCCAAGGATGGTGCATTATCTTTCTTTTTTTTTTTTTTTAAACTTTTTTTAATTTATTTTTTTGGGACAGAGAGAGACAGAGCATGAACGGGGGAGGGGCAGAGAGAGAGGGAGACACAGAATGGGAAGCAGGCTCCAGGCTCTGAGCCATCAGCCCAGAGCCTGACGCGGGGCTCGAACTCACGGACCGTGAGATCGTGACCTGGCTGAAGTCGGACGCTTAACCGACTGCGCCACCCAGGCGCCCCGGTGCATTATCTTTCTTAATGCTCAAAAGAAATTTGTGAGGTAGATATTATTTTTATCTCCTTTTTACTTGGAGATGTTAAGTACCTTGCCCCAGCTCTTGAAGATAGTAAGTTTTTTTGGATTTGGATCCAAAAAACAAAAGTTGTTTTTTTTTGGATTTGGATCAAAGTTGTTCCGACTTCAAAACTCAAGCTCTTGACTACTAGGTAATAGTGCCTCTTTGAGAATCCTTAGCTAATATGGATTGAAAAAGTGGCTTAGAATCATAAAATTATTTAGACTATAGTTATAAAAGAGCACTTAATTAGCTGGTGGGTCATTACTGATACTACTCATGAACATTCTCAGATGAAGCAGTATGATTTTGTGGAAAGAAACCAAATAAGTAACCTGTAGTGGGCATACAAATGTTCACCAAGATCTCTGATTATCCTTTTGGGCACATGCCTCACTGAAGTTAGATATAGTCATATGACTTGCTTTATCCAATGAAATAAGAGAAGTGACTTGTGCCATTTCTGGGTAATAGTATTTAAAGGCTGGTGCGAGAGTTTCCATATTGTCTTTTCTTGCTATAGTAATTGGGAAAGCATGTGTTTGTCAGCATGGGGGTGAGGAAGAAAGACCAAAGAATCATGGAACATTGAATGACCAAATAGAGGTCAGATTCCATGGAGACTGTCCCAGACTCAAACTGGACTTTGTGCAAGTAAGAAATAAATTTTTAATGTTAGGCCCCCAAGATATTGGTACATAACCTAAACTCATCTAATCTGATTGAAACATATTCACACCACATGTGTTCTATATTTGGCCCTGATTTTAAGATCAGTGAAAATAAGCCATTAACTTCTATTAGTCTTAGTTTTTTGTTTAAAATTATGATTTCTAGTCTATGCCTTCCTCTTGAGATTTTGGGGGCAGATCACATGGTCACATGAAAGAACATATATGAAAGCCTTTTATAAACTGCAAGGAAATATTTATTATAACTAAAGTAGGAATGACGGTTTCTTCTTCATGTTTACTATGTAGTGAATAGTGTTCAGTGATAAGGCTGATTTTTTCAAAAGTTAGGGTTAGAAGGCAAAATGTATGTTTTGGATTGCTGACAACACATTAAAATTTGAATGCACACATTGATGAATTTCAGGAGAAAAAATTAGTTGCTTAATACAACATAGGCAATAAGAGGATATGCACAACTATGATAGGAATTGTACAAGGAGTTACAGTGTATTCTATAAATAAACAAAACCCAAGGATGACAACAATGAGAGCTATTCATTTTAAAAACAATATTTTTTAAATAGTTATAGCTAAACACTTAAGACTATTAATAACCTTTACATTGTGTTTAGCATTTCTGAGATTTCTTACAAGTTCTCATTGTCAAGGATGTGAGATCCACACTTTAAGTAAATATTGGGAGCAGGGAGACCAATTGCCAGAAATTGAAATGAAGTACAAACAGACAAGAGTTAAACTTCAGCTTGTTTTTCTGTCCTGTCTTCCAACAGTCTGAGGGGTATTAGCTCCAAATGGAGAAAAAAAAATGGCCTTTAATAGTTTAGTACCCATAAACCCCAGAAGTGTTAAAGTGTTACCATGAACATGATATGCTGTGTAAGCAGAGATGAATCACAATCTCTATAATTTGAGTCTCTATAGCTGAGCATCATATATTTAATTTCTTAAAATCACTTCTATTAAGGCATAAGGCTACTTTAACATGTACTCGCAAAATCCCAAATAATATATATGGATACGTCTACCTTCAAGAGGTGGAGGTTATTCCCTTTACCGCTAGTGTTAACTGGACATAGTGACTTATTTCACAAGAGTAAAGAACAGGGAGACTGAGAAACAATAACTTTATCATAGAGCAACCTGGTAAACACTACCTTAAAAAAAGCGGTCAAGATTAATATGACCAGTGATGTCACGTAACTCTTGATACGAGGTAATGAGAAGGGCACTTGTCCTCTGTAGTATTCTTCCCACAAACTCATAATCCTAGTATAATCATGAGAAAAAAACCAGAATGGCCAAATAGGGATACATTCTACAAAATATATAACCAGTTTTCAAAATTGTCAGTCACAAAAACTATGCAAAGACTGAGAAATTGTCAAAGGCCAGAGTTAGACTAAGGAGACAGGGAAACTACAGACAATGTGGTATCCTAGATAAGATCCTGGAACAGAAAAAGGATTCTGGAACAGAAAAAGAACATAGAGAAAAAAAAACTGGTAAGATGTTAATAAAGTCTGTAGTTTAGTTAATAATGATGTAGCAATGTTTAAAATTTTTTTTCTTCCAAGTGTTTATTTATGTTAGTTAACATATAGTGTAACATTAGTTTCAGATGTAGAATTTACTGATTCAACACTTAAAACACCCAGTGCTCATTTCAATAAGTGTACTCCTTAATCCCCATCACCTATTTAACCCATCCCTCCCAAACACCTCCCCTCTGGTAATCATCTGTTTGTTTTCTATAGTTAAGTGTTTATTTCTTGGTTTACCTCTCTTTTCTTTTCTTCTTATGTTCATTTGTTTCTTAAATTCCACATATGAGTGAAATCACGTTATTTGTCTTCCTCTGACTGGCTTATTTTGCTTCGCATGATACTCTCTAGCTCTATCCACGTCATTGCAAATTGCAAGATTTCATTCTTTTTATGGCTGAGTAATATTCCATTGTATATATACCACATCTTTATCCATTCATCAGTTGATGGACACTTGGGCTTTTTCCATAATTTGGCTATTGTTGAAAGCACTGCTATAAACATCAGGGTGCACATATCCCTTTGAATCAGTATTTTTGTATCCTTTGTGTAAATACATATTATTGCAATTGCTGGATCATAGGGTAGTTCTATT
Organism: Lynx rufus; assembly: GCF_022079265.1. NCBI lineage: Eukaryota > Metazoa > Chordata > Mammalia > Carnivora > Felidae > Lynx > Lynx rufus. The sequence goes on from NW_025814833.1 coordinate 19,508,583, forward strand.
TGTAACTTTTTGAGGAATCTCCATATTGTTTTTCAGAGCGGCTGCACCAGTTTGCATTCTCACGAGCAGTGTAAAAGTGTTCTCCTCTTTCCACATTCTCTCCAACCCTTGTTGTGTCCTGTGTTATTAATTTTAGCCATTCTGACTGTTGTGAGGTGATGTCTTGTAGTTTTGATTTGTATTTCTCTGATAATGAGTGACATTGAACATCCTCTTTTCATGTCTCTGTATGCCTTTTTTGGAAAAATGTCTTTTCATGTCTTCTACCCATGTTTAACTGGATTATTTGGTCTTTGGGTGTTGAGCCTTTTTTTTTTTTTAAGTTTCTTTATTTTGAGAGAGAGAGAGAGAAAGAGAGAGCGAGTGTGTGTGAACACGTGCAAGCAGGGAAGGGGCAGAGAGAGAGAGGGAGAACTTGAGAATCCCAAGCAGCTCTGCACTGAGTGTGGAGTCCAATGCAGGGCTTGAACTCACTGTGAGATTATGACCTGAGCCGAAAGCAAGAGTTGAACACTTAACCACCTGAGCCACCCAGGCGCCCCTGGGTGTTGAGTTTTATAAGTTCTATATATATTTTAGATACTGATCCTTTCTCATATATGTTAGTTGCAAATATCTTCTCCCATTCTGAAGGTTGCCTTTTAGTTTTGTTCATTGTTTCCTTCACTGTGCAGAGGATTTATATTTTGATGAAATCCCAATAGTTATTTCTGATTCTGTTTCCCTTGGCTCCAAAGGCACATCTGGTAAGAAGTTACTATGACCACTGTCAAAGAGGATACTTCCTGTTTTATACTCTAGAATTTTAATGGGTTCCTGTTTCACATTTAGGTCTTTACTCATTTTTAATTTATTTTTCTGTTTGGTGTAAGAAAGTGGTCTAGCTTCATTCTTCTGTGTGTTACTGTCCAGTTTTCCCAAAACCATCTGTTGAAGAGAATGTCTTTTTTCTTTTCTTAAATGTTTATTTATTTTTGAGAGAGACAGAGAGAGCGCGAGCAAGGGAGGGGCAGAGAGAGAGGGAGACACAGAATCTGAAGCAGGCTCTGAGCTGTCAGCACAGAGCCAGACGCGGGGCTGGAACTCAGTAACTGTGAGATCATGACATGAGCCAAAGTCAGACGCTGAACTGAGCCACCCAGGCACCCCACTGAGCCACCCAGGCACCCCGAGAATGTCTTTTCTAATCAATATTCTCTCCTTCTCTGTTGAAGATTAATTGACCATATAGTTTTCATTTTTTTTTCTGAGTTTTCTATTCTGTCCCATTGATCTATGTGTCTATTTTTGTGCCAGTACCATACTGTCTTCATCACTACAACTTTGTAATATAACTTGACATCTGGAATTGTGATACTTTTTATTTCTTTTTGCTGCCTGATTGCTGAGGCTAGGACTTCCAGTATTTTGTTAAATAACCATGCTGAAAGTGGACATCCCTGTCTTGATTCTGACTGTACAGGAAAAGCTCTCAGTTCTTCCCCATTGAGGATGATAGTAGCTGCGGGTTCTAAATATATGGCCTTTATTATGTTGGGGTATGTTCCTTCTAACCCTATGTTATTGAGGGTTTTTATCATTGAATAGATACTGTATTTTGTCAAATGCTTTTTAGGCATCTATTGAAATGATCCTATGGTTCTCATCCTTTCTTTTATTAATTTGGTGTATCACAGGGCACCTGGGTGGCTCAGTCAGTTAAGTGTCCAACCCTTGATTTCAGCTCAGGTCATGATATTTTGGTTTCATGGGTTCAAGTCCCATGTTGGGCTTTATGCCGACAATGCAGAGCCTGTTTGGGATTCTCTCTCTCTCTTTCTCTCTGCCCCTCTCCTGCTCATGCTGTCTCTGTCTCTCTCAAAAATAAATAGACTTAAATTAAAAAAAATTGGCGTATCACATTGTTAATTTGCTAATTTTTAACCACCCTTACAGCCCAGGAATAAATCCCACTTGATCATGGTGAATGGTTCTTTTAATGTATTGTTGCAATCAATTTGCTAGTATTTTATTGAGAATTTTTGCATCCATGTTTATCAGGGATATTGGCCTGTAGTTCTCTTTTTTAGTGGAGTCTTGGTCTGTTTATGGTATCAGGGTAATGCTGGCCTCAGAATGGATTTGGAAGTTTTCCTTCTTTTCTAATTTTTGAAATAGTTTGAGAAGACTAGATATTAACTCTTTAAATGTTTGGTGGAATTCCTCTGTGAAGCCATCTGGTCCTGGACTTTTGTTTGTTAGGAGGTTTTTTTTTTTTAAGTTTATTTATTTATTTTGAGGGAGAGAGAGAGAGAGAGAGAGAGAGAAAGAGAAAGCGAGGGAGTGAGCATACAAGCTGGGGAGGGGCAGAGAGAGAGGAAAAGAGAGAATCCCAAAGCAGGCTCCACACTGTCAGTACAGAGCGAGATGTGGGGCTCAAATTCAGGAACCTTGAGATCATGACCTGGGACGAAATTAAGAGTCATGCTCAGCCGACTGAGCCACCCAGGTACCTAGCCCATGTCTTTTGATTGGACCTTTTAGTCCATTTACATTCAGAGTAATCATTGATAGATGTGTATTTAGTGCCATTTTATTACTTGTTTTGTTATTGTTACTGTAGATTTTCTCTGTTCCTTTCTTGTCCTTGTCACTTTTGGTCTATCCTTTCCACTCAGAGAGTCCCCTTTAATATTTCTTGCAGGGCTGGTTTTGTGGTCATGAACTCCTTTAGTTTTTGTTTGTCTGGGAAACTCTTTATATTTCCTTCTATTATGAATCATAGCCTTGCTGCTCTCAGGGAAGCACTCTGGGAAGAGCGAATAATCTCCCCCCTGTGCATCACAGGCATCTTTCAGATGGCTGTTTTCATGTTGTCTGCCTCTGGGTAGTTTGTCTGTCTTCTCTCCAGGAGCACTGCTGTGCCTTCTGGCCTCTATCTCAGCTAAGCCTGCTGACTTTTAAAACTCTACGCTCTAGGGACTTGGTGTGGACAGGGGCCTGTGCTGGTATTCTGGGGGAGGATCTCCTGGCCCTGGGATTTAGGGAGGAGTGACTGAGAAGGGTAGTCCGGACAGACTGCATGGGGGTGTGGGACGTAGAGCAAGCAGGCTAAACAGCCAATGTTAGGGCCAAGCTGCCCTCCTTAGGTGGCTCTGCATTTATGTTGGTGGAGGGTGGGAAATGGGCCCCCCCCAGTGCTCCCCACTTTGGCCACTGGAGAGGGATCTCTGTGAATGCTACCTCTCGGACTGTGTTCCAAGAAGAGTGAATAATCTCCCCGTGTGCCACAGGCATTCCTCAGGTAGCACCCTCTGTGCCCAGGGCTGTTTGCCTGCCTTCTTAGCCAGAGCAGGGCAGTGCCCTCAGGGCTCTAACCCAGCCTAGCCCACCTACCTTTAAAACTCCAGTCTTTCTTTCTTTCTTTCTTTCTTTCTTTCTTTCTTTCTTTCTTTCCTTATTTTTTTTAATATATGAAATTTATTGTCAAATTGGTTTCCATACAACACCCAGTGCTCATCCCAAAAGATGCCCTCTTCAATGCCCATCACCTACCCTCCCCTCCCTCCCACCTCCCCATCAACCCTCAGTTTGTTCTCAGTTTTTAAGAGTCTCTTATGCTTTGGCTCTCTCCCACTCTAACCTCTTTTTTTTTTTCCTTCCCCTTCCCCATGGGTTTCTGTTAAGTTTCTCAGGATCCACATAAGAGTGAAAACATATGGTATCTGTCTTTCTCTGTATGGTTATTTCACTTAGCATCACACATTGCTTCAAAGGGCAATTTTTCATTCTTTCTTATTGTCACATAGTACTCCATTGTGTATATGAACTCCAGTCCTTAAAAACTCACAAAAGTCGGCTCCTCTCATTTTCCTGGCTAATGGCTTTCTTTGGGGAAGTGTTCTCCTTGTGCATTCCCCTGTGTGGCCTCTCGTGCACCTTTCTCTGTGACCAGGGCTCCCTCCCCCTCTACCTTGTCCTGCATTGCTTTGGTTTGGTTTGTCACCCAAAGCTCATCTCTGCACTTCCTATCTTCCTCAGTGTGACCTCTTCCTTCCCTCTAGTTGTGGAGTTTGTTCTGTCAGTCCTGAGGTCAATTTCTTGGGTATTCAGAATGATTTGATAGTTATCTACTTGTGTTCAAGGGACAAGATGAGCCTAGGGTCCTCCTACTCTGCCACCATCTTAGCGCCCTCTCTAAATTTTAGTTTGGACAAATGCATCATAATAATGAAGATGATAACAGTATGGGAAAATGAAACCAAGTAAAATATATATGGTAACTCTGTTGTATTAAGGTTCTACAGAGAAACAGAACTAAAAGGCTACTATATGTATATGTATATATATATATATATATATATTTGTATATGTATATATATCTATGTGTATATATCTATATGTATATATGTAGTTTAGTAGTATATAATATAGTATATAGTAGTAGTATAGTTTAGTTCCAGTGCAGGTCCGAAGGTATAAAAAGAAAAAACCCTTATAATGTCCCAGCCCAAGGCAGTGAGAAAGGAGGAAATACCCTCTTATTCAAGGGAGGGTCAGCCTTTTTGTTCTATTCAGGCCTTCAAATGATTGAATGGATTTCACCAACCTAAGGGAGCACAATATGCTTTATTCAGTCTACAGATTAAAAAGTTAATCTCATCCAGAAACACTCTCATAGACATAGCTAGAATAATGTTTGAACAAATGTCTGGACATCCATGGCCCAGTCATGTTGATACATAAAATTGACCATCACATCCCTATACTAAACTTTTTAGCTTTTCTATAAATCTAAAATCATTCCCAAATAAAAATTCATCTAAAAAATCTATCTAGAATGTTTGTTTTAGTTATGGTTATGCAGGGATCAACTTGGACAACTGCTATAAATCCCTTCTAGGTGGCACTTGGATACAAATGAATAACAAGTGTCCTCAAATCTTCGTAGGGTCCTTGAGGAGTTGACTTGAAGTGAGGGCAGGACTTGATGGTATTCATCTCTATATCTCATACAGCAGATCCTTGACAAATATTTTTGGAATGAGTTGACATTATCACCTCATAATAAAAAGTTTCAAATTTAATTTTCATGGAAATGCCGTAGGGAACTTTCTCTCAACTTCCTTGCAGTTGAAACAGTTCTTCAGAGGAGGCTCTTAGAAGGGTTAGAAAAATACCCTTAAATATCAAGTGGAACAACGAAGAAGCAAGTGGCTGCAAATCACTCCTGGGGGTCTTCCAACATACAAAGGCTGTTCAAACTGTGCCCCCATGTTTTATGATGTCAGCAAGGGCCTTCTCAGTGAATGATTACAACCTTGTATTTATTCACTATCCATCTTTTATCTTATAATGCAATTGCTGTTCCAAGTTGTAAATTTGAACATTCTCATCAAAGGATTAACCTAGAGTCCTGTGGATGTATGATTTTCCATGTTACTGTAGGATCTTATCACAAAGCACAGTCTTTAACATTCTCACATTGGAGTTCAGAGGCATATATGCGTGAAGCCTTTTGGGAGAGGGTTCATAGATGTTTATTTTGAAATTCAAATGTGCAGGAATGTCAGCTTCTCTCTGGCTTTATTCTAAAACTGTAGTTAAATGTATATATATATATATATATATATATATATATATATATATATATATATTTTACCTTTTAAAAAATCTTATTTATTTTGAGAGAAAGAGAGGGTGTGAGCAGGGGAAGCAGAGAGAGAGAGAGAGAGAGAGAGAGAGAGAGAGAGAGAGAAAATCTCACACAGGCTCTGCATTGCCAGCACAGAGCCTGACCTGGGGCTCAAACTCATGAACTTTGAGATCATGACCTGAGCCGAAATCAAGAGTCAGACGCTTAACTGACTGAGCCACCCACGTACCCCAAAACTGCAAGTAAATATTAAATGAATGTCAGCAAGAAAGACAGAATGTATAGTCTCAAATCCTGAGTTTAAGGCACGTAGAACATGAATTGTTATAATAATATTTTCCCATGATTTTATCTTAATTTGAAGTAGCTTCAAGTATCCAAAATTATAGCCTTTAATATAAAATTTTTATTTTGAACACAGTGTTTAAAAATTTTATTCGTAAAGTAGATCTGTATTTAAGTTATTGAAATTGAAATAAGAAAAGAATAAAGAAAAAGGAAGGAGACTGAGAAAAAGAAGTTCAATGATATAGGATAAAGTATCAAGTTGGGGAGGAGAGAGGGCAGGACACAAGTGAGTAGTGTTATTTTCACTGAGTTTTGCCAAAGGAAATAAAACTCACACTCTTCTGGAAACAGTCCTCAGGATAAAGGCAGACAACTGCAGACAATTCACTGATCCACCAGCCCAAAGAAGGGAGGGTTTTGCAGTTTACCCACTTAATCACACTGCTGAGGAACCTCTTGTCTAGATTATTATCATAACTGGGGTTGTTGTTGAGTCTTACACCCATGTTTGAAGTGGTAAATAGGAATTCTTACAGGGATCTGGACACATTCTGGCCGTGAGAAGAGACCTCCCTCTTTCTCACCCCAGTTCCATTTTAGAGAATTCAGATGACCTCATTACCATCTGTGATGGTTAATTTTGTGTCACTTAGGCTAGGCCCAGTTATTTAATCAAATACTAATCTAGGTTTTGCTGTGAAGGTGTTTTTCCCATGTGGTTAACAGCTACAATCAGTTGACTTTAGGTAAAGGAGATTATGCTTGATAATATAGATCTCATCCAATCAGTTTAAGGCCTTACGAGCAAAAACCGAGGTTTCCTGGAGAAAAAGAAATTCTTCCTCAAGACTGCAGAATTAACTCTTGCTTGAATTTCTAATCAGTTGGCCTGCCTGAGAGCTTTCATACTTGCCAGTTCCTACAATTGTATAAGCCAATTCCATAGAAATAAATCATATATTTCCCTATTCATTTTTTTTTCTGCGGAATCCTGACTGATACACTATCCTTACCCCTAAGTTTTTAAATGAAGTTAAAACTAAGTAGAATATAATTATAATAATGGGAGCAATCAGTAAAATTACATATAATAATCTTCTCTTTGTGCTCTTTAGCCTTGTCATCAGTTTGGTGAATAACTGGTCAATGAAATTAGGAAAGCTGGTTTCAAAACTGCATGAAGTAGAAAATTCTTAATTTAATATTTCCTGATTCTAATTAGAATGATTGATGGAGGTGTTGCATAATCACATAGAACTGGCCAGAATTTAGAAGTGCCTTTCCTTTGAAAGTCAAGTGGTCTACAAGTGGGAAAAATATAAATTCTCTCAAAATCCTTAAATATTTTGAAGATACATATATTTCTCATATCACTATACTATATATAGCAGAATTGACAATAACATTTTTTTTTTAACGTTTATTTATTTTTGGGACAGAGAGAGACAGAGCATGAACGGGGGAGGGGCAGAGAGAGAGGGAGACACAGAATCGGAAACAGGCTCCAGGCTCCGAGCCATCAGCCCAGAGCCTGACGCGGGGCTCGAACTCACGGACCGCGAGATCGTGACCTGGCTGAAGTCGGACGCTTAACCGACTGCGCCACCCAGGCGCCCCGACAATAACATTTTTTGTAATGATAAGTATATGGCTACTGGGCACTGAAAATGTGGCTAGTATGAGATTTTATCATTTAATAATTTTACATTGCTAGTGTCCCTTGTAATTCATCAATATGATGGTGTGCTCTCTATAGGGAATTCCTTTGAGGTACACATACAAAGTTAGCTTTTTTATCTGAGTTGAGATAACTTGTATTTAGAGTATTTTTTATGTCTAAGGTAACACCCATCTAAAATAAACAAGTATATCTTGTCATAACTTACCTAGTTTTTACAAATAATTATATATGCATAACAATTTCAGTGCTAGATATCATTACCACTAGACAGACTTTTGGGGGACTTTGAAGTACAAAATAATAAACCATTATTTAGACTAAGGATAAGGTGGTTTAAGTATGTTGGGATCATTCAAGCTCTGAAAGGTATTATTCTTTTACTAAGGAGAAGAAAACACAACCTTCAGCTGAAGCAACTTCTTACAAGGTGTACTTTGAGCCTTTGAGTATAGCCATGAACTCTCTTCTTTCATATTTTCTCATTTGGAAGTGAGTCTCCCAGATTAGCCATATTATCACAGTGGAGATGTTGAGAATTTAGGAAGAAATAGTTCCCCCAAACTTGTCCGTGTAAGTCTAACTACAAATTAAATTATAGAGGAACATTTACACAGAGAATCATCTGAACCAATGACAAAGCCACAGCTTGAGGTATGCCTGGGTATTCACATTCAAGAATAAATTGCTTCTTTGGAGCAGGCTTTTTTTTTTTTCCCCAAATAGGGACAAACCCAAATGAATTTATGAGAACAATGGACACTTGCAGAAATTCTGAGATGTATGGTGGTTGCAAATATGATTCTTTCTCAACTTGTCTGAGCCCAAGGTACAGATTTTGAATAATCAAGTGGAATTTCTGGAAACTTCCTGAAGCATTCCCAAACAGGATTTTAAGAATTCAAGGCCATTTGTAGCTTTCTTTTGTATGAGTGTAAATCTTCCTAGAACGATCCAGTCTGTTTTCTAACTCATGTAACTTTTCTCAGTTTAGATTCATTCAACATTGGTTAAATGCATATTGTATGTTCAGGAGGGAAAAAAAGTATAAGTATGTATTTTTAGAAGTTTCTTGTATCTCTGTCCTAACTAACTTTTACAGAATAATTAATAGCTCTTTGAAGGCAATGGCTGGATCCATTGTTTAATAGGTAACCTAAGCTCTCCATACACTGCAATATTTATTTATTGACAAAAGAAGGCTACAAAGAAGTGAATTTGGTGATAATCAGGGTTTCTTGGCTAAATGTGGAAGACTTCATTGATATCAACTCACCATATGGAATGGGGATTAAGCTTGTCCTTATTTAGATTTAACTCCCTTTGACTACATATAAGGTTGTCACTGAATAAAAACCTCAAAATTATCCTTTTGTGATTAATCTCTCTTTGGGAAAAAAAATCACATCATAAAGTATTTTACCCACCTTCCTACCTACTATTCCTTTTTTCCATTTTGGGGGATAGAACAAGATAGAGTTAATGGTACTGTTGGGAATAAGGGAATCAGATATTTAATGCTTTTCACTTTATTTCAAATGACCCTTCAAATGTCTGCTATGGGAATGAAACTCATCATTCTGTGAGGGTAATACAGGAAATATTTTATCTCAGTTGCAAACAAAGTCCCCCCCTGGCACAGGACTTTTAAAATCTTTGGCATTAAACCTCCTGAAACCCATCTGTGTTGAAAATTAATTTTTTGCTTTGGGGCATATTATATTTACATATTTTTTTTATTTCACAATATTTAATCTAGTGAGAAAATAGCTTCTTAGGCCAAGCATAGAATCCAACTCAAAGGACACAAGGTGAGGAAATCTCTGCAATGTAAAACCACAACCGAGTATATTATTTGTAATAGTCATCATTTTAAAACACCAAGTACATGGTGATTTCCTCATTTTTCAATGTTTTATTATCTATATGAAACGTACTTAATAAAATGAGTTGAATTTCAATGAAAAATTGATGAAACTAAACTATGCATACAATTATGTATTAAAAATTCCTCCTTTCAATAGGCAACTCTGTAATCCACAAGTTGGTCAGAAAAGCAATGTCCATGATTTTGCCTTTTTTCTGAATTGAATAAGGCTGCACTGAAGAATGCTTATCTGCTCTCTTTTTCTTTAGCGGTGTTGTTTTAAACCTGTGGTTTTCGGCAGAAGGTGCTTTTGTCCCATAGGGGATATTTCTTTTGGTAATTTCTGGAGGAAATTTTAGTTGTCATGATTGGGGAAGGTAGGGTGCTGCTGGCATTTACTGAACAGAGGCAAAGGATGCTGCTAAACATCCTAAAAGGCACAGGACATCCCCACAGAACAGAGAATTATCTAGTGCAAATTGTCAGAAGTGCCAAGGGTGAGAAAAAAAAGGTTCAAAGCAGAAAATTTCATCCAAAAGGAAACTGAATTTCTGACAAACAATTGTACCACACATTTCTGTATTCAAATGCTAGGTCCTTTCATAAGCTGACTCACAGAATTCTTTTTCTTCAAAGTTTTATTTAAATTCCAGGTAGTTAATATACAATGTAATATTAGTTTCAGGTGTACACTGTAGAGATTCAATACTTCCATAAATTGCTGATCACAACAAGTGCACTCCTTAATCCCCATCAAGTATTTAAACCCATCCTCCCACCCATCTCCCCTCTGGTAACCATCAGTTTGTTCTCTAGAGTGAAGTCTGTTTCTTGGCTTGCCTCTCTCTCTCTCTCTCTCTCTTCCCCCCCACCCCCTTGCTTGTTTGCTTTGTTTCTTAGATTCTGCATCTAAGTGAAATAATATGGTATCTATGTTTCTCTAACTGAATTATTTTGCTTACATAATACTCTCTAGTTCCATCCATGTCATTGCAAATGGCAGGATTTCATTCTTTTTACGGATGACTAATATTCCAGTGTGTGTGTGTGTGTGTGTGTGTGTGTGTGTGTGTGTGTGTGTCTGTACACCACTTTATTCATTCACCAGTCAAGGGACACTTGGGCTGTTTCCATAATTTGGCTATCGTAGACAATACTGCTATAAACATCAGGGTGCATGTATCCTTTTGAATAAGTATTTTTGAATTCTTTGGGTAAATATCTAGTAGTGCAATTGCTGAATCGTAGGGTAGTTCTATTTTTAACTTTTTGAGGAACCTCCATTCTGTTTTCCAGAGTGGCTGTGTTAGTTTGCATTCCCACCAACAGTGCATGGGGGATCCCCCTTCTCCACATCCTCACCAGCACCTGTTGTTTTTTGTGTTGATTTTAGCCATGCTGACAGGTTTGAGGTGATATCTCACTGTAGTTTTGGTTTGTATTTTCCTAGTGGTCAGTGATGTTGATCATATTTTCATTGTCTATTGGTCATCTGAAGTTCTTTGAAAAAATATCTATCATGTCTTCTGTTTGTTTTTTAACTAGATTATTTGTTTTTTGGGTGTTGAGTTATATAAGTTCGTTTGGATACTTTTGGATACTAACATTTTGGATACTAACCCTTTATCAGATATGTCACTTGCAAATATCTTCTCCCATTCCATAGGTTGCCTTTTAGTTTTGTTGATTGTTTCCTTTGCTGTGCAGAAGCCCTTTATTTTGATTAAGTCCCAATAGTTAATTTTTGCTTCTGTTTCCCTTGCCTCAGTAGGCATATTTAGTAACAAGTTGCTATGGCTGTTCTCAAAGAGCTTATTACCTGTATCCTCCTCTAGGATTTTTAATGGTTTTGTGTCTCTCATATATAGGTCTTTTATCAATTTTGAACTTATTTTTGTGTATGGTGTAAGAAAGTGATCTAGTCTCAATTTTTTGCATGTTGCTGTCCTGTTTTCCCAGCACCATTTGTTGAAGAGATTGTCTTATCCACATTGGATATTCTTTTCTGCTTTGTTGAAAATTAATTGACCATATAGTTGTTGGTCCATTTTGGGGGTAGGGGTTCTATTCTGTTCTATTGATCTATGTGTCTGTTTTTGTGCCAGTACCATACTGGCTTGATCACTGCAGCTTTGTAATATAACTTGAAGTCCAGAATTGTGATGGATGCCTCCTATTTTGCTGTTCCTTTTCAAGGTAGTTTGGTTATTCAGGGCCTTTGTGGCTCCATACAAATTTTAGGATTGGTTGTTCAAGTTCTGTGAAAAATGCTGTTGGTGTTTTGATAGGGATTGCATTAAATATGAAGATTGCTTTGTGTAGTATAGACATTTTAATAATATTTGTTCTTCCAGTCCATGAGTATGGAATGTCTTTCCATTTCTTTATGTCATCTTCAATTTCTTTCTTCATGGTTTTATAATTTTGAGAGTACAGGTCTTTCACCACTTTGGGTGTGTTTATTCCTGGGCATCTTATTGATCTTGGTGCAGTTGTAAATGGGATTACTCCTTGATTCTCTTTCTGCTGCCTCTATATTGGTATATAGAAATGCAACAGATTTCTGTACATTGATTTGGTATCCTGCACCTTTACTAAATTCGCCTGTTCTAGCAGCTTTTTCTTTTTTCTTTTTGGTAGATGCTTTGGGATTTTCTATATAACATACCATGTCATCTGCAAATAGTGAAAGTTTTACTTCTTTCTTGCCAATTTGGATGTCTTTTATTTCCTTCTGTTGTCTGATAGCTGTGGCAAGAGTTCCAGTACTATGTTAAGTAACATTGGTGAGAGTGGACATCCTGTCTTATTCCTGATCATAGAGGAAAAGCTCTCAGTTTTTCCCCATTGAGGATGATCTTAATTGTGGGTTTTTAATATATGACCTTTATTGTATTGAATGAAGTATATTCACTCTAAAACTACTTTGTTGAGGGTTTTTATCACGAATGGATGTTGTACTTTGTCAAGTGCTTTTTCTGCATCTATTGAAATAATTATATGGTTCTTATCCTTTCTTTTATTATTGTGATATATGATGTTGGTTGACTTGCAGATATTGTACTGCCCTTGCAATCCAGGAATAAATCCCACTTGATCATGGTGAATCATTCGTTTAATGTATTGTCGGATTTGGTTTGCTGGTATTTCACTGAGCATTTTTGCATCCATGTTCCTCAGGGATATTGTTCTGTAGTCCTCTTTTTTAGTGGAGTCTTTATCTGGCTTTTGTGTCAGGGTAATGCTGGCCTCATGGAATAAATTTGGAAGTTTTCCTTCCATTTCTATTTTTTGTAATAGTTTGAGAATAGGTATTAACTTTTTCAGTTTTTGGTAGAATTTGCCTGCGAAGTCAATTGGCCCTGGATTTTTGTTTATTGGTAAGGTTTTTGATTACTGACTCAATTTCTTTGCTGGTTATTGGTTTGTTCAAGTGTTCTATTTCTTCCTGTTTCAGTTTTGGTGGTTTATGTTTCTAAGAATTTATCCATTTCTTCCAGGACTTCCAATTTGGAAGTTTTTCATAATATGCTTTTATAATTATTTGTATTTATGTCATGTTGGTTGTTATTTTTCTTCTTGTTTGTGATTTTATTTATTTGGGACCTTCTTGTTTTATTTCTGATAAGTCTGGCTAGAGGCTTATCAATTTTATTAATTTTTTTTCAAAGACTCAGCTCCTGGTGTTGTTGATCTCTTCTGTTGTTTCTTTTGTTTGTTTGTTTGTTTGTTTGTTTTAGTTTCTGTATCATTTATTTCTGCTCTTATCTTTATTACTTCCTTATGTGGGCTTTAGGCTTGTTTGTTGTTCCTTTTCTAGATCCTTTAGGTGTAAGGCCAGATTGAGATTTTTCTTGCTTCTTGATGTAGGCCTCTATTGCTATATAATTCCTTCTTATAACCGCTTTTGCTGTGTCTGAAAAGTTTTGGATCATTGTATTACCATTTTCATTTGTTTTCTTATATTTTTAAATTTATTCTTTGATTTCTTGCTTGACTCGTTGATTGTTTACAATCATGTGTTTTAACCTCCATTTATCTGTGGTCTTTTGAAATCTTTTCTTGTGATTGACTTCAAGTTAAATAGTGTTGTGGTCAGAAAAGGTACATGGTGTGATTTCAGTCTTTTTGTATTTGTTGAGGCCTGTTTTGTGACCAATATGTGATTTATTTTGTTGAATGTTCCATGTGCACTTGAAAAGAATGTGTATTCTGCTGCTTTAGGATGGAATGTTCTGAATATCTTTTAAGTCCATCTGGTCCACTGTGTCCTTTAAAGTCATTGTTTCCTTGTCAGTTTTCTGTTTAGATGATCTGTTCAATGATGTAAGTGGGGTATTAAAGTCTCATCATTATTGTCTTATTATCAATTATTTCCTTTCTGTTTGTTATTAATTGTTTTATATATTTGGGGGTCTCATGTTGGATGCCTAAGTATTTACAATTATTATATCTTCTTTTAGATTGTGTCTCCTTTATGATTATGTAAATGTGCTCTTTTGTCTCTTTTTGCAGTCTTTGTTTTAAAGTCTATTTTGTCCAATATAGTATTACTACTCTGGCTTTCTTTTACACTCATTTGCATGATAAATGTTTCTCCATCCCCTCACTTTCAATATGCAAGTGTCTTTAGGGCTGAAATGAGTCTCTTGTACACAGCATATAGATGGGTCTTGTTTTTTTTTTTTAAATCCATTCTGACCCTATATCTTTTGATTATAGCATTTAGTCCCTTTACATTCAAAGTAATTATTGATAAGATATGTATTTATTGCCATTTTATTACTTGTTTTGTCTTTGTTTCTGGACATTTTCTCTGATGCTTTTTTTGTCTTTGTTTCTTTTGGTCTTTCCATTGTATTTAGAAACTCCTTTAATATTTCTTGCAGAACTGGTTTCATGGTCATGAACTCCTTTAGTTTTGTTCATGTAGGAGAAACTCTTTATCTCTCTTTCTATTCTGAGTGATAGCCTTGTGGGATAAAGTATTCTTGGCTGCAGAATTTTCCCATTTAGCACTTTGAATATACAATGGCACTCCCTTCTGGCTTGCCACATTTCTGTTGAGAAATTTTCAGCTTGCCTTATGGTTTTCCCGTGTAAGTTAAGGACTTCATTTGTCTTGTTGCTTTTAAGATTTTTTCTTTATCACTATATATTGCAAATTTAATTGCAGTATTTTTTGGTGTTGACCTGCTTTTGTTGGTTTTGATGGGAGTTCTCTGCCTCATGGATGTAGGTGTCTGTTTCCTTCCCCAGATTAGGGAAGTTTTCAACTATTATTTCTTCAAATAAATTTTCCACCCCCTTTCTCTTCCATGTTCTTCTGGGACTCCTATAATAGGCATATTATTATGTTTCTCATAATAATGAGAAATGGAGTCATTGAGTTGCCTAAGTCTATTTTCCTGGTGCACAATTCTTCTGTCTCTCTTTTGTTCAGCCTCATTAGGTCACTAATTTGTTCCTGTTTCTTCCATCCTGCAGTTCATTCCATCAAGCCTTGTTTATTGCATTCTTCATCTCTGATTCATTCTTTTTTAACTTCTTATCTCTGTGGTAATGGTCTCCCTGATGTCTTCTATTCTTTTCTCAGGCCCAGTGAGTACCCTTATGATTGTTGCCTTAAATTCTACACCAGGCATGTTACTTATATCTGTTTTGCCTAGATCTCTGGCCTTGGCCTTATTTTGTTCTTTCATTTGTGATAAATTCTCTACCTCTGAGAAGAACAAATAATCTCACCCCTGTGTGCCCCAGTTATTCTTCAGATGGTTGTTTCCAACCTATCTGCCCCAGGGTTGTTTTTCTGCTTTCTCTCTTGGAACAGTCAAGTCCCTTTAGGCTCTATCCCAGCCAAGCCTACTCACCTTTAAAACTCTAGGCTTTAAGTCCCGCTGGTTGGAGGAATGCATGAAATTCAGTCCCTCTCATTTTCCAAGCCCATGGCTTTCGAGAAATGTTCTCCCTATGCATTCCCCTGTGTACTTCTCTCTTTCTTTCTCTCGCCCTTCTCCATGACCATGGCTCCTTGTCCTCTATGGCACCTGTGATCTGTTTCTCCCCTTAACCATGTCTCTGCACTTCCTACATTCTTCAATATGGCCTCTTCTCTCCCTTTAGTTGTGGAGTTTTTTCACCATCTTCAGGCTGATTTCTGAGGTATTTAGGATAATTTGTTAGCTTTTCACTTGTGTTCATGGATCTAGGTGAGCCTGGAGTCCTACTCTGCTGCCATCTTACTCTCCTCCCCTGTAGACTTTTTTATCCAAAATGATAGAGGTGCTAATTATCACTACAATGCAATCATATTCCAATATGTAACTATGAAATCAACATGTTGTGCATCTTAAATTTACACAATGTTATATTTGAAATATATTTTTAAAATGATCAAAGTAAATGGAAACTTTAAAAAATAGTACAAAAAATCAGAGACAATGATTTTCTTTTCCAGAAAACAAAACAAAACCAAACCAAATCTGGAGTCCCACTGAAACACATAGAACACAAACTCAGAAGAATATAGGGTTAGTAAAACTATGATATATGATGTACATATACATCTATTTCCTAAGGATAATTTACTTATATCATCATGATTATGAAAGAAAGGCTAAAATAGATTACTTGTATTTAGTTTTTACATCAAAAGGCACTCCATAGTTCAGATTGGCTCTCTTTCAAATTCTTGCTAAGACTCTAAATAGTTGTGTGACTGTGTAGAGAAGAACTTAGCTTTGATAAGGCCTCAAATTCTTCATCTGGAAAATGGAATATTGATAAATATAATTAGAGTAAGTGTAAGGATTAAATGAAATAATAAGTGTAGAAGCAACAAAAGAATAGTTGCAGCAATTATAATATTGTTAACTTTACTGTAATCTGTGTTTTAATGACTGGTACCCATATATATAGAATGTAATATATTAGTATATTAATATTGATATATTAACTAGAACATATGACTAGTGAAAGCACATCATCTGTCAAATTGTGCCAGTAACACCTATACTGTAATGTATAGTTGAGAACTTTTATTACCTGATGTATAGCATAAGCATATAAATAGCTTTGTTAAGATTTAGGTAATTTTATAGATTAGATATCCATGACAGAATTATTAATGGAAGTAAGGAGTCTACAAAATACATTCCAACATTTTGAGATCAGTGTAATAGAGGACAGCTATGAGTCTCTGCTTCCCAATACCTCCATTTCTACAAATATTTTGGCTACAGAAAAGCAATTAATGAAAAAGGACTTTTTCTTGCTGATAAATCTGGTAACTAAATATTCTTACAAGGAGTTCCAATATGTACCCAAATTCATACAAATGCTCTGTTATAGAGGGTTACATGACAGCAAAGTTCCACGTATTATGCGTTTAAAAAATTTGACAACTTCAGAAATCCACCATTTCTTTTTTTTTTCACAAAACTTTATTTAATGAGAGAGAGAGAGCGTGCGAGCAAGTGTGAATGGGGGAGAGGGGAGAGACAGGAGGATAGAAGAACTGAAGCAGGCTCTGTGCTGACAGCAGCAATCTGTCAAGATGTGGGGCTGGAACTCATGAACCATGAAATCACGACCTGAGCCAAAGTCGGACGTTCAACTGACTGAGCCACCCAGGCACCCCAGAAATCCACCATTTTTCATTATCAATGTGTTTCTATACTTGATATACTTGTACTTCTATACTTGATACTAAAGGCTGACTTAATTGTCCAAAGAATTGTTTTTCAAGTGAAAATTATCCCAGTTCTCTCCACAGTTTTAGAGTACTGAGTACCTCATTTGTTGCTTGATGAAACTATGTCATAGTCTCTCTTGAACAGACTTATGTTAAATTGTCAAGGGGAGTGTTTACCTTCCTATTACTTTTATCACATTATAAACTCATATCTGATTTTCTACCCTTGTCATATTTGTCTTTTAGTGTTACTACTTACAGTTTTCTTCAGAGAGCAAATGACTATGTTTGAGCTTTTTTCTCCAAATATGTTCTATTTGTCTTAGTACACATACTAAATTTATATTATTTGAATGATGTCAACACTAACATCACAGGAACCTAAGGCTTTTCAGAAATTTGGATTCACCAATGAATGATACAAGAAGACTAAATAATGAAATATAGCATATGATTTCTCCATGATATTCAAATATGCCAAAATTCTTAAAAGATGCATACAGATCTCAGAAATAAACAAAATAAATGCTGGAAAGAAACCATACCTGACCTATAATGGAGTCTAGCTTCTTAGGATTTTGGTAAATTTAGTTAATAAATGTAATAAATATAATATAGGGGACATTTGTATATTCCAGCTTCAGAAAACACATTCTATTTTAATTTCAGAAAAATCATTATAAATTAAATCACCTCCTCCTTTGGAGATTGCTATGGACTGAATGTTTGTGTCCTCTCAAAATTCATTTGTTGAAACCCTAATCCCCATTGTGATAGTATTAGAGGGTGAGACCTTTGGGAAATGATTAGGTCATGAGGATTATAGCCCGCATAAATGGGACTATTCCCCTTATAAAAAAGATCCTAGAGAGCTTTCTTTCTACCATGTGGAAACAAGGAGAATTCAGCAGTCTGCACCTCAGAACAGGGCTCTCAACAGAACCCAGCCATGCTGGAAAATGATATCAGACTGTCAGCATCTAGAACTGTGAGAAATATCTTTCTGTTGTTTACAAGGCTATGGTATTTTGTTATAGCAGCCCAAACTGAATAATACAGAGGTATTTTCAAATTACTGAGACATTGGGGTGCCTGGGTGGCTCAGTTGGTTGAGCGTCCGACTTTGGCTCAGGTCATGATCTCGCGGTCCATGAGTTCAAGCTCCGCGTCAGGCTCTGTGCTGACTGCTCAGAGCCTGGAGCCTGTTTCAGATTCTGTGTCTCCCTCTCTCTCTGACCCTCCCCCGTTCATGCTCTGTCTCTCTCTGTGTCAAAAATAAATAAACGTTAAAAAAAAAACAAAAAAACAAATTACTGAGACATTAATGAGGTAATATTTTAGAAGACACAGTATATGAAAATTGATTAAAAGAAAATTCAAATTGTTGTATGTAATAGTGATAATAGTAACAATAGCAATGATATTGTATATTAAATCAGTAATATGGCTCATATTCAATAACAGCCTCCATTTTGGTATGGGAAGCAATTGCCCTGAATTTGACCATTGCAGTAAAAAAAAAAAAAAAAATGAAGTATTACAACTACAGTGAGCTAAAGTACATAATCAGATTATCTTTCAAGTAGTGATTACTGTAGAACGCTTTCAAGAACTTTGAATGGGGATGTACTTGTTAAACTAAAAATGTGGAATTGACAAAATTAAAGCTCTTTGATCTCTAAAGTTTCCAAAAGCTCACAAGCTTCTTGAGGAAGATGTACATGGAGAAGGGGGAAAAAAAGCTTGAGCAATGTGCAATGTGGTAGCCTTTATTCAAAAATTCCTTTAAAAATATGTTGAAATGCTTCTTGTGTTAGCAAAATTTGATTTTTAAAAGTGTACTTTTGTACTCACTTCGGCAGCACATATACTACAATTGGAATGATTAGCATGATTAGAGATTAGCATGGCCCCTGTGCAAGGATGACATGAAAATTCATGAAACGTTCCACATTAAAAAATGAAATATAATAAAAATATACTTTTAATATTTTATGAAATTTGGGAAGTGGATGCTATTGGTCCTGGATTAAGTACATATTTAATAAAGGCATTATACTGTTTAAATAGGAAGAGACCTTTGTGCTTACTCTTGATTTCTTGTTCTCTATTTAGTCTAGGAACCAAGAAGCACAATTTTCTCCTTTAAGGCTATAATTTCTGGTGGGGATATTTCACACTCATAATTCCCTGTATGTTAACAAGAGTCATGCATTATTGAAGTTAGAGATGTGTATGACAAGAGCATGGCTTTTGTGGTCGGTTTCTTCTGTTAAGTGCTTCTGATATTGTATCTACCATGAATATAATGGAAAAAAATATACAGCTATGTCTGGGTTGAAGGAGGCCTTGAAGTATGTACCATGGGTTTTGATTTACCTTGAATTTCTCATATTCAAAGATATAAAAGCACCTCTTAGTGATAAAGATAGTACTTGGAACAACATGTGTTGTTGCATTATCCAGATTGTTAAAACACACTTGGCGAAACTATAAATACAGTAGAAGTTTTTAACTGTAAATGGAGAATAGCAAAAATGTGTATCTCAGGAAGGAATTTACATCTCTTCCATTTCTTTAAAAGAAATATTGATGACTAAAGTAAATATAAGGTAGCTGCTATTTGATCACATTTTCCTCAGGCCTTTTCTCAGAAAAACAAATGATCTCAATATGTTAAAATTATAGAATTTATTTACAGAATGGTTTTAATATTTAATTTCCAATTTGAATTTATCTCATGATCTCTAAATCTTTGCAAATGCACACTTACTCTTTCATATACGGTTTAGAAAGGCATCTGAAAGGCTAACTTTTCTCATCTGTTGTGTATTTTTGTTAAATAGTAGTTTAATATAATATTTAATTATATTTATTTTATATAAATTATATTTAACTTAATATTTAAATTATAATAAAATCATATTTGTTACATAGTAATTTACATGATTAACCAAGTTAGCTATAATGTATAGGAGTAATAGACAAATATAATTAATGTATAAGTAAACAAGACTCTAGCGTTAGGAATATCCTAACACTAATTGGATAGAATTTTTAAAAAGTTTTTAATTCCAGCATGAAAATGCTATTCTAATTTTGAAGCTTCATACCATGTTCCAGGAGTCTTGCATCATATTCTGGCTTCATCTACCTCTCAAGATTCATCATGTACTTGCTTTATCTTCTCTTGCCACACGGGTGTCTTTTCAACCTCTTATTTGCTTCCTCTTGCCAGAGGGCCTGGGACATTTTTCTCTCCATTTTTTACTTGCTTAATTCCTATTCTCTCTTCAGATCATAGCTTAGTGATCCTCATATCAATGAAGTCTTCCCTGAGCTTCCTGTCTTATTTTCATAGCACTTATTCACAATTTAAAAATTTCCATTTTTTAGATTATTATTTCCTTTATGTCTGTGTCTTCCCTACTATTCTGTGTATACCATGACATAGGATTGTGATAGGTTATGTTCATCACTTAATGCCTAGTTCCCAGCATAAAGCCTTGCATATAGTTGGTACTTATTGTTGTGTGGGTGGACTAAACTTAAACCGATAATATCCATACTAAGTTTACTTACCTGCAAGTTCTCATAGACATTTCTGTATTCTCCAGCAGATTACATGAATCTCTGAGAGCTAGAATTGTGTATAATATGCAGGATTTTCTCACAGTGCTTAACACAGTACATTGTGCATAGAAGCTATTTGATAAAAGTTCAATACATGCCCAGATGGTAGAAGTAAAAATGATATGGTTTAAAATTTATATATTTAACTCACTTCATACTATTTACAGATGAAAATCAAGAAAAATAGTAATCTTTATACTAATTCTCACCCCTTACATTTATTTCCAGTGTCCCCTAGGTCAACATAGAAAACATAACTGTCAGTGGAGTGCTAAGTAAAAGTAGGTTAGAGAAATTCTCATTTCATACTCTCTGGAGTAAGAGTACTGTATCACCATGTATATATATGTATACTCATAGCTTATTCTTGAAGTAGGCACAATCAGTAGCTGCCTAGGGGGATGTGTGCAAGGGGCTTTAAAAATTGCCTAAACACATCATGATGCTCCTTGTCTGGTATTGCCCCAGTATCTAAAATTCTCACGGGAATTTCTCATTTCATTAGATAGCCAGAGACTTCTGTTAGCAGTATGTCAATTTTCTTATGTGAAGTTACTAGACCAAGAAGTAATGGTCATTTACCCTTGACTTGGGTTAGTGTAACAATAAGCCAACATAGGGTTAAGTTTTGATGAAGATGAAGAGAACAGCTAAAGTGTGACTAATGACAAACTTCTCAAGATGTGGTATGGATTAGAGAATGAAAGATTGAGGAGGACGGAGGCAATAATTAGGAAGCATTTGACTGGAGGAGAAACACTGAAAGGCAGAATTATAAGCACAAAATTTAGAACCATGAGCTAAGGAATTAGAATTCTAGTTCTGTGATGTGCAAGATCTACAATTTTGGGAGAGTTAATCCCTGAAAATCAATGTATTCAATATTAAATGCTATACAAAAACATTGGCAATTATTTCTATGTGGCAAGTGCAATAGGTATTAGTTGAACCTGAAAAAATTTTGTCTGTTTTACCATTTATCAAGTGTATTAGTTTTTCCTGTAATATCAGTTTAAGATAATATTGGTTATCAACATTTCATGGCTAATTTCAATCTCAGCTAGGCTATTTGGATAGCAATTTAAATATGCATAAACCAGTCGATGAGGATCTTTGAATGGTTAGTATGTATCTCATTCAAGATACTATGAAAAGAATGAGGCAAGATTCCTCCCTATGAAGAACTTAATATGGTATCCAGGAGGTGGACTTGGTGGACATGGGGAAATAGTTCACCTTTATTCATTCAACAAACTTACTGAGTTTTATCATCATACCAAGCACAGTTTAGGCACTAGGATACCAATATGAGAAATTGAGGCACTAGGATACCAATATGAGAAATTGAGATACTCTTGAAGTGTAAATTTCATGGACAAGGTGGACAGTAGCTTAAAAAATAAATCTATAATAGCCAAGTGGAGATAAGTAGTATGAAGAAAAATAGAATAGGGAAAAAGGAATAGAGAGTGACAGGAGAGTGATTTTATATACGGTGTTCAAAAATGATCTCTGTTAAGGAGGCATTTGAGCTTAAATCTGAAGAAGTGAGCAAACAAGCCAGATAAATGTCTTCAGGGAAAGATGTCAGGCAGAGGAAAAACCAGTGCAAATGTCCTGAAGCAGGTGTATGCTTGGTATGTTTAAGGAACAGCCAGGAGGTCATTATGGCTGGAATGAAGTTAAAAACAGGAGATGTGGTAGGAAATGAAGTCAGAATGGTAGCAGAGGGGTAAGATCGTATAGATTTGTATAGATTATTTTATATACCTAGGGCCATCATGATTCATTGGGTGTTGAATGCATGATCTGACATATATTTTGTAAGCATCACTTTGGCTGCTGTGTGGACAATAAACTGATGACTTGAACAAGAGTGGAAGTAGAGAGACTAGTTCAAAAACTATTATATTTGTCCAGACAAGAAATGTTGGTGGGTTGGAGCAGGATAGTTATGAAGGTGGTGAAAAGAGTTAGTTTATAAGTATACTAAAATATAGGGAAAAGTTGATCTGTTGTCAGACTTCTGTGGGATGTGAGAGAGAATCAAAGATGACTTCATGGTTTGCAGGGGGGCATCAAATATTTGGATTTATATGTGCTGTTTGTGATGCTTATCAGGCATCCAAGAGATATATTTGGATGGCAAATAAGTACATGAAAAGTTCTCCACATCATTAATTGTCAGGGAAATGTAAACTATAATCATGAGAACTTACTACATAACCATTTTAATAGCAAAAATTAAAAACACTGATAAAGGATTTAGAATAATTGGAAGACTCATATAATGTTTGTAGGAATGTAAAATGGTACAACTACTTTGAAAAATAGTTTACCAGTTTCCTATAAACTTAGACATATACTTTTTTTGTGACCCAGCATTACTATTGTTAGGTATTTGCTCAGGTATTTTATTTTTTTATTTAAAAATTTTTTCATGTTCATTTATTTATTTGTTTTGAGAGAGAGAGAGAGAAAGTGGGAGAGAGAGAGAGCGCAAGGGAGGGGCCAAGAGAAGGAGAGAGAGAATCCCAAGCAGGCTCCACACTGTCAGTGCAGAGCCTGATGTGGAGCTCTAACTCATGAACCATGAGATCATGACCTGAGCTGAAATTGAGTCAACCAACTGAGCTACCCAGGCTCCCCTGGTCAGGTATTTTATTCAAGAGAAATGAAAACATATGTCCACAAAAAGGCCTATATATGGATATTCATAATAGCATTATTTATAAGAGCTAAAATATGAGAACCACCCAAATGTCCATCAACAAGTAAATGGATAAACAAATTGTGGTGAATACAGAGAATATAATATTATTCAGTATTAAAGAGAAATAAATTACTAATGCATGAAACAATGTGGATGAATCTTAAAATTATTATACTGAGATGTTAAAGAGTACATTATTGTATGATTCCATTTGTATGAAACTCTAAAACAGGCAATATTAATCTATAATGATATAAAGCAGGTCAGTGTTTCACCATCCTACTTTATCTGGTTCTGAGAGGTTTCCTGCAACACAGGAATTTCAGTGCTAAACACAGAACAGTCCCTGAAAAAAAACACAACAGGTGGTCAATGTGTAGAGTTGGGTACAGGGATTTATTTACTGGGAAGGAGCTCAAGGGAAGTTTTTGGGGATGAATGAAATGGTCTGTATTTGGATTGTAGTAGTGGTTACAAGGGTATATTCATTTGTTAAAGCTCATCAAAATATACACTTGTGAGCATTTTTTTTAGAGGGAGGCTTAAATTATCTTTTGATTATTTTTTAATTTATTTAAATTAAAGTATTGATTTTAGGGGTAGAACCCAGTGATACATTTTTATTGGATGTAAAGTCTGTACCAGTGATATTTGTTAAAAAATAAAACAAACATTTAGTGGTAAGTTATGTAAAATATAACTTTTTATTTAAAAAAATTTTTAATGTTTATTTATTATTTAGAAACGGAGAGAGACAGAGCATGAGCATGGGAGGGGAAGAGAGAGGAGAAGACACAGAATCTGAAGTAGGCTCCAGGCTCTGAGCTGTTGGCACAGAGCCTGATGCAGGGCTCAAACTCACAAACCGCAAGATCATGACCTGAGCCGAAGTTGGATGCTTAACTGACTGAACCACCCAGGTACCCCAAAATACAACTTTTTAAGCACATGTGCTGATATCTTCATTGTTTTTTGTCTCAAAAGAAGTAGTCAAATACTAGTGTAAGAGAATGTTCCTGAAGTGACTCTGATACTGGATACTTATAAAATCAGAAGACTTCTGTCAATTTAAACCCCTGAATGATTGTTGGGGCTTCCATATAGACTTATATTAGCTGAAGACCATTGATGCATTTTATCACATTGATGATAAAACCATATCTTATCCTTATTTCTTAATTTGTCTGGGTAAATTCAAAATTCTTTATAGATAACCAAATAAAGATTATAACCAAACATTAAATATTTCTATTTATGATCATGTTGTATTTCTAGATATATTTCAAGCTCTGGAAAGGTAAATTCAGACCACAGGGGAAACCAAAATTATCAGGACATTTTTCTCTGCATTTAAAAGTCATGTAAGCATTACCAGATATAACCCTGAATAACCCATGATGAATAATATAGGCAAATGTAAATGACAAATTGTCCACTAAAGTTAGATTTTTAATTTTTTTGGTAAATAACCATAGTAATTCTAATGATGGGGAGGAATGTGAAAAAAGTCAACCATACTGAACATCCTCCTTTTGTTTACCTTATTTATGTTGTTAACTCATATATTTCTGATTTTGTTTTGCATAAAATATGTTAATACTAGTGTTATGAAAATAGAAATAACCATTGTGATCTAGTGTGAAAAAAAATCTCCCTGGTAGCCCTTTATTTGTGCATCAGCTGAGGTACAATTATGATTTAAGTTAAACTTAATTTTATGCCTTTTTTGTCCCGTCATTTTGAGCCATATTTACTTATTCTGCATAACCTGTCATTGCTTACTTTATAGTTAAGGTTATAACCCTAAGATTTAAGGCCTTCTATTTTTGCCCTGTAAACATATCTCTGTCTAACTCTTCAACCTGTATGTCTTCTATGTGAAATGAGAATAATATAATCTAGCTTTAAGGGTTGCCATGGAGATTGAACAAATATGCTAATTCAAATCACCTGGTGTGTAATTACCTGTGAATTTCTTTATCTTTCCCCCCTTACTGGGTGTGATATATGTCTCTGTCACATAAAATTATATCTCTAAATCTAAATATCTGCATCTTTGTATATGATTTATTGCTTTTTTGAATGGGACAGTGTAATGTGGTAGCTATGAATACAGTCTCTGGGACCATACTCAGGTCCCTATCACCTACTGGCACTGTGATTTTTGGCAAGTGTCTTTACTTTTCCTCTTCTACAGTCTCCTCATTTGGAAAATGAATATAATAGTAACACCTGCCCCATGAGACATTATATTAAATATTATTATATGAAAAGCACTTAGAACGGTACCTGGCACATGGTAAGTATTTTGGAGACATTGGCTATTGTCACTAGAATATAAGCTTCATGAGGGTCTCTTTTGTTCACTGCTGTAGCCTTCTCCTCCCTAGCAATTCCTCTCCTAGGGATATACTCTGTTTTGTTTCTGAATTTTGCCCTGTGTTCCAAAATTATTCCAACTTTCTACTCAATATCTTTCATTGGATATCTGATAGATATTTCACACTGATCATAGCCAGAACATCACTCTTGATTGCCCCTCAACCCATTCCTGCCTTGATATTCTTTGTTTAGTAAATTGCACCACAATTAACTTAGTTCTTCAGGCTGAAAGCTAGTCATTTTTCTTGATTTCTTTCTTCCATATATCATATTTGTCAGGAAGTCATGTCATTTCTAATTTTAAAATATATCCCAAATCCAATTAACTCTCACCTTCACTCCTCTCATCCCCATCTAAGCCACCATAATCTCTATGTCTTAGATTATAGCAATGTGACTAATTTTTCTCTTTCCTTTCTTGTCTTCTATAATCAGTGTAATCTTTGTTTTAAAGTAAAATCGGAGCATATCATACCTTTGCTCAAATTCTCCAATGACTTCTTTCCAGTCACATTTGGAATAAAAGCCACTCTTATTTTGAGTCTTTAAAGATCAAACTAATATGGCTCCTGGATACCACTCAAGCCTCATATGTGGCTACTCTTCCCCATATTCACTCCTCATTGGCCATGGTGCTCTTCTTACCCTGACTCAAAGAGCAAAGTTAATTTATATATAATGGCTTTTTTATTTGCTATTTTCTGTGCCTGGAATGCAGTTCCCAAAGACAAGCAAAATGGCTCACTTCATTCCTTCACTTAGGTCTCTTCAAAAAATGTAGAAAAGCCTCAGAGAGACTTTCTTCTCATTCCTGTCTACAGTATTCACCTTCCACACAAGTTATGGTATATGTTAGTAGAAGTGAAAACATAGGGTTTCAAAGGTATTGGTAATTTTCTATTAGTCAAATTTGGTGGATATGCAAGTATTCATTTTATTTTATATATAAACACATATATGTATATATATACACACACGTATTTAGAACTTTGTATTAAATATTTCATAATAAACATTTTAAACATCCTTATAACTATTTCCCTTTACCATGTTATATTTTGGTTGAAAGCAGTTATCACTACTTAGAATGACATATTTGCATAGTTACTTTACTGTGCTCTTGTGTCCCATGCCAGATGTGAGTATTATGAAGGCAGGGATATTGTTTGTTATTATGACTGCTATATTCTAGTGCCTATTATATTGCCTGGAAAATAAGCAGGAGCTCATCAAATATGTGTTGACTGGATCAAAACTGGCTATTTACCCCAAAAATACAAAAACCTAACTCAAAGGGATACATGCATCCCTATGTTTATTGCAGTATTATTTACAATAGCCAAATTGTGGAAACAGCCCACGTGCCCATCAATGGATGAATGGATAAAGAAGATATGGTTTGTGTGTGTGTGTGTGTGTGTGTGTGTGTGTGTGTGTAAAATTAAGTCCTAAAAAATGAAATCTTGCCATTTGCAACAACATAGATGGAGCTGTAGAGTATAATGCTAAGGGAAATAAGTTAGAGTAAGACAAATGCCATATGATTTCATTTATATGTGGAATTTAATAAACAAAATAAAGAGGCAAAGAAAAAGAGAGAGAGAGAGAGAAACAGAAACAGATTCTTAATTATACAGGACAAACAGGCTTACTAGAGGGGAGGTGGGTGTTGACATGGGTGAAATAGGTGATAGGATTAAAGAGTACACTTATCATCATGAGTGCTGAGTAATGTATAGAATTTTTGAATCACTGTGTTGTATATCTGATACTATTATAACACACTGTATGTTAACTATACTGGAATTAAAAGGAAAAAGAAAAAATATAACTCTTAAAAATAATTTGATGAGAAATTCTTAGACTATAATATCCTAAATCATTTAAAATCTGTAATGGATACTTCTGATTATCTCTCTAGGATTTATTACTTTTCTTCTTCAATCCTAGCACCACCCACAATTTTCCAACCATGTAGATTGGTTGGATCAACCACATTTATGCTTTAGGGATAGGCTTTAATTAGTATAAGCCACATATCCTATTCACAAGCTACTGTGATTGCTTCAAGTAGAGGACATGATATGAGTCATGCCCATCAGTGCAAGTAAGTCTAAATTCTGAGATGTATGGTTGAGCTGTATCAGAAGCAGGCTCTTTTGCTAATTAACAAAGAGGTAGCATGTGCCTGAAGCTTCTGGTATAAAGTAAATTTGCACATATTTAAAGTATACTATTTAGGAAGTCTTCACATATGTATATGCCCATAAACATCACAATAATAAAGAGATATACTCATATAAAATATTCATCACCTACAAAATTCCCTCATGCCCCTTGGTAATTCCTTCATCACATTCTCAAGCATCCAATGGTCTACTTCCTGTCACTATAGATTACTTTGAATTTTCTAGAATTTATATAAATCATACGGCATGTACTATATTTATGTTTTTTTTCCACTTACCATAGTAGTTTTGAAATTCATCCATGTAGTTGTATGTACCAATAATATTTCTTTTATTTCTGATAGTATTCCTTTGTATGTATAGAAGACAATTTATCTTTTTTCCTATTGATTGATATTTGCTTTGTTTCCTTACTTGAGGCTATTAACAAATAAAGCTGCTAGTAACATTCATGTACAAATTATGTATGGACATATGCTCTAATTTCTCTTGGGTAAATACCTAGGAGTGAAACGGATGGATCATATGGTAAGCGTATGTTTAACTTTTTAAAAAACTGCCAAACTGTTTTCCAAAGTTACTGTGATATTTTACATCCCCATCAGCAGTATATGAGAGTTCCAGTGCTACACCTCCTCTTCAACACTTGCTATGGTCAGCCTTTTAAATTTGAGCTGTTCTAATATGTGTGTAGTTCTTTTATTGTAGCATTTGCCTGCTAACTAATAATATTTAGCATTTTTTTCATGTGCTCACGCACCATACAAATATCTTCTTTGTCAAAGTGTATGCTCAAATCCGATGTCCATTTTATTAATTAAGATGTTTGTTTTTTAGTATTGAATTTTGAGAGTTCTTTGTATATTCTGGATACACGTCTTTTTTTGTGATGTTTGAAAGTAGAATTTTTATTTTACAATTGAAAAAGAAGCTTAACAATTTTCAGTTGCTTTTACAATGCTTTTAGTTTTATGTTTTCTTTCTTTTTTTATTAAATATAATTTATTGTCAATTTGGCTTCCATACAACATCCGTGCTCATCCCAACAGGTGCCCTCCTCAATGCCCATCACCCACTTTCCCCTCTCCCCCATCAACGCTCAGTTTGTTCTCAGTATTTAAGAGTCTCTTATGGTTTGCCTCGCTCCCTCTCTAATGTTTTCCCCCCATTCCTCTCCTCCATGGTCTTCTGTTAAGTTTCTCAGGATCCACATATGAGTGAAAACATATGGTATCTGTCTTTCTGTGCCTGACTTATTTCACTTAGCATAATACCCTCCAGTTCCAGCCACTTTGCTACAAATGGCCAGATTTCATTCTTTTTCATTGCCAAGTAGTATTCCATTGTATATATAAACCACATCTTCTTTATGCATTTGTCAGTTAGATACATGTCTTTTATAAGATATGTACTTTGCAAACATGCTCTCCCTGTCCATGACTTGTCATTACATTCTCTTAACATCATCTCTAAAAGAATGTAAGCTTTAAATTTTCATGAAGTTCAGTTTATCTTTTTTTCTTTCTTGGATTATGTTTTGGAGCTTATATTAAGAACCATCTTTATAACCCAAGAACACAAAGATTTTATTTAACGTTTTATTCTAGAAATTGTATTTTATGATTTCATGTTAGGGCTATGATCTGTTTTCAAGTAATTATTGTATATGGTATAAGGTATAAATCAAAATTAATTTTTTGAATGTGCATATGCAGTTGTTTCAATGTAATTTGTTGAAGAGACTGTTCTTTCTCTACTGAATTTTCTTGCACCATTGTAAAATATCATTAGTTCATATATGTGTGAATACATTTCTGTATGATATTCTGTCACATTTATTTGTCTGTCTTGATGCCAATACTATAACACTTTAATTACAGACTTTATAATAATTTTCAAATTAGGAAGTGTGAGCCTTCCAACTTTCTTCTTTTTCAAAGTTGTTTTGGCTATTCTAAGGTTGTTTGCATTTCTATATAAATATTTAGAGTCAGATTGTTAATTTCTGCAAGTAATGCCTACTGGAATTTTGACAGGGAGTGCGTTGAACTTTTAGATCCATTTAGGGAGATTAACATTATAACAAGATTAAAACGCTGCCCTATGACCAATGTATGTAATTCAATTTATTTAGATCTTCTTTAATTTCTGTCATTGATGTTCTATAGTTTTTCACCTTACGTATCCTGCACACTTTTTCTTTGAGATAAGAATTTATCTCAAAGATAAATTCAAAGATTAAGTATCTCTTAATACTTATCATGAGCTAAGTATTTATTATTTATTGGTGATATTGTAAGTGGTACTTAAAAAATTCAATTTCCTTATGTTTGTTGCTAGTATGTAGAAATGCAATTGATTTCTGTGTATTGATATTGTATCCTGCCCCATTGATAAACTCATTTGTTAGTGCTAGTAGCCTTTTGTATAGTACATAAAAATTTCTACATGCATGGTCATGTTGACTGCAAATAAAGACAGGTTTACTTATTTTTTTTAATTATTTTTTAAAAATTTACATCCAAATTAGTTAGCATATAGTGAAACAATGATTTCAGGAGTAGATTCCTTAATGCCCCTTACCCTTTTAGCCCATCTTCCCTTCCACAGCCCCTCCAGCAACCCTCAGTTTGTTCTCCATATTTATGAGTCTCTTTTGTTTTGTCCCCCTCCCTGTTTTTATATTATTTTTGTTTCCCTTCCCTTATGTTAATCTGTTTTGTCTTTTAAAGTCCTCATATGAGTGAAGTCATATGATTTTTGTCTTTCTCTGACTAATTTCACTTAGCATAATACCATCCAGATCCATCCATGTAGCTGCAAATGACAAGATTTCATTCTTTTTGATTGCCAAGTAATACTCCATTGTATATATATACCACATCTTCTTTATCCATTCATCCATTGATGGACATTTGGGCTCTTTCCATACTTTGGCTATTGTTGACAGTGCTGCTGTAAACATTCAGTTTCATGTGTCCCTTTGAAACAGGACCCCTTGGATAAATGCCTAGTAGTACAATTGCTGGGTCGTAGGGTAGTTCTATTTTTAGTTTTTTGAGGAACCTCCATACTGTTTTCCAGAGTGGCTGCACCAGCTTGCACTGCCACCAACAATGTAAAAGAGATCCTCTTTCTCCACATCCTCGCCAACATCTGTTGTTGCCTGAGTTGTTAATGTTAGCCATTCTGACAGGTGTCAGTTGGTATCTCATTGTGGTTTTGATTTGTATTTCCCTGATGATGAGTGATGTGGAGCATTTTTTCATGCGTCGGTTGACCATCTGGATGTCTTCCTTGGAGAAATGTCTCTTCATGTCTTTTGCCCATTTTTTCACTGGACTATTTGTTTTTTGGGCGTTGAGTTTGATAAGTTCTTTATGGATTTTGGATACTAACCCTTTATCTGATATGTCATTTGCAAATATCTTCTCCCATTCTGTCGGTTGCCTTTTAGTTTAGCTGATTGTTTCCTTCGCTGTGCAGAAGCTTTTTATTTTGATGAGGTCCCAGGAGTTCATTTTTGCTTTTCTTTCCCTTGCTTCTGGAGACGTGTTGAATAAGAAGTTGCTGCGGCAAGATCAAGGAGGTTTTTGCCTGCTTTCTCCTGGAGGATTTTCATGGCTTCCAGTCTTACATTTAGGTCTTTCATCCATTTTGAGTTTATTTTTGTGTATGGTGTAAGAAAGTGGTCCAGGTTCATTCTTCTGCATGTCGCTGTCCAGTTTTCCCAGCACCACTTGCTGAAGACACTTTATTCCGTTGGATATTCTTCCCTGCTTTGTCAAAGATTAGTTGGCCATACGTTTGTGGGTCATTTCTGGGTTCTCTATTCTGTTCCATTGATCTGAGTGTCTGTTCTTGTGCCAGTACCATACTGTCTTGACGATTACAGCTTTGTAGTATAGCTTGAAGTCTGGGATTGTGATGCCTCCTGCTTTGGTTTTCTTTTTCAGGATTGTTGTAGCTATTCGGGGTCTTTTCTGGTTCCATACAAATTTTAGGATTCTTTGTTCTAGCTCTGTGAAGAATGCTGGTGTTATTTTGATAGAGATTACATTGAATATGTAGATTACTTTGGGTAGTATTGACATTTTAACAATATTTGTTCTTCCTCTCCAGGAGCATGGAATCTTTTTCCATTTTTTTTTGTAAGAAGGGTTTACTTATTTACTTAACTTCCTAATTGCCCTGACTAGAACCTCCAATGAAATTTTGAGTAGTAAGAGTGGACATCCATGTATTTATTGATTTTGACATTACAGTGAAAACATTTCTTCATTTACAATTAAGTATAACATTAACTTTAAACTTTGCGTACATATCCTTCATCAGGATAAAGAAGTTCCCTTGTAGCCCTAGTTTTCTGAGAATTTATAATAGAAATGGATGTTGAATTTTGCAAACATTTTTTACTGCATCTATTAAAGTGACCATATGGACTTTCTTGTATAATTTCATACAATGGTGTATTACATTAAATGATTTTTGAATGTTATATCAACCTAAGATAAACCCAATTTGGTCATAATGTATCATCCTTTTTATATATTGTTGAATTTAATTTACTAAAATTCTGTTTAAAATTTTTGCATCTATGTTCCTGAGGGATACTGGTAGATAGTTTTCTTATGTGTCTATCTGGTTTGTATATCAAGGTAATGTTGGCTACATAGAAGGATTTTGAAAGTATTTCCTACTTTTAAAATTTCTGGATAGGTTTTTTTAAAAGTTATTACTATTTCTTCCTTAAACATTTGATAGAACTCATCAATGAAACCATCTGGTCCTAGTGTTTTCTGTGTGGGAAGGTTTTTAGCTATACATTCTATTTTTAAAAATAGATGATACTATTTATGTTATCTATTTTTTCTTGAGTCATCTTTGGTTGTTTCCGTCTTTTGAGGAATTTATCTATTTAATAAAAATTTTGAAATTTTCTGGCATAAAGTTCATAAAATTCCTTTACTCTCTTTTTAATACCTCTGATATATCTATTGATGTTACTTTTCTTTTCTTTCCTTTATTTTTTTTTTTTTTGATGTTACCTTTCTAATTCCTGGTAATGAAAGTTTCTGTCTTTATTCCATCGCCCACTCCAATTAATTTGGCTGTAAGTTTTTTGATTTTGTTGAACTTAAAAAACAAAATTTTAGCTTTCCCTGTTTTTTTTTCTGTTTTCTCCTTCATTATTTTCTGCTGTTCTTTATTATTTCCTTTCTTCTTCTTACTCTAAGTTGCTCTTGTCTTTCTTGTTTCTTATAGTAGAAGCTGAATTAATTGATTTGAGACTTTTCTTCTTTCCTAATATATGCACTTAGTCCTATAAATTTTTGCCTAAGTACTGTTTTAGTGGCATCCCAAATATTTGATGTGTTTTTATGTTCATTCATTTCATTCATTAATTCTTATGAGAGTCAGAACTCTAATCTTACACATTCTTAAACAGGGTTTTATCCTGAGGAAAAATGCTAGAATCAGGTATTTCTTTTACTGCTTGTTCTTCTTTCCGGAGTTAGGTCAGGCTCTATTCTACTTCTCTTTTAGGTTAATTTCTCCTACTGGAAGCCCTTTACTTTATTTAAAATATAGTTCTGAGGTTTCTTTGTAAATATCGCTAATTGAATATGTCTTCATCTTTTCTCCCCTCCTGAGATCTAACAAAAATGATAGTGAAGAAAAATTTTAAGTTATAAAGCCATAGCACAAAAAGAGAGATGATGAAAGCAGATAAAACATATAGTTTTGTAAGATGGAAAGTGGATTGACAAATGGTAAGTGACTTAGATTTTTATTTACTCGGAGTGCCTGCAAAGTGGGAGTATTGGGGGGGCGACACCACATGAAACAAGCCAATTTCTACTCTGAAACCTTAGAAAATCCAAGAATTGGAGGCATCAGGTAACTTTGAAGCCAGGAGGATAATAAAGCTAAGAAGTAGTTAATATATATATAAGGAATTCTTAGACTCCAGATCTCCTTCCTGAACCAGCACTTAGGGGTGAGTGTCATACTACAACTTCTTATAGAAAATGAGAATGTTACTATCTAGTAAAATTGAACATATGAAGCTTTGTTGTGGAAAGTACAAGGCATTAGTAGAGGACAGGAATGAGGTACCTTACTAAAAAGAGAGATCATATGGAACCCTATATAATACATTCTAAGACCCCTCACTCCCCTCTTAGTCCCCAAATACTGAAGTCCAGTGAACATAACTCACCACTAAAAAAGTAGGTGGTTAGACTATTCCTTTGAGAAATCTGACTAGCCCTCAAAAAGCTTCCAAATACAGAAAAACCTTGGTTTGCAAGCGTAATTTGTTATAGAAACATGTTTGTAATCCAAAGCACTTGTATATCAAAGTGAAGTTCCCCATAAGAAATAATGGAAACTCTTTTCTCCTCCAAATAAAGGAAACTCAGATGATTCACTCCACAACCCAAAAATATTCATATAAATATGATTACAATACTGTAATACAACACAAAATAATAAAGAAAATACAAAATATAAAGGAAAATAAACAAATTAACCTGTACTTACCTTTGAAAACCTTTGTGGCTGATATGAGGGAGACCAGAGAGAGGAGGGTTATTGTGTAGGATGACTTTCATTCTCACTAATGGAATCACTGCTATCTAATGGCTCAATGGAATCTTTTTCTGCATCGGGACCATTGTATATGCTCACAAGGATGTTGACTACAGTGTTAATAAACTCTTGCCATATACTGTATTTAATGTAACTGGCAATAAGGCAGCAGGGGAAAAGTCTATGTCTGCAGGCAGCCTGACCTAGAATGAAGCAAAGAAAATTCCTAAGCTTACTCTTGAATGAAAAAGCAAAGGACTGTTCATAGGTGCTTTGAAATGACTAAAAATACACTAGTGCCAGTTGTGGGCACCTTCCAGTGTTCTGAAAAAAACTGATTTCTGACAAACACCGCAGCTGAGACTGAGGATCTGAGCATGGGAGATGATCACCCACATTCCTGAGAGAGAGAGAGAGAGAGAGAGAGAGAGAGAGAGAGAGATTGAGGGAAAAACCATTGGCTCAGTTGTGATCATGTGAGGTTCGGCGTCACGTACTACTTGTATTGCAAGACATTGCTCATTTATCAAATTAAAATTTATTAGAAATGTTTGCTCATCTTGTGGAACACTTGTGGAATAAGTTACTCGCAATCCAAGGTTTTACTTATTAACATTTTAGAGTAAGCATATGAAATTATTAGGTTCCCACTCAATCACTCAGCAAGTCACGAAGCCTACCCTCACATGAGTTTTTAACTAGCTTTTTCATGCCTGTTTTATTCTTTTTTTTAAATTAATGCTTCTTATTTATATTTGAGAGAGAGAGAGAGACAGAGCATGAGCAGGAGAGGGCCAGAGAGACAGAGACAGAATCTGAAACATGCTCCAGGCTCCAAGCAGTCAGCACAGAGCCTGACGCGGGGCTCAAACTCACAAGCAGTGAGATCATGACCTGATCTGAAGTCGGATGCTTAACTGACTGAGCCACCCACATGCCCCAATGCCTATTTTCTTAAATATGACTGAAGAAATGCGAGATTTATGAAGAAAGCTTCCATCTTAACAGTTCAAAGAATAAAATAAACAGCAGAAGAAAAAGAAATTAAGGAGGAGGCAGAGATAATTTCAGGAAACAGTAAAAAAAGAAAAAGGAAATTTTTCTATCTTGTGAATGGGTTATCTCATATAGAAAGAAGTTAAGGGATTTCTTAGTGTGATGGTGAATAGAACTCCCAAGATCACAGCTATTCAGTAGCCATAAAGAGAATCAATTCTGATTAGAGTAAGAGAATGGAGGTATTCAAGAGTAATGTCTCCAAGGAAAAAAATGTAACCTAATGACCTCCAGTGTGTGACCACATTGAGTGGAGCTGTAGAGTTTTGTCAGATACTTAGGGACAAGTCAGTGATAGCTACAAAGAAAACTAAATAAAGTTGAAGCAGTTATTAGTTCTAGAAAAAATATGTAGCTGTACAGGAAAGGAAATGATATTGTGCCACATTGATTCAGCCTAAAAATATTTATATAGTCATAATAATTTAAGGACTGAAAGCTGATTTAACAAA
This sequence comes from Lynx rufus, assembly GCF_022079265.1. Classification (NCBI taxonomy): domain Eukaryota; kingdom Metazoa; phylum Chordata; class Mammalia; order Carnivora; family Felidae; genus Lynx; species Lynx rufus. Next base: position 19,544,763 of record NW_025814833.1, read on the forward strand.
TGATGATATATCCATAATGGAAAGCTGAAGTATTATAAGTGCGTATGTTACTGAATTAGCACTAAATATTCTGAAGTCATAAGTCAGTATTTAATATTTAAAAATTAAAAAAAACTCAAGAAATAACAAAGATAAAACCATTGTAAATGTTGAGTGTAGTTGCCTCTAGGGGGTAGGAAGTGCTTTGGGCTTCCATTTTACATTATGAGACTTGTACTTTTGGCTCTTAAAACTATGTATGCGTATTTCTTAAATAAAAAATTAAAAAAATAACTAGTAACGAGAAAAAAGGTTTTCCTGGGTATATACTGAGAACAAATATCACTGTGCCCTCCAGCATTGCATGCAGGGCAGGGGTGGGAATTCTAGAAAATTAACTCTTTCAAATGTACTTCATTAATTAATTACCCTGAGAACAGCTCCAGATTCTTTACTGCTCTTTGTATTTTGTTGACTCTGAGCTTTGAGTATATCTGAGGCTTTCCTGGAAAGAACTGTTCCCAATTCTGCAATAGACTATACTTAACTTTAGGCTACATCTTTACTGGTCTTAGAGTTTACTATTGGAGAGTGGAGGAAAGAGCAGAGAATAACAAATAGGAAATTGAGATAATCAGAGATAAAGTGAAATTATTTATTCATCATGCATCTGGCACAGTGCCAGGTAATGAGATTGAAAAGCTGGATAAGACATATTCTCTATCTTCAATGAGCCTTCATTTTGAGAGGAAGATAGATTTATACATAATTTAAAGCCATGTATATGTTTCTCAGTTAATAAGATTCCAGAAAGTCTACAGAATTTGTAGTTTGCTGATTGCATTGATAGTTTCTTTCCTTCTGTGGTGCTATTGATAATTCTTGTATTTTCAATAAATTCAGTCGGATTTTTAGGGAGAACCAGCAGTAGACGTATGCTCAAGACTCTATTTGGATCGAAATATCTATATATTTTCTCTGATCTTTGAAAATTTCATCATCTATTTCTGATGTGTTAAATTTAAGATTAAACATACTTTATGATATTTTAATAAAATAAATATTGGCAATTAGTTCTTTTCAACTTTGGTAATTTTTAAAACATTATATAGTGGGTAAAATAGGTGAAGGGGATTAAAAGTACACTTATCTTGATGAGGACTGAATAATATATGGAACTGTTGAATCACTATATTGGACACCTGAAAGTAATTAACACTGTGTGTTGACTACACTGGGATTAAAATTAAATCATATCATAATTTCTCTTTAAGTCATTTTATTACTTTGTCTCCTTCATTTCCGTATTGTTTTTCTTCTTAACACTGTAAATCTTAGGCCTTCTGTGATGATCCTAAGGAAAAGTTACCTGAAAGAGCTTTTATTATTATTATTATTATTTTTTGCAATTTTACTATAAAACTCACTCTATTACACACTGTTTTTCAAGTGTGATTAAAGTTGGGGAATTCATTTTGCCATCTTACTAAATTATATTGACCTAGATTCACTATTCATATTTGAATTTCACAGCAGGCTTTTCTTCAAATTTCTTGTTAAGCTTTTCTTTTAATTTCACAACAGAATTTTAAGACCTAAGGTTAGAAATCTAAACAGTGTGTTTTCTTAAGATGTGAATTCTAAGGAGACTTCCTGTGGCACATCTCTTTAAGAGTGTTTACTAACGGAAAGTGGATGAAACATAGAGGAGGAGAAATAACAAATAGGAAATTGAGGCAATTAGAGATAAAATGAAGTTATTCATCATGCATCTAGCACAGTGCTAGGTAATGAGATTGAAAAGTTAAACAAGACATATTCTCTGCCCTCAATGAGCCCTCATTTTGAGAAGAAGATGGATTTATATGTCATTTAGAATATTTTGGAAATGTGCAAAAAGGAGGATGATAAAGAATGGCAAGATTTTAATGATGCCCTCAGAAAGTTGCATGGAGTATTTTAGACTCAAAGGCAAAAGAAAAACCTACGCTTAACCAGTAAATGGATTTCCAGGGGTTTCTTAGTAAAATTTGAGGACCATCTTAGGTCTTAACCACTATGCAACTGTATGGTGGCAGCCTCTTGATAGTAGTAGAATATGTAATCCCAAAGTTAGTTATGTAATTGCAAAGATCAAGAACACCTTGGGTATCCCATTATGATGTTAACTTAAGACCAGGGTAATAAAAGATGCTATGGTGTTGTAAAGGTGCCACTTTATAAAAAAACCAAAATTACTAGGTCATCTGAATGGCTGATTGCATGTTTTAGTCTTGGATGTGTATAAACCATTTTAATTAAAATTTAACCTCCTAAACTCATTAGAAAGTCTATTATTTTGCTTTTTTCTACTGAGTTATTAAAACCGTATAAACTATCAAGCTGCAGAAGACATGCTAGGTAAAAATTGAGTTATAGTCTTTTTTTAAACTTTATTATTTTTTTGAGAGAGAGATAGTGAGAGTGCACATGTGAACAGGGGAGGAGCAGAGAGAGGGAGAGAGAATCCCAAGCAGGCTCAGTGCTATCAGTGTGGAGCCCAATGTGGAGCTTGATCTCACAACTGCAAAATCATGACCTGAGCCAAAATCAAGAGTCAGAAGCTTAACCTACTGAGCCACCCAGGCACCCCGAGTTATAGTCTTAACTAAAGCTATAGGTTCTAGACAAGGAAGTTTTGTTGCCATCTCCCTCCACTCCATCTGCTTATTCCATTTAGAGTGGAACAAATTTGAAGCAAAATCATAATTTAAGTTTGAAGCATTCATTTGCTGTTCATCCTTCGTCTTCCCCCACCCTCTTTTTACTCCATTCCATTAAGATATCATCCCATCTGCTCTACTTTAGCCTAAAGGGGCATCTACATCTCATATATATCTGACCAAAAACCAAATGTAGCTTCTAGCTAAAAGCTTATATTATATAACTCTTATATAAATATACTCTTAGCAGTAGATTTCAAAGCAGGACATAAGTTGAAATCAACATTGAATTTTAATATTCCATGTAGTTTCAAAAGCCTTATATCATAGAATAAAAATAACCAAGTATTGCTGTATAAGTCATTTTGCGGGGGGGGGGTTGGCAGAGGGAATAGCTTTTAGACAATAAGTCAGCAAACTTCTAAAAATGTAAGTAATTTCGGTGGGTTCATAGTTTTCACTTTTATTGAGAATAATATATAAAATATAATTCGTCAAATAATTCTACACCATGACTCCTCTGTCACCAAAAGATACATCTTTATAATACACTTGGAATTTGAAATTCAAGATATTACGTTTATGTTCCTAATGAGCAGCATGGTAAAATTTCCTATTTTAAAATAAGTCTAATAAAATGTAATGTTGAACTGACACTTCAACAATTTGCTTATATTTCAGGCATGATAATATCAATTTCAGGATTATAATAATCAATTGATACTATTTTGGAAATAGGAGGACATTCAGATAATTCAAGTAAGGCCATTTCTTATCTCAGCAATGACAGTGACTTCCTTTACACTGGTTGGACAGTTTGTGATCTGGTACTACATTGGTTTTTCTGGTCAATTTAAAATGCATGGGTATATAAACTTCAGAAAAATACAAGAAGCATTGACACCAAAGGTTGGATGAATGAGCGGAGATCTTTACTTTTCACTTTAAATAATCAAAAAGTTTTGGGAAATGATTCAGTTGTAATCCCTCTCAGCAGCAGTCTGAGACCAATCCTGCCGACCCTAGGCCCCCCACCCCCAGTGACCTGCTCAAAATCTTCCTAGAGATCAAGAGGAAGCCACACCTATCCATGCACTTGGCAAAAGGCCCATCATCTGCAGACCCTTGTCCCAGTGCCAGCTCTATGGATCAAGGTCCTAAAGGGTGTCCTGTCCACCCATAGATTAAATAGAATCCACATCTGACAACCCCTAGTAATAGGTATGCCAACCACAGAACCCACTGCAGTCCCAGAAGTAGCCATCTGATTCAGCTCAAACCCCACTAGACTGTGATTCCAAAGACAATACCATCAGCCTAGGGACCTGACAGATCTTTACTTGCCAAAGTAATCTGTGAAGACTAGAAGAAGTGTTTACTACTTAAAATGCATAAACACCAGTGCAAGGCAATATGGATCACAAGGAATCAGATAAACATGACACCACCATAAGAAACTAATACAGCTCCAATAACTAACCCCAAAGAAAGGGATATCTCTGAATAACTGGACAAAGAATTCAAAATAATTTTCTTAAACTCAATGAAATGAGAGAAAACATGGATAGACAAGTAAACAAAATCAAGAATATAATGCATGAACAAAACGAGATGTGTAATAATGTAATAGAAACCATATAAAACCAAAACAGAAATCTCAGAGCTGAAGAATACAATGACAGATCTGAAAGATCCAGTAGAGAGCTTTAAAAGCAGACTCAATCATGCAGAAGAAAAAAATCAGAGAACTCAGATAGGTCATTTGAAATTAGCCATTTAGAGGAACAAAGAGCAAAAAGGAAAAGAGTGAAGAAAGCATACAGACCTATGGTACCCTGTAAAGAAAAGGTAGATATGTATTATGAAGTCCCCAAAGGAGAAGAGAGAGGGAAAGGGATAGAAAGTTTATTTGAATAAATAATGGCTGAAAACTTCTCAAATCTGAGGAGGGATGTGGAACTGCAAATACATGAAGCTCAAAGTAATCCAAGCAAAATCAAACCAAAGATTACTCTGAGGCACATAATCAAATTATCAAAAGTCGAAGACAGAATATTGAAAGCAGCAAAAGATACTCATCATATACAAGGGAACCGCCACAAGGCTATCATGAGATTTCTCAGCAGCCTTGCAGCCCAGGAATAAGTGGGAGGATGTATTCAAAATGCTCAAAGAGAAAAACTACCAACCAAGAATACTCTATTTGGCAAACCTATCCTTCAGAAATGGAGAGATAAAGACATTCCCAAACAAAAGCTGGAGTTCTTCTTCACCACTAGATCTTCTTTACAAGAAATGCTGAAAGGAGTTCTTCAAATTGAAACGAAAGGTCACTAAATAACAACATGGAGACACATGAAAGTATAAAACTCACTGGTAAAAGGAACCATAAAGTCAGAGTATTCTAGTAGTGTAGTACTAGATGGTGCATAATTCACTTTTACCTATCATAGATCATGTTGTACATCTTGAAAAACCACATTGTACACCTAAATATATAGAAGACTATTTGAGAAAACTAGTTTTCCTTTCACAAGCCCCCCCCCCAAAAAAAAAAGAAAAGAAAAAAAGAAAGAAAGGAAAAGTATTGGAAATATTATGTGTGCTTTTTACATGCATCCTAAATCTTTAATCGATATCATAGTATTAATAGTTATATATACCTATTTAAAATAGCCACTCCAGGGGCCTGTGGGTGGCTCAGTTGGTTAAGCGTCCGACTCTTGTTTTGGCTCAGGCCATGATCTCACAGTTCATGAGTTCAAGGCCAACATCTGGCTCTGTGCTGACAGCACAAAACCTGTTTGGGATTCTCTGCCCCTCCACTACTCACGCTCTCTCTCTCTCTCTTTCTTTCAAAATAAATAAATAAACTTAAAAAAATAGCTACTCCAGATTTCATTTTTCTTATGTGCCTTATGGTAGCAGAGTTGTGTTAGTTTGTATAAAGTAGGAATTCAGAATGGAAAAAGTTTGAGATATACAACATTAGGCCATTAAGTGTATATATTTTTTCTGGAGACGTGTGTGTGTGTGTGTGTGTGTGTGTGTGTGTGTGTGTGAGAGAGAGAGAGAGAGAGAGAGAGAGAGAGATATTATATTTTAGTTTTCTTCATAATATCTTATGGTAAGATTATATTGGTAAAATATTAAATGCTTTTAAAATTGCTCTCTGATTCTTTTTGTTCTAACTTCACATGGCCCCTTTTTAGACAAGTGTGGATTAATGTCAGCATAAATACATTAAGGTGAAATATTTATTGATGTAAAAACATGATGTATGAAAACAGAAACATCTGTTTTAGATATTTATATCCATATATATAGAAACATCTGTGTTAGATATTTATATTCATATAAATGATAGAACAAGGATTACATGTACACATCCATGCATCTATAGGTTACCATAAGAACGTTTTGTCCCTACAAAGGGATGAATTGAGAAGAAAGTATTCATTTATTTGAGTAGGCATTTGAGACATTGCTCTAGGAAGAAAAATGCTTGTGTACATTTCTGGCACATACTGACCCCAAAAAAGCACTGAAAGGAGGAAGAAAGCCAAGGGAAAGCAGGTTTGAATATTTAAAGGTATTCTTGATTTTAAAAAATGAGATTTCCCCGGGACACATGTGATAACAGAGATTCTAAGACAGAAAATGACTCAAGAAAGATTTTAAAAAACATTTTGAAAAGCAGAGACATCTAAAGACTGGGAAGTCTCTTATGAGTTCATATTTTTTTTCAGAAATGTGAAAATGCAGAAGAAAATACATACAATCAAGGACAAATACAAAATACTTTCTGGGAATATGGTTAGAAAGGTTAAGCACAAAATATGCTGAGACCCATAAAAAATGTTGAAGACAGACAAAAGGGCTTTGATAACTGTGTTAAATGTAAGAATAAAACCAGAACAAGAGAAGCCCTTTGCTAGAGACATAACATTAATAGATGACAGAAAGAATGAAAATGATTCAACTCTATTTTGTGCCCAACCTTTATTAGAAAAAGGAATACCTTCCTATTGGAACCCATTGTATAAAATGTGGTCAGGAGTGATATAAGGGCCAATAAATGGGACAGAATAGTGAGAAAGCAGTAATTTTCTTTCAGTGCTTTAAACTTGCAGGCCACATGTAATATATATAAGGGGAATGGAACCAATTCCAAATATAGTCGTGGAATCTCTGTTGCTAATCTTTGAGAAATCACAAGAATAGGAGAGTTATCAGAAGAGTGAAAATGGACAAGTGTTTCTCTGATTCAAAAATGCTATTTTGATTCACTATTTTTTCCAGAAATTTGAGAATTATAAATCCTTTCAATTACAGACCAGAGGCATCTTGGCATTAATCACCTTCCAATAGTTATATTAATAAACAGATAAGTTTGTGGGCATTTAGCAAAAAATTAGTAAATTCAAAGGGTACCCTTGATTCAATAGAAATAAATATTGTTAAGCTAATTTAATTACCTTTATTAAAAGAGTTACTAGACTGGTAGAGTGATGATTAAGGGGAACCTAAAAGGATGACATATGTAGATTTCAGCAAGACATTAACAGAATTTCTTATTTTATCTATCATACAGATGTCTTTTTTTTTGCAAGGCCATTACACATTTGAAACTATATTTTAATCAAATTCTCCCTTATCTCCCACTCATTAGATTTTGAACTCACATTTGGGGACTTTTTTATTAGTTCACTTGACAGTAAATATAAAAAAAGAACCAAATGGAAATTTCACAAGTGAAAAATAAAAAAAACTAAAATAAACAATGAATTGATAGACTCAACAGTGGAATGGAGGGAGCAGAGGAAAGAATCAAGTTTGCACATTTGTGTACAACTTTTTGTTTTCATACCTGTTTTTATTTTTTTTTATTTTATTTATTTTTTTTTATATGAAGTTTATTGACAACTTGGTTTCCATACAACACCCAGTGCTCATCCCAAAAGGTGCCCTCCTCAATACCCATCACCCACCCGCCCCTCCCTCCCACCCCCCATCAACCCTCAGTTTGTTCTCAGTTTTTAACAGTCTCTTATGCTTTGGCTCTCTCCCACTCTAACGTCCTTTTTTTTTTTTTTTTTTTCCCTTCCCCTCCCCCATGGGTTCCTGTTAAGTTTCTCAGGATCCACATAAGAGTGAAACCATATGGTATCTGTCTTTCTCTGTATGGCTTATTTCACTTAGCATCACACTCTCCAGTTCCATCCACGTTGCTACAAAAGGCCATATTTCATTTTTTCTCATTGCCACGTAGTATTCCATTGTGTATATAAACCACAATTTCTTTATCCATTCATCAGTTGATGGACATTTAGGCTCTTTCCATAATTTGGCTATTGTTGAGAGTGCTGCTATGAACATTGGGGTACAAGTGCCCCTATGCATCAGTACTCCTGTATCCCTTGGGTAGATTCCTAGCAGTGCTATTGCTGGGTCATAGGGTAGGTCTATTTTTAATTTTCTGAGGAACCTCCACACTGCTTTCCAGAGCGGCTACACCAATTTGCATTCCCACCAACAGTGCAAGAGGGTTCCCGTTTCTCCACATCCTCTCCAGCGTCTGTAGTCTCCTGATTTGTTCATTTTGGCCACTCTGACTGGCGTGAGGTGATACCTGAGTGTGGTTTTGATTTGTATTTCCCTGATAAGGAGCGACGCTGAACATCTTTTCATGTGCCTGTTGGCCATCTGGATGTCTTCTTTAGAGAAGTGTCTATTCATGTTTTCTGCCCATTTCTTCACTGGGTTATTTGTTTTTCGGGTGTGGAGTTTGGTGAGCTCTTTATAGATTTTAGATACTAGCCCTTTGTCCGATATGTCATTTGCAAATATCTTTTCCCATTCCGTTGGTTGCCTTTTAGTTTTGTTGGTTGTTTCCTTTGCTGTGCAGAAGCTTTTTATCTTCATAAGGTCCCAGTAATTCACTTTTGCTTTTAATTCCCTTGCCTTTGGGGATGTGTCGAGTAAGAGATTGCTACGGCTGAGGTCAGAGAGGTCTTTTCCTGCTTTCTCCTCTAAGGTTCTGATGGTTTCCTGTCTCACATTTAGGTCCTTTATCCATTTTGAGTTTATTTTTGTAAATGGTGTGAGAAAGTGGTCTAGTTTCAACCTTCTGCATGTTGCTGTCCAGTTCTCCCAGCACCATTTGTTAAAGACACTGTCTTTTTTCCATTGGATGTTCTTTCCTGCTTTGTCAAAGATGAGTTGGCCATATGTTTGTGGGTCTAGTTCTGGGGTTTCTATTCTATTCCATTGGTCTGTGTGTCTGTTTTTGTGCCAATACCATGCTGTCTTGATGATGACAGCTTTGTAGTAGAGGCTAAAGTCTGGGATTGGGATGCCTCCTGCTTTGGTCTTCTTCTTCAAAATTCCTTTGGCTATTCGGGGCCTTTTGTGGTTCCATATGAATTTTAGGATTGCTTGTTCTAGTTTCGAGAAGAATGCTGGTGCAATTTTGATTGGGATTGCATTGAATGTGTAGATAGCTTTGGGTAGTATTGACATTTTGACAATATTTATTTTTCCAATCCATGAGCAGGGAATGTCTTTCCATTTCTTTAAATCTTCTTCAATTACCTTCATAAGCTTTCTATAGTTTTCAGCATACAGATCCTTTACATCTTTGGTTAGATTTATTCCTAGGTATTTTATGCTTCTTGGTGCAATTGTGAATGGGATCAGTTTCTTTATTTGTCTTTCTGTTGCTTCATTGTTAGTGTATAAGAATGCAACTGATTTCTGTACATTGATTTTGTATCCTGCAACTTTGCTGAATTCATGTATCAGTTCTAGCAGACTTTTGGTGGAGTCTATCGGATTTTCCATGTATAATATCATGTCATCTGCAAAAAGCGAAAGCTTGACTTCATCTTTGCCAATTTTGATGCCTTTGATTTCCTTTTGTTGTCTGATTGCTGATGCTAGAACTTCCAGCACCATGTTAAACAACAGCGGTGAGAGTGGGCATCCCTGTCGTGTTCCTGATCTCAGGGAAAAAGCTCTCAGTTTTTCCCCGTTGAGGATGATGTTAGCTGTGGGCTTTTCATAAATGGCTTTTATGATCTTTAAGTATGTTCCTTCTATCCCGACTTTCTCAAGGGTTTTTATTGAGAAAGGGTGCTGGATTTTGTCAAAGGCCTTTTCTGCATCGATTGACAGGATCATATGGTTCTTCTCTTTTTTTTTGTTAATGTGATGTATCACGTTGATTGATTTGCGAATGTTGAACCAGCCCTGCATCCCAGGAATGAATCCCACTTGATCATGGTGAATAATTCTTTTTATATGCTGTTGAATTCGATTTGCTAGTATCTTATTGAGAATTTTGGCATCCATATTCATCAGGGATATTGGCCTGTAGTTCTCTTTTTTTACTGGGTCTCTGTCTGGTTTAGGAATCAAAGTAATACTGGCTTCATAGAATGAGTCTGGAAGTTTTCCTTCCCTTTCTATTTCTTGGAATAGCTTGAGAAGGATAGGTATTATCTCTGCTTTCAACGTCTGGTAGAACTCCCCTGGGAAGCCATCTGGTCCTGGACTCTTATTTGTTGGGAGATTTTTGATAACCGATTCAATTTCTTCGCTGGTTATGGGTCTGTTCAAGCTTTCTATTTCCTCCTGATTGAGTTTTGGAAGAGTGTGGGTGTTCAGGAATTTGTCCATTTCTTCCAGGTTGTCCAATTTGTTGGCATATAATTTTTCATAGTATTCCCTGATAATTGTTTGTATCTCTGAGGGATTGGTTGTAATAATTCCATTTTCATTCATGATTTTATCTATTTGGGTCATCTCCCTTTTCTTTTTGAGAAGCCTGGCTAGAGGTTTGTCAATTTTGTTTATTTTTTCAAAAAACCAACTCTTGGTTTCGTTGATCTGCTCTGCAGTTTTTTTAGATTCTATATTGTTTATTTCTGCTCTGATCTTTATTATTTCTCTTCTTCTGCTGGGTTTAGGCTGCCTTTGCTGTTCTGCTTCTATTTCCTTTAGGTGTGCTGTTAGATTTTGTATTTGGGATTTTTCTTGTTTCTTGAGATAGGCCTGGATTGCAATGTATTTTCCTCTCAGGACTGCCTTCGCTGCGTCCCAAAGCGTTTGGATTGTTGTATTTTCATTTTCGTTTGTTTCCATATATTTTTTGATTTCTTCTCTAATTGCCTGGTTGACCCACTCATTCGTTAGTAGGGTGTTCTTTAACCTCCATGCTTTTGGAGGTTTTCCAGACTTTTTCCTGTGGTTGATTTCAAGCTTCATAGCATTGTGGTCTGAAAGTATGCATGGTATAATTTCAATTCTTGTAAACTTATGAAGGGCTGTTTTGTGACCCAGTATATGATCTATCTTGGAGAATGTTCCATGTGCACTCGAGAAGAAAGTATATTCTGTTGCTTTGGGATGCAGAGTTCTAAATATATCTATCAAGTCCATCTGATCCAGTGTCTCATTCAGGGCCCTTGTTTCTTTATTGACCGTGTGTCTAGATGATCTGTCCATTTCTGTAAGTGGGGTGTTAAAGTCCCCTGCAATTACCACATTCTTATCAATAAGGTTGCTTCTGTTTATGAGTAATTGTTTTATATATTTGGGGGCTCCCGTATTCGGCGCATAGACATTTATAATTGTTAGCTCTTCCTGATGGATAGACCCTGTAACTATTATATAATGTCCTTCTTCATCTCTTGTTACAGCCTTTAATTTAAAGTCTAGTTTGTCTGATATAAGTATGGCTACTCCAGCTTTCTTCTGGCTTCCAGTAGCATGATAAATAGTTCTCCATCCCCTCACTCTGAATCTAAAGGTGTCCTCAGGTCTAAAATGAGTCTCTTGTAGACAGCAAATAGATGGGTCTTGTTTTTTTATCCATTCTGATACCCTATGTCTTTTGGTTGGCGCATTTAATCCATTTACATTCAGTGTTATTATAGAAAGATACGGGTTTAGAGTCATTGTGATGTCTGTATGTTTTATGCTTGTAGTGATGTCTCTGGTACTTTGTCTCACAGGGTCCCCCTTAGGATCTCTTGTAGGGCTGGTTTAGTGGTGACAAATTCCTTCAGTTTTTGTTTGTTTGGGAAGACCTTTATCTCTCCTTCTATTCTAAATGACAGACTTGCTGGATAAAGGATTCTTGGCTGCATATTTTTGCTGTCTAGCACCCTGAAAATCTCGTGCCAATTCTTTCTGGCCTGCCAAGTTTCAAAAGAGAGATCAGTCACGAGTCTTATAGGTCTCCCTTTATATGTGAGGGCACGTTTACCCCTTGCTGCTTTCAGAATTTTCTCTTTATCCTTGTATTTTGCCAGTTTCACTATGATATGTCGTGCAGAAGATCGATTCAAGTTACGTCTGAAGGGAGTTCTCTGTGCCTCTTGGATTTCAATGCCTTTTTCCTTCCCCAGTTCAGGGAAGTTCTCAGCTATTATTTCTTCAAGTACCCCTTCAGCACCTTTCCCTCTCTCTTCCTCCTCTGGGATACCAATTATGCGTATATTATTTCTTTTTAGTGTATCACTTAGTTCTCTAATTTTCCCCTCATACTCCTGGATTTTTTTATCTCTCTTTTTCTCAGCTTCCTCTTTTTCCATAACTTTATCTTCTAGTTCACCTATTCTCTCCTCTGCCTCTTCCATCCGAGCGGTGGTGGTTTGCATTTTGTTTTGCATTTCCTTTAAAGCGTTTTTCAGCTCCTCGTGACTGTTCCTTAGTCCCCTGATGTCTGTAGCAAGAGATTCTCTGCTGTCCTGTATGCTGTTTTCCAGCCCAGCGATTAATTTTATGACTCTTATTCTAAATTCACTTTCTGTTATATTATTTAAATCCTTTTTGATCAGCTCATTAGCTGTTGTTATTTCCTGGAGATTCTTCTGAGGGGAATTCTTCCGCTTGGTCATTTTGGATAGTCCCTGGTGTGGTGAGGGCCTGCAGGGCACTTCCCCTGTGCTGTGGTGTATAACTGGAGTTGGTGGGCGGGGCCTCAGTCCGACCTGATGTCTGCCCCCAGCCCACCGCTGGGGCCACAGTCAGACTGGTGTGTGCCTTCTCTTCCCCTCTCCTAGGGGCGGGATTCACTGTGGGGTGGCGTGGCCCGTCTGGGCTACTTGCACACTGCCAGGCTTGTGATGCTGGGGATCTGGCGTATTAGCTGGGGTGGGAAGGCAAGGTGCACGGCGGCAGGGGGAGCAGGCTTAGCTCGCTTCTCCTTAGGTGATCCACTTCAGGAGGGGCCCTGTGCAGCCGGAGGGAGTCAGATCGCTGCCGGAGGTTTGGCTCCGCAGAAGCACAGAGTTGGGTGTTCGCGCGGAACGAGCAATTTCCCTGGCCGGAGCCGGTTCCCTTTGGGATTTTGGCTGGGGGATGGGCGGGGGAGATGGCGCTGGCGAGCGCCTTTGTTCCCCGCCAAACTGAGCTCTGTCGTCCGGGGGCTCCGCAGCTCACCCTCCCTTTGTCCTCCAGCCTTCCCGCTTTCTGAGCAGAGCTGTTAACTTATGACCTCCCAGACGCTAAGTCGTGCTTGCTGTCGGAACACAGTCCGTCAGGCCCCTCTGCTTTTGCAAGCCAGACTCGGGGGCTCTGCTTGGCCGGCGAGCCGCCCCTCCGCCCCGGCTCCCTCCCGCCAGTCCGTGGAGCGCGCACCGCCTCGCCGCCCTTCCTACCCTCTTCCTGTGGGCCTCTCGTCTGCACTTGGGTCCGGTGACTCTGTTCTGCTAATCCTCTGGCGGTTTTCTGGGTTATTTAGGCAGGTGTAGGTGGAATCTAAGTGATCAGCAGGACGCGCGGTGAGCCCAGCGTCCTCCTACGCCGCCATCTTCCCATAATCCCCTTCATACCTGTTTTTAAATGATGGACCCGTTTTTAATGGACAAATGGAGTTTCTGAGTCATATGGTAATTCTATATTTGATTTAATGAGGAACTTCCAAACTGTTTTCCAAAGTGGCTGAACCATTTTACATCCCCAACAGCAATATTTGAGAGTTCCAATTTATTTTGCATCCTTGCCAATACCTGTTATTTTCCTTTATAAAAAATCACGATTATCCCAGTAAGTATGAAGTGGTACCTCATTGTGGTTTGGATTTGCATTTTGCTAATGACTAATAATGTTGAGCACCTTTTCATGTGCTTCTTGGCTATCTGTATATCTTTGGAGATGTATCTATTCAAAGTTTTTGCCTATTTTAAAATTCCGTTGTTTGTCTTTTTGTTGTTTTGTTTTAAGAGTTCTTTATATATTCAGAATACTAGAACCTTATAAGACACATGCTTTGAAAATATCTTTTTCTCATTTTGTGGGTTGTGTTTTCACTCTCTTGATAATATCCTTTGATGCACAAACAATAATATATGTTATATTTGTGTATGTATTTACTTTTACTGAAAACCATTATATTTTCACATGGCTTTAAATTAAATTTCATATAGCTTGGATCTAGTGGCTTTTCCTTTCAATTTGAAGGGCTCCCTTTATCACCTTTTGTAGGGCAAGTCTAATGTTAATGAACCCCCTCAGCTTTTGTTTATGTGAGAATGTCTTAATTTTCCCCTCATTTTTGATGGACAGTTTTGTCACACGTAGAATTTTCACTGGACAGGTTTTTCCTTCCAGCACTTTAAATATATTATCCTATTACATTGGGGTGCCTGAGTGTCTCAGTCATTAAGCACCCAGCTCTTGGTTTTGGCTCAGGTGATGACCTCACAATTTGTGGGTTTAAGCCCCATGTCAGGTTCTGTGCTGCCGGCACAGAGCCTGCTTGGGATTCTCTCTATCTCCCTCTCCCTCTATTTCTGCCCCTCCCCTGCTTGCTCTCTCTTTCTGAAAATAAATAAATAAACTTAAAAAAATATATCATCCTACTGTCTTACGGCCTGCAATGTTTCTGCTGAGAAATCCAGTGATAATCTTACTGAGGATTTCTTGTATGTGTTGAGTCACTTTTCTCTTAGTGCTTTTAGAATGTCTTATAGTTCAACAATTTGATTATAATGTGTCTCTATGTGAGTCTCTTTGAGTTTATATGACTTGGAATTCATTGAGTTTCTTGTATTTGTTTATCCATGTCTACTGAAATTTGGGAATTTTTTTTGCCATTATTTCTTCAAATAAACTGTCTACCCACTTTCCCCTCCTCTGTCTTCTCTTTTTGGGACTCCCATACTGGATATATTCGTTTGCTTGTTGGTGACCCATAAAGTCCCTTGGGCTGTTAAGGAGGTGGTTGTGACTACAAAAAGGTGAGGGAAATGATCTGTCTTGACTTTGTCAAAGTCAGCATAGTGCCTTTAATATAGTACTATAGTTTTGCAAGATATTATTATTGGGGGCAACTGGGTATATGGTATGGATATCTCTGCATTATTTTTTATTAAGTTTATTTTAATTCCATTATAGTTAACATACAGTATATTAGTTTCAGGTGTACAATATAGTGATTCAATAATTCTGTACATTACTTAGTGTTCATTATGATAAATGTACTCTTTAATCTCCATCAACTATTTCACCTATCCCCCCTCCCCCCCAGCTCTCCTCTGGTAACCATCAGTTTTTTCTCTATAGTTAAGAGTCTGTTTTTTGTCTTGTCTCTTTTTTCCCTTTGTTCATTCATTTTGTTTCTTAAATTACACATACGAATGAAATCATATGGTATTTGTCTTCCTCTGACTGACTTATTTTTCTTAGCATTATCTTCTCTAGATCAATTCTTGTTTTTGTAAATGGCAAGATTTCATTCTTTTTATGGTTGAATGATATTCCAGTGTGTGTGTGTGTGTGTGTGTGTGTGTGTGTGTGTGAATCCATTCATTAATCCATGGACACAGGCTGCTTCCATAATTTGGCTATTGTAAATAATGCTGTAATAAATATAAGGGTGTATGTATCCCTTTGAATTAGTATTTTGTATTTTTTGGGTAAATACCCAGTAGTACAATTATTGGATCATAGTGTAGTTCTACATTTAAGTTTTTGAGGAGCCTCCATACTGTTTTCCAGAGTGCCTGAACCAGTTGGCATTTTTTCTCCACATCCTTGCCAACACTTATTGTTTCTTGTGGTTTTGATTTTACCCATTCTGACAGGTGTGAGGTGATATCTCATTGTAGTTTTAATTTGCATTTTTCTGATGATGAGTGATGTTGAACATCTTTTTTTGTGTCTTTTGGCCATCTGGATGTCTTTGGAGAAATGTCTGTTTATGTCTTCTGCTCATTTTTAAATTGGACTCGTTTTTTGGGGTGTTGAGTTGTATCAGTTCTTTATATATTTTGAATACTAATCCTTTATCAGATATGTCATTTGCAAATTTCCTCTCCTATTCTGTAGGTTGCATTTTAGTTTTGTTGTACAGAAGCTGTTTATTTTCATGTAGTCCCAATAGCTTATTTTTGCTTTTATTTCCCTTGCCAGAGGAGACATCTAGAAAGAAGCTGCTATGGCCAATGTCAGAGAAATTACTGCTTGTGCTCTCTATATTATTTATTGCAACTGCATGTGAATCTAAAATTATCTCAAAGTAAAAGCTTTAAGTAAAAAACCAACTACCTAATAAAAAGAATGGGGTGGTTCCACTTCCATGACAGTGTGAAGAGTTTTGTGGTATGTCTTTCCAGTGAAATAAAGTTAAAAACATAGACAATACTCATCATTTAAAGTTCTCTGGAAATTGTCCTAAGGTTATTCAGCAAATGAGGAAACATTTATTCAAGAAAATCTAAAACTAGGTACGAATAGCAAGAATCTGGGGCATTTGAGCTGTGATCCTCTCCTTCCCTACCTCAAAATAAAAATGATGAATGTTACACTCATGATGTGTGTGACCAAGAAGACAGTGTTCCCTGCCCCCTCAACCCCCAAATCTTGGCTTACTTTCTCTCACTGGAAGGAACAGGTTTATGTCATTTCTCATCCTCTCCAATTCTAAGTTGAAGAGGCCCAATTCTTGTGAGGCTGACCAAGAGGATAGGGGACCTCTTCCTCCACCAGGATCCTACCCATAAGACAGAGAGTCTCACTCAAGCCCTGCAGGTTGAGAATGCTGAGCCTAACAACTCACATCCCAGCTAAATGGTAGAACGAAAGTCCTAAAATAGGAGAGGCAATGTGAAAAGTCCAGAGGCTACAACTCTATGTCTCCTATTGCAGTCATAAAAAAAATACCAAACACTTAGTGGTTTAAAACAACAGAAATTTATTCTCTCACAGTACTGGAGGCCAGAATTCAGCAAGGCCACACTCCTTCTGAATGCTCTAGGGAAGAATCTTTTCCTGTCTCTTCCAGCTTCTGGTGCCTCCAGGTGTTCCTAGGTTTGGGGGTACATAACTCTAGTCCCTTCTGTAGTCTTCACATGGCCTTCTCGTTTGTGCCTCATTTGTGCCTTCTCGTTTGTGTTGTGTCTCTTATAAGGACAATTGTCATTTGATTTGGGGCCACTCTGATAATGCAAGATGATCTCATCTTGAGGTCCTTAACTTAATTACATCTGCAAGGACTTTTTTGAGATAGGTTTACACTCACAGTTTCCATCTAGACAATTTTTTTGGAGGGGGGGGTGCAACTGAACCCATTACAGTGTACCTTGTGGTCTCCAAAATGCATCTTTGGCTTATGTACAAAATACATTCAACCAATTCTAACATTCCGAAAGTCTTAATCCATTAAAGCATTAACTCCAACTCTAAACTCTCATGTAAAAATCATCAGCTCAAAAAGTTCAAAATCTCATTATCTAAATCATCTAATTTATCTAAATCAAGTATGGGGGAGACTCTGCCTGTATATTCAAGGCTCTGTCCTTGGAGTCATTCTTCCTTTTTCTTGAAGGGTAGCACATTTGCAGGTGAGTAGCTTTACCAGTCCATTTCTTGTCTGTAGACACTCAGAAGTCTGAGATACTTGCTTCACTTTGCCTTGCCTTTTCCCTCTCAGTCCAAGTTGGCAGTATTTCTGCTGATATAAGATTCTCAGAATCCCAGCTTGTCTTCCACTTATGTCAAGGGGGGCCTGTGACATTAGACAAGAAAGGTCTCTTCAGGTCCCTCCTGGATAACACTATCTCTATTCCTGCATTCTGCTGAGATGATTGGTTGGATCTCTGAGTTATGTACCCAGTCTCTTCAGAAAAAAATTTTCCAGCCACATCCTAGGCTCTCTCCTTAGAAAAATATTTCCCATCAGTGAATTTCATAATTTTAGCATCTTTTACAACCTAGATAGGCCAGAAATTCCCAAATCATCTAGTGCTGGCTTCTTTTTGTTTAACAATCCTTCCTCAGTTTATTTCCTCTTTAATTTTGCTATAAGCAGCAAGGAGAAACCAGGATATATTTTCCAAATTTTCCTTGGAAATATCTTCAGCTAAACATTCAAGTTCATTGTTTCCAAATTATTCTTCATACCCAACAGTAGAATACAATTCAGTCAAGTTTTCTGCTACTACATAGCAAGGATTACCATTTCTCCATGTTCCTCATCTCCTTTTGGGCTCTCATTATAAAAACTTCTAAGACTTACATTTTTACAAGCATTCTGTTAATAATAATATATGTGTTTTCCAAAATGGTAGAAGCTTTTTCTATAGTGCTCTTTATTTCCTTATGAATTCTAATCAACATTATTTTCTTTCTTTTTTTGTTCACATGTCTGATTCTTTTTTATATATAAATATGAAATTTATTGTCAAATTGGTTTCCATACAACACCCAGTGCTCATCCCAACAGGTGCCCTCCTCAATACTGAATAATCCACATTATTTTCAATGTCCATATTTCTACCAGCAGTGTCTTCAAGGCAGTCTAGGCTTTTACTGTTGTGTGCCTCACAATTCTTCCAGCCCCTGCCCAATATCCAATTGCCAAGCCATTTCTGAAGTTTTGGTTGTTAACTGCAGCACCTCATTTCATGTTAACAAAATCTGATTAGTTTCCTAGGACTGCCATAATGAATTACCATAAATGTGGTAGATTAAAATAGTAGAAATTTATTCTCTCAAATTTCCAAAGGCCAAAATTCCAATATCAAGGTATCAGCAAGGCTGCAACCCCTTTTAAGACTACAGGAGAAACATCTTTTGCCTCTTCCAGCTTCTGGTGGCTGTAGCTTTCCCTTGGTTTGGGGATATATTAATCTCTGTCTCAGACTTCCTTAGCCTTATCTTGTGTATCTCCTCTGTTTCTCTTCTTAGAAGTTCACTTGTCATTGGATTTAGGGCCCAACTAGACCACCCAAGTTTATCTCATCTTGAAATCTTTAACCTAATTACCTTTACAAAGATCCTTTGTCAACATAAATTTACATCCAGAGGTTCCAGATGCACATGTTTTGGGGATGGCCACCATTCTGTCTACTATACCTTCCAAGTGCCCAATTAGTGACACAGAGAATTTGCCCAGGGTGAGCGGCAATTTTATGAAAAGAGCTCTCCTCAAAGAAACTGACTCTATTTGAAATAGAGTGATGATAGTTCAAGCCTAAGAACACCTTCAAAAATAGCATCTCCTCTTAATTAAGAACAATAAGCAAAACACTAGATAGCTAATTCACCAAAGAGAACCAGGAAGGAGATAGGTAAGAAGAGCCATCCTGAGGTCAGAACAAATTTGACTCAAAATCTATCCCTGTCTGAATTTAATTGGATCAGACTGTGCAACAATATATATCCCAGGACATTGTCAAAAATAATAGAACAATTAACCAAGAATTAGTGTGGTCTAAGGGCTGAGTAATATACAAAATGAGATAGGCAATTTAACAGAGAGATTAGGGGAAGGCTAAAGAGAACCTCATTAAAACCATTGTAGTCCCAGGGTAATTGTGCAAATATGTAGGTCTGCACCTACTAAGGAACAATACCAATGGCTTCACATTGTAGGATAAATACACTCTTACTAAAATAGCCTAGCCAAGTTGACAAAGTAAATAAACAAATAATATTACAAATAAGCCTTGGAAAGTAATAAGGGGAATCGGCATCAACAGTTGTTATATTACCTAAGTCAGTTTTCAACAAAAACTTGTAATACATGCCAAAAAACAGGAATATATAACAGTAAAAAGAAGCAGGTAATGAACTAGTTTTGAGAGAGTCAGATGTCTGATTTAACACAGGAAGACCTTAAATTAGCCATGATAAATATGTCATAAGGACTAAAGGAAACCATACTTAAAGAAGTAAGAGAAGATATGAAGACAATGACTCATCAGGGAGAGAATATCATTAAAGATGTAGAAAGAATTTTTAAAAAAAAGGAAATTCTAGGGGTGCCTCGGTGGTTCAGTCAGTTAAGTGTCTGGTTCTTGGTTTTGGCTCAGGTCATGATCTCACAGTTTCATGAGTTCAAGCCCTGCGTTGGGCTCTATGCTGGCAGCCTGGAATGTGCTTAGGATTCTCTCTCTTTGTCTTTGCCTGTTCCCCACTTGCACTGCTGCTCTCTCAAAATAAATAAGTAAACTTAAAAAAGAAAAAAAGAAAATTCTAGGGTTGGAAAGTATAATAACCAAAATGAAAAATTTACGAGAGTCTTGAGAGTATATATCAACAGGCAGAAGAAAGACTCAGCAAACTTGAAAATAAATAAATAGATAAGATTGTGCAATATTAAGAGCAGAGAGAAACTAGAATGAAGAAAAATTAACAGAACTTCAGTAAAACGTAGGATACCTTTTAAGTGTAGCAACATGTGTTATGGGTATACCAGAAATAAGGGTGAAAGGAAAAGAGGCAGAAAAAATATTCAAAGAAAAATGGCTGAAAATGTCATAAAATTTCTGAAAAACATTAGTCTACATATCAAGAAACTCAATACACTCCAAGTAGAATAAATTTTACAAAGCCAGCATTCAGATACATCATTGAAAAGTACTGAGTGCCAAAGATGAATAGAAAATCTTGAAAACGTCATGTGAAAAATGATGTACAAGGGAGTCCCAATAGATTAATATCTGCCTTCTCATAAAGATTAATATCTGACTTCTCATAAGGAATAACACCAGAAGGCAGTGAGATTAAGTACTCAAAGTGATGAAAGAAGAAATCCTGTTAACCGGGAATCTTTTATCCAATAAGACTAAATGGCCTTCAAAAATGAAGGCAAAATAAAGACATTCCCATATAAACAAAAGCTGAGAAACACCCAATAAGGTCTTCACTTGAAAGCAAGTAAACTCAAATGGAAATCAAACCCACATGAACAATAAAAAGGACTGGTAGATGTAATTATACATGACAGTATACATGCACATTTATTTTTCCTTTATCTTTTATCTTATTAAAAGCAGTTGTATAAACCGTATATATATATAATTGAATGGTTGGTTCTATAACATATTGAAATGTAATATATTCAATAATAACACCAAAGATGTGGGTGAAAGCAAAGTTGTATTGCAGTAAGCAAATGACAACAGATGATAACCCATAAAAAACAGATAAGAGAATTAGAAATGTTAAATAAGAAAGGAAATATAGCAACCAATATAAAGATATACTAGTTCTCCTTTCTTTTCTCAGCTTCTTAAATGGACATAAATTTACATAAGTAATAATTATAATAATGTATTGTTGAGTTTGTAACATATTTAGATAAATATATAGTTTATATATACATATTGTTATTTATTACATATTCATACATATTAATTGCACAAAAAGGGGAAAGAGAGTATCGACCTATGTAGGAGTACCATATGTATATCTCACTGCAATTAAGTTGGTATAATTCTAAAGTAAATTCTGATAAATTGTAATGTATATAATAAATCTTATAGAAACCACTAAGAAGATAGCTATAGTGAAAAAAATCATTAAAGTATTTAAAATGTTACACTAGAAACTACTTAATACAAAATGAGGCAGTAAAGGAAGAACAGAGGAACAAAAATGATACCTGACATAGAAAACCAAATGTAAAATGGCATACATAAATCCAACTATGTTATGAATAACTTTAAATGTGAATACAGTAAAAATGTCATCAAAAGGAAGAGATTGTCATCAAAAGAGCCTGGATAAAAATAACAAGGTTCAACTATATGCTGTCTATACGAAATGTATTTTAGATTTAAAGACTCAAATAGGTTGAAAGAAAGAGAGTAAGAAAAGATATATCATGTTAACAGCGATCACAAGAAAGCTATAGTGGCCATACTAATATCAGAAAAAATACTTTAAAATACAAAATGCTACTAGAAATAAAGGGAACATTTTATAATGATAAAAAAGTTAATGCATAAAGAAGTTTTAACTTCATATAAGCAAATATGCACTAAACAACAGAGATCCGAAATATAGAAGAAAGGTTGACCAAATTAAGGTAGGAAATAGACAATTTAACAATGATATTTAGAGAATTTGACACTCCATGTTAAATACTGAATGTAGAACAATTAGAAAGAAGATAAAAATGGAAATAGAGGGCTTGAGCAATACTATACACAAACAAGACCTAGCAGACATCTATAGAGCTCTCTATGCAACAACAACAACAACAACAACAACAGAGTATATGTTCAAGTGCACATTGAACATTCTCCATGATAAAAAAAAAATTGCTAGGTCATCATGCAAGTGTCAATAAATTTGAAGGAATTAAATATTACAAAGTGTTGTCTATTCACAGTATAGTGAAATTAGAAGTTAATAATAGAAAGATGTTTAGAAAATTCACAAGTATGTGTAAATTAAACAACACATTATTAAATAACAAATGGCTCAAAGGTAAAAATCACAAAGAAATTTGAAAGTACTTTGAGATAAATGGAAATGCAAATATATGAAATCTCATGGGATATAGCTAAAGTAGTGCTTATAGAAATATTTATAGCTGAAAACATGTGCATTAAAAAAGAAGAAAGATCTCAAATCAGTAAGTTGATCTCCTACCTTACACACAGGAAAAAGAAAAGCAAACTAAAGCCAAAGCAAGGAAAAGGAAAGAAATAATTAGGATTAAAGCATAAAATTAATGGACAGAGAATGGAAACACAATAGGGAAAATCAATAAAACTACGTTTGTTCTTTGAAAAGATCAAGAAAACTGACAGAACATTAGCTACATTTATGAAGAAAAAGAGAAGACTCAAATTGCTAAAGTCACAAATGAAAGAGGGACTATTACTGCTAAACTTCCTTACATAAAAGGAATTATAAGGTAATTCTAAGAACAAGTGTATGCCAACAAAATAGACAACTTGGATAAAATGGACAAATTCCTAGAACTTCAAAAAACCAGAATTGACTGAAGAATAAATGGAAATTTTTAATAGGCACATAACAGATATTGAATTATATCCCAAAACCTCCTACAAAAATGGTGTAGGCCCTAATGGCTTTTCTTTAGAACAATACCAAACATTGAAAAAAATACTAATTTTTCACAAATGCTCCCAAAAATGGAAGAAAAGGTAGCACCTCAATTCATTAATTCAGTTCATTCATTTCCATGATACCAAAACCAGACAAAAATATCACACAAGGAAAGTATACTATAGATGGACGTCCCCTAAGAATATAGACACAAAACCCTCAATTACATACCAGAAAATTAACCTAACAATATATAAATATGATTATACACCACAACCCAGTGGGATTTATACCAGAAAAGCTAGGTTGATTCAATTTCCAAAAAATTAATTTTTGTAATACATCATGTTAGTTAAATAGGAGTCAAAAACTACATGATCATCTCAGTAGATGCAGAAAATGCTTTTGGCCAAATTCAACACTATATCCTCATGAAAACACTGAATACTCAAGGAATCAGAGGAAGCTTCATCAGTTTTTTAAAGGGCATCTATGAAAAACCCACAGCCCACATTATACATATGGTGAAAGATTGAATTTCCTCCTAAGATCAAGAACACGACATGAATGTCCATTTTCACCATTTCTATTCAGCATTGTACTGGAGGTCTTAGTCATGGCAAAAAGGGAAGAAGAAATAAAATTCATCCATATTAGAAAGGAATAAATATATGTATTTGACAATGACATGACTTTGTACATAGATAATCCTTAGGAATCCCTTAAAAACCTATTAAAATTAATACATGATTTCAACATAGAAAAATCAACTGCGTTCTATATAGTAATGAATAAGCCACAATTAAAACCAGGAAAATAATTTCATTTGTGAAGGTGTAAAGAATAAAGTACTCAGTTAACAAAAGTGCAAGACTTGTATACTTGAAAGCTGCAAAACATCACTGAAAAATTAAATAAGATCTAAATAAATGGAAAGATATCCTGTGTTCATGAATTGCAATATTTAATATTGTTGGGATGGCAATACTCTAAGTGTATCTGCAAATTCAGTGCAATCCTTTTCAAAATCATAGTTGCCTCTTTTGCAGAAATTGACAAGTTGATTCTAATAGTCACATGGAAACTCCGGGAATCCACAACAGTCAAATGGTCTTGACAACAAACAGCAAAGTCGATGGACTCACACTTCCTGATTTCAAAACTTGTTACAAAGCTACAGTAATAAAGACAGCATGGTACTGGAATAAGAACAAACAGACATCAGTGGAACAGAATGGAAAGTACAGAAATAAGCCCATATACCTATGACCAATGATTTTTAACAGAGTATCAAGACAGTACAATGGGGAAAGAATAGCCTTTCAACAAATGGTGTTCAGACAACTGGATATCTACATGCATAAAAATGAAATTGAACCTCTAACTCATACCATATAAAAAATTAAAAAATATTTTCAAAGACCTAAATTTTAAGAGCTAACAGTATAAAACTCTTAGTAGAAAACAGGTATAAAACATCATAAACTTGATTAAGTATGTTTTTTTTAAGATATGATACCAAAAGCACAAGTAACAAAAGAAAAATAGATTAATTGCACAGCACCAAATTAAAAAAAAAAAAAACCCTGTATTTCATAGGGCATAGTCAAGAAATTGAATAGACAGCCCACAGAATGGGTGAAAATATTTGCTAATCATATATCTGATAATGGATTCATATCCAGATTATGTAACAAAGACTTACTACTGAATAAAAAGACCAAAAAATGAATTTACAAAATGAGCAAATGATCTGAGTAGACGTTTCTTCAAAGAACATAAACAATAGACAATACACTCATGAAACCAGGCTCAGCATCCTTAGACATGAAGGAAATGCAAGTAAAAACCACAATGAGATACCACTTCAAATCCACCAAAAAGATTATATTAAAAAAGACAGAAAATAACAAGTGTCGCTGAGCATATGGAGAAATTGGAGCCCTTATACAGTGATGCTGCTAATATAAAATAATGCAGCCACTTTTGAAAATAATCTGGCAGTTCCTCTAATGGTTAAACATAGAGCTAATATCTGACCTGCAAATTCCACTGCTGGGTGTATACTACAGAAAAATGAAAACATATGTCCGTGAAACAACTTGTACTGTACAGAAATGTCCTTAGATGCAGTATTCATAATAGTCAAAATTTGGAAACAACCCAGATTTCCATGAGTTGAATGCATAAATAAAATACAGCATTTCCATATAATGCAATATCATTCAGCCACAAAAGGGAATGAAGTACTAATACATGTTGCAATATAGATGAATATTTAAAATATTATGCTAAGTGAAAGAAGCCAGATGCAAATGGCCATATATTGTATGATTCCATTTTTTAAAATGTCTTGGACAGGTAAATGTAGAGGGGCAGAAAGTAGATTAGTTGTTGCTTAAGGTTGCTGGGATTGTTGGAATGGGGAATCGCTGTTAAAAAGGTATGTATGGGAGGGGCATCTGGGTGGCTCAATTGATTAGGCATCTGACTTCGGCTCAGGTCATGATCTCACAGTTTGTGAGTTCAAGCCCAGCGTCGGGCTCTGTGCTGACAGCTCAGAGCCTGGAACCTGCTTTAGATTCTGTGTCTCCCTCTCTCTCTCTGCCCCTCCCCTGCTCATGCTCTCTCTCTCTCTCAAAAATAAATAAACATTAAAAAAATTTTTTTAAAAAGGTATGTATGGGAATTTTTTTGTGGCAAAATGACAATGTTTTAAATTTATTTTGGTGATTGATGCACAATTCTGTGAATATATTAAAAAATTCTTACCTGTATGCTTTAAAAAAGTTAGTTTTATGAGATGTGACCTATATCTCAATGAAACTATTAAGGACAATGAATGGGTAAAGGATATGAAGATAATAATAAAAAAGCAAATATAAGTAGCAAATGTATGAAAAAATCAAACTTATTTACATATAAATGTAAAAACTCACAAATTTTTTGAAGTTTTAATTAATAGATTCAGATCAACCTGGTAGGATACCAGTAGGTGCTTGCCAATAGGATTCTAAACTTTGTCCTGAATTTTAATATTTTGGTTGGTGACTTGAATGAAGGCATACAAATAGCAAGACTACTAAAATTTAACGGATGACCCAAAGCTGGCAGGAATGGATGTTACCAAAATGTGTTTGATTAAAAAACAAGGCAATAGACGAGTTAAGATGGTGGAGAAGTAGGGGGACCCTGGCTTTCCTTACCCCTCATACACAGCTGTATTGAGGTCACATCACTTGGAACACCCTGGAAATCGATCTGCAGAATGGCAGAAGGATCTCCATGGTTGGAGGGAGACAACATGGCAGGTACAATGTATGTGGAAGTGTATTGGGGGAGAGAAAAATTGTGGTGCTGTGGAGGTGAGGAAAACCTTTCCATGGAGAGACAAAATGGAGAGAAAGAGGAGTTGAGAGTGATGTATCAGATTTGCACAAGAGGAAAACCTGTCTGGACCATGGAATAGGGAGCAAGAAGTACTGAATGTTGCAGTTTTTTTTTTTTTTTTCAGACAGCGTTTGGAACTCCAACGCTGAGGTTTTGGAAGTGTGTGAGACTTTCCTGGAATGGAGCTGTGGCACACACCCGTGGGGAGAAGAAGGGAACTGCCCATAGCGTACATAGCATGGTATAGGGAACTCCAGGGTGCACTGGGAGAGAACATTCCCCTTCCTAGAGTACTTTTGGAAGAGGGGATATTGCCTCTCCAAGGTGCCTGTAGGCACCAGCAATAGGCCTTTCACCAGCAGGAAACAGAGGCGCATTCAGAGGTGCTGCTTTTAGCGGTGCTCCACCATAGATGCCGCACACTGCACAGGCGTGGGACTATTTTTCTGGGAGAAAAGACATCAGACACAGCCTGGAGAGGCTCTACTCAAGAGGAGAAGAGTAAGTCCACGTTGTAAGTCCACGTTTTGAATCCCAGCAGCACGCAAAAGAAAAAACTCAGGAACACTGTGGCACAGGGTGTGCTGACAGCCCTCACTCTTCTGAGGGCTGCCTGAGCAGCAAGGTGTGAAATCCCCTGTCCGGAGAGAAGAGATTGGGGTGGCACCATTTTCCCCCCAACACCAACACAGTGGGACCTCAGAGAGCAGCACAGTGGCCCCAAGTGGAGGTGGACCCACTTACACCAAAACTTGCCCCCCTGTGCCTGGCAGCTGCTTTTTTAGTGGGGCAAGACTGAATCTGAGCCAACACAGTGGGCCTCTCTTCCGTAAGACTGGCACAGGTAGCACTCCACATGCACCAAGTGTTCTGAAAATTGAGTGCTTCAAAATTACACCTGCAGTTCTGGTGGAAATAGGACCAGGCTTACTTGTTTCTTATTTTTTTTCCTCCTTTTTTTTTTGGAATCAGGCTTATAGTTTCTTGTTTGTTTGCTTTATTCATTTACTCTTTTTTTGAGGGGGATCAGGCTTCTTTTCTTTTCCTTTTTTTCTTATTCTTTTTCTTTGGAATCAGCCTTATGGTTTTTTGATTATCTGGGTTTTTTTGTTTGTTTGTTTTTGTTCTCTTTCCTTTCATCTTGTTTTGGGATCAGGTGTTTTTCTTCCTTTTTTCCAAGCTTATTTTAACAAACCAATCAAAGTGCACCTAGTTAAAGGTCCAAATACTCCACCACTGCAAGCAAGGAGGAGCTGTGCAGAGGATTGAACATTGGGAAGGAGCAGCCAAAACACAACAGCACAGTGCACAAAGCATACACCAGAAACACCTCCTGAAGTGCCAAGCTCTGGACAATGTATAACCCCTTTTTAATATAGTATTACTTTCAGGTGCAGGAAAGATAACAAGCTTTTAAAACATGCAAAAGATAGAAACTTAGCCAAAATGACAGGATGGAGGAATTCTCCCCAAAAGAAAGGTTGAGAAAAAATCACAGCCAGGGACTTGCACAAAACAGATATAAGAAATATATCTGTACAAGAATTTAGAACAACAGTTATAGACTACTAGCTGGGCTTCAAAAAAAGCATAGTAGACACCAGATAAACCCTTGCTGCAGAGGTCAAAGACCTAAAAACTACTTAGGCTTAAATAAAATCTACTATAACTGAGATGCAAAATAAACTGGGTACAGTGATAGAAAGGATTGAAGAAACATGAGAGAATAGGTGAAATAGAAGATAAAATTATGGAAAATACTGATGCTGAAAAAATAGGGAAAGGAAATTATTAGATCATGAGGGAAGAATTAGAGAACTTAGTGATTCCATAAAATGAAACAATATCCATGTCATAAGAATCCCAGAATAAGAGTGGGGGAAAGGGACAAAAGGTTTATTGAACAAATTATAGCTGAAAAATTCCCGAATCTGGGGAAGGAAACAGGCATTCAGGTCCAAAAGGTACAGAGAACTCCACTCAGAATCAACAAAAACAAGTCAGCACCAAGACATATAATAGTGAAACTTGCAAAATACAAAGCTAGAGAGAGTTCTGAAAGGAGCTAGAGACAAAAGATCCTTAACCTACAAGGGTATACACATAAGGTTAGTGGTAAACCTGTCCACTGAAACATGGCAGGCCAGAAGGGAGTGGCAGGAAATATTCAACATACTGAATGGGAAAAATATGCAGCCAAGAATTCTTTTTTTAAATGTTTATTTATTTTTGAGAGACAGAATGCAAGTGGGGGAGGGGAAGAGAGAGAGGGAGACAGAATCCAAAGGAGGCTCCAGTCTCTGAGCTGTCAGCACAGAGCATGATGTGGGGCTCAAACCTATGAACTGTGAGATCATGACCTGAGCTGAAGTTGGATGCTTAACTGACTGAGCCACCCAAGTGCCCTTGCAGCCAAGAATTCTTTATCCAGCAAGGCTGTCATTCACAATAGAAGGAAAGATAAAGACTTTCCCAGACAAAACAACAACAACAACAACAACAACAAAACCCTAAAGGAGTTCATGAGCACTAAACCAGTCCTGTAAGAAATGTTAAGGAGAACTCTCTGAGTGGAGGAAAAAAAAAGACCAAAGCAGCAAACACTACAGAAGACCAGAGAACATCACCAGAAACACCAATGCTACAGGTAACACAATGGCACTAAATTTGTATCTTTCAGTAATCTCTCTGAATGTAAGTGGACTAAATGCTCCAATCAAAAGACATATGGTATCAGAATGGATTAAAAAAAAACACCAAAATCCATCTATATGCTGTCTACAAGAGACTAATTTTAGATCTAAAGACACCTGCAGATTGAAAATGAGGGGATGGAGAACCATCTGTCATGCTAATGGATGTCAAAAGAAAGCTGGAGTAGCCATATTTATATTAAAACAAAGACTGTAACAAGAAATGAAGAAGGGCATATCATAATTAAGGGGTTTATGCATCAAGAAGAGCTAACAGTTGTAAATTTTTATGACTCGAATTTGGAACACCCAAATATATAAACCAATTAATAACAAACATAAAGAAACTTATTGATAATAATAAAATAATAGTAGAGGACTTTAATATCCCACTTCCAGTAACGGACAGATTATCTAAGTAGAAAATCAATAATGAAACAATGGCTTTGAGTGACATACTGGACCAGGTGGACCTTAACAGATATATTCAGAACATTTCATCCTAAAGCAGCAGAATACATGTTCTTCTCAAGTGCACATGGAACATTCTCCAGAATAGATCACATACTGAATCACAAATTTTCAGATCACAGTGCTATGAAACTTGAATTCAACCACAGGAAAAATCTTGGATAGCCCTCAAATACACGGAGGTTAAGGAACATCCTACTAAAGAATGAATGGGTTAACCAGGAAATTAAAGAAGAAATAAAAAAATACATGGAAGCAAATGAAAATGAGTACAGGACAGTCCAAACCCTTTGGGGTAGAGAAAACTCAGTCCTAAAAGGAAAGTATATTGCAGTTCAGGCCTACCTCAAGAAGCACAAAAGGTCCAAAATACACAATCTAAACTTACACCTAAAGGAGCCAGAAAAGGAAACAGGAAATAAAGCCTAATGCCAGCTGAAAAATGGAAATAATAAAGATAAGAGGAGAAATACATGATATAGAAACAAAAAAACCTGACTAGATCAAGGAAACCAAGAGCTGGTTCTTTGAAAGAATAAACAAAATTGATAAATCCCTAGTCACACTTATCAAAAGAAAACAAAGGACCCAAATAGATAAAATCAAGAATGAAAGAGGAGAGATCACAACCAACACCACAGAAATACAAACAGTTATAACAGAATACTATGAAAAATTATATGCCAACAAACTGGGCAATCTAGAAGAAATGGACAAATTCCTAGAAATATACAAACTACCAAAACTGAAAGAGGAAGAAGTAGAAAATTTGAATAGACCCATGACCAGCAAAGAAATGGAATTAGTTACCAAAAATCTTCCAACAAACAAGAGTCCTGGGCCAGATGACTTCCCAGGGGAATTATGAGTCATTTAAAGAAAAGTTAATACCTATTCTTCTCAAACTTTTCCAAAACTACAAATGGAAGGAAGGCTTCCAAACTCATTCTGTGAGGCCAGCATTATCTTGATTCAAAGACCAGACAAATACCCCACTGAAAAGAATTTCGAGCCAATAACCCTGTGGAACCTGGATGCAAAAATTCTCAAAAGATACTAGCAAATCGAATTCAACAGTACATTAAAAGAATTATTCACCATGATCAAGTGGGATTTATTCCTGGACTGTAGGGCTGGTTCACATTCACAAACCAATCAACGTGATGTACCACGTTAATAATAAAAAAAAGGATAAGAGGGGCGCCTGGGTGGCGCAGTCGGTTGGGCGTCCGACTTCAGCCAGGTCACGATCTCGCGGTCTGGGAGTTCGAGCCCCGCGTCAGGCTCTGGGCTGATGGCTCAGAGCCTGGAGCCTGTTTCCGATTCTGTGTCTCCCTCTCTCTCTGCCCCTCCCCCGTTCATGCTCTGTCTCTCTCTGTCCCAAAAATAAATAAACGTTAAAAAAAAAATTAAAAAAAAAAAAAGAGTATTGAGACGTTTGGGATAGTTGACAAAATTTGTTTAAAAAAAAAAGGATAAGAACCATATCATCCTTTCAATACATGCAGAAAAAACATTTGACAAAATATAGCATTGATTCTTTTAAAAAATTTTTAATGTTTATTTGTTTTAGAGAGAGAGACAGTGTGAGTGGGGGAGGGGCAGAGAGAGAGGGGAACACAAAACCTGAAGCAGGCTCTAAGCTCTGAGCTGTCAGCACAGAGCCCAATGCGGGGCTCAAACTCACAAACCATGAGATCATAACCTGAGCTGAAGTCAGATGTTTAACCAACTGAGCCACCCAGGCACCCCAATATAGCATCCATTCTTGATGAAATCTCTCAACAAAGTAGAGATAGATGGAACATACCTCAACATCATGAAGGCCATATGTGAAAGACCTACAGCTAATGTAATCCTCAATGGAGAAAAACTAAGAGCCTTTCCCCTACAGTCAGTAACAAGACAAGGATGTCCACTCTCACCTTTACTATTTAACATAATACTGAAAGTCTTAGCCTCTGCAGTCAGACAACAAAAAGAAATAAAAGGCATTCAAATCAGCAAGGAAGAAGTAAAATTTTCACTATTTGTAGACGACATAATATTCTATGAGAAAACCTGAAAGGCTCCACCAAAAAATTCCTAGAACTAATAAATGAATTCAGACAGGTTGCCAGATATAAAATCAACCTGAATAAATCTGTTGCATTTCTATATACTAATAACAAAACAGCAGAAAAAGAAATCAAGGAATCTATCTCATTTGCAACTATACCAAAAACAATAAGATACCTAGGAACAAGCCTATCTAAAGATATAAAAGATCTGTACTCTGAAAACTATAGAAGATTTATGAAAGATATTGAAGAGGACACAAAGAAATGGAAAAACATTTCATACGCATGGATTGGAAGAATAAACATTATTAAAATGCCTATACTGCCGAAGGTAATCTACACATTTAATGCAGTCCCTATCAAGATACCACCAGCATTCCTTTACAGAGCTAGATGAAACAATACTACAATTTGTATGGAATCACAAAAGACCCTGAATAGCCAAATCAATTCTGAAAAAGAAAACAAAACCAGAGGCATCACAAATCTGGATTCAAGCTATATTACAAAGTTGTAGTCATCAAGACAGTATGCTAACATACAGTTTGTGCCAGCAAAAACAGACACATAGATCAGTGGAATAGAATAGAAAACCCAGAGATGAACCCGCAAGTATATGGTCAATTCGCCTTCATCATTTTTTATTTATTTTTGGGACAGAGAGAGACAGAGCATGAACGGGGGAGGGGCAGAGAGAGAGGGAGACACAGAATCGGAAACAGGCTCCAGGCTCTGAGCCATCAGCCCAGAGCCTGACGCGGGGCTCGAACTCCCGGACCGCGAGATCGTGACCTGGCTGAAGTCGGACGCTTAACCGACTGCGCCACCCAGGTGCCCCCAATTCGCCTTCATCAAAGCAGGAAAGAATATCCAACGGAAAAGAGTCTCTTCAACAAATGGTGTTGGGAAAACTGGACAGCGACATGCAGAAGAATGGAACTGGCCCACTTTCTTACACTATACACAAAAATAAATTTGAAATGGATGAAAGACCTAAATGTGAGACAGGAAACCATCAAAATCCTAGAGGAGAACACAGGCAGCAACCTCTTTGAACTCGACTAGAGCAGCTTCTTACTAGACATGTTACTGAAGGTAAGGGAAAGAAAATCAAACGTGAACTATTGAGACCTCATCAAGATTAAAAGTTTCTGCACAGAAATGGAAACAACAAAACAACCGATTGAATGGGAGAAGATACTTGAAAATGACATATCTGATTAAAATTTAGTATTGAATATCTATAAGAACTTATCAAACTCAACACCCCCCAAAAACCCAAATAGTCCAGTGAAAGAATGGGTAGAAGGCCTGGATACTTTTCCAAAGAAGACATCCAGTTGGCTAATAGACACATGATAAGATGCTCAACATCACTCATCATTAGGGAAATACAAATTAAAACCATGATGAGATGTCACCTCACACCTGTCAGAGTGGCTAAAATGAACAACACAAGAAGCAACAGGTATTGGTGAGGATGTGGAGAAAGTGCTGCTGGTGGGAATGCTGGTGGGAATGCAAACTTGTGCAGCCACTCTAGAAAACAGTATGGAGGTTCCTTAAAAAAACTAAAAATAGAACTATTCTACGATCCAGTAACTGCACTATTAGGTATTTGCCCAGTGGATACTAAAATACAGATTCAAAGGGTTATGTTCACCCCATATTATTGCAGCATTGTCAACAATAGCCAAACTATGGAGAGAACCCAAATATCTATTGACTGATGAATGGATAAAGAAGATGTGGGGGTGCCTGGGTGGCCCAGTCAGTTAAATGTTGGACTCTTGGTTTCAGCTTGGGTAATGATCTCATGGTTCATGGCTTCAAGCCCCGCATTGGGCTCTGTGCTGACAGTGTGGAACCTGCTCTGGATTCTCTCTCTCTCCCTCTCTCTCTGGGTCTTGCTTGCTTACATTCTGTCTCTCTCTAAAAATAAATGAATATACTTAGAAAAAGAAAGAAATGGTATATGTACACAATGGAATATTACTCAGCCCTCAAAAATGAAATCTTAGCATTTGCAATGATGTGGATGGAGCTAGAATATATGATGCTAAGTGAAATAAGTCAATCAGAGTAAGACAAATACCATGATTTCACTCATATGTGGAATTGAAGAAACAGAACAGATAAACATATGGGAAGGGTGGGGGAAGAGAAGAAAGGGAAGCAAACCTCAAGAGACTCTTATGAAGTACAAACTGAAGGTTGATGGAAGGAGGTGGGTGGGAGAGGGGCTAGAATGATGATGGGTATTAAGAAGGGCACTTGTGAAGAGCACTGTTTATTGTATACAAGTGATGAATCACTGAGTTCTACTTCTGAATCCAATATTGCACTATATGTTAATTAAAATATAAAGAAAACAATAAAGAAAAAAAGGCAATATGCTTCAGTGGTGGTTTACCATTAATATCATGCAAAAGAAATAAAATGTATATCTTGGCCTTTAACTCTATGTATACATTGTGAGGAGGGGCTATGGGATAGGCTTGTACATATCCAAAACCTCTAGGTTTTTATTCACTGTAACCAAAAGATGCTGCTACAGTGATATATAAATGCAGTACACACACACACACACACACACACACACACACACACAGTCACAAAAGCCCGTACAAGCTCAAGGTACTTTATTAATGTCTAGTGTCCTAAACAAGTGAAGGAAAGAATAGTGTCAAAATACTTTATACTGGTCAAACCACATCTTCTATATTATGTTCAGCCTTAGGCACCGTATTTTAAGATTGACAGTGACAAACTGGAACATATCTAGGATTGGTGATAAGAATAGTAAAGCATACGGAAATGGTATCAAAAGGAATGGTTGTGGGGACTGAAGATATTTAGCCCAGGATTGAAAACAGAGGAAATATAGTAGTGATCTCCAAGTATTTGAAGGACTGAAAAGGAAAAGAGATTACATTTATTTTTGCATGGTTTCAGAGGGAAAAACTAGAATCAACAAGTAGAAGTTGCATGATGTATTTCGACTCAGTATAAGGAAAACTTTTCTGACCATTAAAGCTATTTAATAATGGCTGATCAATGACATCATAAGTTTCATTTCAGTGACATCAAAGTTTTCAGAGGCTATAAGCCTATCCTTCAGTGACATTTCAGGATGGGTTTCTTCATTGGACAGGATTTAAAATACGGAAAGCAGTGGTTCTCAAACTTCAGAATGAATCCCATAAGGAGAGAGCCTTAGGAATTAGGGCATGAGTACATATATTCTTAAAACCGTAAGTGATTCTGATACAAATGGTTCACAGCCCCCCTTTGACCTAATTTATTATCATGGTAATATGTAAAATTCTGTTTCTTCTGAAGTGAAGACACTGGTTAACATGAGATTAATAATATTTTAGCCATTCTGAAATTTTCTGTTAACTAAAAAAGTTTTAAAACCACTCTTTAATATCAGTCTAACCCATAGAATATGATATAATTCTGGGAATAAATTTCATTAGTTTTCATTAAAGACCAGATAAGTATACAAAACATTGTGCACAACTTTTAAATGATATTCATTCCTATTTGTTTTTTTTTTTTCTGGGAAGAGTGGAAACACTGATCAACAGCAACTGAGTATGTTGTTGAATGTCCTGAAAGTCCTCAATTTGTTTTAAATCTTTAACATATCCTAGAGGCATTCTTTTTATAAGGGCCTTTGGCATAACCAGCATTTCTTGAATTATTATAGAACAAATAACTACTGGCAGGTAAATTATTCAGAAGAAATTAAGTGTTACCAGAGAATTTAAAAAGACCTTTTGGTTTTCCTTCCTCTAAATTTGCAAAAGAAAAGCAACCAAGGAATTGGAAATGAAACTTGAATACTAATATATTACTTATTCTCATGGTATTTGGAAAAACTCATTCTTTGTATTTCTCTGCATGTACTTTCTAACCACCATTAGAGCTCAAATCAAGGGAAAAATAATTTCTCTCAGTGTATGCAGAAAACTACTTGATTAACATCAAGGAAGAGAAATTGTCTAAAATGAAGTTAGTTTTGTCTTTCCATGCATGTAATTATTAGGAAACTTAGCATCACTATTTTTGTCTGTATTTACTTTTTTTTTTTTTTACTATTTATAAGTGAGAGGCATTTAAATCAGGAGTCCCTTCTTCCATCTACTTCCAAAGGGACTCACCTGTCTACAACACTTAAAGCCAGTTTTTTTTTCTATGTCTAGGTTGTGTCCCAATCTCACAGAGTTTTGTGAAGTACTATTTGATTGCTAATATAATAAAGGTGTCAATGATTCCTGAGGGCATTATATTCAAGGGAAAGACATGTGGACAGAATTTTTCACTCTGTGGTAAGTCAATGTAAGAGAGCATTTTGAGCAAGCAGATCCTATTTTCCTTAAATCACCCTATATACCAGTTTGCCCTTGCTGGTTACTTATTCCATAAATTAATTTGGTGAGTCAGGCCTTTTAGTGTGAGCACCCTCTCTTGGGTACCTGTCCTTCCCTCTACTCAGCATCTTGGTATCTGGATTTGGTGAGAGCATTTCTGTGACTATAAGAAAGTGTCATGGATTATTTCACACCCTAAATACTTGCTATGATTCTTGCTCACCTATTCACCAAGAAATGCCTTTCCCAAGAATATGGAAGAGAATATTGGGCTCAAAGCCCATGACTGCATGATCTTTTGTCAAATTGGTTTGGGGCCACTGAATTAATGTAGCAACTAAAGCCAGACACTTCCTCCAGAGCCATCAACAATTCAAAAAGGGATGAATCTGTCCCCAAAGCAGAGCAACTGAACAGTTGCAAGAGAAAATTCCTACCCAAGAGAATGATATAGAACGTGTCATTTTTTTGGATGATCTTTTATAGGGTGATCAAGAGGCTTTCATTTAGTGAATACATTTGCTCACTCAGTTTTGGAGAGTCGCCCTTCATTTATTCTTTCCCTTTGGAAGTACTTTCGAGTGCAAATTACTGCTATCAGAAGCCTTGAACTGAGAGGCTATTATTCTCCTTGCTCAGATTAAATTAATTTTGAACAGTTTAATGCAGCATGTCCGAGCTGCAAGTCCAAGTGGTGTCAAATCTATTTCTCTGCTTTTTTAAGCTGCACCTTCAAGGGCAGTATGATTCATGGTGAATGTGTTCTTCTAATGTCTTGCTAAGCGTTATTATTTTCTTTCATTTGCAAGTCATGAGGCTACAAATGTTAACCATTCTCCTCCTAACATTGTATAAAGAATGCATGATTTAAGCCAGGCTGATTTTCCAAAAGGGAGCTTATTACATTTACTTGCTTTACAAATGAAATAAAGAAAAAATACTCTGGATCAAAGCAAGAAGTTTAAAAAGCTAATGAAACATTAGAGAGAGAACTGATTTGAGAAGCATTGCAACATCATCACTGTTGTGTTAAAAAGAAATTATCTTGATCTAAGCTTATGTAATAAAATAAAGGGGTTTTAATGATTGGCTATTTAATTCTGTTTGTGTTTTTGCAGAGTTGCAAGAAAAAAAAACAAAAAAGGATATAAATGTACTTATATTCTCTCTTCCAGTTCAGGCAATCTACTGTCTCTCCAGTATTCACTCTATCTAAAGTGTCATTGAAATGTGTAATGAAGTTTTTTTT
The DNA here is from genome assembly GCF_022079265.1 of Lynx rufus. Classification (NCBI taxonomy): domain Eukaryota; kingdom Metazoa; phylum Chordata; class Mammalia; order Carnivora; family Felidae; genus Lynx; species Lynx rufus. The sequence continues at coordinate 19,582,002 of NW_025814833.1, forward strand.
TTTCCTGTGTTATTGTGGAACAAACAGTCAAAAGAGTGCAATCGATTAATGACAGAGTAGAAGATGTGATTTAAGCAGTTAGACGTTTCAAAAACCTATCAACCTTGTGTCTATGTAAAGTACTTAAATTGTAAAGTCCAGGACAGTCTTTTCTACAGCTCTAATCACTAGTCCTATGGATTAACTAAATTAATGTTTTTAAAGGTTCTGAATGAAGATTGATGAAAATACTATATTGCAATCTTCCTTTGGAGTAGGGAGGAGGAAAAGATCAAGGGTATTGTCCCTTCAAAAGCTGGATAAGCATATTGCTCTTGTAATACTACTTTTTTATAACAGATGAAATAGACTTATGTGAATGTAGTGACTTAATAGAAATGAATAATTGTTACAGTCTAAAAGATAAACATAGTAATAATATAATTTTATTACATTATTGCTATGAGCATTTGAGTCCTTTATCTTTATTCTATACCAAAACACAAGAATCTGTAACTCATGAAAACTTACCTGAGATTCTGGCACCACATGTGAAGAAGGACACTCTAATTGTTGAATAACATGCAGAAAAGGACCAAAAGAGCCTGCAAGAAATGGGGTAAGGGACGGGGAGAAGGAGAAGGAGAAGGAGAAGGGCTACCATATGAATACAGACTAAGAGGATTAAAATTTTGTTCTTAAACAGTGTGAAATCTAAGTCTCTAAGATAAGGGGATAAACTGAGTATATACGGATTTGTTTACTAAATGCTAGAATGTTACAGTTAATGGACCTCCTTGAAGTTAGAGGACAATACCAGTTAGTGTACTGGAAAGGAATAGGTTTGAATCCCAGTTTCATTATTTTTTAGCTGTATTATCTTGAGGAGTTATTTAAATAATCGGTGCCTCTGTTTTCTCATTTGCAAAATAGGAGTAATAATAATACCTACTTTATAAGTCTGTTGTGAGGATTAAATGATTTAATATGTGTAAGATACTTAGAACAGTGTCGAGTACTTGGTAAGCGCTATGTAAATATTAGCTATTATTATTGCTATTTTAAAAGAAAGTGTGAGTGAATGGAAAATAGTAATCCACATATAGAATGTAATTACCCTACAAAATGGTACAGAACAAAAATATGAATAGTTCCACAGGGTTTATATTAAAGAGAAACTTTTAGAACTCCAAGCCAAGAATGCTTGGGAAGTGACTTCTGATGTTGATGTCAAGGATAACTAAGTTTCTTGCCAGTATCTATCTAGGTTCTTTAGAACTTGATGTAGCTTAACAGAAGTTCCTTGTTATATAGTGTAATTGAATTATATTAGGAGTCAGCAGGCCTAGATTTTTGTACTGATTTTGACATTTAAAAGTTAAACCTTTGGGAATCTTGTTCAAGTTTTCAGGTCCTCAAATTCAAAATGAGAGTAAGTGTAGCTTCCTCTCTCACAGTGTATTGTTGTGAAGATTAAATCAAATAAATAAATGCATGAAAGGGCTGTGTAGATAGTGAAGTTCTGTACAAATATAAGGCATTATTCGTATATTCTGCTGTCATGGCATCTCATAAAAGATAGGATGATGCTCTGGCTGATCTAATTTCTCTCTCTTATACACCCAATCTATGTGGGCACTTTTTAGTCCTTATCTTACTGTACTTCCTTGGATCACTTGACCCTTTTCACCATTCACTTTTGAAACTCTCATGTCACTTCTTGGACACTAGCTTTTTTTATTTGTTTGTGTTTTACTGCTTCTTGTCCTGTATTTCTTAATATCTCTTCTCATTCCATTTCCATCAGTCCTCTTGCTCCACTCACCCTCTAAATATTTTTACATTTTTGGGGTATTTTATACTTTGTCCCTAGGTGATGGCAAATGATTCCTACTTATATGTATGCATTAGTTCAGGGTTCTTCAGGGAAGCAGAACAAATAGAGTGTGTGTGTGTGTGTGTGTGTGCATATGTGAGTGTATGTGTGTATACATACATATGTATAATATACATATATAAAATATATATTAGGGGCACCTGGATGGTTCAGTCGGTCAAGCATCTGACTCTTGATTTCGACTCAGGTCATGATCTCACAGTTTGTGAGTTTGGGCCCCTGGGCTGACAGAATGGAACCTGCTTGGAATTGTCTCTCCCTCTCTCTCTTCCCCTTTCCTGCTCACACGTGCGAGTGTGTGTGCATGCTCTCTGTCTCTCAAAAATGAATAAACTTAAAACAAAGAAGCAAATGTCTTAAAATATACATATATAATATACATGTTATACATATGTATTATACATATGTATAACAAGAAATTATACATATATATAATAAGAAATCGACTCACATAATTCTGGAGGCTAGCAAATCTAAAATCTGTATGGTGGGCTGACAGCCTGGACCTTGGGAAAGTCAACACTACAGTTCTGATCTGAAGATGATTTTCTGTAGAACCAGGATGAGCTGATGTTGCAAATGAGGTTGGAAGGTAATCTGCTGGAAAATTCTCTCTTGGTCAGAGGAGGCTTGTCTTCTTGTTCTATTCTGATCTTCAACTGATGGCATGAGGCCAACCCATATTATAGAAGGCAATCTGCTTTACTCAAAGTCCACTGATCTAAATATTAATCTTACCCAAAAGTACCCTCACAGACACATCCAGAATAATGCTTGACCAAGTATCTGGGCATCCCATGGGTCAGCCAAATTGACACATAAAAGAAACATTCACATTATACAAGGAGAGGACTTTGAATTATTACCTTCAGGGCAGACCCTTTCACCTTGAGTCTCACATTTTAATTTCTATCTGGATATCTCCATTTGGATGTCTTCTAGGAGCACAAATTATGTTGAAAAGTGACTTCAGTGTCTCTTTCCTTTTGCCCAGCCAGTCTCCCCTCAAAACCTGAACCTTTTCTCATATTTTCATTCTCAGGTAATGATCAAGAAATCTTAGAGTCATCCTTGACCTTCTCTCCCTGGCTAAATCACAATTAGTCATCAAGTGTAGATTTTACCTCTCAGATCATTCTCAGTCTGTTTCTGTACATCTTTATGGTCATTTTGAGCCCACAAAACCTGAATCATTGTTTCTAATATTTGCTTTTGCTAATTTTTATTATCATTCTTAAATTCAAATCTGATTATGCTATTCTTTACTTAAAATTCTTCAATTACTCTTCATATTTAATAGTATGAAATATAAGGGCACCTGGGTGGCTCAATTGGTTAAGCGTCCGACTTCGGTTCAGGTCATGATCTCATTGAGTCTTTGTACTTACAGCTCACAGCCCTGAGACTGCTTTGTATTCTCTGTCTCCCTCTCTCTCTGCCCCTCCCCTACTCATGCTCTGTCTCTTTCTGTCTCTCAAAAATGAATAGACGTTAAAAAATTTTAATAGTATGAAACATAAAAGTTTTGACGTTCTATACGAGGCTTTTGTGATCTAAAGTAAATTATAATGAATTACTGCTACTTATTAACGAATTACAACTTTATCCTTTATGTAGTCTGTCCTCCCTATAAATAAAATTAAGATGCCTAGTCAAAGAATTGCTCCAACTCTCTGACAGCATGCAATACAAAGCAAGCTCTTGCTTCCTTAGACCCTCCACAATATCACCCAACCAAAACCTTATCATAAATTCTTCCTAACACCTTCTTACTGAAGACACTGAAATGAGTAATAAACCTAACTTGTTCACCTATAGGTATGTTCCTGGTGGTCCTTGGCTGAAATGCATTAGCAACATAGTAAACCTCTTACTGAGAACTTGTATAAAACAAAATTTAATTCTAGTTAAAATTTGCTGAGGAAGTATATAATTTCAGATGAATCCTTTTTTGAAGTAAGCAGTTACTTATTAACTGATCTGTCTTATAAACCTATATTTCTGTTTATTAAGTTTGATTAAAGTCAGCCATACCTGTGTTTGGATTTCAGTTCAATAAATGACTGGCAAAGACCATCTTGAAAACTTCCTCAGTTTCTTACATACTTGTTGCAATGGTATTACTTATATGGAGAAAATAGATTTGATGAAAGGGGTCATATGTATCTCTCTCCCCTAGGACAACAAATTAAATATAATACAAAATAAAAATCAAACATGATCTGCCAAAATGAAATGAATATAGTGATTCTCAGTGCAACTAATGGTATTCTTCTAAAAAGAAATTTACTTCAAAAATGCATTCAAGGCGCCTAGCTGTCTCAGTTGGTAGAGCATGTGACTCTTGATCTTGGGGTTGTATGTTTGAGTCCCATGTTGGGTGTAGAGATTACTTAAAAATAAAATCTTTATTTTTCTCCAAGCTCTTATTTAAATTCCAGTTAGTTAACAGTGTAATATTACTTTCAGGTGTAGAATTTAGTGATTGATCACTTACATACAACACCCAGTGCTCATCACAGCAAGTGTCCTCCTTAATACCCATCACCTATTTGACCCACCCCCTGCCCACATCCCCTCCAGGAATAAAATCTTTAAAAATGCATTCAAAGAACTGGAGGCTTTATTTATAGGAGCCAGTGCTGCACTTTTATTTTAAAATCAATCTATAACTTTTCTGGTTTACTGTCATAAACTATGCTAGACTATAATATCTGTGATATATTTTCTGCTAGTGTAAATGATAAGCATTTAGCTGTTAAATTACTTCTAAGACTAGTGTGCCATATATAAGTTAACTATTATTCTCATAATATTATCTATATATTTGTCTTACTTATTATGGTTATATGTACTCTTATATTCATATACTAGATATATTTTAAGGAAAACATTCCCCCAAAACTCCAACCAATAGATATGAATTATTTTACCCAGAACTTATAATAGCCAAACTAGTTAATTTTGGCCAAGAAATGTCAAGTAATAATCCACCTAACATTTCCTTTTTTTCCTGAGTCCAGTCGCCCCTTTGGGTAGATATCATCTTAGTCTACCATAAAATAGGACAACTCTCCACAATTGGAGATACACACACACACATTTAATTAATTTTAATTTTTAAATTTGTGATAAAAACACATAACATAAAATTTACCATCATAACCATTCATTTAAAAGTTTATAGTTCAGTAGTCTTAAACATATTCACATTATTGTGCAATAGATCTCCAAAACTTCTCCATGTTGTAAAACTGAAATTTATGCCTATTAAACAGCTTCCCATTTTCCCCTTATCTCAGCCTCAGATAACCACCATTTTATATTCTGTTTCTATTAATTTGAGTATTTTAGATACTTTATATAAATGCATATAAATGTATATATACAGCATTTGACCTTGTTACTGGCTTATTTAACTTAGGATAATGTCATCAGTGTTCATCTACATTGTAGACAAGAATTCCTCCTCCTCCTCCTCCTCCCCATCCTCCTTCTCCTCCTCCTCTTTCTCCTCTTTCTTCTTGTTAGTGTGTTCTACTTTAAGACATATTATTCTTTGTGGTTAATGTCACAGAAAAATGATATTTGTATAGAATTTTTTCTCTGAAAATTTGTACATGGTAATTTTTTCATGGACATTTTTTAATTCAGTTAAGACACAGAGTGGAAGCTTTGGAAAGTTACATTCCTTATTGGAAGAATAATCTATCTTTTAATATTCATGTTGCTTTTTCTTTAGAGTCATCTTCAGATTTCAGAATGTCTGTCATCATTAACCCTGTGATCATTGACTATCAGAAAAAAAGATTTATTCTATATAGTGTTTTAGGGGGATTTTCTTCCTTTTTAAGATTGAATACTATTCTATAGAGTGTGGGGCACGAGGGTGGCTCAGTTGGTTGAGCGACCAACTCTTGATTTCAGCTCAGGTCATGATCTCATGGTTCCTGGAATTGAGTCCTTCATTGAGCTGCACGCTGACAGGACAGTCTCCTTGGGATTCTTGCTCTCTCTGTCTCTCTCCCTTTCTGCCCCCCATAGTTTTTGCTCTCCCTCTCTCAAAATAAAAATATAAATAAACTTAAAAAATTCTATAGTGTGTATATACCAGAATTTGTTCATCCATTCATCAGTCAATGAACATTTGGGTTGCTTCTACTTCTTGGCTATTGTGAATAACGCTGCTATGAATGTAGGTGTGCAAGTGTCTCTTTGAGACCCTACTTTCACTTCTTTTGTATATATATACAGAAGTGGGATTGCTGTATCATATGGTAGTTCTATTTTTAATTTTTTGAGAAATGCATATGTTTGAACTGCCAAAATGACTCAAATATGAAATGCAATTCTTAGAATATTCTTGAGGAAATGAGCTACTAAATATTCTTAGAGTTAGGAAGTATACACTCCCCCAAATTTTCCTAATAGAAAGGAACTCTAAGGGTGATACATGGAAATGAAAATGGAAAATGGAGATATAGCCAAGTCTGTTACATATTTGTAAAGGCAAATATGTTACAACAATTTCTTTATAAGTTTGGATTTCTAAATATGAAACTGTATTTCTTCTGTATACATTATAGTAGCTACTTTTTTGGACTTTTTTCCTTTTCTAATTTTTCCTTCCAGAAAAATAACAATGCCTTTTATATTCAGAGGTGTGGCTCATGCCAACAAATGTATTTATTGGGTGTATTTCTGCTAGTATGAATAGTGCTGCTGCTGTTGATGATGAGTGTATGCTATTGCCTAAGCTCTTCCCTAGAAATGATGAAAATATATTTTGACCCCTTTTCTTCAGCCCCTCAAATCTAACCCCATCGTTTTAATTGTATTCATTTAAGTATCACAAATGGTTTCTTAAAAGCCATGGCAACTACCACTATTAATGAATTATATCTAATTTAGTTTAATTTTCTCTTACTTTGGAAATTTAATATAAAGTTGCCTTTTTATAATTTTTTTCAAGAATGAAGAATTATAAAAACTCTCACCATTAACTGTTGTATGGTATAGTACTATGTCAATGTTAATTATTATTTTTTAAATTTTATTTGAGAGAGAGTGCACATGAGTGGGAGAGGGGCAGAGAGAGAGGGAGAGCAAGAATTCTAAGCAGGCACCACACTATCAACGCAGAGCCTGGCATGGGGCTCAAACTCACAAACCATGAGATCATGACCTGAGCCAAGATCAAGAGTCGGATGCTGAGCCAACTGAGCCCCTGGTAATTATTTTCTAAATAAATCAGTAAATGAATAAAAGTTAATCATTATAATACTGTTTCAAATAATAAAACTAGGGAGAATGATTGTTAATTGGATTCAACAGAAGAGATGGCTTCCCTAAATACCTGGAATATGAGATTTTTACTGGTCACATGGTATGACAGCAAGAGAGGGATTACAATGGATGTTTAAGGTTACAAAAAGGAAAATATATTCCATAGAAGTGATATATGTGGTTGATAATATTAGGTTAAACAGTCTGTATCTGAAGGTAAAATGAATGGCAGATGCAACAATGCAAGACCAAAATTCTCTAGCAATCAGAAGCTGAAATGGAAAAAAAAATCTTAAGGGAAGGGAGCTCAGTTTTTCTGCATTGAGTATGATGTTGTCTGTGGGGTTTTCATAAAAGACCTTTATTATGCTGAGGTATGTTCCCTCTAAACCTGATTTTCATGGATTTTTATTATAAATTGATGTTGTACTTTGTCAAATGCTTTTTTTTGCTTCTATTGAAACAATCATAAGTATTTACCCTTTCTCTTATTGATGTGATATATCACGTTGATTGTTTTGAGAATAATGAAACATCCTTGAATTCCAGGAATAAATCCCACTTGATTGTGGTATATGATTTTTTTAGTGTATTGTTGAATTCAGTTTGCTAATATTTTGAGGAGTTTTGTATCTATATTCATGAGACATATTGACCTGTAGTTCTCTTTTTTAGTTTTGTCTTTATCTGGTGGTATCCAGGTGATATCTGGTTTCAATTTGGAAGTTTTCCTTTCTTCTTTATTTTTTGTAATAGTTTGAGAAGAATAGTTAAAGAAGAGTAAGTTTGAGAAGAATAAAGAACAATAACTCTTCTCTAAAATTTTTTTAACATGTATTAATTTTTGAGAGACAGAGACAGTATGAGCAGGGGAAGGACAGAGAGAGGGAGACACAGAATCTGAAGCAGGCTCTAGGCTCTGAGCTGTCAGCACAGAGCCCAACGTGGGGCTCAAACCCACAAACAACGAGTTCATGACCCGAACCAAAGTCGCATGCTTAACCGACTGAGCCACCCAGGTGCCCCACAATAACTCTTCTTTAATGTTTGGTAGAATTTGCCTGTGAAGCTGTCTGATCCTGGACTTTTATTTATTTATTTATTTTTTTGGCAGTTTTTGCATTACTGGTTATATGTCTTTGCTGGTAATTGGTCTGTTCAGATTTTCTATTTCTTCCTGCTTTAGTTTTGTTAGATTATATGTTTCTAGGTATTTATCTATTTTTTCCAGGTTGTCCAATTTGTTAGTACATAGGTTTCCATAATATTCTGTTACAATTGTATTTTTGTGTTGTTGGTTGTTATTTTTCTTTTCTGATTTGTAATTTTGTTTATTTAGGTTCTCTCTCTCTCTCTCTCTCTCTCTTACATAAGATTGTCCAGAGGTTTATCAATTTTGTTGATTTTTTAAAAAAAGCACATCCTGGTTTCATTGATTTGTTCTATTGTTTTTTTTTAATTTTTTTATTTTGTATATCATCTATTTCTGCTCTAATCTTTATTATTTTCTTCCTTCTGCTGGTTTTAGATTTTGTTTGTTGTTCTTTTTCTAGCTCATTAGGTGTAAGGTTAGGTTGTGAATTTGAAATTTTTCCTGCTTCTTGAGGTAGGCTTGTATTGTCATGAACTTCCCTTTTAGAACTGCTTTTGCTGCATTGCAAAGATTTTTGACCATTATGTTTTCATTTTCATTCATTTACATGTCATTTTTGATTTCCCCCTTGATTTCTTCATGGACCCATTCATTGTTAAGTAGCATGTTATTTAACCTCCATGTATTTGTTGTCTTTCCAGATTTTTTTTTTGTGGTTGATTTCTAGTTTCATAGCATTATAGTCAGAAAAGATGTATGCATGGTGTGACTTGATTTTTTTTAGTTTGTTGAGACTTGTTTTGTGGCCTAATGTGATCTCTTCTGGAGAATGTTCCATGTGCACTTGAAAAGAACATGTATTCTGCTGTTTTAGAATGGAATGTTCTTAAATATGTTTGCTAAATCCGTCTGATCCAGTGTGTCATTCAAAACCATTGTTTCCTTAATGATTCTCTGTTTGGATGATGTGTCCATTGATGTAAATGGGATGTTAAAGTCCCCTACTGTTGTTGTTTGTTAGTAATTGTTTTATGTATTTGGGTGCTTCCTATTGGGTGCATAAATATTTACAATTGTTATATCGTCTTGTTGGATTGTCCTTTTATTATTATAGTGCCCTTCTTTGTTGTTACAGTCTTTGGTTTAAAGTCTAGTTTGTCTGAAATAAGTATTGCTACTACATATTTTTTTTTACATCCATTTGCATCATAACTCTTTCTCTGTTTCCTCACTTTCAATCTACAGGTGTCTTTAGGTCTGAAATGGGTCTCTTGTAGCCAGCATATAGATGGGTCTTTTTTAAAAATCTATTCTGTCACCGTATGTCTTTTGATTGGACCATTTACTCCATTAACTTTTAAAATAATTGTTGATATATATCTATTTATTGCCATTTTACTAATTGTTTTGTGATTGTTTCTGAAGACTTTCTCTGATCTTTTCATATCTTCTTCTCTTTCCTGCTTTGTAGTTTTCTTCAGTGATATATTTGAATTTCTTTTTCTTTATTCTTTGAAGATTTATTAGTAGTTTTTGATTTGTGGTTTCTGTTGAGTTTGTACATAACATCTTCTGCATATAGCAGTCTATATTAAGTTGATGGTCGCTTAAGTTTGAACCCATTCTTTACTCCTCTGTCTCCCAGGTTTTAGGTATATAGTCATATTTTATATCCTCCTATTTTATGAATCCCTTGACTGATTTTTACAGTAATAATTGTTTTTACTGCTTTTGTGTTTTTTTCCTTTTCATACTCTCACTTAAGGTCTTTCCTTCCCATTCAGAGTCCCCTTTAATATTTCTTATAGGACTGCTGTAGTGGTCATGAACCCCTTTAATTTTTGTTGGTCTGAGAAATTCTTTATCTCTCCATATATTCTGAATGATGGTCTTGCTGTCTGGAATATTCTTGGCTGCAGATTTTTCCTATTCAGTACTTAAATATATCATGCCACTTCTTTCTTGCCTGCAAAGTTTCTGCTGAAAAACCCACTGATAGACTTACAGGGTTTCTCTCATATGTAACTGTCTACTTTTCTAATGCTGCTTTAAATTTTTTTTCTTTATCACTACTTTTGCCATTTAATTACTGTATCTTTTGGTGTGGACCTGATTGAATTGAATTTTGGGGGAGATCTCTGTGCCTCATGGATCAAGATATATGTTTCCTTCCCCAGATTAGGGAAGTTTTCAGCTATTATTTCTTCAAATAAATTTTCTACCCCCCTTTTTCTCTCTCATTCTATAATGTGAATATTATTATGCTTTATGGAGTCACTGAGTTCCCTAAGACTATTCTAAATTTGCATATTTTTCCCTGTCCCTTGCTCAGCTTGGTTACTTTCCATTACTCTGTCTTCCAGGTCATTAATATGTTCCTTTGCTTCATCTAGCCTGCTGTTTATTCCATCAAGTTTATTTTTAACTTCATTTATTGTGTTCTTGATCTCTGATTGGTTCTTTTTTTATCTCTCTGTTAAGGGTCTAACTGATATACTCCACCCTTTTTCCAGTCTAGTGATTATTTTTATGATCATTTAATTTGTAATTTAATTATAAATTATAATTATTATACATTTATAATACTCAATTCTCTATCAAGCATATTACTTATATCCATTTTGCTTAGGTCTTTTGCTGTGGTTTAGTCCTCTTCTTTGATTTGGGACATATTTCTCTGTCTCTTAATTTTGTCTAACTCTCTGCGTCTGTTTCTGTGTGTTAGGAAAGTCAGCTACTTCTCTTGTTCTTAACGATAATAGTCTGATGAAGAATAGGTCCTATAGTGCCCTGCAGTACAATATCCCTCGTTCTGCAGGGCCTGGTGCTTCAGGGAGTGTCTCCTATGTGTGTTCCATGTGCTCTGCTTTTGGGTCTGCAGTCTGCAGAGGCTCTCTTTGCCTATTGTGGGCAGTATTTGGTCCCCAACAGGGGTGGGGCATGTTTTTAACAATGTGTGCAATGGTGTGCTTGCAAAATGAGACCTTTCTCTGCCACTGCAGGAACTGAGGTCTTGCAAAACATGTGGGTTGGGAGATACTGGTGTTGGTAGGGTTTGCACGAGTCTTCCGGGGAGGCAGCTTGCAGTGTCAAGACTACAGCAAATGTGACTGGGAAGGATGGTTCCACTGAAGTGTGGTGGAGGAAGGCTTGGTGCAAGAAAGTTAGGTAATGAGTGTCAGTGTTGTGCTGGTTCTTGCAGGTGGCTATTGTTTATGCTGGGGAGTGAGGGAGGGAAATGGTGCCTGCCAGCTCCTTTGTTCCTGGAGTGGTCTCCCCACAATTCTTGTCTCTCTGGGCAGGGAGATGAGCAAATCACTCTCCCTCCTGTCTTCTCCTGACATTTTTTCAAACTGGTGGCTCTAAATTGTATCTGCAGGGGCTGCTTGTTATGCTGTCACTGTGAGAGTGAGTACTCCACTTCCTAAGGCCCTTGGGATTCTACCAAAGCAGAGACTGCCGATTTTCAAAGCTCCAGGCTTTAAGTCCCTCTGGTTAAAACACAAAAAATTCAGACTCTCTTGTTTTCAAGGACAAACATTATGGGGATTCAACCTCCCTGTTTGTGGGCCCCTGGTATGAAAGTCTGTTCTTTGGCCTTCTCCACACCACTGGCTCCTTCCCCACCTAGGAATGCCATGTCTATTTTGTTCCCAGACCATGCCTTCACCCTTCATATCTTCTTTGATGTGGCCTCTTCTCTACCTTTAGTGGAGTTTGTTGCATCAGTCTTCAGATTGTTTTCTGGGTTATTTCTTCTGATGTGTTATTTATTTGTATCCATGGGATGAGGTGATCTTAGAGTCCCCTAAAGTCAGGAATGAGGCATGGATGTCCATCTCACCATTTTTATTCAACATAGTACTGGAAGTTCTAGCCATAGCAATTAAACAACATAAAGAAATAAAAGATATCCAAATGTGTTAGGCATTTGGTAAGGAAGAAATAAAACTCTCCCTGTTTGTAGATGACATAATACTATATATAGGAAACCCTAAAGACTCCATCAAAAAACTACTAGAACTGATAAATGAATTTAGTAAAGTTATATGATACAAAATCAATGTACAGAAATCTGTTGCATTTCTATACACCAATAATGAAGTAGCAGAAAGTGAAATTAAGAAAAGAATCCCATTTACAATTGCACCAAAGCAATAAAATATCTAGGAATAACTTTAACAAAGAGGTGAAAGCCTTGTACTCTGAAAACTCTAAAACACTGATGAAAGAAATTGAAGGTGATGCAAAAAAAAAAAATGGAAAGACATTCCATGCTCATGGGTTGGGAGAACAAATATTGTTAAAACTGTACTACCCAAAGCAATCTATAGATATAATGCAATCACTATCTAAATACCAACAGCATTTTTCACAGAACTCGAATAACCATTCCTAAAATTCGTGGGTAACCACGAAAAACTCCAAATAGCCAAAGAAATCTTGAAAAAGAAAAAAACTAAACTGGAGGTATCATAATTCCAGACTTCAAGTCATATTATAAAGTATTAATTAAAACAGTATGGTACTGGCATAAAAATAGACACATAGACCAATAGAATGAGACAGAGTAGAAAATCCAGAAGTAAACCCACAATTATATGGTCAATTAACCTTCAACAAAAGAAGAATGAATATACAGTGGGAAAAAGACAATCTCTTCAATAAATGGTTTTGGGAAAACTGGACAGCTGTGGACCACTTTCTTACACCATATACAAAATAAACTCAAACTGGATTAAAGACCTGAGCGTGAGACCTGAAACCATAAAAATCCTTGAAGAGAGCATGGACAGTAATTTCTCTGACATCAGCCACAGCAACATTTTTCTAGATATGTCTTGAGTCAAGGGAAACAAAAGCGAAAATGAACTATAGAGACTACATCAAAATAAAAAGTTTTTGCACAGTGAAGGAAATAGTAAGCAAGACTTGAAGGCAACCTCTGGAATGGGAGATGATATTTGCTAATGGCATATCTCATAAAAGGTTAGTATCCAAAATATATAGGAACTTATACAAGTCAGCACCGCAAAACCAAATAATTGAATTAAAAAATGGGCAGAAGACATCCAGATGGCCGACAGACGTATGAAAGATGTTCAACATCATTTATCATCAGGGAAATGCAAATCAAAACTACAAGAGATATCACCTCACACCTATCAGAATGGCTAAAATCAACAACACAAAACATAACAGGTGTTGGGAGGATGTGGAGAAAAAGGAACATTCGTGCACTATTGGTGGAAATGCAAACTGGTGCAGCCACTGTGGAAAACATATGGAGTTTCCTCAAAAAGTTAAAAATAGAATTACACTATGATTCATTAGTGAGTATTTACCCAAAATATTCAAAACACTAATTCAAAGAGATATATGCACCCCTATGTTTATAGCAGCCTTATTTACAATAGCCAGAGTATGAAAGCAACACAAATGTCCATTGACAGATGAATAGATAAAGATGTGGTGTGTGTGTGTGTGTCTGTGTGTGTATACACATACACATACATGTATACATATATAATCAAATGTTATTTATGTGTATAATCAAATATTATTCAGCCATAAAAAGGAATGAAATCTTGTCATTTGCAACAACATGGATAGAGCTAGAGAGTAAATGCTAAGTGAAATCAGTCAGTCGGAGAAAGACAAATACCATATAATCTCACTTATATATGGAATTTAAGAAACAAAACAAATGGGGAAAGGAAAAAAGAGCAAGAAGCAGACTCTTACCTATAGAGGACAAACTGATGGTAATCAGAGGAGGTGTCTATGGGGAGGATAGGTGAAAAAAGTGATGGGGATTAAAGAGTACACTAGTCATGATGAAAAGGAATTAAATCTAAATAAAACAAAAATTTTTACATAATAACTGATATGTATGGAAAATAAAATTAATAAAACTAATATGACATCTTTAGATATTTGATATATTAAGCATATTAAATAGTAATATATCAGTATATTTTGTGCAAGATATGGGTGACATCTAATATTCTGATACACATATGAGTTTTCTAAGCCATTTGCATTGTGTCCAGAATTCATTTTCTTTATTCTGACACTTGATTATCAAGATGAATAACTTAGGATCCTAGATTAAAGTGAATAAGTACGGGATACAAGGAACATACTTAAAGATCATAAAAGCCATTTATGAAAAGCCCACAGCTAACATCATCCTCAACGGGGAAAAACTGAGAGCTTTTTCCCTGAGATCAGGAACACGACAGGGATGCCCACTCTCACCGCTGTTGTTTAACATAGTGCTGGAAGTTCTAGCATCAGCAATCAGACAACAAAAGGAAATCAAAGGCATCAAAATTGGCAAAGATGAAGTCAAGCTTTCGCTTTTTGCAGAGGACATGATATTATACATGGAAAATCCGATAGACTCCACCAAAAGTCCGCTAGAACTGATACATGAATTCACCAAAGTTGCAGGATACAAAATCAATGTACAGAAATCAGTTGCATTCTTATACACTAACAATGAAGCAACAGAAAGACAAATAAAGAAACTGATCCCATTCACAATTGCACCAAGAAGCATAAAATACCTAGGAATAAATCTAACCAAAGATGTAAAGGATCTGTATGTTGAAAACTATAGAAAGCTTATGAAGGTAATTGAAGAAGATTTAAAGAAATGGAAAGACATTCCCTGCTCATGGATTGGAAGAATAAATATTGTCAAAATGTCAATACTACCCAAAGCTATCTACACATTCAATGCAATCCCAATCAAAATTGCACCAGCATTCTTCTTGAAACTAGAACAAGCAATCCTAAAATTCATATGGAACCACAAAAGGCCCCGAATAGCCAAAGGAATTTTGAAGAAGAAGACCAAAGCAGGAGGCATCCCAATCCCAGACTTTAGCCTCTACTACAAAGCTGTCATCATCAAGACAGCATGGTATTGGCACAAAAACAGACACACAGACCAATGGAATAGAATAGAAACCCCAGAACTAGACCCACAAACATATGGCCAACTCATCTTTGACAAAGCAGGAAAGAACATCCAATGGAAAAAAGACAGCCTCTTTAACAAATGGTGCTGGGAGAACTGGACAGCAACATGCAGAAGGTTGAAACTAGACCACTTTCTCACACCATTTACAAAAATAAACTCAAAATGGATAAAGGACCTAAATGTGAGACAGGAAACCATCAGAACCTTAGAGGAGAAAGCAGGAAAAGACCTCTCTGACCTCAGCCGTAGCAATCTCTTACTCGACACATCCCCAAAGGCAAGGGAATTAAAAGCAAAAGTGAATTACTGGGACCTTATGAAGATAAAAAGCTTCTGCACAGCAAAGGAAACAACCAACAAAACTAAAAGGCAACCAACGGAATGGGAAAAGATATTTGCAAATGACATATCGGACAAGGGGCTAGTATCTAAAATCTATAAAGAGCTCACCAAACTCCACACCCGAAAAACAAATAACCCAGTGAAGAAATGGGCAGAAAACATGAATAGACACTTCTCTAAAGAAGACATCCAGATGGCCAACAGGCACATGAAAAGATGTTCAGCGTCGCTCCTTATCAGGGAAATACAAATCAAAACCACACTCAGGTATCACCTCACGCCAGTCAGAGTGGCCAAAATGAACAAATCAGGAGACTATAGATGCTGGAGAGGATGTGGAGAAACGGGAACCCTCTTCCACTGTTGGTGGGAATGCAAATTGGTGCAGCCGCTCTGGAAAGCAGTGTGGAGGTTCCTCAGAAAATTAAAAATAGACCTACCCTATGACCCAGCAATAGCACTGCTAGGAATTTATCCAAGGGATACAGGAGTACTGATGCATAGGGGCACTTGTACCCCAATGTTCATAGCAGCACTCTCAACAATAGCCAAATTATGGAAAGAGCCTAAATGTCCATCAACTGATGAATGGATAAAGAAATTGTGGTATATATACACAATGGAATACTATGTGGCAATGAGAAAAAATGAAATATGGCCTTTTGTAGCAACGTGGATGGAACTGGAGAGTGTGATGCTAAGTGAAATAAGCCATACAGAGAAAGACAGATACCATATGGTTTCACTCTTATGTGGATCCTGAGAAACTTAACAGGAACCCATGGGGGAGGGGAAGGAAAAAAAAAAAAAGAGGTTAGAGTGGGAGAGAGCCAAAGCATAAGAGACTGTTAAAAAACTGAGAACAAACTGAGGGTTGATGGGGGGTGGGAGGGAGGGGAGGGTGGGTGATGGGTATTGAGGAGGGCACCTTTTGGGATGAGCACTGGGTGTTGTATGGAAACCAATCTGTCAATAAATTTCATATATATAAAAAATAAATAAATAAATAAATAAAAATAAAATAAAGGATAAAAAAAAAGTGAATAAGTAAAGGGAGTTTTGTTTGGTAGCTTTTCTTTTTCTGTTTTTAAAGCTTTGTTGGGGTATAATTGATATATAAATTTGCACATATTTAATTTATACATTTTGATGAATTTGAATGTATGCTAGTGGAAGGGGGAAATGGAGAATTGTAGTTTTTTTAAAAAGGTTTTATTTCTATTTTTGACAGAAAGAGAGCACATGAGTAGGGGAGAGGGACAGAAGGAGAGACAGACAGAGACAGAGACAGAGAGAGAATCTTAAGCAGGCTTCATGCTCAGTACAGAGCCTGATGCAGGCCTTGACCCCACAACCCAGGGATCATGACCTGAGCTGATTCAAGCAATTATATATAATTATATAGAAAGTAATTTTAGTAATTACTATATTAGTATAGTATTATAGTGGTTACTATATGTTGGTTATTATATATATTCTCTGATTATTTTTATCTATATATAACATATATAAATATATATACACATATGTTATCTAATATATAGGTTTTGGTTTGTGAAATTTCTGAGCTATAAATTAGCATCAATGGCTAATAAATTGAAGTGAGGTGGATTCAAAATCCATTTAATAAATATAATATTTTATATAACATATAACACTCTCTGCCAGGCACTATTCTAAATATTATTTTGTATATGTTTATATGTACACTATATGTAAATTATTATATATGTATACATACATATATATAAATGTAAAATACACACATATTAGTGTCAAAACAACCATCAAACAACCTTGTATTTCCTTCTTTAAGAAAGGAGAGTTTAAGCTGCGAAAGTAATGTTAGATTTTATTTCACTTTTTTCAGTTGCTGATCATGTTATTCGGCTGATTTTAATTGGGGTGTGTGTCTACTCTTGACTTTTTTTTAATTTTATTTTTAAGTAATCTTTACACCCCATGTGGGGCTCAAACTCATGACACAGAGAGATGAAGACTCAAATGCTCTATTGACTGAGTCAGCCAGGTGCCCCTGTGTCTACTCTTTACTGATTTAAATAACTCTTTACAAATAATCTGTCATATGTTAAAAACACACTTCAAAGTTTTTTTATTATTCATATTTTTGACATTTAAAGTAAACCTGATGTTAGACTGTACATTTTGTTTTACTAGTTTCATTTTATATTCTTTTTCTGGCCAGTGTTATTCTGACAATAATAGTTTAAAAATAGTTTTTGTTCACTCACCCAACCTCTGAACATAGCCTCTAATCCTACCCCTCCAGGAAGCATGCCTGCAGACCACCAGCTGATGCAGAGCACAATCGGTGGTCCACCTGGATATGGGGCCAAGCCAGCAGCTCTTCCCAGCTACTGACTGTAGACTTTGACCCCAGACAACCAGGGAGCCCGGACAGTGACACTGAGCAACCTTGGAGCCCAGCCTATACTATCATCTGGCTGCAGAGCTCAACCTACCAACTCATCCAACAGCTGAACCCAGCATACAGCCTACCTGATTGGTGAACACAGCCTTGGGTGTCTCACCCAAGGAGGGAACACAATCCTTGATCCCACCCAATTGTAGAGCATTGTGGTTCCACCTGACCAGAGCAACTCTGCCCAACTTCAGAGCACAGTCTCCATCCCCACCCAAACATTGGGTATAGCTAGAAGCCCTGCATGACTAGAGAGTGGGGCCAGTAACCTGACCAAACAGAGCACAGCCAATAGCCTACCCAATCACAAAGTCCAGCCTGAGGCTCTACCCAACTTTTTGGCACAGCCTGCTGCCCTGCCTGATCACAGAGCACAGTGGGAAGCCCCATTCAGCCATGAAACCTGGCCCCACCTGAATGTGGAGTCCAGCCAATAGCATCATCTGGTCAGGGAGCACAACCTGGAGTGATCTCCAGGAGTGATTGCAGAACATGGTCCAAAGCCTGTGACACCTACTGATCAAAGGTGATTGCAGAGCCCTGCTAGTGGTCCCACCTGACTGTGTAATAAAGCCAGCAACATGGATGAAACTTGAGGGTATTATGCTAAGTGAAGTAAGTCAGATAAGAGAAAGACAAATACTATATGATCACACTTATATGTGGAAGGTTAAAAAAAAACTTCACAGAAACAGAGTAGATTGGTGGTTACTGGGGGTGTGGATGTGGGCAAAGGTGGTCAGAGGGTACAAACTTCCAGATAAAAGGTGAATAAATTCTGGGGATATAATGTACAACATGGTGACTATAGTTAACAATAGTGTGTTGTATACTTGAGTGTTGCTAAGAGCAAATCTTTAAAGTTCTCCCCAGAAACACACACAAAAAAATGGTAGCTATGTAAATTGATGGATGTGTTAATTAATCTGACTGTGGAAATCATTTCACAGTACATATGTATATCAAATCATTATGTTGTTTAACTTAAATTTACATAATTGTATATGTCAAATATATCTCAATAAATCTGTAAAAAATTAAAAATAAAACAGTTCTTTTCATCTGATAGTACATTCTATTTTTATTAGTAATCTTTTTCAACATGTATCTGGCTATTTTGGTCTACTCAGTATTACATGTAAATTAAAGAATAATTTTATATAGATACACAATAAAGCCCACTGAGATATTGATTTAAATTTCATTAAATGTATAAATTAATTTGGGGAGAGTTCACATGTATATAGTATTAAGATTTTCCATTTTTACAGGAGAAAAGAGGCAGCGACCTCTTTGACCTCAGCCAAAGCAACTTCTTACATGACATGTCTCTGAAGGCAAGGGAAATAAAAGCAAAAATGAACTATTGGGACCTCATCAAGATAAAAAGCTTCTTTCTGCACAGCAAAGGAAACAATCAACAAAACTAAAAGGCAACTGACAGAATGGGAGAAGATATTTTCAAATGACATATTGGATAAAGGATTAATATCCAAAATCTATAAAGAACTTATCAAACTCAACACCCAAAAACACAAATAATCCAGTGAAGAAATGGGCAGAAGACATGAATAGACACTTCTCCAAAGAAGACATCCAGATGGCCAACAGACATACAAAAAGATGCTCAATATCACTCATCATCAGGGAAATACAAATCAAAGCTGCAATGAGATACCACCTCACACCTGTCAGAGTGCCTAAATTAACAATTCAGGAAACAAGAGATGTTGGTGAGGATGTGGAGAAAGGGGAACCCTTTTTCACTCTTGATGAGAATGCAAATTGGTGCGGCCACTCTGGAAGACAGTATGGAAAGTTCTCAAAAAGTTAAAAATAGAAATACCCTATGACCCAACAATTACGCTAAGAAGTTATCCAAAGGATACAAAAATGCTGACTAGAAGGGACACATGCACCCCAATGTTTATAGCAGCACTATCAACAATAGCCAAATAATGGAAAGAGCCCAAATGTCATCAACTTGTGAATGGATTAAGAAGATGTGGTGTATATGTACATATATATACATATGTGTATGCATGTATATATACATATATATGTACATGTATACATGTACATATACACACACACATATAATGGAATACTACTCAGCGATGCAAAACAATGAAATCTTGCCATTTTTATCAACGTGGATGGAACTGGAGGGTATTATGCTAAGTGAAATAAGTCAGTCAGAGAAAGACAAATACTGTATGATTTCACTCATATGTGGGATTTAAGAAACACAAGAGATGAACATAGGGGAAGGGAAGGAAAAAATAAGAAAAAAACCAGAGAAGTAAACCATGAGACTCTTAAATATAGAGAACAAACTGAGGGTTGCTGGAGGAGAGGTGGGTGGGGGGATGGGCTAAATGGGTGATGGACATTAAGGAGGGCACTTGTTAGGATGAGCTCTGGGTGTTCTATGTAAGTGATGAATCACTAGATTCTACTCCTGAAACCAAGACTACACTGTGTGTTGACTAACATGAGAATAAAAAAATAAATACAGAAAAAAGATTTTCTATCTAAGCATGTAATATATCTTTCCATGTATTTACTTTAATTAAGCTTATAGTTTTCTTTATATGTTCTTCAACATTTCTTGCCAAATTTATTCATAACCACTTTGCATTTTTTATTCTTTTATTGAGGAGGTTATTTTTTTTCCTGTTGTATAGATTGGGTATTATTGCTTTAATGGAGTGGTTCTCAATCAAGTTTGATTTTTTTTTTTTTTTTTGCCATGGAGGATATTGGCAATGTCTGGAGGCATTTTTGTTGTCATAATTGTGGGAGTAGGGTGGTACTACTGTCAACAAATTGGTAGAAATCAGGGATTCTGCTAAATATTTTATAGTGCACAGGGTAGCCCTGCACAACAAAAATTATCTGACTCAAAGTGCCATTTGTGTTAAGATTGAAAAACCCTAGTATAAGATAAAGCTATTATTTTCTTTTTCAATATGTTAATTTTGTAACTGCAAGTTTATTGAACTTTCTTACTCTATTTTTTATTTTTGATTATCTTGGATTCCTCATGTATATATTTTAACTGTAGTATACCCCATTCTCTCAAATATTTGAATCTCATTTTATTTCTTATCTGACTACAGTGTCCAGAGTGTCTAGAAGGTTTAACAATGATGATGACTAAAAACATTGTAGTCTCATTTCTGTTTTGAATGGCAATACCCTTGGTTCAGCATTTCCAAAATTATGTTTCACAGAACAGTGGTCCAACCAGATGCTTGACATTAAATAGTTTTTGTGTAAGTGCTACATACATATCCTTCTCTAGTAGAGTCACAATTTATATTAGCATGTTAAAGGAACACTTTGAAAAAATGGTGCTAGAGTGTGGTGGTTCTCAGTCTTCATTGCACATAAAATCAATGTGGAGCTTTAAAAAAAATATTGGTGTCTGAATCCCGCCTCCAGGGATTCTGAATTAATTGATCTCTGGTGGGACCTGGGAATAAAAAAAATTCTTTTTAAATCTCTCTGTGTGATTCTAATGTACAACCATGTTAGAAAACCACTGTTTTTGTTTCTCACCATTAAGCATGAAATTGTTGTTTTGAAATAAACAGTTATATTATGTAATGGATGAAATATTTTGCTCCTATTTAAAAATAGGTTTTATAGTTAAGAAGGCCAATTTGCAGTTAATTTTCTATTGTTTTTCTTCAGCAATCTTTTATTTGCTATCTTTTCTGATTTCAGATTACTCTTTTTTTAAAAAAAATTTTTTTTAACGTTTATTTATTTTTGAGACAGAGAGAGACCGAGCATGAACGGGGGAGGGGCAGAGAGAGAGGGAGACACAGAATCGGAAGCAGGCTCCAGGCTCTGAGCCGTCAGCACAGAGCCCGATGCGGGGCTCGAACTCACGGACCGCGAGATCGTGACCTGAGCTGAAGTCAGACGCTTAACCGACTGAGCCACCCAGGCGCCCCCAGATTACTCTTTATTTACAACTACTTGCTTAGGCTTCATAAATACAGGATTCTTTCTAATCACTTCAAAAAACCAAATTAGCTTTTTTCCTATGTTATCATAAGACTAGATAAAACATGTTGAGTTTGATTCTTGAAGCGTTCCCCTTCTTCTGATCTATGGTATTTCTTTGTAAATCCAGCCACCTTTTACATTTTCTCACTTTATAGAAATATTTAGGTATATCAGCTTTTGCTTGTGTCTACTTATCCTCCTTTCCCGACTACACTCTATTCTTGAAGGGAATATGACTTGTCAGGAAGGGTAGTGTCCATGTTATTCTTCATTTGCTGTCAGTGGTTTAGAAGGTCTCAGGAGGGATATGTCAAGGTCCTCCATTTGCTTCCCAAACTTGTTGTTCTTTCATAAGAGAAAACATTCTGGGCATCTTCTTATATTTGTTGATATGCCTTTTCTGCATTTAAGCACCATTGTAAGTTTTTACCTATATTTATATTTTGCAATTAATTTCTATAGGAGTGTGGGAGGGAGGAAAGTTAACACTTCTGATTATGTGACCAGCTTACCTGGAGTCTGTCATCCTTATACTCTTTCACTCATAAAGCCAATATAATGGCCTTCATAAATAAATTGAACTTTCTATTTTACTTGTTCTTATGGATTATTATTTCTGTCAGTTTATACCTCTTTGCCAGTTATATTCATTTGGTATATAAATACTTCCTCTGATCCATTAATAATTATTGTTATTGTTTTGTTTTCTTTCTGCTTTTTAATACA
This sequence comes from Lynx rufus, assembly GCF_022079265.1. Classification (NCBI taxonomy): domain Eukaryota; kingdom Metazoa; phylum Chordata; class Mammalia; order Carnivora; family Felidae; genus Lynx; species Lynx rufus. The sequence goes on from NW_025814833.1 coordinate 19,604,779, forward strand.
GTGTACACCAATATTAGCCATTTTTTTAAAAGTACTTTGTGAAAAGCAAATTGAAATTTACTATAGGTAACAGGTGGATTTACAAAGAAAACACTTTTCAGTGTACATTTCCAATCCAATACACGCTGTATTCTCTATGAGACATGACTATTTTCTATTGAAACCACATTAGAAAGGTTATGTGTAGATACTAACAATTTATTTCAATGCATACAAAAAATCATTTGGATAATTCATATTATTTTTGATGAACTATCAAAAGAATCCATTGCCTTAAAAGAATTAGAACAGTGATATAAGTGACTATCAGATGTGTTTAAAGAATGATAGTGGATATATATTTAAATACAAATATAATATTCTAAACCTACCCATTGCTTGAAAAAATTAGAATTGCATCATATTATGGGCAATAGTTTGTCTCCTAATTCAGTGTAGCAGAATGATAATTCCACATTGTGTGATTACAAAGTGAGCAGATGTGTTTTCTAAATTTTATTTAAAAATATTTATTTATTTATTTATTTATTTATTTATTTATTTATTTAGGAGATAGAAGTATATTGAATACACTGCAAGAGAGTGGTGGGCAGGACAGCAGAAGAGAGACTGCAAAAAAAATTTATTTTTCTAGTAATGTTCCAATCCTTTTTTATCATGTCATTTTAGTGTGTTCTGTCTAATCATCTATATCTGATTGCCTCAAGTATTTAATCAGCTTTTTTAAAGCACATTGCCTATTTATTTGGGCTTACTGCTCAGACCCATACTCTGCTTGATTATCCCCACCATAATGTTGTATATCAATAGTTTGAGGAAAATTGATGCCTTTAAAATACAAAGGTGATGATTTGATTGTATCACTGTATTCAAGATATATTATACAATTTAAATATAAAGAAAATCCCTATACTTTAAGCCATTTCCACACCAACATGCATGGCAAACTGTGAGATATATTCACATAAAATACGGCCCCCAGATATAATAAACATGCTTAAAAATGCAGAAAGTAATTCCAAGGAAAACTTGAAAAATATTATGAGAAATTTGAAACATTTTAATGGATTAATGTTGTTATTGATATTAGAACAATATAATTAAGCAACAGTATATGAATATTATAAGGAAATATGAAATATTATTTCACAAACATTATTTAGGAGAAATATAAGCAATGTATGTTGTATTCCATATTCTCGAAAAAGTTAAGTGTTAGGGCAGTGAAACTGCTCTATATGATATTGTAATGGTGGATACGTGACATTATGTGTTTGTCAAAACCCATAGACCTTTATAACAAAGAGAGTGAACTTTAATGTATTAATATATTTTTTAATAATTATAGCAATTGGAGCATCTCAGGGAAGAATGCAGATTGTGAGAAAAGAATCTAATTGTAGCACAAATGTATGAAATAACCTTACTGAAGAGGATGGGAGAATGATACTGATTTGAGTAACTTTGGACATGAGTAGAATCTATAAGACTAAAGTTAAAGGGAAATGTACATAAGCACTGTACTAAACTTGATAAAATTTTTTCTTATGGGAGTATGAGTCAATAATTCTAAAACTATTATATAAGTATATAAGAAGTGAATCACTGAGTTAGTTGATGATGGGTGTTGGAAGCCTGATTTCTTACAGTTGGAGTTTGAGATTATAGGTAAGCAGTGGAAGGAGGCTGTGACTCATGTGATGATGAATTAGAATTGAACACATCAGTATGAACACATGTTTAGCTTACTATAGATACAGATGAAGATTGTGTGCATGTGTTTGTGTGTGTGTGTGTGTGTGTGTGTGTGTGTGTGTGTGTGTTTATACACGGGTTAGTACACACACGTATATTTCTTTGCTGTTTTAGCTGAGAGGACCTAGAAACAATGGCATCCCAATAATAAAAGAACCTTTAACACCCAGATCTTGGTTTTTATTAGTATTGTATCACAAAAAGAATCAGGGCTCTTTGGAGAAACAGCTGATTCTAGAACAGGGACTGGAAATATGTAAGCCTGGAAGTTCTGTTAGTTCCAGAAAATAAGGGCTAAGAGGAAAAAAAATAATGGGAGTGTGTCAAAACGACATAAGGACCAACTGAAAGAGCTCCCAATGACCAAATAGAATAGTTTGAACAATAAAAATAAATAAAGTAGGTTAAATTATATACTGAAGTATAAAATAGACATCCACGTGTCCATAAAGATGAAAATAAATGATATAACAAATAAATGGGAGAGAAGAGACAAATGTCACATACTGAAGAATTTCAAATAATTTAGGTAGATATTCCATCCTCAGTGAGGTGAAGCATAATTCCCCTTAGGATTTTTGGGATACACATAGTGACTTCCCTTCACAGAGTACGTTGCTCAGGAAAGAAGGACACCTAACAAACACTGCCTCAGCTTGGTGAATAAAATTAACATCTACAGTGATAAGCCATGTAACCTTGATGAAATGAAATGAGAATGGCACTTTACCTCTGTGATCTTCCCACCAAAAACCTATAACCCCAGTTTAATCATCAGACAAATGAAGAAACATTGAACAAATTCCAACTGAGTCTACAAAATATTTGACCCACACTTCTTGAAACTGTCAAGGTCATAAAAAACTAAGAAAGTCTGAAAAATTATCACAGCCTGAAAGAAACTAAAGAGACATGCAGCTAAATGTATTTGATATCCTGGATGGAGTCTGAGAATATAAAAAGGATATTTGGTAAAAAATAAGGAAATCTTAATAAAGTGTGTACTTCTGTTAGTAATAATAATTAATATTGGTTCTTATTGTGACAGATGTACCATACTAATATAAATGTTGGTTACTACTGGAAACTGGCTATGGAGTATAGGGAAAAGCTGTACTATTTTTACAATTTTTCTGTGAATCTAAAATTATTCTAAAATAAAAGTTTATTTAAAAAGAATGCCAGAATGGTTAACCCGCTCCATTGGAGATACAAAAATACCAGATTGAAATTATAGCAATAACGCTATAATATCTGAGATGAAAATACATTGAATGGGCTTAACAGCAGATTAAACATAGATTCGTGAACCTGAGGAAATTGCAGTAGAAACTTCCAAAAGGAATTCAGAAAAAATAATTAATTTTGTTAAAAGTATACCAAGTATTAATGAACTACGGGACAACTTCAAGTGGCCTCATGTATGTATATTTAGAGTCTTCAAAAGCATAGGAAGGAACAGAAAAGAATTTGAAGAAAAATGGCTGAAGTATTTCCAAATTTGATGAAAATCATAACCCCAAATACCCAAGTAGTTCAGAAACAAGAAACATGAAGGTAACTACATCAACACATATCAAAATTAATTACTCAAAATCAGCAATAAAGAGAAAAATCTTAAAAGTAACCAGGGAGAGGGGGAGATCCTTATATACAAAGGACCAAACATAAGGATGACATCAGATTGCTCATCAAAAACAATACAAGTGAAAAGTCAGTGGAATAACAGCTTTAAAATATTAAAAGGAAAAAAAACCTCATGCATAAGCTGAAATAATTTGTCACTGGCAAACCTGAACTACAGGAAAATTAAAGGAAGGTTTTCAGGCAAAAGAAAAATTATTCCAGATGGGAATATGGGTAGAAACAGAAGGGAGAGATTACAAAGGTGTATAAAAATGCTTTTGAAGGTGATGGATATGTTCATTGTCTTGATAGTGGTGATGATTTCAAGGGTGCAGACACATGTCAAACTTGTCAAATTGTAACTTTAAAAATGTACACTTTACAGTTAAACATACAACTAGCATGTGACCCAGTTATTCCACTTCTAAATATTGAATATAAATAAAACTATATATCCATACAAAACCTTGTACACTAGCATTGATAGAAGGTATTCATAATATGGATAACAAACTGGAAACAACCCAACTTACATCAATAGTTGAGTGGATAAATAGTATATTCATACAATGGAATACTACTCAGTGATAAAAAGAAATGAATTATTGATATTCTTAACAAAAGAGATGAATCTCAAAATAAACATGCTGATTATAAGTAGGCACAAAAGACTAAATACTTCATGATTCCATTTATATGAAGTTCTAAGGAATGCAGAGTAATATGACAGAATCAGAATAGTGGTTGCCTAAGAAAGGAAAACTTGTAGATACACTTCTTCACCACCCCCCAACAAAATAAATCAGAGTTCTTGGAAATGATAAAGTGCTTAAAAATCAGATTAATATAACTAAATATTGATTTAACGACCAAGGACAGCCAAGGTCATTTTTCAAAATGGGGGATTTCAAAATGGGATTTTTCAAAATGGTAGTACAAAAGCGTAAAGAGATGAAAAGTGTGAGTGAAATGTTCTGACATGGAATACTTTGTAAAATAAATTCCCAAGCAGAGGAAGGAGAAGAGGAGATATTCAAAGAAATAAAAATATAGAAATCTATACACATGCACATGTACACACTTTCTTGACATATTTGAGTGAGGGGTACATATATGCAATTCTGAAACCCCTGACTCTCTAGAAACATTCAGTATTTCCTCTCTGTGAAATGCAGTAAATAGAGTATTTCAGAGCCACACAAAAATTTTCTCTCCATCTGCCCCCAAATTGGGCCTTTCATAATTTTTATTTATTTATTATTATTTATTTTTATTCTTTTATTTTTTATTACTTTTTAAAAATTTTTTATATATGAAATAATTTTTTTAAATGACAGTCTTCAAATATTTTTGTATTTTGCCACATAGAAAATTAAATTTTCAGTTGAGCCACTATGAGGGATTTGTCATAATAGGATTCAATAGCTTGGATTTATAAAAATTTTTAAAAATGTATAATTAAACCTCTGACACCTGCTATTTATGTCTCTATCTATCATCTATCTATCTATCTATCTATCTATCTATCTATCTATCTATCATCTACCTACCTATCAGTCATCTACCTATCTATCTGTTTGTCATTCTATCTATGCAAAGGCCATGTTTCCACTGAATCAAGACTAGGTGTTCTTTTGACTAATGCTTGTAATGTCTTTGAAAAGAAACTATATTAGAGAGAATATGAAAATATTTAAATGATAGGTACTTAAGAATTATTAGTTATTTCTTTTTTTTTTAATTTTTTTTCAACGTTTATTTATTTTTGGGACAGAGAGAGACAGAGCATGAACGGGGGAGGGGCAGAGAGAGAGGGAGACACAGAATCGGAAACAGGCTCCAGGCTCTGAGCCATCAGCCCAGAGCCTGACGCGGGGCTCGAACTCCCAGACCGCGAGATCGTGACCTGGCTGAAGTCGGACGCCCAACCGACTGCGCCACCCAGGCGCCCCTAGAATTATTAGTTATTTCAAGACATAATCTAAGCTACCATTTTTCTCTCTTGAATGACAAAAACAAGGTGGCCTGCTAGGACATTAAACAAAGGAAGCTGAGAGAATAAAGGATGCTTCTATGGTTTTCTCTCTCTCTCTTTTTTCCCCCCTTCTCTATATTCATCTGTTTTGTTTATTAAATTCCACATATGAGTGAAATCATATGTTATTTGTCTTTCTCTGACTGACTTGTTCCACATAGCATAATAGACTCTAGCTCCATCCTAAAGAGAACAAACTGAGGTTAATGGATGGGAGGTGGGCAGAGGATGGGCTAATTGGGTGATGGGGATTAAGGAAGGCACTTGTGATGAGCACTGGGTGTTATGTGTAAGTGACGAATCACTAATTCTATTCTTGAAACCAGTATTACACCATATGTTAATTAACTTGAATTTAAATAAAACTTGAAACAAACAAAAAGAGGATGCTTCTAATTTTGCCAGTGATTTCTTTAACAGATACCTGAAAAAATCATTATATCTTGTATTTTAAAATTCTAGATATATACCTGCAGTAATGTAGTGAGAAGTGTACAAAGCTGAGAATCAGAATCAAATTCTTTAATCATACACTGACATTGTGATCTTGGACATATTACTTATGAGTTCTGAATCTAATTCCTCATTCATAAAGTAGGATAGTGACATATACTCTGTGATGGAGTTGCAGAGAGAATTGAATGAGACAGTAGATGTGAAAAAGCACTGAATGTATTAGGCATTAGTGTAAACCTTAATTTAATTTAAATTAATGTAAAATAATCTTATACATTAATTCATTCAAACACATTTCTTTATAGTTACATACAGTGGTGAACAAAAGATCTTCACAAATCTGTTCTTGGCATATGTTTTAATGCAAGGGGACATGTAACAGACAAATACATTAAAGAATGATTAGTGCTACCGAGGAAAGTAAGTTAGAAAATAGTAAAGGCTGTTGAGAAGTAAAATAATTGGTCCAACTTTCAGTAGATAATCAGAGAAGACCTCACTGAAAAGGCTACAAATATCTGAAGGAGCAAGTGAGAGAGCTATATGGATATATTACAGAAGTGTGCTCCAGCCAAAGTAAACAGCAAATACGGTAACTGTGAAGCAGAACTATGCCTGAGTGCTGGAGAACAAAGATGCCATTTTAACAAGAATGAAATTCATTTGGGGAACAGTAGTATAAGATGAGATTAGAAGATAAAGGGGTCCATATTATATAGAGCCCTGCAAGTCCTTTTAAGGACTTTGTATTTTAAATAATTTGAGAAGTGGTATGGGCTGGATTACATTTAGCAGAATACAAAAGGACAAATGTGGAAGGAGAGCTTTAGCAGTGATCCAGAAGACAGGTAATGCTGGCAACAGAGCATTATGAGTAGAGGTGGAGAGAAATGGTGGAGAGAAATGGTCTGATTCTAGATACTTTAAAATATTGACTTAATTCAACATTTTAAATATTGACTATGTTGGTGGCTCCACATAGTGAAGGTTTTTCACCCCTTAGTCTTTGTGGCTTGATTTTTTAAAACATCTAACGTATCCAGCTTTATTGGATCCTATTAGTTTTACAAAGTGATTTTACCATTGTACACTACTACTATCAATACCTGAAAGTTCTAGTTGCTCCACATTCATGCAAGAATTTGTTTTTCATTTTTTTCATTTTAAGCATTTTGGTGAATATATAATGATATTGCACCATGACATTGGTTTTCTTTCTCTGATGACTAATGAAGAGCATCTTTTCATGTTAATTGAACATATGCTCTTCTTTGAAGTGCCTGTTCAACTATTTTGTCCATTTTTGGGGGTAGGACTGTTTTCTATTCTTATTGGTTTGTAAGGATTACTTACATATTTTGGATACAAGTCCTTTCTCAGATATAGGGATTACAAAAGTGTTTTCCACTGTTCCTTGACTTTGTACTCTCTTAAAGTTCTCTTTTGATAAATAGAAATTTAAATTTTTTTTCTTTTTGTTTAGTACTTCTAGTGTTCTCTTGAAGAAATTATCTAATTCTATTTATATTTCACGTTTAGTAACACAATCCATATGTAATTTATTTTTGTGTATGACAGGCTGGAGGCAAGATTAGGGTGTTTTTTTCCCATATGAGTAATTAAGTCATTTGTCAAAAATTTTATTTTTTTCACATTTCACAGTAGGTATCCATATACATATGGTTCTACTTCTGGACTCACTATAGTGATCCACTGTTCTATATTACTAATAGCATACTGTCTTATTATAGCTTTATAATAATGTTTTTTATCTAGTAATGTAAGTCCTCCAGCCTTGTTCCTGTTCTTTAATATTGCATTGCCTATTTTTGTCCCTTTGCATTTCCATGTAGATTTATATTCAGATTGTCAATTTCCACGACAAAACTTCTGGGATTACTATTAGGATTTATTGAATAGATCAATTTGTTGGTAAAGTGACATTATTACGATATTTCATCTTCTTATATATGAACATGTTGAATTTCTCTACTTATTTGGGTCTTTAATTTCTCTAACAAGTTTTTTATTTTCATTTTACAGGCCTTGCACATGTTTTATTATGTTTACCCTGGGGATTTGATATTTCTGGTATTACTAAAAATGGTTTGTTTATTTTAAACTTCATTTTCTATTTGTAGTTGTTATATAAATAAATACAGTGCATAAAATACTGAACTTATATCAAGCAACCTTGCTCAGTTAACTCATTAATACAAATTGGAAATCATTTTGGATTGTCTACATACATAATCATGTAAAATTAACTCTACAAATAAGGGAAACTTTATTTCTTCCTTTCCAATTCCTGCGTCTTCTATATTTTATTCTTGCTTAATAGCACCGACCAGGATCTCCAGTACAATATTTAATAGAAGTGGTAAGAGTTGGCATCCATGCATGCAATGTGTCTGTTTTTAGGAGAATTGAGTTCAATTATATGTCCCTAAATTGTTTTTAAATATAATCTATGGTCAGGTTAGCTAACATACAGTGTATACAGTGTGCTATTGGCTTTCAGAGTAGATTCCCATGATTCATCACTTACATACAACACCCAGTGCTCATCTCAACAAGTGCCCTCCTCAATGCCTATCACCCATTTCCCCCCCACACCCCACCCCATCAACCCTCAGTTTGTTCTCTGTATTTAAAAGTCTCTTATGGTTTGCCTCCTTCTGTGTTTGAAACTATTTTTTCCCTTCCCTTCCCCCATGGTCTTCTGTTACATTTCTCAAATTCCAGATATGAATGAAAACATATGATATCTGTCTTTCTCTGACTGACTTATTTCACTTAGCATAATAACCTCCAGTTCCATCCACATTGTTGCAAATGGCAAGATTTCATTCTTTCTCACTACAGAGTAGTGTTCCATTGTTTATATATACCACATCTTCTTTATTTATTCATCAGTTGATAGACATTTAAGCTCTTTCCATAATTTGGCTATTGTTGATAGCACTGCTATAAACATTGGAGTACATGTGCCCCTATGAATCAGAACTTCTGTATCCTTTGGATAAATTCCTAGTAGTGCTATTGCTGCATTGTGGGGTAGTTCTATTTTTAATTTTTTTTGAGGACCTCCACACTGTTTTCCAGAGGGGCTGCATCGGCTTGCATTCCCACCAACAGTGCAAGAGTGTTCCCATTTCTCCACATCCTCGCCAACATCTTTTGTTTCCTGAATTGTTAATTTTCGCCACTCTCACTGGTGTGAGGCAGTATCTCAGTGTGGTTTTGATTTTTATTTCCCTGATGATGAGCAATGTTGAGCATCTTTTCACGTGTCTGTTGGCCATCTGGATGTCTTCTTTGTAGAAGTGTCTGTTCATGTCTTCTGCCCATTTCTTCACTGGATTATTTCTTTTTCAGGTGTTGAGTTTGGTAAGTCCTTTATAGATTTTGGGCACTAACCCTTTATCTGATATGTCGTTTGCAAATATCTTCTCCCATTCCATCGGTTGCGTTTTAGTTTTGTTTATTATGTCCTTCACTGTACAGAAGTTTTTTTATATTAATGAGGTCCCAAGAGTTCATTTTTGCTTTTGTTTCCCTTGTCTTCAGAGACATGTTGAGTAAGAATTTGCTTCAGATGAGGTCAAAGAGGTTGTTGCTTATTTTCTTATCTAGGGTTTTGATGGTTTCTTGTCTCACAGTTAGGTACTTCATCCATTTTGAATTTATTTTTGTATATGGTGTAAGAAAGCTATCCCGTTTCATTCTTTTGCATGTTGCTGTCCAGTTCTCCCAGCATCATTTGCTAAAGAGACTGTCTTTTTTCCATTGGATACTCTTTCCTGCTTTGTCAAAGGTTAGTTGCCCATACATTTGTGGGTCCAATTCTGGAGTCTCTATGCTATTCCATTGGTCTATGTGTCTGTTTTTGTGCCAATACCATACTTTCTTGATGATTACATCTTTGTAGTAGAGGCTAAAGTCTGGGATTGTGATGCCTCCTGCTTTGGTTTTCTTTTTCAACATGACTTTGGCTATTTGGGTCTTTTGTGGTTCCGTACAAATTTTAGGATTGTTTGTTCTAGTTCTGAGAAGAATGTTGGTGCAGTTTTGATTGGGATTGCATTGAATATGTAGATTGCGGTAGTACCAACATTTTAGCAATATTTGTTCTTCCAATCCATGAACATGGAATGTTTTTCCATTTCTTTGTTTCTTCTTCAAATTCTTTCATAAGTTTTCTATAGTTTTCAGATAGAGATCTTTTTTTTACCTCTTTAGTGAGGTTTATTCCTAGGTATTTTATGGTTCTTGGTGCAATTGCAGATGGATCTATTTCTTGATTTCTCTTCCTATTGCTTCATTGTTGGTGTATAGAAATACAACCGATTTCTGTACATTGATTTTATATCCTGTGAGTTTGCTCAATTCATGTATCAGTTCTAGCAATTTTTTGTGCAGTCTTTCATGTTTTCCATGTAGAGTATCATGTCATCTGCTAAAAGTGGAAGTTTGACATCTTTGCCAATTTCGGTGCCTTTTATTTCGTTTTGTTGTCTGATTGCTGAGGCTAGGAGCTAGGACTTTCAACACTATGTTAAACAGTGGTGAGAGTGGACACCCCTGTAGTGTTCATGATCTCAGGGGGAAGGCTCTCAGTTTTTCTCCAGTGAGGATGATAGTAGCTGTGGGCCTTTCATATATTGATTTTATGATGTTTAATATTGAACCAGCCCTGAAGCCCAGGAATGAATCGCACCTGATCATGGTGAATAATTTTTTTTAATATACTGTTTAATTTGACTTGCTTGTATCTTGTTGAGAATTTTTGCATCCATATTCATCAGGGATATTATCCTATAATTCTCATTCTTTAGTGCAGTCTGTCTGGTTTAGGAATCAAGGTAATGCTAGTTTCACAGAATGAGTCTGAAGCTTTCCTTCCATTTCTATTTTTTTTGGAACAGCTTGAGAAAAATAGGTGTCTGCTTTAAATTTCTGGTAGAATTCCATTGGGAATCCATCTTGCCCAGGAATCTTATTGGTTGGGAGATTTTTGATAACTTATTCAATTTCTTTGCTGCTTATGGATCTGTTTAACTTTTCTATTTCTTTCCATTTGAGTTTTGGTAGTGTGTGGGTGTCTAGGAGTTTGTCCATTTCTTCCAGATTGTCCAGTTTGTTGGCATATAATATTTCATACTACTCCCTTCTGTGGTGTTGGTTGTGACTCTTCTCTTTCATTCATGATTTTATCTATTTGGGCCCTTCTTCATTTCTTTTTTGATAAATCTGATTATCTCTTGCTGGGATGGTTTAGTGGTCATGAACTCCTTCAGTTTTTGTTTGTCTGGGAAACCTTTTATCTCTCCTTCTATTCTGAATGACAGCCTTCCTGGATACAGGTTCCTTGGCTACATATTATTCCTATTCAGCACAGTAAATATTTCCTACACTTGCTTCTGGCCTGCCAAGTTTCAGTGGACAGATCTGCTATTACCTTTATGCGTCTACCCTTGTAGGTTAAGTCCTTTCTGTCCATAGCTGCTTTCGGAATTCTCTCTTTATCTTTATATTTTGCCAGTTTCACTATGATGTGCCATGGAGTTAACCTGTTTTTGTTGACTCTAAAGGGAATTCTCTGTGCCTCCTGGATTTGAATGTCTGCTTCCTTTCCCATATTAGGAAAGTTCTCAGCTATAATTTGTTCAAATAAACCTTCTGCCCCTTTCTCTCTCTCTCTTCTTCTTCTGGAACTCCTATGATATGGATATTGTTATGTTTCATTGAATCACTTACGTCTCTAATTCTCCCCTCATGGTCTAGTATTTTTCTATCTCTTTTCTTCGGGTCATGATTTTCCATAATTTTGTCTTCTATTTCATTTATTCTCCCCTCTGCTTCCACCATCCTTGCTGTCGCTGCATCTAGCTTATTTTATATCTCATTTACAACATTTCATAATTTGTTGTGACTATTTTTTACGTCCTTGATCTCTGCAACAATAGATTCTCTGCTGTCTTCTACACTTCTTTCAAGCCCAGCCCAATAGTCTCATGACTATTATTCTAAATTCGTGTTCAGATATATTGTTTATATCTGTTTGGAGCAATTCTCTGGCTGTCATTTCTTCCTGGAATTGCTTTTGAGGAGAATTCTTGTTTCATCTCTTTGGCTAGTTTTCTGTCTTTTACATGTTTGAATGGCTTGTTATGTGTCCTGCACCTGCAAGTACTACTATGTTAAAAGGGGTCACACACTGTCCTGGGCCTGTCCCTTCAGGAGGTGTTTTTAGAGTGTGTTGTGTGCTCTGTTTTTATGACTCTGGTTGCTTTATCTCACTACTCATAGTGTTGTCTTGGACCATCCACCAGGTGTGCTTTGATTTGTTCATTGAAGTAACCCTGGGAAAAATTAAAAGTGGGAGGTGGTGGAAAAGCCTCATCCCATACAAAGAGAGAAATGACAGGGGTGGGGGGAAAAATGACCAGGCAGAGAATCGGAGAAACTATACACCTTAATCCAGAGACAGAGGAAAATAAAGAAAAGATACACAAGAGGAGTAAAAATAATAGATTAAAAATGCCTGCTTAAACAAACCAACAACCAGAATAGAGAAGCGAACAAAGAAGAAAAGAAAAACAAATATATCTATATATCTACATATAGATATATAATAAGAATATATATAGATATATAATAAGAATTGACTAAAAATCAAATCAGAAAATGCAAAACCATGGGACCATTGTATGATGGTGCCTTGGAACCGGTGGCTGTGCTGTTCTGGAGGAGGGGCCCTCTGGTTGGTCAGTGTCAATCTTGCTTGGTTGCCAGGCATGGAGGGGCAGGATTTGGTGGTCCACTGGAGGCCAACTGTCCTAGTCCCTGAAGCCCCACTGTGTTGATGATGGGGAGAAAAATGGCAACACCCCGGTCTCTCCTCCACTGACCAGGTGTTCCAAACCATATGGTTCAGGCAGTCCTCAGCACCACACGGGCATGAAGGGGTCACTTTGTCTCTGCTCCATAGCCTCCTGTGCCTCCCAGGTGCTAGGATGGGATTCAAACCTCTAGGTCTTAAAAAATCCTGCTCCATGTACCCTGGTTCAGGGGTAGTGCCACTCTGTGCAACCAACAAAGGACTTCTGGCTGGTGCCTGCAGGGTCCTTTGTCCTAGGAGCACAATCTTTCCACACCACTCAAGGGAGGAGACTGCTCTCCCAATGCACTTGTGAGCTAGCTATGAAGCCCATGGCTGGCTCCCCCTCCCCTCAGGGCAGCTGTGGTCTGGAGAAAGTCATGCCAACCCTGGATTGTCACTCCTAAGACTGTTTGCAAGTTAGACTGGCCTCGTTTTTTCCTCTTCCCAGTCCGTGGTAGTCTGGAGAGGTTTTTCTCTTGCCCAAATATAATCCCACACTTCCACAGCCTCTCTTTCTCTTCCTTTTGTCTCTCCACCAAAGGGATTCCTTGATCCATGCCTATGCTGCCTGCTTTAACTCTCCCAATTCGCAAGCATGCACCTCTGTCCCGCCAAGCCATCTCCATGGGCCCCTGGAGTGGCTTCTGTCACTTTATAGCTTGTATTCCTGGAATTCCAAGTCTTCTGGCCTCAATACTGCTGTATTTGAGGGACAAAGGAACTTCGGGCCCCCTCCTTCTCTTCCATGTTGGCCCGCATCCATCCCCAAATTGAATGTTTACTGCAGAATTTATTGTAGATTTTTTTTAGATTTAAGAAAGTTTTCTTTAATTCCTATCAGGGTAATCTTTGTCATGAATACAAGCTGAATTTTATCAAATATTTGTTCATCATAGTGTTATTTTCTCCTTTTTCTGTTAATAAAAGAAACTATGATTACTGATTTTTTCATTGAATTATTATTTATTTTTGATTACTAAACCAACATTGCACCCCCGGGACAAACTTCTCTTGATTATGTTGTATTATCTTTTTGCATATATCAGGATTCAATTTGCTAATGTTTTGTTTAGAATTTTTGCATCAATGGATAAAAGAATGTTCCAAATGTATGTGGTATACAAGAGTGGTATACAACATTTTAGATTTAAAGACACCTATTGCTTCCTTCTAAAAGAATGTAATTAGAAATATCATGCAAAGGTTATCCGAAAGAAAGCTGGAGTGGGTACACTAATGTTAGATAAAATAGGCTTGAAGTCAAAAAAGTCAATTTTATAAGGTTGAGAAGGACAGTTCTTCTAACTAATATAACAATTATAAACATAAATTTACCTAAATATGTAAATCCAAAATATAAGAGGTAGAAACAAATAGTTTAAGAGAGAAATAAGCATAAATACCTCACTTTTATAAGTGGATAAGACAGAAACAAGGAAATGGGAGGCTTGAACAACACTATGAACCAACTAGACCTACTAGATATCTGTAAAAAACACTCCCTCCCTTAACTGCAGAATAAACATTCTATTTAAGTGAAGATGGAATATTTTCTAGAATAGATGATGTGTTAAGCCATAAAATAAGCCCAATAAATTTAAAATGATTTAAAGCATATAAAACATGTTATCTGACTACAATTGAATTATGACTTAACAGAAATAAAAAAGGAGTATAAGATAATAATATGAATAATTGTATGTCAAAAATCAGTTAACTATGTATGAACAAATTTCTAGAAGGAAACAAACTCAAGAATAAAATATTAGAGAAAAACATTAAGAGGACCAGGTTATCAGTTCAGGTGGCCCAATATCTGATGAGAATCCCCAAACAGAGAATAGACAACATAGAAGAGAGGAAACTATGAAAGTAATAACAAAATTTTCTAAAACTAAAGAACATGAGTCTTCAGATTTTAAAGGCTCGTTATATACCTAGCATAATAAATGAAAGAAATAAATACTTGGAAAAACAATAACAGAAAAAACATCTAAACCTAACTGGATCCCTCTGAAATTTTGGAACCCCAAGGATAAAAAGAAATTTCTGGAGAAAATTATACAAGACAAAAAAGCAAACAGATCATTTATAAAAAAGCAGTACTCAAACTAGCATCAAACTTTTAATCAACACTGGATAAAAGTATCTTCCATGTTCTGATGTACAATGTTTTTAATTTATAATTCTTCATCAAACCAAACTATTAAGACAATGGTAGGACACAGAGCAGTGCTATCAACAGTAGCCAAATTATGGAAAGAACCAAAATGTCCATCAATTGATGAATGGATAAAGAAGATGTGGTATATGTATACAATAGAATACTACTTGGTGACCAAAAATAATGAATCTTGCCACTTGCATCAACGTGGATGGAATTTGAGTGTATTATGCTAAGTGAAATCAGTCAGTCAGAGAAAGACAAATATCATATGATTTCACTCATGTGGAATTTAAGAAACACAACATATGAACATAGGGGTAGGGAAGGAGAAAAATAAGATATAAATAGAGAGGGAGGCAAACCATAAGAGGCTCTTAAATACAGAGAACAAACTGAGGGTTTCTGGAGGGGAGGTGGGTGGGTGGAAGGGCTAAATGGGTGATGGGCATTAAGGAGGGCACTTGTTGGAATGAGCACTGGGTATTATATGTAAGTGATAAATCACTAAATTCTACTTCTGAAACCAATGCCACACTGTATGTTAACTAACTTGAATTTAAATAAGTAAATTAAATTAAAATTGTATATAAGCTTTTAAGCTTCAAAAATTTGGGGGGTCCTCATTTTCCTTTTGAAAATTCCCATGTACATGTAAAATTATTAAATTATAACATAAATTTTGTCTGCTTTTCCTGTTAAAAATATTTGCACATATAAGGACACAAAAATCAGTCTTCCTACAATTTCTTTCTTATGATAGTTCTTGACTCTAATTTAGCAAAGCAAATGGTACAAGGAAGAGAAACACATCGTATTGCATGGATTAATCTCATCTAGTCTAAGTTTTTTTTTTTGCTTATCTGTAAGTATTGATCCTTGGTCAGTACTGTTAAATATATTAAATAAAGATAAATCATGCTCTTAAATTCTGTCAACATTGTTTCATAGTTACTGGATTGATGATTTGCAGTCGGTTTTAGTGAGGCTTGGGGAATTGTGATGGGTAAGCTAGACACATAGCTAGTACGTGCTTACATGACCAGCTTGCTATAAAAGACCCCTGCAATGAATAGGCTTTGGGCTTCCTGGTATCAAAACACTTTGCATCCATGCTGGTAATAATTTGAGATCTGGAGACAAAGTGGATCTTTTCATGTTCCAACAGTTGGAAAAAAAGAAAGCCAGCACCTAAGACCTTTGGGCATTTTTCCAATGCATAGTCGTCTTATAATGCTGAATCACATCCTTTGCCTGTTATGAAGCTATTTTATGAATATAAACAGTGTGAATCCTATTACCCTCACAACAATTAAAAACTTAAGGTGACATACATAACTTAATACAACATGAGATTTAAAAAATAATGATTCGAATCTTCTACTTCTTCAGGTGATATCTGTGTAGATGTGCAGCTGACCTAGAGTGCCACCAGCAAAGCATGGAACAACTCTGGAAGGCAAAGAGGGTTAAATGTTGGTGAGTGCATTAAGTTTCCTATTGCTGCTTTGAAATATTACAATTTTAATAGGTTAAAATGACACAAATCTAGTATATTACAGTTCTTTAGTTCAGAAGTCTGGTGTGGATACGACTGAGCTAAAATCAAATGTCAACAGGGCTGTATTCTTTTTTTGGAAGCTCTAAGAAAAAGTCCATTTCCTTGCTTTTTCTAGCTGGTAGAGGCTGTCCACATTCTTTGTATCATAATCTGTCCCCCCATCTCCAAAGCCAGCAATGGGTGGTTGGATCTTTCTCACATTGCCTCAATCTGACATTGACTCTTCCTCTGCCTTATACTTCCACTTTTAAGGACCCTTTTGATTACATTGTATCCAACGGATAATCCAGAATAACTTCCCATCTCAAGGTGTGCAGATTAGTAACCTTAATTCTATCTGTGAACTCAAATTTCTTTTTCCCTAAAACTAACATATCTACTGGTTCTGGGTATTAGGATATGGTATCTTTGGGGAGACACTTTTCTGCCTATCACAATCAATTTAAAACCTACATTTAAGACAAAGGTAATTAGAAATCCCAAGTAAGGGTTACTTATGGGTAAGCATAGAGGAATCTCTTTTGTTCAAGAAACAACCATTTAAATAAAGAAAATTTACATATGTATTACATTTGTGTATATATATATGTATATATATTTGTATGTAAATACATATATACAAATACATATACATATATAAATAATATATGTATACATATATTTACAAATATATATACATATATAAATAATGTGCACATTAATAAATACATACAAATATATATTTACACACATATATACACATATATATAATGTATATGTAAATAAATACAAACATATATTTACACACACATATATATATACACATATATATAAACAGCTAGTTATAAATAACACATATTATAAATTTATGTATATTACACAACAACGATCATTGAGCATTTCTATAAATTGTCCTGAGGGTATACAACAAATGAGGAAATAGTCAAGGAAATCCACTAAATCTTGGTAAAAACAATGAAATTTTGTAGCATTTGAGCTAGCTGAAGAAAGAATCAAAGACTGGAAGATAGACAAATAGAGATTATGCAATCAGAAGAATAGTAAAGAATGGAGAAAAACATGGCCTCAGAGAAATGTGGAACACATATATATAATGGGAATACCAGAAGAGAGGAAAGGATGAGAAAGAGGCAGAAAGAATATTTGAAGAAATAATGACTGAAAAATTGCCAGATTTGATGAAAATATTCATGTATATATCCAAGTAGTGCATAAAACCTCCAACTAGAATAAACACAAAGAAATCCACACCTAGACACATCACAGTCAAAATGTTGAAAGAGAAAGAACAAAAGAAAGAGAAAAGCAGTTTATCACGTAAGAAGAAACACCAATAAGATTAACAACTGAGCTTTCATTAGAAACAATGGAGGCTAGAAGGCAGTAGGGTGACACATTCAAACTGCTGAAAAACCTGTCAGATTACTATATTCAGCAAAGTTATCTTCCACAAATGAAGGAGTAATTAAGGCATTTTCAGGTAAACAAAAACGGATAGAATCAGTCACTAGAAAATCTTCACCACAAGAAATACTAAAGAGAATCTTTCAGGCCAAAATAAAAAGAAACTAAACAGCAACTCGATCCAAAAGAAGGAATAATTAGTGCCAGTAATGTTAACCACTTAGGGAAATATAATAGTATAAATGCATATTTATTACTTTATCATCTCTCAAATGATTTAAAAAGCAATTGAATAAAACAGTAGCAAATTGTTGTATGTTGGGCTTGTAACATATATAAATGTAATCCATTTGACAATTGCAGCACAAGGGAGCAGATGGGAGAAAAGCAGTATTAGAGTAAGGATATGAAACTGAATGGTAACTCAAATCCTTGCAAATAAATGAAGAAATTATAAATGATAAATAAGTTTAAATACAAGAAAAGTGACATCAGCAAGATGATAGAAAAGTTTTCTACTATTATTCCACCAAAGGACGTCAATTTTGATATTCAACAATGGTATCCACCTTTGTAGGAATCTAGGAGTACAACATAGAAGTTTCAACACACCTTTGGAGCAAAAAATCTGAGAATGATGCATTGAAGAAGATAAGAACAGTTTCATTTTACCCATGTTACATCTCCCCCAAGGTGGCATTACTCAATGCCAAGAGAGAAACCCTAAGCTTGTGATTTCTTCCAGGAGAGTGAGAGCATAGTGAATGAATGCCTGCTTCCCCAGCTTTGTGGGATGCTGCCAAAGAGGCCCACTTCTCATCCAGTCCACACAGTATACTGAAGTTATCTGTACAATTGAGGAGTTAAGGGAGACTGGAATCACAGCAGCCAGTGTTCGTAACTCATCAAAGAGGCATGGATCCTACTGTGGCTTCATGGACTTCATCAAGAAGTCTGTCCAGAAGCCAATGGGAACACCTTACCTATGGACCTCCCAACTGGTCCACAGATACCCCCCAGTGCTGCACACATTTTACCCATACATGGCCTCATAGCCACTGCTCTATATGTGGCCATATGGGCATCAGGTGCAAGCCTTTATATATAGTTAGTGAGCATATGCAGAAAGCCAGCTTAACTCTTCAGGATTAGAAGAAAGCACAAAAACTTGAGCATTTCAGGATACCATCCTAGAGAAAGCAAGTGAGGGTCTCTCAGCACCTGGATTAGTTTTGCAGGATCAAGAGAAGGTAAATAATCTTAAGAATTGTCATTCAAGAAGAAACAAAAAATGTGGAGTGGAACATGCACAGAAAAGTTCAGAGAAAGCTTCAGAATCCCTATAACAGCTAATTGGTGAAGGTCTTGCCTGAAGTCAGTCAGTAAAGACTGGAGGAAGTGAGTGCTTCTTCAAATGTGAAAACAAAAGTTCAAGAAACACAAAAAATCAAAGCAACATGATAACACTTAAAGAATACAATAATTTTCTAGTAAATTACCCTAAAGATATGGAGATATACACATTGCCTGGCAAAGAATTAAAAATAATTGTTTTAGAGAATCGCATGAGTGGGGTGCTTGGGTAGCTCAGTCAGTTAAGCACTGGACTCTTGATTTTTGCTCAGGTCATGATCTTGCAGTTTGTGAGATCAAGCCCTGCATCAGGCTCTGCACTGACAGTGTCTGAGCCTGAATTTCTTTGGGTTTATCCTACTTGGCATTTTATTAAGCTTCTTAAATCTGTAGGTTTAATTATTTACTCAAACTTGGGAATTTCTTCACTATTATTTCTTCAAATATTTTTCAGCACCATATGTTTTCTCCTCTACTTTTTGATTCTGATGATGTGAATTCTAGATATTTTGTTATAGCTCCACTGGTATCTGGGGTTCTGCTCATTTTAATTCTCAATAATTTTTTCCTGTTGCTCAAATTTGATTATTTATATAGATCTATTTTCATGTTCACTGACACTTTCCTGTGATGTCTGTTCTGTTATTGAGCCTATCTGTTGAATGTCTTACACATTTCTGTCAATGAACCTTTCAGCTCTAAAATTTTCATTTTTTCTACATTATATCTTCTGTTTCTTTGATGAGAGTTTCTGAGTTTCTATTTCAACAGTTGTAATAGTACTGAAAATTTGGGGCACCTGGTGGCTTAGTCGGTTAAGTGTCCGACTCTTGATTTCAGCTCAAGTCATGATCTCATGGTTCATGGGTCAAGCCCTGCATTGGGCTCTGTGTTGACAGGTAGAAACCTGCTTGGGATTCTCTTTCTCACTCCCTCTCCCTCCCTCTCTCTCTCTCGTCCTCTCTCTCTCTCTCTCTCCCCCTCCCCTGCTCACCCTCCCCCCTCCCCAAATAAAAAAATAAATAAATAAGCATTCTTAAAAATTGCACTCAGGGGTTCCTGGGTGGATCAGTTGGCTAAGTGATTCTTGGTTTCAGCTCAGATCGTGATCTCACGGTTTTATGAGTTCAAGACTTGCATTGGGCTCTGCACTGGAAGCATGGAGCCTGTTTGGGATTCTCTGTCTCCCTCTCTCTTTGTCCCTCCCATACTCGTGCTGTGTCTTTCTCTCTCAAAGTAAATAAATAAACTTTAAAAAAAACAAAAAGTAAATAAAAATGCATTCAAAATTTCTTGCTTAAGGACTTTTATAACACCCACTTTATTTTGGGGTTGTTTTTGGTTTTTTCCAGATATATAATTGACATACAACATGTATAAGTTTAAAGTGTACAATGTATTGATTTTATACTCTTATATATTGCAATATGATTACCACTAGCATTATCTAACACCTCCACCACATGACATAATTACCTTTTTTTGGTGCGGTTAGAACATTTAAAATCTACCCTCTTAACAAGTTACAAGTACTTAATAAAGTATTGTTACCTATAATCACAATGCTGTGCCTTAGACCTACAAAATTTATCTTCCGACTGGATGTTTGTACTCTTTAACCAATATCTCCCCATTGCTCTCCCTTTTCTATCTCCCCTTTCTCTCTCACAAAATAAATATTTAAAAAATCTCACTAGCTACAAGATAACACAAATGGACAATTCAACAAAATCATGAGAACAGGGAAACAAAAGCAAAAATGAACTCCTGGGACCTAATCAAAATAAAAAGCTTCTGCACAGCGAAGGAAACAATCAGAAAACTAAAAGGCAACTGACAGAATGGGAGAAGATATTTCCAAATGACATATCAGATAAAGGGTTAGTATCCAAAATCTATAAAGAACTTATCTAACTCAACACCAAAAAACCAAATAATCCAGTGAAGAAATGGGTGAAAGACATGAATAGACACTTCTTCACAGAAGACATCCAGATGGCCAACCGACACATGAAAAAATGCTCCACATCACTCATCATCAGGGAAATACAAATCAAAACCACAATGAGATACTACCTAACACCTGTCAGAATGGCTACCATTAACAACTCAGGCAACAACAGATGTTGGTGAGGATGTGGAGAAAGAGGGTCTCTTTTGCATTGTTGATGGCAATGTAAGCTGGTGCAGCCACTCTGGAAAACAGTATGGATGTTCCTCAAAAAAGTAAAAATAGAACTACCCTACGACCCAGAAATTGTACTACTAGGCATTTATCCAAGGGATACAGGTGTGCTGTTTTAAAGGGACACATATACCTCCATGTTTATAGCAGCAACTATCAACAATAGCCAAAGTATGGGAAGAGCCCAAATGTCCATTGATGGGTGAATGGATAAAGAAGATGTGGTATATATATATATATATACAATGGAGTATTACTCGGCAATCAGAAAGAATGAAATCTTGCCATTTACAACTACGTGGATGGAACTGGAGGGTATTATGCTAAGTGAAATTAGTCAGAGAAAGACAAAAATCATATGACTTCACTCATATGAGGACTTTAAGAGACAAAACAGATGAACATAAGGAAAGGGAAAAAAATAATATAAAAACAGGGAAGGGGACAAAACAGAAGAGACTCCTAAATATGGAGAACAAACTGAGGGTTACGGGAGGGATTGTGGGAGGGGGGATGGGCTAAATGGGTAAGGGACACTAAGAAATCTACTCCTGAAATCATTGTTTCACTATATGCTAATTTGGATGTAAATTTTAAAAAATAAAAAATAAAATTAAAAAAAATCATGAAAACTGTTCAAACAAAGTGAATCATAAATTAGAAATCGTAAATAGAAATTCTGAACCAAACAAATTATGGAGCTGAAGAATGCAATAACTGAAATGAAAAATGCAATATAAAGCACTAACAGCAGACTTGATAAATAAGAAGAAAAAAGCTGTAAACTTGAAGATAGGTTATTTGAAATTATCCAGTCAGAGGAGAAAAAAGAAGGAATGAAAAAGAGTGAAGAAAGCCTACATGAAGTATAGGAAATCATCAAATGAAACAGTAAGATGTAGGGGCGCCTGGGTGGCTCAGTCGGTTGAGCGGCCGACTTCGGCTCGGGTCATGATCTCGCGGTCCGTGGGTTCGAGCCCCGCGTCGGGCTCTGTGCTGATGGCTCAGAGCCTGGAGCCTGTTTCAGATTCTGTGTCTCCCTCTCTCTGACCCTCCCCTGTTCATGCTCTGTCTCTCTCTGTCTCAAAAATAAATAAACGTTAAAAAAAATTTTTTTTAAAAAAAAAGAAACAGTAAGATGTAGAGACTAATAGAATAGAACAAAGAGCCCAGAAATAAATTCACACATGTATAGTGAACTGATTTTTGACAAGGGTGCCAAGAATATACAATTTTAATAGAATGAAGGACAAAAAAGCACATGATCACTTTAGCAGATGGTGACAAATTATTTGACAAAGGTCCAACACTTAATGATAAAAAAAATCAACAAAATAACAACGGAAGGGAACCTCCTCAACCTGAATAAGGATTTCTATTAAAAAAACCTCACAGGTGGCATAGTATTTAATGGTGAATTACTGAATGCCTTATGTTAAGGGCAGAAACAAGGTGAAGATGCCTTTTTTCAGTACATTTATTCAACATTGCCCTAAAAGTTTTAGTGAGGTCAGCTAGACAAGAAAGTGAAATTAAAACCATCTAGATTGAAAAGAAAGAAGTATCCATATTCACAAAGGAAAAAAAAAACATATAGATATTTTTAGTAACCTCTACATCCAATATGGGGCTCAAACTCAAGACCCTGAGATCAAGAGTTACATGTTCTTCTGATTGAGCCAGCCAGGGAAAATATTCTTTATGGAGAAAAAAAATCCATCAAAGCCACTATTAAAACTGTACTATTGGAGTATAATTGACATACAATGTTACATTAGTTTCAGGTGTACAATATATTGATTTGACAATTCTATAAATTACTCAGTGCTCATAAGTGTAGTCATCATCTGTCACCATACATTATTACAATATCATTAACTATAAAAAACACTATTAAAACCAATAAGTTCAGCAAGGTTGTAAGATCTAATATCAACATATAAAATCAATTATATTCCTACATGCTAGGTAGTTCCAAGGTGAAATTAAGAAAATAATTCTAGTTAAAATAGTATCAAAAATAAAATAACTGGATGTAAACTTAACAAAAAATGCGAGATTTGTATACCAGAAACTACAAAATATCATTGTAAGAAATTAAAGAACCCATAAGTAAATGGAAAGACATACCCATGGTTTGGATTGGTAGATTAAACATAGATGTGATGTCAGTACTCCCCAAAATAATACAGATTTGGTGTGATCCCTATCAAAATTTGAGCTGGTCCCAGTGCAGAATTTAGGGACAAGCTATTCCTAACATCCATATTTAAATGTAGGGATACATAATAGCTAAAACAATTTTGAAAAATACAACAAAATTGAGGGACTCACACTTTCTGATTTCAAAATTTAATACAAAACAAGAGTAATCAAGACAGTGTGGTGCTGGCATAAGGTAGACATATAAGTTAATGTAAGAGATTGAGAATTCAGAAGTAAAGATTTACATTTATGATCAGTTGATTTTCAACATGATCTCAGGAAAATTAAATGGGAAAAATAACCTTTTCAATAAATGGTGCTTGGACAAGTGGATATCCACATGCAAAATAATGAAACTGGACCCTTACCTCAAACCATATTAAAAATTAACTCAAAATAGATAATAGATTCAATTGTTAGAGGTAAAAATATAAAATTATTAGAAGGAAACTTAGGAGTAAATCTTTGTTATTTTGGATTTGGCAATGATATATTTGATACACCAAAATCAAAAGCAGCAAAAGCAAATAAATTTTACTGCATCAAAATTTTAAAAAATTGTGCTGCAAGTGATACCATCAAAAAGTGAGAAGATGGCACACAGAATGGGAGAATGTGTTTTCAAATAATATATCTGATAATGGACCTGTATGCAGACTATTTCAAGAACTCTTAATAATTCAACAAAAGACAACTTAATTAAAAATGGGCTGGGGCAGCTGGGTGGCTTAGTTGGTTAAGCGTCCAACTCAATTTCAGCTCAGATCATGATCTCATGGTTTGTGGGTTTGAGCCCCACTTTGGGCTCTGTGCTTAAAGTGCAGAGCCTGCTTGAGATTGACTCTTTCTCTGTCCTTCCCCCGCCCTTGTCCACACACGCATGAGCTCGCTCTCACTCTCTCACTCTCTCTCAGAATAAATAAATGTTAAAAAACGGTCAAATGATCTGCTTAGATATTTCTTTGAAGAAGATATACAAATTAAATATGTATATGAAAAGATGCTCATCATTATTAGTTATCAGGGTAATGGAAATCAGCATCTGTATGAGATATAACCTCATATCTACTAGGGTGTGTATAATAAATAGGTAATAACGAGTGTTGGGGATGATATGAAGAAATCGGAACTTCCCTACACAGTTTCTGGGAATGTAGAATGGTGTTTCCTATTTGGAAAACCATCTGGCAACTTCTCAAAATTTAAACATAGAGTTTATATGACCCAGAAATTTTACTAATTATATATCCATGAGTAGTGAAAACAAATTTCCACATAAAACTTGTATACAAATGTTTGTTGCAGTGTTATTCATAATAGCCAAAATCTAGAAACAACTTAAATATCCATCAACTGATGAATGGATAACTAAAATATGGTATATCCTACATTGCAATATTATTTGGCTATAAACAGGAATAAAGTACTGAAGCATGCAACAATACGGGTAGATCTTGAAAATATTAATGTAAGTAAAAGAAGCCAGCCACAAAGGACATATATTGTTTGATTACTTTTTTTTGAGATATAACATATAACATTGTGCAAGCTCAAGGTGTACGGCATGTTAATTTGATACATGTATATATTTCAATATGATTACCATTGTGGTGTTAGCTAACAACTCCATTGAATCATGTAAGTGTCATTCCATTTTATGTAGAGAACATTTAAGATCTAGTTTCTTAGAAACTTTGAAATATACAGTACAGTGTTATTGACTATAATCATAATGCTGTACATTAGATCTCCAGAGTTGGATATTGGGAGTGGCAGTGGGTATAAAGTTTCTTTTTGGAGTTATGAAAATCTTTAATCTTAGATTGTGGTGGTGGCAGCAAAACTCTGTGAATATGTTAAAATCCTGAACTGTAAACTTTAAAAGGATAAATTTTATAGTATGTGATTTGTATCTCAATGAAGATTATGTAAAAAGAAACCTCAGCAAAGCAAAATACTGTAACAAAATAAAAAGCACAGTCATAGTATATAACTTGGTTTATGTCCTTTATGTTCTCATGCCAATGTAAACATTATTCTCCTATTTTCAACTTTTATAATAATTTGCATAATATGATAACTTAAATTATACTAAAAATTGTATAAATGCATCTGACATTTGCAAAGAAAAAGTATAGGTTTTGATGTCAAATGTGAAGTAGTGGAAGGGAGTACGGGAACCAAAGTGAAAATACAAGCGCTAATACCTTACAAAGTCTTACAAAGTGCAAATTGAGAGGTCCTGTTTATATTTGATAGAATAAGACATTAGGGTATATTTCTTAAAAGAGTAAGTAGAAGTACTTTAAAAAAGAGAAGTAATTATATCTGCATGATATTTATTTGGTGGGGATAAGTAAGCTTATTCCTAATCTATTGTATCTGAAAGTCAAAAGATAATGTGCAAAACTGATCAGTCAAGATTTATCAGTATAAGCATATTATTTAGAGACATGGAAATGATAACCAGAAGGAATTAAAATATTTAATAATGCTTCCCTCTGGGGAGGAGTAGAATTTAGGATTGTGTTCAAAGCAAGTTCTTTATTATTTGAAGAAAACATACTATTTGGTTCGAAACATATTTTGAATGTATGTTTGAAAAATTCTTTTAACAAAGAAGCCAGCAATAATTATTGAAAAGGTATGATTACAAATAAAATTAAGTGCCGAAAATACTTTGTAAATAAATACCAACAATTATATAATTTAATACTATCTCCACAGATGGTGATATATGTATTTTATATTTTTCCTTCTTTCTAAAATAGAAAAATCTGAGTCATAAAAGAGACTGAAAATTATTCTTTTAACACTCAAAAAAAGACCTTGATTGATACTCCCTAAATAATTATGAACATAGTGAATGTCAGTATCCACAGCTTCCCAATGGCTTGAACGTATTTCTGAAAATAAGGAGACAATTGATGGGACTGAAAGACAATTAATTTGAAATGAATGAAAGGAACTTACAGTTTGCAATAGATATGGTTGACCTGTGAAATTCTCTGTCATAGTATATTACTGAGAAGGGTCATTTGCATCTGGATTAAAACTGAATTTTGAATTTTTACAGTCATGTGAACTAAGGAAAGAGGAAGAAGAAAAGGCTTGAAAGGAAATGTACCACCCATAAGCTTATACAAAAAGAGCTATTAGGCAATGATACTAAATGATTTTAATATTGGGTATAGAAATTAAAAATTTTATTCCAAAACCTAATATATAGTGAGTGTTCTATCTGCCCCCCCACACAAACTTAGTCACCTATGGGGTAGAAAAAAACACAATCCACAGAGAAACTGAATATTTTCCATTTACTCTTCGTGGTTAGTTGTTAGTAATAATAATAATAGTTGTCACCTATGTCTGGTAAATACAGGAAATACTATCACACAGGGAGGTTATGTGTGTCTTATTACACTATAATTTCCTACTTGTCAGAGAAGACACATTTTTTTTAGGAGAGACGGAGATAATTCCCTTATCATAACTTCCAGTAAGGACATTTCAAAGGATCAAAATATAAGGGGTGCCTGGGTAGCTCTGTTGGTTAAGCATCTGACTCTTGGTTTCAGCTCAGGTCATGATCTCATGGTTCATAGGATCAAGCCCTGTGTCGGGCTCTGTGCTGAGAGCACAGAGCCTGCTTGGGATTCTCTCTCTCTCTCTCTCTCTCTCTCTCTCTCAAAATAAAAATAAAAATAAAAATAAATAAATAAATAAATAAATAAATAAATAAATAAACATTTAAAAACCTTCAAAATATGTATGTATTATAACATCCAACTCTAATATCAAATAATTATTATTAATCTTGGCAAATACTTACCTAATATTTATTACTAAAAAATGTGACAAGACATATGCTCTAGTTACTTCTATACAACATTATACTGGAGGTCCTAGCCAAGGCAATTAGGCAAGAAAAAGAAATAAAACCATTCAGATTAGAAAGGAAGAATTAAATATATATTCACAGATAACATGATCTTATATATAGAAAATCAAAAGGAATCCACAAAATTATTATTAGAAGTAATAAACAATTCCAACAAGGTTATAGTATATAAGATCAAAATTAAAATATAAATTGAATTCTCTGTCCTAACAATGAACAAAAATAAAATAAAATAATACAGCTATATTTGATAAACACATCAAAAAATTTTAAAATATCCAGTAATAAATTTAACATAATAAGTACAATATGTGTAAACTGAAAGCTACAAAATAATAATTAAAGGAAGTTAAAGAAGATCTAAATAAATGGAAATACCTCCCATGTTCATGTTATGATGGAATCATATAATATAGTTATGATGGGCATACTTCCCAAATTGAATCAAAGTTTCAGTGCAACCTTACCAAAATTCCAGCTATTGTTTTTTCCTGAAAATTGATAAGCTGCTCCTAAAGTTAGTATTGAAATGCAAGGGTTTCTAAATAATGAAATCAGTTTTGAAAAAGAACAAATTTGACAGGCTTCTCAATTTCAAAACTTACTACAAAGCTACAGTAATAATGAGTGTGGAGCTGGCATAAGGATAAACATATAAGTCAATGGAATAGAATTAAGGATACACATTTATAATTAATTGATTTTTGACAAAATTGCCAAAACAATTCAATGGTATAAAGAATAGATTTTTTAACACTTGGTGCTGAGACAACTGGATATACAGATGCAAAAGAATGAAGTCAGACTCCTGGCTCACACTATGTACTAAAATTAGTTTGAAATTGATCATAGATATAAATGTAAGAACAAAAGATTCAAAATTAGTAGAAGGGTATACAGGAGTATATCTTTGTAACCTTGGATGAGGCAAAGATTTCTTCAGTACAAATCAAAAGCACAAATAGTAAATGAGAAAATAGAAAAATTGTACTGCACCAAAATTAAAAACATTTGTACTTCAAAGAATATTTATAAATTTAAAAAGGTAACACACAGAATGGGAGATAAATATTATAAAGCTATATCTAATAAGGAACTTATATTAGTATCTGTAAAGAACTCACAATTCTGCAGTAACTTGGCTAATAGCCCATTTAAAAAATAATGAATGGATCTGAACAGACATTTCTTTAAAGAAGATATATATGGCCAACAAGCATATGAAAAGATATTCAACATCGTTAGTTATTAAGGCATGCAAGTCATACCCACAGTGAGATATCACTTAACATCCATTAGAATGGATGTAATCACAAAGACATATGATAACAAATGTTAGCAATGATACCTAGAACCTTCATACATCACTGGTGGCACTATAAGATAGTGCAATCACTTCAGAAAACAGTGTGGCAGTTTCTCATAATGTTCAAACAAAAATGTACTTTATAACCTTTTGATTCCACTCCTAATTATTGATTATTGATTATTGATTATTGATTCCCAAGATTGAAAACATATGAACATTAAAACTTGTAAGTTAATATTTATAACAGCATTACTCATAATAGCAAAAGTGGAAACTACCTGAATATCCATCAATTGATGAAGAAATATAATGTAGCATTATATCCACACAAGGGAATATTATTCAGCCATAAAAAGAAATGAAATACATTGCTACAGTGTGGATAAACTTTGAAAACATTATGGTAAGTGGAAGAAGCCAGTCAAAAAAGACCACCTATTGTATAACTCCTTTTACATGAAATGCTCAGAATAGGCAAATCCATAGAAACAGAAGATTAGTACTTGTCAGAGGCTGGGGACAGGGGAAATGGCGAGTGACTCTAATATGTATGGGGTTTCTTCATAAGTGATGAAAATGTTCTAAATTTAGATAGTGGCGAGGTTACATAACTCTGTGAATATACTAAAAATATTGAATTGTACAGTTTAAAATGGTGAACTTTGTGTTATGTAAATTATATTTCAATAAAGATACTATAACATAATAAAGTGAATATTCAGTGTGTTTTATCAACATAGATTATATATAAGTAGGCATTAGTAAAAGTAAGGAAGGGGTTATGTATAATTCTTTTTTAAGGTTAATACCTAAATGAATTAATAATGTAGTTTCAACCAGACCAACCCCTCAGGGCTGATATAATTTTATGGATTACTAGTATGGTATCAAATTATACTAAAAAGAAGTTTATGCAAAGGCTATATTCACTGGTAAATAAGTGGTGTAAACTAGCAATAGCTATTAGAAAAACAAATTGCAGCATTATCCATTTATGCATATATGTCTTCACTTACATGCAAGCACATTTTACTCTGCAATTACAAATCAACAGATTTTACAATACATACATTATACCATTCAGGGGATAATTGAGGGATGTAA